>NC_134483.1:290640130-291267339 GCF_040206685.1 Ascaphus truei | reverse complement strand
GGACTTAGACATAATTTCACTCTCACAACATTACTGTATGGCTGGTTGGAGACAGTCCGAACCACAAGTACCGGATCGATGGTTCTGGGCGTATACTGGGGGGACGGGGACGACTCCCATTAACCCCTGACTATACCGGGGATTCGCTTATCACAATGCCTTTCTGGTCTGTGCTGAAGCAGGGCATTCTGGCAGCCAAGTGGCTTGACCTTTATTAGTGAGCCTGGTTACCCCCTCTCGGAACCACAGACTTAGAAATCGCCAGCTCATATACAGTGCATAAAATATATTTATATATATACCCTTATACACCATTTTAATAAAAAATATCACAAAATTCTTCTAAGTCCCTCGGGAAGAGTGAAAGACGCGCACGTTCATTTTCAGAGCTTCTAGACCTTCCTATAAGAAGTTATCCAAAAAGTAGCTTCGAAAAACGCTTAGGTTAAGTTTCAGAGTTGCTTCTAATGTACCAAAGCTGGACTTAGACATAATTTCACTCTCACAACATTATGGCTGGTTGGAGACAGTCCGAACCACAAGTACCGGGTCCATGGTTCTGGGCGTATACTTGGGGGGACGGGGACGACTCCCATTAACCCCTGACTATACCGGGGATACGCTTATCACAATGCCTTTCTGGTCTGTGCTGAAGCAGGGCATTCTGGCAGCCAAGTGGCTTGACCTTTATTAGTGAGCCTGGTTACCCCCTCTCGGAACCACAGACTTAGAAATCGCCAGCTCATATACAGTGCATAAAATATATTTATATAATATATTTATATATATACCCTTATACACCATTTTAATAAAAAATATCACAAAATTCTTTTAAGTCCCTCGGGAAGAGTGAAAGACGCGAACGTTCATTTTCAGAGCTCCTAGACCTTCCTATAAGAAGTTAGCCAAAAAGTAGCTTCGAAAAACGCTTAGGTTAAGTTTCAGAGTTGCTTCTAATGTACCAAAGCTGGACTTAGACATAATTTCACTCTCACAACATTATGGCTGGTTGGAGACAGTCCGAACCACAAGTACCGGGTCCATGGTTCTGGGCGTATACTGGGGGGACGGGGACGACTCCCATTAACCCCTGACTATACCGGGGATACGCTTATCACAATGCCTTTCTGGTCTGTGCTGAAGCAGGGCATTCTGGCAGCCAAGTGGCTTGACCTTTATTAGTGAGCCTGGTTACCCCCTCTCGGAACCACAGACTTAGAAATCGCCAGCTCATATACAGTGCATAAAATATATTTATATAATATATTTATATATATACCCTTATACACCATTTTAATAAAAAATATCACAAAATTCTTCTAAGTCCCTCGGGAAGAGTGAAAGACGCGCACGTTCATTTTCAGAGCTCCTAGACCTTCCTATAAGAAGTTAGCCAAAAAGTAGCTTCGAAAAACGCTTAGGTTAAGTTTCAGAGTTGCTTCTAATGTACCAAAGCAGGACTTAGACATAATTTCACTCTCACAACATTATGGCTGGTTGGAGACAGTCCGAACCACAAGTACCGGGTCCATGGTTCTGGGCGTATACTGGGGGGACGGGGACGACTCCCATTAACCCCTGACTATACCGGGGATACGCTTATCACAATGCCTTTCTGGTCTGTGCTGAAGCAGGGCATTCTGGCAGCCAAGTGGCTTGACCTTTATTAGTGAGCCTGGTTACCCCCTCTCGGAACCACAGACTTAGAAATCGCCAGCTCATATACAGTGCATAAAATATATTTATATATATACCCTTATACACCATTTTAATAAAAAATATCACAAAATTCTTCTAAGTCCCTCGAGAAGAGTGAAAGACGCGCACGTTCATTTTCAGAGCTCCTAGACCTTCCTATAAGAAGTTAGCCAAAAAGTAGCTTCGAAAAACGCTTAGGTTAAGTTTCAGAGTTGCTTCTAATGTACCAAAGCTGGACTTAGACATAATTTCACTCTCACAACATTATGGCTGGTTGGAGACAGTCCGAACCACAAGTACCGGGTCCATGGTTCTGGCCGTATACTGGGGGGGACGGGGACGACTCCCATTAACCCCTGACTATACCGGGGATACGCTTATCACAATGCCTTTCTGGTCTGTGCTGAAGCAGGGCATTCTGGCAGCCAAGTGGCTTGACCTTTATTAGTGAGCCTGGTTACCCCCTCTCGGAACCACAGACTTAGAAATCGCCAGCTCATATACAGTGCATAAAATATATTTATATAATATATTTATATATATACCCTTATACACCATTTTAATAAAAAATATCACAAAATTCTTCTAAGTCCCTCGGGAAGAGTGAAAGACGCGCACGTTCATTTTCAGAGCTCCTAGACCTTCCTATAAGAAGTTAGCCAAAAAGTAGCTTCGAAAAACGCTTAGGTTAAGTTTCAGAGTTGCTTCTAATGTACCAAAGCTGGACTTAGACATAATTTCACTCTCACAACATTATGGCTGGTTGGAGACAGTCCGAACCACAAGTACCGGGTCCATGGTTCTGGCCGTATACTGGGGGGGACGGGGACGACTCCCATTAACCCCTGACTATACCGGGGATACGCTTATCACAATGCCTTTCTGGTCTGTGCTGAAGCAGGGCATTCTGGCAGCCAAGTAGCTTGACCTTTATTAGTGAGCCTGGTTACCCCCTCTCGGAACCACAGACTTAGAAATCGCCAGCTCATATACAGTGCATAAAATATATTTATATAATATATTTATATATATACCCTTATACACCATTTTAATAAAAAATATCACAAAATTCTTTTAAGTCCCTCGGGAACAGTGAAAGACGCGAACGTTCATTTTCAGAGCTCCTAGACCTTCCTATAAGAAGTTAGCCAAAAAGTAGCTTCGAAAAACGCTTAGGTTAAGTTTCAGAGTTGCTTCTAATGTACCAAAGCTGGACTTAGACATAATTTCACTCTCACAACATTATGGCTGGTTGGAGACAGTCCGAACCACAAGTACCGGGTCCATGGTTCTGGGCGTATACTGGGGGGGACGGGGACGACTCCCATTAACCCCTGACTATACCGGGGATACGCTTATCACAATGCCTTTCTGGTCTGTGCTGAAGCAGGGCATTCTGGCAGCCAAGTGGCTTGACCTTTATTAGTGAGCCTGGTTACCCCCTCTCGGAACCACAGACTTAGAAATCGCCAGCTCATATACAGTGCATAAAATATATTTATATAATATATTTATATATATACCCTTATACACCATTTTAATAAAAAATATCACAAAATTCTTTTAAGTCCCTCGGGAAGAGTGAAAGACGCGAACGTTCATTTTCAGAGCTCCTAGACCTTCCTATAAGAAGTTAGCCAAAAAGTAGCTTCGAAAAACGCTTAGGTTAAGTTTCAGAGTTGCTTCTAATGTACCAAAGCTGGACTTAGACATAATTTCACTCTCACAACATTATGGCTGGTTGGAGACAGTCCGAACCACAAGTACCGGGTCCATGGTTCTGGGCGTATACTGGGGGGACGGGGACGACTCCCATTAACCCCTGACTATACCGGGGATACGCTTATCACAATGCCTTTCTGGTCTGTGCTGAAGCAGGGCATTCTGGCAGCCAAGTGGCTTGACCTTTATTAGTGAGCCTGGTTACCCCCTCTCGGAACCACAGACTTAGAAATCGCCAGCTCATATACAGTGCATAAAATATATTTATATAATATATTTATATATATACCCTTATACACCATTTTAATAAAAAATATCACAAAATTCTTCTAAGTCCCTCGGGAAGAGTGAAAGACGCGCACGTTCATTTTCAGAGCTCCTAGACCTTCCTATAAGAAGTTAGCCAAAAAGTAGCTTCGAAAAACGCTTAGGTTAAGTTTCAGAGTTGCTTCTAATGTACCAAAGCAGGACTTAGACATAATTTCACTCTCACAACATTATGGCTGGTTGGAGACAGTCCGAACCACAAGTACCGGGTCCATGGTTCTGGGCGTATACTGGGGGGACGGGGACGACTCCCATTAACCCCTGACTATACCGGGGATACGCTTATCACAATGCCTTTCTGGTCTGTGCTGAAGCAGGGCATTCTGGCAGCCAAGTGGCTTGACCTTTATTAGTGAGCCTGGTTACCCCCTCTCGGAACCACAGACTTAGAAATCGCCAGCTCATATACAGTGCATAAAATATATTTATATATATACCCTTATACACCATTTTAATAAAAAATATCACAAAATTCTTCTAAGTCCCTCGAGAAGAGTGAAAGACGCGCACGTTCATTTTCAGAGCTCCTAGACCTTCCTATAAGAAGTTAGCCAAAAAGTAGCTTCGAAAAACGCTTAGGTTAAGTTTCAGAGTTGCTTCTAATGTACCAAAGCTGGACTTAGACATAATTTCACTCTCACAACATTATGGCTGGTTGGAGACAGTCCGAACCACAAGTACCGGGTCCATGGTTCTGGCCGTATACTGGGGGGGACGGGGACGACTCCCATTAACCCCTGACTATACCGGGGATACGCTTATCACAATGCCTTTCTGGTCTGTGCTGAAGCAGGG
The DNA here is from genome assembly GCF_040206685.1 of Ascaphus truei. Lineage (NCBI taxonomy): Eukaryota > Metazoa > Chordata > Amphibia > Anura > Ascaphidae > Ascaphus > Ascaphus truei. Next base: position 291,262,797 of record NC_134483.1, on the reverse strand, counting down.
CATTCTGGCAGCCAAGTGGCTTGACCTTTATTAGTGAGCCTGGTTACCCCCTCTCGGAACCACAGACTTAGAAATCGCCAGCTCATATACAGTGCATAAAATATATTTATATAATATATTTATATATATACCCTTATACACCATTTTAATAAAAAATATCACAAAATTCTTCTAAGTCCCTCGGGAAGAGTGAAAGACGCGCACGTTCATTTTCAGAGCTCCTAGACCTTCCTATAAGAAGTTAGCCAAAAAGTAGCTTCGAAAAACGCTTAGGTTAAGTTTCAGAGTTGCTTCTAATGTACCAAAGCTGGACTTAGACATAATTTCACTCTCACAACATTATGGCTGGTTGGAGACAGTCCGAACCACAAGTACCGGGTCCATGGTTCTGGCCGTATACTGGGGGGGACGGGGACGACTCCCATTAACCCCTGACTATACCGGGGATACGCTTATCACAATGCCTTTCTGGTCTGTGCTGAAGCAGGGCATTCTGGCAGCCAAGTAGCTTGACCTTTATTAGTGAGCCTGGTTACCCCCTCTCGGAACCACAGACTTAGAAATCGCCAGCTCATATACAGTGCATAAAATATATTTATATAATATATTTATATATATACCCTTATACACCATTTTAATAAAAAATATCACAAAATTCTTTTAAGTCCCTCGGGAACAGTGAAAGACGCGAACGTTCATTTTCAGAGCTCCTAGACCTTCCTATAAGAAGTTAGCCAAAAAGTAGCTTCGAAAAACGCTTAGGTTAAGTTTCAGAGTTGCTTCTAATGTACCAAAGCTGGACTTAGACATAATTTCACTCTCACAACATTATGGCTGGTTGGAGACAGTCCGAACCACAAGTACCGGATCGATGGTTCTGGGCGTATACTGGGGGGACGGGGACGACTCCCATTAACCCCTGACTATACCGGGGATACGCTTATCACAATGCCTTTCTGGTCTGTGCTGAAGCAGGGCATTCTGGCAGCCAAGTGGCTTGACCTTTATTAGTGAGCCTGGTTACCCCCTCTCGGAACCACAGACTTAGAAATCGCCAGCTCATATACAGTAAAGTGCATAAAATATATTTATATATATACCCTTATACACCATTTTAATAAAAAATATCACAAAATTCTTCTAAGTCCCTCGGGAAGAGTGAAAGACGCGCACGTTCATTTTCAGAGCTCCTAGACCTTCCTATAAGAAGTTAGCCAAAAAGTAGCTTCGAAAAACGCTTAGGTTAAGTTTCAGAGTTGCTTCTAATGTACCAAAGCTGGACTTAGACATAATTTCACTCTCACAACATTATGGCTGGTTGGAGACAGTCCGAACCACAAGTACCGGGTCCATGGTTCTGGGCGTATACTGGGGGGGACGGGGACGACTCCCATTAACCCCTGACTATACCGGGGATACGCTTATCACAATGCCTTTCTGGTCTGTGCTGAAGCAGGGCATTCTGGCAGCCAAGTGGCTTGACCTTTATTAGTGAGCCTGGTTACCCCCTCTCGGAACCACAGACTTAGAAATCGCCAGCTCATATACAGTGCATAAAATATATTTATATAATATATTTATATATATACCCTTATACACCATTTTAATAAAAAATATCACAAAATTCTTCTAAGTCCCTCGGGAAGAGTGAAAGACGCGCACGTTCATTTTCAGAGCTCCTAGACCTTCCTACTGGTATAAGAAGTTAGCCAAAAAGTAGCTTCGAAAAACGCTTAGGTTAAGTTTCAGAGTTGCTTCTAATGTACCAAAGCTGGACTTAGACATAATTTCACTCACAACATTATGGCTGGTTGGAGACAGTCCGAACCACAAGTACCGGGTCCATGGTTCTGGCCGTATACTGGGGGGACGGGGACGACTCCCATTAACCCCTGACTATACCGGGGATACGCTTATCACAATGCCTTTCTGGTCTGTGCTGAAGCAGGGCATTCTGGCAGCCAAGTGGCTTGACCTTTATTAGTGAGCCTGGTTACCCCCTCTCGGAACTACCGACTTAGAAATCGCCAGCTCATATACAGTGCATAAAATATATTTATATATATACCCTTATACACCATTTTAATAAAAAATATCACAAAATTCTTCTAAGTCCCTCGGGAAGAGTGAAAGACGCGCACGTTCATTTTCAGAGCTCCTAGACCTTCCTATAAGAAGTTAGCCAAAAAGTAGCTTCGAAAAACGCTTAGGTTAAGTTTCAGAGTTGCTTCTAATGTACATAAGCTGGACTTAGACATAATTTCACTCTCACAACATTATGGCTGGTTGGAGACAGTCCGAACCACAAGTATCGGGTCCATGGTTCTGGGCGTATACTGGGGGGGACGGGGACGACTCCCATTAACCCCTGACTATACCGGGGATAAGCTTATCACAATGCCTTTCTGGTCTGTGCTGAAGCAGGGCATTCTGGCAGCCAAGTGGCTTGACCTTTATTAGTGAGCCTGGTTACCCCCTCTCAGAACCACAGACATAGAAATCGCCAGCTCATATACAGTGCATAAAATATATTTATATATATATACCCTTATACACCATTTTAATAAAAAATATCACAAAATTCTTCTAAGTCCCTCGGGAAGAGTGAAAGACGCGCACGTTCATTTTCAGCGCTCCTAGACCTTCCTATAAGAAGTTAGCCAAAAAGTAGCTTCGAAAAACGCTTAGGTTAAGTTTCAGAGTTGCTTCTAATGTACCAAAGCTGGACTTAGACATCATTTCACTCTCACAACATTATGGCTGGTTGGAGACAGTCCGAACCATAAGTACCGGGTCCATGGTTCTGGCCGTATACTGGGGGGACGGGGACGACTCCCATTAACCCCTGACTATACCGGGGATACGCTTATCACAATGCCTTTCTGGTCTGTGCTGAAGCAGGGCATTCTGGCAGCCAAGTGGCTTGACCTTTATTAGTGAGCCTGGTTACCCCCTCTCGGAACTACCGACTTAGAAATCGCCAGCTCATATACAGTGCATAAAATATATTTATATATATACCCTTATACACCATTTTAATAAAAAATATCACAAAATTCTTCTAAGTCCCTCGGGAAGAGTGAAAGACGCGCACGTTCATTTTCAGAGCTCCTAGACCTTCCTATAAGAAGTTAGCCAAAAAGTAGCTTCGAAAAACGCTTAGGTTAAGTTTCAGAGTTGCTTCTAATGTACCAAAGCTGGACTTAGACATAATTTCACTCTCACAACATTATGGCTGGTTGGAGACAGTCCGAACCACAAGTACCGGGTCCATGGTTCTGGGCGTATACTGGGGGGGACGGGGACGACTCCCATTAACCCCTGACTATACCGGGGATACGCTTATCACAATGCCTTTCTGGTCTGTGCTGAAGCAGGGCATTCTGGCAGCCAAGTGGCTTGACCTTTATTAGTGAGCCTGGTTACCCCCTCTCGGAACCACAGACTTAGAAATCGCCAGCTCATATACAGTGCATAAAATATATTTATATAATATATTTATATATATACCCTTATACACCATTTTAATAAAAAATATCACAAAATTCTTCTAAGTCCCTCGGGAAGAGTGAAAGACGCGCACGTTCATTTTCAGAGCTCCTAGACCTTCCTACTGGTATAAGATGTTAGCCAAAAAGTAGCTTCGAAAAACGCTTAGGTTAAGTTTCAGAGTTGCTTCTAATGTACCAAAGCTGGACTTAGACATAATTTCACTCACAACATTATGGCTGGTTGGAGACAGTCCGAACCACAAGTACCGGGTCCATGGTTCTGGCCGTATACTGGGGGGACGGGGACGACTCCCATTAACCCCTGACTATACCGGGGATACGCTTATCACAATGCCTTTCTGGTCTGTGCTGAAGCAGGGCATTCTGGCAACCAAGTGGCTTGACCTTTATTAGTGAGCCTGGTTACCCCCTCTCGGAACTACCGACTTAGAAATCGCCAGCTCATATACAGTGCATAAAATATATTTATATATATACCCTTATACACCATTTTAATAAAAAATATCACAAAATTCTTCTAAGTCCCTCGGGAAGAGTGAAAGACGCGCACGTTCATTTTCAGAGCTCCTAGACCTTCCTATAAGAAGTTAGACAAAAAGTAGCTTCGAAAAACGCTTAGGTTAAGTTTCAGAGTTGCTTCTAATGTACATAAGCTGGACTTAGACATAATTTCACTCTCACAACATTATGGCTGGTTGGAGACAGTCCGAACCACAAGTATCGGGTCCATGGTTCTGGGCGTATACTGGGGGGGACGGGGACGACTCCCATTAACCCCTGACTATACCGGGGATACGCTTATCACAATGCCTTTCTGGTCTGTGCTGAAGCAGGGCATTCTGGCAGCCAAGTGGCTTGACCTTTATTAGTGAGCCTGGTTACCCCCTCTCAGAACCACAGACATAGAAATCGCCAGCTCATATACAGTGCATAAAATATATTTATATATATATACCCTTATACACCATTTTAATAAAAAATATCACAAAATTCTTCTAAGTACCTCGGGAAGAGTGAAAGACGCGCACGTTCATTTTCAGCGCTCCTAGACCTTCCTATAAGAAGTTAGCCAAAAAGTAGCTTCGAAAAACGCTTAGGTTAAGTTTCAGAGTTGCTTCTAATGTACCAAAGCTGGACTTAGACATCATTTCACTCTCACAACATTATGGCTGGTTGGAGACAGTCCGAACCACAAGTACCGGGTCCATGGTTCTGGCCGTATACTGGGGGGACGGGGACGACTCCCATTAACCCCTGACTATACCGGGGATACGCTTATCACAATGCCTTTCTGGTCTGTGCTGAAGCAGGGCATTCTGGCAGCCAAGTGGCTTGACCTTTATTAGTGAGCCTGGTTACCCCCTCTCGGAACTACCGACTTAGAAATCGCCAGCTCATATACAGTGCATAAAATATATTTATATATATACCCTTATACACCATTTTAATAAAAAATATCACAAAATTCTTCTAAGTCCCTCGGGAAGAGTGAAAGACGCGCACGTTCATTTTCAGAGCTCCTAGACCTTCCTATAAGAAGTTAGCCAAAAAGTAGCTTCGAAAAACGCTTAGGTTAAGTTTCAGAGTTGCTTCTAATGTACCAAAGCTGGACTTAGACATAATTTCACTCTCACAACATTATGGCTGGTTGGAGACAGTCCGAACCACAAGTACCGGGTCCATGGTTCTGGGCGTATACTGGGGGGGACGGGGACGACTTCCATTAACCCCTGACTATACCGGGGATACGCTTATCACAATGCCTTTCTGGTCTGTGCTGAAGCAGGGCATTCTGGCAGCCAAGTGGCTTGACCTTTATTAGTGAGCCTGGTTACCCCCTCTCTGAACCACAGACTTAGAAATCGCCAGCTCATATACAGTGCATAAAATATATTTATATAATATATTTATATATATATACCCTTATACACCATTTTAATAAAAAATATCACAAAATTCTTCTAAGTCCCTCGGGAAGAGTGAAAGACGCGCACGTTCATTTTCAGAGCTCCTAGACCTTCCTACTGGTATAAGATGTTAGCCAAAAAGTAGCTTCGAAAAACGCTTAGGTTAAGTTTCAGAGTTGCTTCTAATGTACCAAAGCTGGACTTAGACATAATTTCACTCACAACATTATGGCTGGTTGGAGACAGTCCGAACCACAAGTACCGGGTCCATGGTTCTGGCCGTATACTGGGGGGACGGGGACGACTCCCATTAACCCCTGACTATACCGGGGATACGCATATCACAATGCCTTTCTGGTCTGTGCTGAAGCAGGGCATTCTGGCAACCAAGTGGCTTGACCTTTATTAGTGAGCCTGGTTACCCCCTCTCGGAACTACCGACTTAGAAATCGCCAGCTCATATACAGTGCATAAAATATATTTATATATATACCCTTATACACCATTTTAATAAAAAATATCACAAAATTCTTCTAAGTCCCTCGGGAAGAGTGAAAGACGCGCACGTTCATTTTCAGCGCTCCTAGACCTTCCTATAAGAAGTTAGCCAAAAAGTAGCTTCGAAAAACTCTTAGGTTAAGTTTCAGAGTTGCTTCTAATGTACCAAAGCTGGACTTAGACATAATTTCACTCTCACAACATTATGGCTGGTTGGAGACAGTCCGAAGCACAAGTACTGGGTCCATGGTTCTGGCCGTATACTGGGGGGACGGGGACGACTCCCATTAACCCCTGACTATACCGGGGATACGCTTATCTCAATGCCTTTCTGGTCTGTGCTGAAGCAGGGCATTCTGGAAACCAAGTGGTTTGACCTTTATTAGTGAGCCTGGTTACCCCCTCTCGGAACCACAGACTTAGAAATCGCCAGCTCATATACAGTGCATAAAATATATTTATATAATATATTTATATATATACCCTTAAACACCATTTTAATAAAAAATATCACAAAATTCTTCTAAGTCCCTCGGGAAGAGAGAAAGACGCGCACGTTCATTTTCAGAGCTCCTAGACCTTCCTACTGGTATAAGAAGTTAGCCAAAAAGTAGCTTCGAAAAACGCTTAGGTGAAGTTTCAGAGTTGCTTCTAATGTACCAAAGCTGGACTTAGACATCATTTCACTCTCACAACATTATGGCTGGTTGGAGACAGTCCGAACCACAAGAACCGGGTCCATGGTTCTGGCCGTATACTGGGGGGACGGGGACGACTCCCATTAACCCCTGACTATACCGGGGATACGCTTATCACAATGCCTTTCTGGTCTGTGCTGAAGCAGGGCATTCTGGCAGCCAAGTGGCTTGACCTTTATTAGTGAGCCTGGTTACCCCCTCTCGGAACTACCGACTTAGAAATCGCAAGCTCATATACAGTGCATAAAATATATTTATATATATACCCTTATACACCATTTTAATAAAAAATATCACAAAATTCTTCTAAGTCCCTCGGGAAGAGTGAAAGACGCGCACGTTCATTTTCAGAGCTCCTAGACCTTCCTACTGGTATAAGAAGTTAGCCAAAAAGTAGCTTCGAAAAACGCTTAGGTTAAGTTTCAGAGTTGCTTCTAATGTACCAAAGCTGGACTTAGACATCATTTCACTCTCACAACATTATGGCTGGTTGGAGACAGTCCGAACCACAAGAACCGGGTCCATGGTTCTGGCCGTATACTGGGGGGACGGGGACGACTCCCATTAACCCCTGACTATACCGGGGATACGCTTATCACAATGCCTTTCTGGTCTGTGCTGAAGCAGGGCATTCTGGCAGCCAAGTGGCTTGACCTTTATTAGTGAGCCTGGTTACCCCCTCTCGGAACTACCGACTTAGAAATCGCCAGCTCATATACAGTGCATAAAATATATTTATATATATACCCTTATACACCATTTTAATAAAAAATATCACAAAATTCTTCTAAGTCCCTCGGGAAGATTGAAAGACGCGCACGTTCATTTTCAGAGCTTCTAGACCTTCCTATAAGAAGTTAGCCAAAAAGTAGCTTCGAAAAACGCTTAGGTTAAGTTTCAGAGTTGCTTCTAATGTACCAAAGCTGGACTTAGACATAATTTCACTCTCACAACATTATGGCTGGTTGGAGACAGTCCGAACCACAAGTACCGGGTCCATGGTTCTGGGCGTATACTGGGGGGGACGGGGACGACTCCCATTAACCCCTGACTATACCGGGGATACGCTTATCACAATGCCTTTCTGGTCTGTGCTGAAGCAGGGCATTCTGGCAGCCAAGTGGCTTGACCTTTATTAGTGAGCCTGGTTACCCCCTCTCGGAACCACAGACTTAGAAATCGCCAGCTCATATACAGTGCATAAAATATATTTATATAATATATTTATATATATACCCTTATACACCATTTTAATAAAAAATATCACAAAATTCTTCTAAGTCCCTCGGGAAGAGTGAAAGACGCGCACGTTCATTTTCAGAGCTCCCAGACCTTCCTATTGGTATAAGAAGTTAGCCAAAAAGTAGCTTCGATAAACGCTTAGGTTAAGTTTCAGAATTGCTTCTAATATACCAAAGCTAGACTTAGACATCATTTCACTCTCACAACATTATGGCTGGTTGGAGACAGTCCGAACCACAAGTACCGGGTCCATGGTTCTGGCCGTATACTGGGGGGACGGGGACGACTCCCATTAACCCCTGACTATACCGGGGATATGCTTATCACAATGCCTTTCTGGTCTGTGCTGAAGCAGGGCATTCTGGCAGCCAAGTGGCTTGACCTTTATTAGTGAGCCTGGTAACCCCCTCTCGGAACCACAGACTTAGAAATCGCCAGCTCATATACAGTGCATAAAATATATTTATATAATATATTTATATATATACCCTTATACACCATTTTAATAAAAAATATCACAAAATTCTTCTAAGTCCCTCGGGAAGAGTGAAAGACGCGCACGTTCATTTTCAGCGCTCCTAGACCTCCCTATAAGAAGTTAGCCAAAAAGTAGCTTCGAAAAACGCTTAGGTTAAGTTTCAGAGTTGCTTCTAATGTACCAAAGCTGGACTTAGACATAATTTCACTCTCACAACATTATGGCTGGTTGGAGACAGTCCGAACCACAAGTACCGGGTCCATGGTTCTGGCCGTATACTGGGGGGACGGGGACGACTCCCATTAACCCCTGACTATACCGGGGATACGCTTATCACAATGCCTTTCTGGTCTGTGCTGAAGCAGGGCATTCTGGAAACCAAGTGGTTTGACCTTTATTAGTGAGCCTGGTTACCCCCTCTCGGAACCACAGACTTAGAAATCGCCAGCTCATATACAGTGCATAAAATATATTTATACAGTATAATATATTTATATATATACCCTTATACACCATTTTAATAAAAAATATCACAAAATTCTTCTAAGTCCCTCGGGAAGAGTGAAAGACGCGCACGTTCATTTTCAGAGCTCCTAGACCTTCCTACTGGTATAAGAAGTTAGCCAAAAAGTAGCTTCGAAAAACGCTTAGGTTAAGTTTCAGAGTTGCTTCTAATGTACCAAAGCTGGACTTAGACATAATTTCACTCTCACAACATTATGGCTGGTTGGAGACAGTCCGAACCACAAGTACCGGGTCCATGGTTCTGGCCATATACTGGGGGGACGGGGACGACTCCCATTAACCCCTGACTATACCGGGGATACGCTTATCACAATGCCTTTCTGGTCTGTGCTGAAGCAAGGCATTCTGGCAACCAAGTGGCTTGACCTTTATTAGTGAGCCTGGTTACCCCCTCTCGGAACTACCGACTTAGAAATCGCCAGCTCATATACAGTGCATAAAATATATTTATATATATACCCTTATACACCATTTTAATAAAAAATATCACAAAATTCTTCTAAGTCCCTCGGGAAGAGTGAAAGACGCGCACGTTCATTTTCAGAGCTCCTAGACCTTCCTATAAGAAGTTAGCCAAAAAGTAGCTTCGAAAAACGCTTAGGTTAAGTTTCAAAGTTGCTTCTAATGTACCAAAGCTGGACTTAGACATAATTTCACTCTCACAACATTATGGCTGGTTGGAGACAGTCCGAACCACAAGTATCGGGTCCATGGTTCTGGGCGTATACTGGGGGGGACGGGGACGACTCCCATTAACCCCTGACTATACCGGGGATACGCTTATCACAATGCCTTTCTGGTCTGTGCTGAAGCAGGGCATTCTGGCAGCCAAGTGGCTTGACCTTTATTAGTGAGCCTGGTTACCCCCTCTCGGAACCACAAACATAGAAATCGCCAGCTCATATACAGTGCATAAAATATATTTATATATATACCCTTATACACCATTTTAATAAAAAATATCACAAAATTCTTCTAAGTCCCTCGGGAAGAGTGAAAGACGCGCACGTTCATTTTCAGAGCTCCTAGACCTTCCTACTGGTATAAGAAGTTAGCCAAAAAGTAGCTTCGAAAAACGCTTAGGTTAAGTTTCAGAGTTGCTTCTAATGTACCAAAGCTGGACTTAGACATAATTTCACTCTCACAACATTATGGCTGGTTGGAGACAGTCCGAACCACAAGTACCGGGTCCATGGTTCTGGCCATATACTGGGGGGACGGGGACGACTCCCATTAACCCCTGACTATACCGGGGATACGCTTATCACAATGCCTTTCTGGTCTGTGCTGAAGCAGGGCATTCTGGCAACCAAGTGGCTTGACCTTTATTAGTGAGCCTGGTTACCCCCTCTCGGAACTACCGACTTAGAAATCGCCAGCTCATATACAGTGCATAAAATATATTTATATATATACCCTTATACACCATTTTAATAAAAAATATCACAAAATTCTTCTAAGTCCCTCGGGAAGAGTGAAAGACGCGCACGTTCATTTTCAGAGCTCCTAGACCTTCCTATAAGAAGTTAGCCAAAAAGTAGCTTCGAAAAACGCTTAGGTTAAGTTTCAAAGTTGCTTCTAATGTACCAAAGCTGGACTTAGACATAATTTCACTCTCACAACATTATGGCTGGTTGGAGACAGTCCGAACCACAAGTATCGGGTCCATGGTTCTGGGCGTATACTGGGGGGGACGGGGACGACTCCCATTAACCCCTGACTATACCGGGGATACGCTTATCACAATGCCTTTCTGGTCTGTGCTGAAGCAGGGAATTCTGGCAGCCAAGTGGCTTGACCTTTATTAGTGAGCCTGGTTACCCCCTCTCGGAACCACAAACATAGAAATCGCCAGCTCATATACAGTGCATAAAATATATTTATATATATATACCCTTATACACCATTTTAATAAAAAATATCACAAAATTCTTCTAAGTCCCTCGGGAAGAGTGAAAGACGCGCACGTTCATTTTCAGCGCTCCTAGACCTTCCTATAAGAAGTTAGCCAAAAAGTAGCTTCGAAAAACGCTTAGGTTAAGTTTCAGAGTTGCTTCTAATGTACCAAAGCTGGACTTAGACATAATTTCACTCTCACAACATTATGGCTGGTTGGAGACAGTCCGAAGCACAAGTACTGGGTCCATGGTTCTGGCCGTATACTGGGGGGACGGGGACGACTCCCATTAACCCCTGACTATACCGGGGATACGCTTATCTCAATGCCTTTCTGGTCTGTGCTGAAGCAGGGCATTCTGGAAACCAAGTGGTTTGACCTTTATTAGTGAGCCTGGTTACCCCCTCTCGGAACCACAGACTTAGAAATCGCCAGCTCATATACAGTGCATAAAATATATTTATATAATATATTTATATATATACCCTTATACACCATTTTAATAAAAAATATCACAAAATTCTTCTAAGTCCCTCGGGAAGAGAGAAAGACGCGCACGTTCATTTTCAGAGCTCCTAGACCTTCCTACTGGTATAAGAAGTTAGCCAAAAAGTAGCTTCGAAAAACGCTTAGGTGAAGTTTCAGAGTTGCTTCTAATGTACCAAAGCTGGACTTATACATCATTTCAATCTCACAACATTATGGCTGGTTGGAGACAGTCCGAACCACAAGAACCGGGTCCATGGTTCTGGCCGTATACTGGGGGGACGGGGACGACTCCCATTAACCCCTGACTATACCGGGGATACGCTTATCACAATGCCTTTCTGGTCTGTGCTGAAGCAGGGCATTCTGGCAGCCAAGTGGCTTGACCTTTATTAGTGAGCCTGGTAACCCCCTCTCGGAACTACCGACTTAGAAATCGCAAGCTCATATACAGTGCATAAAATATATTTATATATATACCCTTATACACCATTTTAATAAAAAATATCACAAAATTCTTCTAAGTCCCTCGGGAAGAGTGAAAGACGCGCACGTTCATTTTCAGAGCTCCCAGACCTTCCTACTGGTATAAGAAGTTAGCCAAAAAGTAGCTTCGAAAAACGCTTAGGTTAAGTTTCAGAATTGCTTCTAATATACCAAAGCTAGACTTAGACATCATTTCACTCTCACAACATTATGGCTGGTTGGAGACAGTCCGAACCACAAGTACCGGGTCCATGGTTCTGGCCGTATACTGGGGGGACGGGGACGACTCCCATTAACCCCTGACTATACCGGGGATATGCTTATCACAATGCCTTTCTGGTCTGTGCTGAAGCAGGGCATTCTGGCAGCCAAGTGGCTTGACCTTTATTAGTGAGCCTGGTTACCCCCTCTCGGAACTACCGACTTAGAAATCGCCAGCTCATATACAGTGCATAAAATATATTTATATATATACCCTTATACACCATTTTAATAAAAAATATCACAAAATTCTTCTAAGTCCCTCGGGAAGATTGAAAGACGCGCACGTTCATTTTCAGAGCTCCTAGACCTTCCTATAAGAAGTTAGCCAAAAAGTAGCTTCGAAAAACGCTTAGGTTAAGTTTCAGAGTTGCTTCTAATGTACCAAAGCTGGACTTAGACATAATTTTACTCTCACAACATTATGGCTGGTTGGAGACAGTCCGAACCACAAGTACCGGGTCCATGGTTCTGGGCGTATACTGGGGGGGACGGGGACGACTCCCATTAACCCCTGACTATACCGGGGATACGCTTATCACAATGCCTTTCTGGTCTGTGCTGAAGCAGGGCATTCTGGCAGCCAAGTGGCTTGACCTTTATTAGTGAGCCTGGTTACCCCCTCTCGGAACCACAGACTTAGAAATCGCCAGCTCATATACAGTGCATAAAATATATTTATATAATATATTTATATATATACCCTTATACACCATTTTAATAAAAAATATCACAAAATTCTTCTAAGTCCCTCGGGAAGAGTGAAAGACGCGCACGTTCATTTTCAGAGCTCCCAGACCTTCCTACTGGTATAAGAAGTTAGCCAAAAAGTAGCTTCGAAAAACGCTTAGGTTAAGTTTCAGAATTGCTTCTAATATACCAAAGCTAGACTTAGACATCATTTCACTCTCACAACATTATGGCTGGTTGGAGACAGTCCGAACCACAAGTACCGGGTCCATGGTTCTGGCCGTATACTGGGGGGACGGGGACGACTCCCATTAACCCCTGACTATACCGGGGATATGCTTATCACAATGCCTTTCTGGTCTGTGCTGAAGCAGGGCATTCTGGCAGCCAAGTGGCTTGACCTTTATTAGTGAGCCTGGTTACCCCCTCTCGGAACCACAGACTTAGAAATCGCCAGCTCATATACAGTGCATAAAATATATTTATATATATATTATTATACACCATTTTAATAAAAAATATCACAAAATTCTTCTAAGTCCCTCGGGAAGAGTCAAAGACGCGCACGTTCTTTTTCAGCGCTCCTAGACCTTCCTATAAGAAGTTAGTCAAAAAGTAGCTTCGAAAAACGCTTACTGTAGGTTAAGTTTCAGAGTTGCTTCTAATGTACCAAAGCTGGACTTAGACATAATTTCACTCTCACAACATTATGGCTGGTTGGAGACAGTCCGAACCACAAGTCCCGGGTCGATGGTTCTGGGCGTATACTGGGGGGACGGGGACGACTCCCATTAACCCTTGACTATACCGGGGATACGCTTATCACAATGCCTTTCTGGTCTGTGCTGAAGCAGGGCATTCTGGCTGCCAATTGGCTTGACCTTTATTAGTGAGCCTGGTAACCCCCTCTCGGAACCACAGACTTAGAAATCGCCAGCTCATATACAGTGCATAAAATATATTTATATAATATATTTATATATATACCCTTATACACCATTTTAATAAAAAATATCACAAAATTCTTCTAAGTCCCTCGGGAAGAGTGAAAGACGCGCACGTTCATTTTCAGAGCTCCTAGACCTTCCTACTGGTATAAGAAGTTAGCCAAAAAGTAGCTTCGAAAAACGCTTAGGTTAAGTTTCAGAGTTGCTTCTAATGTACCAAAGCTGGACTTAGACATAATTTCACTCTCACAACATTATGGCTGGTTGGAGACAGTCCGAACCACAAGTACCGGGTCCATAATTCTGGCCGTATACTGGGGGGACGGGGACGACTTCCATTAACCCCTGACTATACCGGGGATACGCTTATCACAATGCCTTTCTGGTCTGTGCTGAAGCAGGGCATTCTGGCAACCAAGTGGCTTGACCTTTATTAGTGAGCCTGGTTACCCCCTCTCGGAACCACAGACATAGAAATCGCCAGCTCATATACAGTGCATAAAATATATTTATATATATATACCCTTATACACCATTTTAATAAAAAATATCACAAAATTCTTTTAAGTCCCTCGGGAAGAGTGAAAGACGCGGACGTTCATTTTCAGAGCTCCTAGACCTTCCTATAAGAAGTTAGCCAAAAAGTAGCTTCGAAAAACGCTTAGGTTAAGTTTCAGAGTTGCTTCTAATGTACCAAAGCTGGACTTAGACATAAGTTCACTCTCACAACATTATGGCTGGTTGGAGACAGTCCGAACCACAAGTACCGGGTCCATGGTTCTGGGCGTATACTGGGGGGACGGGGACGACTCCCATTAACCCCTGACTATACCGGGGATACGCTTATCACAATGCCTTTCTGGTCTGTGCTGAAGCAGGGCATTCTGGAAACCAAGTGGTTTGACCTTTATTAGTGAGCCTGGTTACCCCCTCTCGGAAACACAGACTTAGAAATCGCCAGCTCATATACAGTGCATAAAATATATTTATACAGTATAATATATTTATATATATATACCCTTATACACCATTTTAATAAAAAATATCACAAAATTCTTCTAAGTCCCTCGGGAAGAGTGAAAGACGCGCACGTTCATTTTCAGAGCTCCTAGACCTTCCTACTGGTATAAGAAGTTAGCCAAAAAGTAGCTTCGAAAAACGCTTAGGTTAAGTTTCAGAGTTGCTTCTAATGTACCAAAGCTGGACTTAGACATAATTTCACTCTCACAACATTATGGCTGGTTGGAGACAGTCCGAACCACAAGTACCGGGTCGATGGTTCTGGGCGTATACTGGGGGGACGGGGACGACTCCCATTAACCCCTGACTATACCGGGGATACGCTTATCACAATGCCTTTCTGGTCTGTGCTGAAGCAGGGCATTCTGGCAACCAAGTGGCTTGACCTTTATTAGTGAGCCTGGTTACCCCCTCTCGGAACAACAGACATAGAAATCGCCAGCTCATATACAGTGCATAAAATATATTTATATATATATACCCTTATACACCATTTTAATAAAAAATATCACAAAATTCTTCTAAGTCCCTCGGGAAGAGTTAAAGACGCGCACGTTCTTTTTCAGCGCTCCTAGACCTTCCTATAAGAAGTTAGTCAAAAAGTAGCTTCGAAAAACGCTTAGGTTAAGTTTCAGAGATGCTTCTAATGTACCAAAGCTTGACTTAGACATAATTTCACTCTCACAACATTATGGCTGGTTGGAGACAGTCCGAACCACAAGTCCCGGGTCGATGGTTCTGGGCGTATACTGGGGGGACGGGGACGACTCCCATTAACCCTTGACTATACCGGGGATACGCTTATCACAATGCCTTTCTGGTCTGTGCTGAAGCAGGGCATTCTGGCAGCCAAGTGGCTTGACCTTTATTAGTGAGCCTGGTTACCCCCTCTCGGAACCACAGACTTAGAAATCGCCAGCTCATATACAGTGCATAAAATATATTTATATATATACCCTTATACACCATTTTAATAAAAAATATCACAAAATTCTTCTAAGTCCCTCGGGAAGAGTGAAAGACGCGCACGTTCATTTTCAGAGCTCCTAGACCTTCCTACTGGTATAAGAAGTTAGCCAAAAAGTAGCTTCGAAAAACGCTTAGGTTAAGTTTCAGAGTTGCTTCTAATGTACCAAAGCTGGACTTAGACATAATTTCACTCTCACAACATTATGGCTGGTTGGAGACAGTCCGAACCACAAGTACCGGGTCCATGGTTCTGGCCATATACTGGGGGGACGGGGACGACTCCCATTAACCCCTGACTATACCGGGGATACGCTTATCACAATGCCTTTCTGGTCTGTGCTGAAGCAGGGCATTCTGGCAACCAAGTGGCTTGACCTTTATTAGTGAGCCTGGTTACCCCCTCTCGGAACTACCGACTTAGAAATCGCCAGCTCATATACAGTGCATAAAATATATTTATATATATACCCTTATACACCATTTTAATAAAAAATATCACAAAATTCTTCTAAGTCCCTCGGGAAGAGTGAAAGACGCGCACGTTCATTTTCAGAGCTCCTAGACCTTCCTATAAGAAGTTAGCCAAAAAGTAGCTTCGAAAAACGCTTAGGTTAAGTTTCAAAGTTGCTTCTAATGTACCAAAGCTGGACTTAGACATAATTTCACTCTCACAACATTATGGCTGGTTGGAGACAGTCCGAACCACAAGTATCGGGTCCATGGTTCTGGGCGTATACTGGGGGGGACGGGGGGGACTCCCATTAACCCCTGACTATACCGGGGATACGCTTATCACAATGCCTTTCTGGTCTGTGCTGAAGCAGGGCATTCTGGCAGCCAAGTGGCTTGACCTTTATTAGTGAGCCTGGTTACCCCCTCTCGGAACCACAAACATAGAAATCGCCAGCTCATATACAGTGCATAAAATATATTTATATATATATACCCTTATACACCATTTTAATAAAAAATATCACAAAATTCTTCTAAGTCCCTCGGGAAGAGTGAAAGACGCGCACGTTCATTTTCAGCGCTCCTAGACCTTCCTATAAGAAGTTAGCCAAAAAGTAGCTTCGAAAAACGCTTAGGTTAAGTTTCAGAGTTGCTTCTAATGTACCAAAGCTGGACTTAGACATAATTTCACTCTCACAACATTATGGCTGGTTGGAGACAGTCCGAAGCACAAGTACTGGGTCCATGGTTCTGGCCGTATACTGGGGGGACGGGGACGACTCCCATTAACCCCTGACTATACCGGGGATACGCTTATCTCAATGCCTTTCTGGTCTGTGCTGAAGCAGGGCATTCTGGAAACCAAGTGGTTTGACCTTTATTAGTGAGCCTGGTTACCCCCTCTCGGAACCACAGACTTAGAAATCGCCAGCTCATATACAGTGCATAAAATATATTTATATAATATATTTATATATATACCCTTATACACCATTTTAATAAAAAATATCACAAAATTCTTCTAAGTCCCTCGGGAAGAGAGAAAGACGCGCACGTTCATTTTCAGAGCTCCTAGACCTTCCTACTGGTATAAGAAGTTAGCCAAAAAGTAGCTTCGAAAAACGCTTAGGTGAAGTTTCAGAGTTGCTTCTAATGTACCAAAGCTGGACTTAGACATCATTTCACTCTCACAACATTATGGCTGGTTGGAGACAGTCCGAACCACAAGAACCGGGTCCATGGTTCTGGCCGTATACTGGGGGGACGGGGACGACTCCCATTAACCCCTGACTATACCGGGGATACGCTTATCACAATGCCTTTCTGGTCTGTGCTGAAGCAGGGCATTCTGGCAGCCAAGTGGCTTGACCTTTATTAGTGAGCCTGGTTACCCCCTCTCGGAACTACCGACTTAGAAATCGCAAGCTCATATACAGTGCATAAAATATATTTATATATATACCCTTATACACCATTTTAATAAAAAATATCACAAAATTCTTCTAAGTCCCTCGGGAAGAGTGAAAGACGCGCACGTTCATTTTCAGAGCTCCTAGACCTTCCTACTGGTATAAGAAGTTAGCCAAAAAGTAGCTTCGAAAAACGCTTAGGTTAAGTTTCAGAGTTGCTTCTAATGTACCAAAGCTGGACTTAGACATCATTTCACTCTCACAACATTATGGCTGGTTGGAGACAGTCCGAACCACAAGAACCGGGTCCATGGTTCTGGCCGTATACTGGGGGGACGGGGACGACTCCCATTAACCCCTGACTATACCGGGGATACGCTTATCACAATGCCTTTCTGGTCTGTGCTGAAGCAGGGCATTCTGGCAGCCAAGTGGCTTGACCTTTATTAGTGAGCCTGGTTACCCCCTCTCGGAACTACCGACTTAGAAATCGCCAGCTCATATACAGTGCATAAAATATATTTATATATATACCCTTATACACCATTTTAATAAAAAATATCACAAAATTCTTCTAAGTCCCTCGGGAAGATTGAAAGACGCGCACGTTCATTTTCAGAGCTCCTAGACCTTCCTATAAGAAGTTAGCCAAAAAGTAGCTTCGAAAAACGCTTAGGTTAAGTTTCAGAGTTGCTTCTAATGTACCAAAGCTGGACTTAGACATAATTTCACTCTCACAACATTATGGCTGGTTGGAGACAGTCCGAACCACAAGTACCGGGTCCATGGTTCTGGGCGTATACTAGGGGGGACGGGGACGACTCCCATTAACCCCTGACTATACCGGGGATGCGCTTAGCACAATGCCTTTCTGGTCTGTGCTGAAGCAGGGCATTCTGGCAGCCAAGTGGCTTGACCTTTATTAGTGAGCCTGGTTACCCCCTCTCGGAACCACAGACTTAGAAATCGCCAGCTCATATACAGTGCATAAAATATATTTATATATATATTATTATATACCATTTTAATAAAAAATATCACAAAATTCTTCTAAGTCCCTCGGGAAGAGTCAAAGACGCGCACGTTCTTTTTCAGCGCTCCTAGACCTTCCTATAAGAAGTTAGTCAAAAAGTAGCTTCGAAAAACGCTTAGGTTAAGTTTCAGAGTTGCTTCTAATGTACCAAAGCTGGACTTAGACATAATTTCACTCTCACAACATTATGGCTGGTTGGAGACAGTCCGAACCACAAGTCCCGGGTCGATGGTTCTGGGCGTATACTGGGGGGACGGGGACGACTCCCATTAACCCTTGACTATACCGGGGATACGCTTATCACAATGCCTTTCTGGTCTGTGCTGAAGCAGGGCATTCTGGCTGCCAATTGGCTTGACCTTTATTAGTGAGCCTGGTAACCCCCTCTCGGAACCACAGACTTAGAAATCGCCAGCTCATATACAGTGCATAAAATATATTTATATAATATATTTATATATATACCCTTATACACCATTTTAATAAAAAATATCACAAAATTCTTCTAAGTCCCTCGGGAAGAGTGAAAGACGCGCACGTTCATTTTCAGCGCTCCTAGACCTCCCTATAAGAAGTTAGCCAAAAAGTAGCTTCGAAAAACGCTTAGGTTAAGTTTCAGAGTTGCTTCTAATGTACCAAAGCTGGACTTAGACATAATTTCACTCTCACAACATTATGGCTGGTTGGAGACAGTCCGAAGCACAAGTACCGGGTCCATGGTTCTGGCCGTATACTGGGGGGACGGGGACGACTCCCATTAACCCCTGACTATACCGGGGATACGCTTATCACAATGCCTTTCTGGTCTGTGCTGAAGCAGGGCATTCTGGAAACCAAGTGGTTTGACCTTTATTAGTGAGCCTGGTTACCCCCTCTCAGAACCACAGACTTAGAAATCGCCAGCTCATATACAGTGCATAAAATATATTTATATAATATATTTATATATATACCCTTATACACCATTTTAATAAAAAATATCACAAAATTCTTCTAAGTCCCTCGGGAAGAGTGAAAGACGCGCACGTTCATTTTCAGAGCTCCTAGACCTTCCTACTGGTATAAGAAGTTAGCCAAAAAGTAGCTTCGAAAAACGCTTAGGTTAAGTTTCAGAGTTGCTTCTAATGTACCAAAGCTGGACTTAGACATAATTTCACTCTCACAACATTATGGCTGGTTGGAGACAGTCCGAACCACAAGTACCGGGTCCATGGTTCTGGCCGTATACTGGGGGGACGGGGACGACTTCCATTAACCCCTGACTATACCGGGGATACGCTTATCACAATGCCTTTCTGGTCTGTGCTGAAGCAGGGCATTCTGGCAACCAAGTGGCTTGACCTTTATTAGTGAGCCTGGTTACCCCCTCTCGGAACCACAGACATAGAAATCGCCAGCTCATATACAGTGCATAAAATATATTTATGTATATATACCCTTATACACCATTTTAATAAAAAATATCACAAAATTCTTTTAAGTCCCTCAGGAAGAGTGAAAGACGCGGACGTTCATTTTTAGAGCTCCTAGACCTTCCTATAAGAAGTTAGCCAAAAAGTAGCTTCGAAAAACGCTTAGGTTAAGTTTCAGAGTTGCTTCTAATGTACCAAAGCTGGACTTAGACATAATTTCACTCTCACAACATTATGGCTGGTTGGAGACAGTCCGAACCACAAGTACCGGGTCCATGGTTCTGGGCGTATACTGGGGGGACGGGGACGACTCCCATTAACCCCTGACTATACCGGGGATACGCTTATCACAATGCCTTTCTGGTCTGTGCTGAAGCAGGGCATTCTGGAAACCAAGTGGTTTGACCTTTATTAGTGAGCCTGGTTACCCCCTCTCGGAACCACAGACTTAGAAATCGCCAGCTCATATACAGTGCATAAAATATATTTATACAGTATAATATATTTATATATATACCCTTATACACCATTTTAATAAAAAATATCACAAAATTCTTCTAAGTCCCTCGGGAAGAGTGAAAGACGCGCACGTTCATTTTCAGAGCTCCTAGACCTTCCTACTGGTATAAGAAGTTAGCCAAAAAGTAGCTTCGAAAAACGCTTAGGTTAAGTTTCAGAGTTGCTTCTAATGTACCAAAGCTGGACTTAGACATAATTTCACTCTCACAACATTATGGCTGGTTGGAGACAGTCCGAACCACAAGTACCGGGTCGATGGTTCTGGGCGTATACTGGGGGGACGGGGACGACTCCCATTAACCCCTGACTATACTGGGGATACGCTTATCACAATGCCTTTCTGGTCTGTGCTGAAGCAGGGCATTCTGGCAACCAAGTGGCTTGACCTTTATTAGTGAGCCTGGTTACCCCCTCTCGGAACAACAGACATAGAAATCGCCAGCTCATATACAGTGCATAAAATATATTTATATATATATACCCTTATACACCATTTTAATAAAAAATATCACAAAATTCTTCTAAGTCCCTCGGGAAGAGTTAAAGACGCGCACGTTCTTTTTCAGCGCTCCTAGACCTTCCTATAAGAAGTTAGTCAAAAAGTAGCTTCGAAAAACGCTTAGGTTAAGTTTCAGAGTTGCTTCTAATGTACCAAAGCTTGACTTAGACATAATTTCACTCTCACAACATTATGGCTGGTTGGAGACAGTCCGAACCACAAGTCCCGGGTCGATGGTTCTGGGCGTATACTGGGGGGACGGGGACGACTCCCATTAACCCTTGACTATACCGGGGATACGCTTATCACAATGCCTTTCTGGTCTGTGCTGAAGCAGGGCATTCTGGCAGCCAAGTGGCTTGACCTTTATTAGTGAGCCTGGTTACCCCCTCTCGGAACCACAGACTTAGAAATCGCCAGCTCATATACAGTGCATAAAATATATTTATATAATATATTTATATATATACCCTTATACACCATTTTAATAAAAAATATCACAAAATTCTTCTAAGTCCCTCGGGAAGAGTGAAAGACGCGCACGTTCATTTTCAGAGCTCCTGGACCTTCCTATAAGAAGTTAGCCAAAAAGTAGCTTCGAAAAACGCTTAGGTAAAGTTTCAGAGTTGCTTCTAATGTACCAAAGCTGGACTTAGACATAATTTCACTCTCACAACATTATGGCTGGTTGGAGACAGTCCGAAGCACAAGTACTGGGTCCATGGTTCTGGCCGTATACTGGGGGGACGGGGACGACTCCCATTAACCCCTGACTATACCGGGGATACGCTTATCACAATGCCTTTCTGGTCTGTGCTGAAGCAGGGCATTCTGGAAACCAAGTGGTTTGACCTTTATTAGTGAGTCTGGTTACCCCCTCTCGGAACCACAGACTTAGAAATCGCCAGCTCATATACAGTGCATAAAATATATTTATATAATATATTTATATATATACCCTTATACACCATTTTAATAAAAAATATCACAAAATTCTTCTAAGTCCCTCGGGAAGAGTGAAAGACGCGCACGTTCATTTTCAGAGCTCCTAGACCTTCCTACTGGTATAAGAAGTTAGCCAAAAAGTAGCTTCGAAAAACGCTTAGGTTAAGTTTCAGAGTTGCTTCTAATGTACCAAAGCTGGACTTAGACATAATTTCACTCTCACAACATTATGGCTGGTTGGAGACAGTCCGAACCACAAGTACCGGGTCCATGTTTCTGGCCGTATACTGGGGGGACGGGGACGACTCCCATTAACCCCTGACTATACCATGGATACGCTTATCACAATGCCTTTCTGGTCTGTGCTGAAGCAGGGCATTCTGGCAACCAAGTGGCTTGACCTTTATTAGTGAGCCTGGTTACCCCCTCTCGGAACCACAGACATAGAAATCGCCAGCTCATATACAGTGCATAAAATATATTTATATATATATACCCTTATACACCATTTTAATAAAAAATATCACAAAATTCTTCTAAGTCCCTCTGGAAGAGTGAAAGACGCGGACGTTCATTTTCAGAGCTCCTAGACCTTCCTATAAGAAGTTAGCCAAAAAGTAGCTTCGAAAAACGCTTAGGTTAAGTTTCAGAGTTGCTTCTAATGTACCAAAGCTGGACTTAGACATAATTTCACTCTCACAACATTATGGCTGGTTTGAGACAGTCCGAACCACAAGTACCGGGTCCATGGTTCTGGCCGTATACTGGGGGGACGGGGACGACTCCCATTAACCCCTGACTATACCGGGGATACGCTTATCACAATGCCTTTCTGGTCTGTGCTGAAGCAGGGCATTCTGGAAACCAAGTGGTTTGACCTTTATTAGTGAGCCTGGTTACCCCCTCTCGGAACCACAGACTTAGAAATCGCCAGCTCATATACAGTGCATAAAATATATTTATATAATATATTTATATATATACCCTTATACACCATTTTAATAAAAAATATCACAAAATTCTTCTAAGTCCCTCGGGAAGAGTGAAAGACGCGCACGTTCATTTTCAGAGCTCCTAGACCTTCCTACTGGTATAAGAAGTTAGCCAAAAAGTAGCTTCGAAAAACGCTTAGGTTAAGTTTCAGAGTTGCTTCTAATGTACCAAAGCTGGACTTAGACATAATTTCACTCTCACAACATTATGGCTGGTTGGAGACAGTCCGAACCACAAGTACCGGGTCCATGGTTCTGGGCGTATACTGGGGGGACGGGGACGACTCCCATTAACCCCTGACTATACCGGGGATACGCTTATCACAATGCCTTTCTGGTCTGTGCTGAAGCAGGGCATTCTGGCAACCAAGTGGCTTGACCTTTATTAGTGAGCCTGGTTACCCCCTCTCGGAACCACAGACATAGAAATCGCCAGCTCATATACAGTGCATAAAATATATTTATATATATATACCCTTATACACCATTTTAATAAAAAATATCACAAAATTCTTCTAAGTCCCTCGGGAAGAGTGAAAGACGCGGACGTTCATTTTCAGAGCTCCTAGACCTTCCTATAAGAAGTTAGCCAAAAAGTAGCTTCGAAAAACGCTTAGGTTAAGTTTCAGAGTTGATTCTAATGTACCAAAGCTGGACTTAGACATAATTTCACTCTCACAACATTATGGCTGGTTGGAGACAGTCCGAACCACAAGTACCGGGTCCATGGTTCTGGCCGTATACTGGGGGGACGGGGACGACTCCCATTAACCCCTGACTATACCGGGGATACGCTTATCACAATGCCTTTCTGGTCTGTGCTGAAGCAGGGCATTCTGGCAACCAAGTGGCTTGACCTTTATTAGTTAGCCTGGTTACCCCCTCTCGGAACCACAGACATAGAAATCGCCAGCTCATATACAGTGTATAAAATATATTTATATATATATACCCTTATACACCATTTTAATAAAAAATATCACAAAATTCTTCTAAGTCCCTCGGGAAGAGTTAAAGACGCGCACGTTCTTTTTCAGCGCTCCTGGACCTTCCTATAAGAAGTTAGCCAAAAAGTAGCTTCGAAAAACGCTTAGGTAAAGTTTCAGAGTTGCTTCTAATGTACCAAAGCTGGACTTAGACATAATTTCACTCTCACAACATTATGGCTGGTTGGAGACAGTCCGAAGCACAAGTACCGGGTCCATGGTTCTGGCCGTATACTGGGGGGACGGGGACGACTCCCATTAACCCCTGACTATACCGGGGATACGCTTATCACAATGCCTTTCTGGTCTGTGCTGAAGCAGGGCATTCTGGAAACCAAGTGGTTTGACCTTTATTAGTGAGCCTGGTTACCCCCTCTCGGAACCACAGACTTAGAAATCGCCAGCTCATATACAGTGCATAAAATATATTTATATAATATATTTATATATATACCCTTATACACCATTTTAATAAAAAATATCACAAAATTCTTCTAAGTCCCTCGGGAAGAGTGAAAGACGCGCACGTTCATTTTCAGAGCTCCTAGACCTTCCTACTGGTATAAGAAGTTAGCCAAAAAGTAGCTTCGAAAAACGCTTAGGTTAAGTTTCAGAGTTGCTTCTAATGTACCAAAGCTGGACTTAGACATAATTTCACTCTCACAACATTATGGCTGGTTGGAGACAGTCCGAACCACAAGTACCGGGTCCATGTTTCTGGCCGTATACTGGGGGGACGGGGACGACTCCCATTAACCCCTGACTATACCGGGGATACGCTTATCACAATGCCTTTCTGGTCTGTGCTGAAGCAGGGCATTCTGGCAACCAAGTGGCTTGACCTTTATTAGTGAGCCTGGTTACCCCCTCTCGGAACCACAGACATAGAAATCGCCAGCTCATATACAGTGCATAAAATATATTTATATATATATACCCTTATACACCATTTTAATAAAAAATATCACAAAATTCTTCTAAGTCCCTCTGGAAGAGTGAAAGACGCGGACGTTCATTTTCAGAGCTCCTAGACCTTCCTATAAGAAGTTAGCCAAAAAGTAGCTTCGAAAAACGCTTAGGTTAAGTTTCAGAGTTGCTTCTAATGTACCAAAGCTGGACTTAGACATAATTTCACTCTCACAACATTATGGCTGTTTTGAGACAGTCCGAACCACAAGTACCGGGTCCATGGTTCTGGCCGTATACTGGGGGGACGGGGACGACTCCCATTAACCCCTGACTATACCGGGGATACGCTTATCACAATGCCTTTCTGGTCTGTGCTGAAGCAGGGCATTCTGGAAACCAAGTGGTTTGACCTTTATTAGTGAGCCTGGTTACCCCCTCTCGGAACCACAGACTTAGAAATCGCCAGCTCATATACAGTGCATAAAATATATTTATATAATATATTTATATATATACCCTTATACACCATTTTAATAAAAAATATCACAAAATTCTTCTAAGTCCCTCGGGAAGAGTGAAAGACGCGCACGTTCATTTTCAGAGCTCCTAGACCTTCCTACTGGTATAAGAAGTTAGCCAAAAAGTAGCTTCGAAAAACGCTTAGGTTAAGTTTCAGAGTTGCTTCTAATGTACCAAAGCTGGACTTAGACATAATTTCACTCTCACAACATTATGGCTGGTTGGAGACAGTCCGAACCACAAGTACCGGGTCCATGTTTCTGGCCGTATACTGGGGGGACGGGGACGACTCCCATTAACCCCTGAATATACCGGGGATACGCTTATCACAATGCCTTTCTGGTCTGTGCTGAAGCAGGGCATTCTGGCAACCAAGTGGCTTGACCTTTATTAGTGAGCCTGGTTACCCCCTCTCGGAACCACAGACATAGAAATCGCCAGCTCATATACAGTGCATAAAATATATTTATATATATATACCCTTATACACCATTTTAATAAAAAATATCACAAAATTCTTCTAAGTCCCTCGGGAAGAGTTAAAGACGCGGAAGTTCATTTTCAGAGCTCCTAGACCTTCCTATAAGAAGTTAGCCAAAAAGTAGCTTCGAAAAACGCTTAGGTTAAGTTTCAGAGTTGCTTCTAATGTACCAAAGCTGGACTTAGACATAATTTCACTCTCACAACATTATGGCTGGTTGGAGACAGTCCGAACCACAAGTACCGGGTCGATGGTTCTGGGCGTATACTGGGGGGACGGGGATGACTCCCATTAACCCCTGACTATACCGGGGATACGCTTATCACAATGCCTTTCTGGTCTGTGCTGAAGCAGGGCATTCTGGCAACCAAGTGGCTTGACCTTTATTAGTGAGCCTGGTTACCCCCTCTCGGAACCACAGACATAGAAATCGCCAGCTCATATACAGTGCATAAAATATATTTATATATATATACCCTTATACACCATTTTAATAAAAAATATCACAAAATTCTTCTAAGTCCCTCGGGAAGAGTGAAAGACGCGGACGTTCATTTTCAGAGCTCCTAGACCTTCCTATAAGAAGTTAGCCAAAAAGTAGCTTCGAAAAACGCTTAGGTTAAGTTTCAGAGTTGATTCTAATGTACCAAAGCTGGACTTAGACATAATTTCACTCTCACAACATTATGGCTGGTTGGAGACAGTCCGAACCACAAGTACCGGGTCCATGGTTCTGGCCGTATACTGGGGGGACGGGGACGACTCCCATTAACCCCTGACTATACCGGGGATACGCTTATCACAATGCCTTTCTGGTCTGTGCTGAAGCAGGGCATTCTGGCAACCAAGTGGCTTGACCTTTATTAGTTAGCCTGGTTACCCCCTCTCGGAACCACAGACATAGAAATCGCCAGCTCATATACAGTGTATAAAATATATTTATATATATATACCCTTATACACCATTTTAATAAAAAATATCACAAAATTCTTCTAAGTCCCTCGGGAAGAGTTAAAGACGCGCACGTTCTTTTTCAGCGCTCCTGGACCTTCCTATAAGAAGTTAGCCAAAAAGTAGCTTCGAAAAACGCTTAGGTAAAGTTTCAGAGTTGCTTCTAATGTACCAAAGCTGGACTTAGACATAATTTCACTCTCACAACATTATGGCTGGTTGGAGACAGTCCGAAGCACAAGTACCGGGTCCATGGTTCTGGCCGTATACTGGGGGGACGGGGACGACTCCCATTAACCCCTGACTATACCGGGGATACGCTTATCACAATGCCTTTCTGGTCTGTGCTGAAGCAGGGCATTCTGGAAACCAAGTGGTTTGACCTTTATTAGTGAGCCTGGTTACCCCCTCTCGGAACCACAGACTTAGAAATCGCCAGCTCATATACAGTGCATAAAATATATTTATATAATATATTTATATATATACCCTTATACACCATTTTAATAAAAAATATCACAAAATTCTTCTAAGTCCCTCGGGAAGAGGGAAAGACGCGCACGTTCATTTTCAGAGCTCCTAGACCTTCCTACTGGTATAAGAAGTTAGCCAAAAAGTAGCTTCGAAAAACGCTTAGGTTAAGTTTCAGAGTTGCTTCTAATGTACCAAAGCTGGACTTAGACATAATTTCACTCTCACAACATTATGGCTGGTTGGAGACAGTCCGAACCACAAGTACCGGGTCCATGTTTCTGGCCGTATACTGGGGGGACGGGGACGACTCCCATTAACCCCTGACTATACCGGGGATACGCTTATCACAATGCCTTTCTGGTCTGTGCTGAAGCAGGGCATTCTGGCAACCAAGTGACTTGACCTTTATTAGTGAGCCTGGTTACCCCCTCTCGGAACCACAGACATAGAAATCGCCAGCTCATATACAGTGCATAAAATATATTTATATATATATACCCTTATACACCATTTTAATAAAAAATATCACAAAATTCTTCTAAGTCCCTCTGGAAGAGTGAAAGACGCGGACGTTCATTTTCAGAGCTCCTAGACCTTCCTATAAGAAGTTAGCCAAAAAGTAGCTTCGAAAAACGCTTAGGTTAAGTTTCAGAGTTGCTTCTAATGTACCAAAGCTGGACTTAGACATAATTTCACTCTCACAACATTATGGCTGGTTGGAGACAGTCCGAACCACAAGTACCGGGTCCATGTTTCTGGCCGTATACTGGGGGGACGGGGACGACTCCCATTAACCCCTGAATATACCGGGGATACGCTTATCACAATGCCTTTCTGGTCTGTGCTGAAGCAGGGCATTCTGGCAACCAAGTGGCTTGACCTTTATTAGTGAGCCTGGTTACCCCCTCTCGGAACCACAGACATAGAAATCGCCAGCTCATATACAGTGCATAAAATATATTTATATATATATACCCTTATACACCATTTTAATAAAAAATATCACAAAATTCTTCTAAGTCCCTCGGGAAGAGTTAAAGACGCGGAAGTTCATTTTCAGAGCTCCTAGACCTTCCTATAAGAAGTTAGCCAAAAAGTAGCTTCGAAAAACGCTTAGGTTAAGTTTCAGAGTTGCTTCTAATGTACCAAAGCTGGACTTAGACATAATTTCACTCTCACAACATTATGGCTGGTTGGAGACAGTCCGAACCACAAGTACCGGGTCGATGGTTCTGGGCGTATACTGGGGGGACGGGGATGACTCCCATTAACCCCTGACTATACCGGGGATACGCTTATCACAATGCCTTTCTGGTCTGTGCTGAAGCAGGGCATTCTGGCAGCCAAGTGGCTTGACCTTTATTAGTGAGCCTGGTTACCCCCTCTCGGAACCACAGACTTAGAAATCGCCAGCTCATATACAGTGCATAAAATATATTTATATATATATATACCCTTATACACCATTTTAATAAAAAATATCACAAAATTCTTCTAAGTCCCTCGGGAAGAGTGAAAGACGCGCACGTTCATTTTCAGAGCACCTAGACCTTCCTACTGGTATAAGAAGTTAGCCAAAAAGTAGCTTCGAAAAACGCTTAGGTTAAGTTTCAGAATTGCTTCTAATATACCAAAGCTAGACTTAGACATCATTTCACTCTCACAACATTATGGCTGGTTGGAGACAGTCCGAACCACAAGTACCGGGTCCATGGTTCTGGCCGTATACTGGGGGGACGGGGACGACTCCCATTAACCCCTGACTATACCGGGGATACGCTTATCACAATGCCTTTCTGGTCTGTGCTGAAGCAGGGCATTCTGGCAGCCAAGTGGCTTGACCTTTATTAGTGAGCCTGGTTACCCCCTCTCGGAACCACAGACTTAGAAATCGCCAGCTCATATACAGTGCATAAAATATATTTATATATATACCCTTATACACCATTTTAATAAAAAATATCACAAAATTCTTCTAAGTCCCTCGGGAAGAGTCAAAGACGCGCACGTTCTTTCTTAGCGCTCCTAGACCTTCCTATAAGAAGTTAGTCAAAAAGTAGCTTCGAAAAACGCTTAGGTAAAGTTTCAGAGGTGCTTCTAATGTACCAAAGCTGGACTTAGACATAATTTCACTCTCACAACATTATGGCTGGTTGGAGACAGTCCGAACCACAAGTACCGGGTCGATGGTTCTGGGCGTATACTGGGGGGACGGGGACGACTCCCATTAACCCCTGACTATACCGGGGATACGCTTATCACAATGCCTTTCTGGTCTGTGCTGAAGCAGGGCATTCTGGCAGCCAAGTGGCTTGACCTTTATTAGTGCGCCTGGTTACCCCCTCTCGGAACCACAGACTTAGAAATCGCAAGCTCATATACAGTGCATAAAATATATTTATATATTTACCCTTATACACCATTTTAATAAAAAATATCACAAAATTCTTCTAAGTCCCTCGGGAAGAGTGAAAGACGCGCACGTTCATTTTCAGAGCTCCTAGACCTTCCTATAAGAAGTTAGCCAAAAAGTAGCTTCGAAAAACGCTTAGGTTAAGTTTCAGAGTTGCTTCTAATGTACCAAAGCTGGACTTAGACATAATTTCACTCTCACAACATTATGGCTGGTTGGAGACAGTCCGAACTACAAGTACCGGGTCCATGGTTCTGGCCGTATACTGGGGGGACGGGGACGACTCCCATTAACCCCTGACTATACCGGGGGTACGCTTATCACAATGCCTTTCTGGTCTGTGCTGAAGCAGGGCATTCTGGCAACCAAGTGGCTTGACCTTTATTAGTGAGCCTGGTTACCCCCTCTCAAAACCACAGACTTAGAAATCGCCAGCTCATATACAGTGCATAAAATATATTTATACTGTATATATACCCTTATACACCATTTTAATAAAAAATATCACAAAATTCTTCTAAGTCCCTCGGGAAGAGTGAAAGACGCGCACGTTCATTTTCAGAGCTCCTAGACCTTCCTATAAGAAGTTAGCCAAAAAGTAGCTTCGAAAAACGCTTAGGTTAAGTTTCAGAGTTGCTTCTAATGTACCAAAGCTGGACTTAGACATAATTTCACTCTCACAACATTATGGCTGGTTGGAGACAGTCCGAACCACAAGTACCGGGTCCATGGTTCTGGGCGTATACTGGGGGGGACGGGGACGACAACCATTAACCCCTGACTATACCGGGGATACGCTTATCACAATGCCTTTCTGGTCTGTGCTGAAGCAGGGCATTCTGGCAGCCAAGTGGCTTGACCTTTATTAGTGAGCCTGGTTACCCCCTCTCGGAACCACAGACATAGAAATCGCCAGCTCATATACAGTGCATAAAATATATTTATATAATATATTTATATATATACCCTTATACACCATTTTAATAAAAAATATCACAAAATTCTTCTAAGTCCCTCGGGAAGAGTGAAAGACGCGCACGTTTATTTTCAGAGCTCCTAGACCTTCCTATAAGAAGTTAGCCAAAAAGTAGCTTCGAAAAACGCTTAGGTTAAGTTTCAGAGTTGCTTCTAATGTACCAAAGCTGGACTTAGACATTTTTTCACTCTCACAACATTATGGCTGGTTGGAGACAGTCCGAACCACAAGTACCGGGTCGATGGTTCTGGGCGAATACTGGGGGGACGGGGACGACTCCCATTAACCCCTAACTATACCGGGGATACGCTTATCAAAATGCCTTTCTGGTCTGTGCTGAAGCAGGGCATTCTGGCAGCCAAGTGGCTTGACCTTTATTAGTGAGCCTGGTTACCCCCTCTCGGAACCACAGACTTAGAAATCGCCAGCTCATATACAGTGCATAAAATATATTTATATATATACCCTTATACACCATTTTAATAAAAAATATCACAAAATTCTTCTAAGTCCCTCGGGAAGAGTGAAAGACGCGCACGTTTATTTTCAGAGCTCCTAGACCTTCCTATAAGAAGTTAGCCAAAAAGTAGCTTCGAAAAACGCTTAGGTTAAGTTTCAGAGTTGCTTCTAATGTACCAAAGCTGGACTTAGACATAATTTCACTCTCAAAACATTATGGCTGGTTGGAGACAGTCCGAACCACAAGTACCGGGTCGCTGGTTCTGGGCGTATACTGGGGGGACGGGGACGACTCCCATTGACCCCTGACTATACCGGGGATACGCTTATCACAATGCCTTTCTGGTCTGTGCTGAAGCAGGAGGTAGAAGAGGAAAAACGGTCACTACTTCCCAGTGAACCAAACAAGTAATTGTTGAATAAAAAGTTCTTTATTTCAAAAGGCTGAGCATCATGAAAACACTCTGACGCGTTTCATCCCTTAGAAGGGACTTTTTCAAATACTCTTTGAAAAAGTCCCTTCTAAGGGATGAAACGCGTCAGAGTGTTTGCATGATGCTCAGCCTTTTGAAATAAAGAACTTTTTATTCAACAATTATTTGTTTGGTTCACTGGGAAGTAGTGACCGTTTTTCCTCTTCTACCTCCTATGCCACGTTTTACGAACGGAGCACACAGGAGTCTACAACTGCAGCAGGTATTCTCCCTATCCTACGGAGGAGGCGGCGTCCAGCTGACACACGCTGCAAGGCATCGCACACAGGCTCCCCGGTCTTCACACAGCTGATTGCCGTCTGGTTGCGGCTCGAGGATCATCCGTGCGTGCTGACGCACCATCACGTGGGTCCCCAGATCGACGCGGCTGGTACAGACACGCAGCTCCCATTCCACCTACATCGGTGAGCAGAAGGGGAAGGCTTGCAAGCCAGATAGCGGTGCAGCGATACCTTTTACCGGAGTGTCAGGCAAGGACGCCACACACGTGGGATTCACAGTATCGTGTACCCGGCAGCCGTGCATGGTTTAATACGGGGTACCATCCCAGCATACTGTTTGCCTTCAGGGGTTGTTCCGGATACCAGTCGGGTAAGGTTAGCATTATTGGGACATTTCAAGGGTCACAGCACTTGTTACGGTTGTCACATTTTCCTGTACCCCTGGTCCACATTTGCTTAATTAACCCCCGACTGGTTTGTCTCATATCCATCATCAACTCCTACTTTATCTTATACTTTTTTCTAATTTATACCTGCTGGAGACTCCACTCCTAGTTACACCTGGACAGAGATTGCTTATCACTATTATATATGATTGTGTAGCATTGGAACTCAGGAGTTTATTCTCCATTTTTTCCCCCTGTGCTGAAGCAGGGCATTCTGGCAGCCAAGTGGCTTGACCTTTATTAGTGAGCCTGGTTACCCCCTCTCGGAACCACAGACTTAGAAATCGCCAGCTCATATACAGTGCATAAAATATATTTATATATATATACCCTTATACACCATTTTAATAAAAAATATCACAAAATTCTTCTAAGTCCCTCGGGAAGAGTGAAAGACGCGCACGTTCATTTTCAGAGCTCCTAGACCTTCCTATAAGAAGTTAGCCAAAAAGTAGCTTCGAAAAACGCTTAGGTTAAGTTTCAGAGTTGCTTCTAATGTACCAAAGCTGGACTTAGACATAATTTCACTCTCACAACATTATGGCTGGTTGGAGACAGTCCGAACCACAAGTACCGGGTCCATGGTTCTGGGCGTATACTGGGGGGGACGGGGACGACTCCCATTAACCCCTGACTATACCGGGGATACGCTTATCACAATGCCTTTCTGGTCTGTGCTGAAGCAGGGCATTCTGGCAGCCAAGTGGCTTGACCTTTATTAGTGAGCCTGGTTACCCCCTCTCGGAACCACAGACTTAGAAATCGCCAGCTCATATACAGTGCATAAAATATATTTATATAATATATTTATATATATACCCTTATACACCATTTTAATAAAAAATATCACAAAATTCTTCTAAGTCCCTCGGGAAGAGTGAAAGACGCGCACGTTCATTTTCAGAGCTCCTAGACATTCCTATGAGAAGTTAGCCAAAAAGTAGCTTCGAAAAACGCTTAGGTTAAGTTTCAGAGTTGCTTCTAATGTACCAAAGCTGGACTTAGACATAATTTCACTCTCACAACATTATGGCTGGTTGGAGACAGTCCGAACCACAAGTACCGGGTCCATGGTTCTGGGCGTATACTGGGGGGACGGGGACGACTCCCATTAACCCCTGACTATACCGGGGATACGCTTATCACAATGCCTTTCTGGTCTGTGCTGAAGCAGGGCATTCTGGCAGCCAAGTGGCTTGACCTTTATTAGTGAGCCTGGTTACCCCCTCTCCGAACCACAGACTTAGAAATCGCCAGCTCATATACAGTGCATAAAATATATTTATATAATATATTTATATATATACCCTTATACACCATTTTAATAAAAAATATCACAAAATTCTTCTAAGTCCCTCGGGAAGAGTGAAAGACGCGCACGTTTATTTTCAGAGCTCCTAGACCTTCCTATAAGAAGTTAGCCAAAAAGTAGCTTCGAAAAACGCTTAGGTTAAGTTTCAGAGTTGCTTCTAATGTACCAAAGCTGGACTTAGACATAATTTCACTCTCACAACATTATGGCTGGTTGGAGACAGTCCGAACCACAAGTACCGGGTCGATGGTTCTGGGCGAATACTGGGGGACGGGGACGACTCCCATTAACCCCTGACTATACCGGGGATACGCTTATCACAATGCCTTTCTGGTCTGTGCTGAAGCAGGGCATTCTGGCAGCCAAGTGGCTTGACCTTTATTAGTGAGCCTGGTTACCCCCTCTCGGAACCACAGACTTAGAAATCGCCAGCTCATATACAGTGCATAAAATATATTTATATATATACCCTTATACACCATTTTAATAAAAAATATCACAAAATTCTTCTAAGTCCCTCGGGAAGAGTGAAAGACGCGCACGTTCATTTTCAGAGCTCCTAGACCTTCCTATAAGAAGTTAGCCAAAAAGTAGCTTCGAAAAACGCTTAGGTTAAGTTTCAGAGTTGCTTCTAATGTACCAAAGCTGGACTTAGACATAATTTCACTCTCACAACATTATGGCTGGTTGGAGACAGTCCGAACCACAAGTACCGGGTCCATGGTTCTGGGCGTATACTGGGGGGACGGGGACGACTCCCATTGACCCCTGACTATACCGGGGATACGCTTATCACAATGCCTTTCTGGTCTGTGCTGAAGCAGGGCATTCTGGCAGCCAAGTGGCTTGACCTTTATTAGTGAGCCTGGTTACCCCCTCTCGGAACCACAGACTTAGAAATCGCCAGCTCATATACAGTGCATAAAATATATTTATATAATATATTTATATATATACCCTTATACACCATTTTAATAAAAAATATCACAAAATTCTTTT
The DNA here is from genome assembly GCF_040206685.1 of Ascaphus truei. Lineage (NCBI taxonomy): Eukaryota > Metazoa > Chordata > Amphibia > Anura > Ascaphidae > Ascaphus > Ascaphus truei. The sequence continues at coordinate 291,228,278 of NC_134483.1, read as the reverse complement.
AAGTCCCTCGGGAAGAGTGAAAGACGCGCACGTTCATTTTCAGAGCTCCTAGACCTTCCTATGAGAAGTTAGCCAAAAAGTAGCTTCGAAAAACGCTTAGGTTAAGTTTCAGAGTTGCTTCTAATGTACCAAAGCTGGACTTTGACATAATTTCACTCTCACAACATTATGGCTGGTTGGAGACAGTCCGAACCACAAGTGCCGGGTCCATGGTTCTGGGCGTATACTGGGGGGACGGGGACGACTCCCATTAACCCCTGACTATACCGGGGATACGCTTATCACAATGCCTTTCTGGTCTCTGCTGAAGCAGGGCATTCTGGCAACCAAGTGGCTTGACCTTTATTAGTGCGCCTGGTTACCCCCTCTCGGAACCACAGACTTAGAAATCGCCAGCTCATATACAGTGCATAAAATATATTTATATATATACCCTTATACACCATTTTAATAAAAAATATCACAAAATTCTTCTAAGTCCCTCGGGAAGAGTGAAAGACGCGCACGTTCATTTTCAGAGCTCCTAGACCTTCCTATAAGAAGTTAGCCAAAAAGTATCTTCGAAAAATGCTTAGGTTAAGTTTCAGAGTTGCTTCTAATGTACCAAAGCTGGACTTAGACATAATTTCACTCTCACAACATTATGGCTGGTTGGAGACAGTCCGAACCACAAGTACCGGGTCCATGGTTCTGGCCGTATACTGGGGGGACGGGGACAACTCCCATTAACCCCTGACTATACCGGGGATACGCTTATCACAATGCCTTTCTGGTCTGTGCTGAAGCAGGGCATTCTGGCAGCCAAGTGGCTTGACCTTTATTAGTGAGCCTGGTTACCCCCTCTCGGAACCACAGACATAGAAATCGCAAGCTCATATACAGTGCATAAAATATATTTATATAATATATTTATATATATACCCTTATACACCATTTTAATAAAAAATATCACAAAATTCTTCTAAGTCCCTCGGGAAGAGTGAAAGACACGCATGTTCATTTTCAGAGCTCCTAGACCTTCCTATAAGAAGTTAGCCAAAAAGTAGCTTCGAAAAACGCTTAGGTTAAGTTTCAGAGTTGCTTCTAATGTACCAAAGCTGGACTTAGACATAATTTCACTCTCACAACATTATGGCTGGTTGGAGACAGTCCGAACCACAAGTACCGGGTCCATGGTTCTGGGCGTATACTGGGGGGGACGGGGACGACTCCCATTAACCCCTGACTATACCGGGGATACGCTTATCACAATGCCTTTCTGGTCTGTGCTGAAGCAGGGCATTCTGGCAGCCAAGTGGCTTGACCTTTATTAGTGAGCCTGGTTACCCCCTCTCGGAACCACAGACATAGAAATCGCCAGCTCATATACAGTGCATAAAATATATTTATATATATATACCCTTATACACCATTTTAATTAAAAATATCACAAAATTCTTCTAAGTCCCTTGGGAAGAGTGAAAGACGCGGACGTTCATTTTCAGAGCTCCTAGACCTTCCTATAAGAAGTTAGCCAAAAAGTAGCTTCGAAAAACGCTTAGGTTAATTTTCAGAGTTGCTTCTAATGTACCAAAGCTGGACTTAGACATCATTTCACTCTCACAACATTATGGCTGGTTGGAGACAGTCCGAACCACAAGTACCGGGTCGATGGTTCTGGGCGTATACTGGGGGGACGGGGACGACTCCCATTAACCCCTGACTATACCGGGGATACGCTTATCACAATGCCTTTCTGGTCTGTGCTGAGGCAGGGCATTCTGGCAGCCAAGTGGCTTGACCTTTATTAGTGAGAATGGTTACCCCCTCTCGGAACCACAGACTTAGAAATCGCCAGCTCATATACAGTGCATAAAATATATTTATATAATATATTAGTAGTAGGGAGGCATACATTATGTCAAACTTTTTTTGACAGGTACCACGCCCCCTTTTCCCCTAAGCCCCGCCCCTTTTGGCCTTAAACCCGCCCTATGTCCCGCCCCTTCCGTATCCGGTCCCGCCCCATCCGTATCCGGCCCCGCCCCTGCGCATTTTTAGGTTGCCGCCCCCTGCGCCAAAAAAACGCGGTTGACGCCCCCTACGCCAAAAAACCGCAGTTGACGCCCCCTACGCCAAAAAAACGCAGTTGATGCCCCCTAAGCCAAAAAACCGCGGTTGACATCCCCCAGACTCCATTTTTTATTATGATGTGCATTTTTTATTCTTTTTTGTGATTGGTGCGTACTGTTGACGTAGATTGGAGGGGGCGTATACATACGCGGGGCATGTCCGGGCATGTTTATAGGCTTTTGGGGCATGCCCGAACATGTTTTTTTCATACTGGGGCATGTCTGGACATGTTTATTCTGAAATAACGCCGTGCGCATGTCAGAAAAGTTCAAATGACGTTGAAAAGAGGGCGTAGCATTTTTTTTTAAATTCAGACAGAATACGGCTTTAAGAGGCTAAACCCTCAAGTGTCAGGGTGGCTGAGTGGTTTAAGGCGTTGGACTTAAGATCCAATGGACGTATGTCCACGTGGGTTCGAATCCCACCCCAGACATAATATTTTTATATATTTTTTTTTTATTTGTATATATTTTTTTTATTTGTATAGAGACGGTACAGGGATTAGCCGCAACAGTCGGGGGTTACATATAAATAAAAAGCACAATTGTATGAGTCAAAAATTGCTTATTTTATTTTTTAAAAGATAACAGAGTTTTCACCAGGAAATAATTACAAGACGTATTTACAAGTAAAAAAGTAAAACGGCTGTTAAGGCCTTAATAGACTAAAATCATCTAGAGGCGTGGAGTTAGTACGATACATAGTATAGAGGGACAGCAATACAATGTCTTATTTTACAGAGGGAAAAAAAAAATTAAACAGCTTATTTACAGTTTCAACCAGTCAGCCGACGGCAATAATAGACTACCCCTCCTCTTGTTTAGTAAATAACCCGGCGGGGATGTTAAGCCAGGGGCACTTAAAGAACTGTAACGCAAATCAGAGGTTCTTTTCTGCGGAGTTAAAAGGGATGATGAAGGAGGGTTCGTTGTATCGGGGGGCAGTATTTTTAAGCGATCCAGGCTTTCTCTATTTGTTGCATTACCCACAACCGATGAGGGGATATTCAGTTCAGCCATCGCAGCCAGAAAAGGGCTCCAACCCTGTGGTATTTTACGCTTTGTAACAGTGTGACTTTGTGTAACACCGCGTACCAAATCCAGTAAATTAGAGCCCGGTATAACCTGTTTTTTATAAATAAACTCCCCTTTGTCATTCCAGCTTGTAATATGTTTAGCCTGAAACATTTTACTGAGCAATAACTCTGCATTTTTCTTGAAGCGGACATTCACGTTAGTAACAACCTCACGAATCAAATTGTCAGGCGTATCTGATGATGCAATATCCTGGAAATGTAAAGGGTGAGAGGCTGTTTCATCAGTGGGCATTAAAAGGGTTAGGCGGTTCTTCTCCCCGTCGCTCTGTTTAGCATGCACCAAGTATTTCTGCAGTACAGTAGTGTATCTTTTTATCTTTTCATCCTCTGATAAATTATGGCTATTTAAGATCGCATTAATGTCTGTATCTAGGCGATGCATGGCAACTTCACGTATGTCGCCCACTCGTTGTGGGGGGCGCTGTAAACGATCCATATCTTGTTTGGGGACCAGGTACATTTTCTCAGCATATTCCATTAGCGGTTAGTGAGAAGGCCAGTCAGCAGCGGTATAGCAAAACCCAAAAGAGAGCCAATAAAGCCGCCGGACTGCTTCACCAGGCGTTTCTTTTTTACAATTGTAAATTTTTTGTCGCTCAGCTTTTTTATAATTTTACGCCACTTTTTAAGTATGCCAATTTGCCGTTTTGATAAAGGTATTTTACCTTTTAGAGCATTGAGGGCTATCTCGCATATGGCGGTGACTAAATCATTAGATGCTGAACACAGAATAAATTTTCTTTGCTTTGGTGAAGCCCTTATTAATGCTTTTAAAGTATGCCAATTGCGGCGTAGTCGGTTAGACATGTTTACAACGGCGGAGCGACTACAAGTAATGACAATTTACAGATAGTTATCTCTTTTTAGAACCGCTTTTTTTTTTTTAAAACATAAACTGTGGGGTTGTCAGGCGGAAAGATACCGGTTCTTAAGCGGTACTCATCAGGGGTCGTGGCTCTTAAATCTACTAACAAAAAACCATAGGGGGACCGTGTGGCATCTTCAAATGCCTCTAAAAAGAATTGTGATTTACCAGGATACATTTGACGAGCTAAGGTGTTAATTTGTAATTTATCCCTTGGATTTTTAAAAAGAACCATATATTTAGTGTTTAAATTTATGGTTCTGCTTTTTTTACCCTGGCAAAAAACATTTTGTACGAGGTACATGATACTGAGGTTTCTGTGATGCACATACTTGGTGAATGCTTTTTCAATTTCAGAGCTCTCACTGGCTGCTTCCATCAAGTCATCAACGATTGTCAAATTCACTTTACCAGGGGGAAAAAGAGCATCGTCATTAAATGTAGCGGGTATACCCTCAATAAATCTAATGTGGGGCATAGTGCTTAACAGTTCATCATAAAGATATTGCCAGCATGCATAAAACCATACGATATTATCAGGCCGGTGCGACAAGTGAGTGCTAGAATGTTGCAAAAGCTGGTTAACAAAATAGCTTTTCCCTGAATTTGACGGCCCGGCTAAAATACACGAGAAAGGATGTTGAAGCCTGATATCCATTACAGATTTATAATTAGTAACCAAAGGGTAGGGTTGTGAAGTCGTTGGTCAGCTGTCGTTTCGTGTACACACACTTTTGTGTTTTCTGTAGAGGACGAGTCTCAATCTGCCAGTAACGTTTATTTCGGACAATCCCAGCCTGTTGTACCACAATCTTTTTCTGATCTTCAGGATCAGAGTGTAAGGGGTAGTCCAGGACAATATCTTTTAAAGTGTCAAAGTTAATCAATTCAGCGTTTGCAGCGTTCAGTGTTATACCTTTAACTTTTAGACACGTTTTACCAGTAGAAAGCTTGTAACCGTAAGTCTTGGGACCGGCGGAAACAAATTCTGTAATGTGTGTACCATTCAGTAGTTCACTAGTCAGCTCCCCTAAGTAGTCACCCAGAGGCGGATTCCAGTCACCTGTTTTGCTAACAAAAATGACAGAGTCAGTGTCATGGTAGAGACACCGCTCTTGTAGCTTGTCCAAAACATTGTACAGTTCAAGACGGGCATAGGCCGTCGTAAAACAGGCAATAAAAATATTGACATTACGACCTACAGTGTATCCCTCCTTTGTATACTTCCAGCTAACCATGGCCGTGTCATCATCTAGGAAGTCTAAAGATGACACATCGTATTGCGTTGAAAAGGCGTAACCAAAAAGTTCATCAGGGCTTGTTACAATGCTTGTATTTTGTAAATTAGTCTTTTGACCGAATTTACCCCACAAAGAATTTAGAAACAGTTTAGAAATTTGTCTTTTTGCCGGGTTAATGTCTATTTTATCAGCGCGTAAACGTATACCCTCTTTTGAAAAATACTCGCTGATGTATTTTTGTTTTTTGACCTCGTCTGTACACCAGCTGGGGTATCCAGATGCCTCCTGTTTGTCCCTGAGGTGCACCTTAATGTATTTAGCAAACAATTTTTTTGTATAACATGCAAAGTGCCAAATTTCAAAAATTTTACACAGCCGGTACCCTTTCTTCAACGCTGCCTGGATTTCAACGGTACACCACGTACCGGTCAATGAGGGCTCCTCATCCGTATGACAGCAAGGCGTCGTCTGATTGGTGACGGCGCATGTGCTGCATAGCGGAAACATGAGCTTGCCATTCATTTTAACAGGAAGGATGGGGAAAAATAAGCCTCTAGGCGGATAGACTTTTACTTTAGCAATCCCAAAGTACCTGTCAAAAGAGAGAAAATTCTCATAGATGATCTTAGGGTGACCGGTGGGGTACATTTTGGTTTTGTTGATAAAAGGATACAAGCTGGTAAAATCATAGTAATGTATACTCTCACCGGGCGCCGTTTTGTGGTACAGCTTAATAGCGTTTGTGCGGCCGCCGTAAAGTGCATCACGGGGGTTCATGGGTTGTGGAAAATCACTTTTAAGTAGAAACGCCTTTAGGTCCGTATCAGTCTCTAACATGTGTTTCCACTCGTGCTCCCACAGCTCACGCACCGCATAGCCACATTTGGTTTTTAGAAAATGTGTTTTGATGGATGTTTTGTGGTACAATTGACCATATGTGAGAGATGTAACAGTGTTTGTATCTTTTTCATTGTAACACATGGGACATCCGTGGTAAAAGCAGCCGTTGAATTCAAAGGCTGTTTGAACACCATTAATCACTGCATAACCATCCAGAAAATAGTTACCCACCATCTTTTCACCGCCCCTTAAAGCATGTTGTATGACTATATTCTCCTTGTAGGCCACTACAAGTAGCCACTGTGTGGCGGGCGTAGAGAAGCGTTTTTTTGTGATGTTGTAATTGTCAGGGGGTACAATGGCGATGGTGTTACTGGGTAAAAATTTGAGCCGATACATAGCCATGCACACAGAGGCGAGGGTTGTCAGCTGAAAGGGGTCCACATTATAGACATCTTCCTCACCAATCTGAGACTCACGGTCGCTCATTACCGTATGCTCTGTCATTTCTATGACACTGGTTCTAAAGCAGATACAGGCTTTCTTCAAAATTTTTACATCCTCAATGCAATAGCTTTTAAGCTCAGCCTGAAAATTGAAATCACAATGTTTGTTCGCTTCATACCATGTCATGAACCCCGTTTTCTCGTCGGCCATCATGTACTGGGGGCCGTAATGCTCTATAGAGGGCATAGAACCGCTGTAATTTTGATTCTGTACTGTGTTAAAAAAGTGTGGGAAATATCCTTTACTGCCTGTAAACCCCAGGGCCTGTGGCAACTTACTGAGCTTCATGGGGAGGAAATTTAAAGAGTCGATAAATCTGATATTCAGATCAGGTATTGTTACACATAATAATTTACCGCCTTGTGCTAGTAATTCTATTTTTATCTTCTCTTTAAGCAGCTGTTGCACCACAAAATAGGAATCGTAACGGCCGGCATTATGTGCGATGAAAGTGTACTCCCTAAAGGGCCTGTCTATGAATTTTTTTACAAAATCAGCCAAACACTCTGGACCCTGGAACTCCCAACCCACAGTGCCGTCTAAAGACTGGGCACAACCTTTTTCTTCATCATCCCTTAAAGGCATGGCGTAGACATAATTTGGTATGTGTACGCCCGTCTCCTGCATGCACTCAAAGTCATAAAAAATGTAGTTGTCAGTGAGGACCGGTGGTTTGTATGGGCGCATGTAGCACAGGTGATTGTCAAAACTGGCGATGTAAGCATAACAGACTCTACACTGCAAACCTCTGCATTCATCATGATCGTCATCTGTGTAGCGACCGCAACGGTCGCAGTATTTCTTGCGTTTACAATCTATTTTAGCAGCTTGGGCTAGTTTCTTGTGTTCACTCAAACAATCCTGTGAACGACAAAATGCCCGACACATAGGACACCTAGGCATGTCTGCTATGACCTCAACACAATTCCGTCTGTGGCACGATCGGCAAAAATAGCGGCATGAATGGTTATTTTTGTGAGCGAATGGAGTATGACAAAAATCGCAAAAGTAATTGGCCCCGATGAAAGCGTTTATTTTTTTTACGCCAAAGTAATGTGTGTCTTCATGGTATATAAATAAAACCCTCTCTTTGCAGGGCTCACTTGTATTAAAAAACTGCCATTCTCCCCGATTGTGGTAGAACACTTTAATGGTTACATTCAAGTGCTTTTCAAAGTCGGGTATGTCGCTAAAACTGACTAGACGATCATCAGGAATACCCAGGGTGCGATGTATCAAACGTGCTTTCTCCAGTAACACAGCGTCAGCCGTATCTCTCTTTTCTAACAGGGCACAAAGACTGGCTGCTAGACACAAGTTATGGCTGTCGTTATGTAAGTCAAAGAGTAATTGTCTTTTTTTGTTTACGATGCGACTGTAAGGCGTTGAATTAATGCGTCTACGGTGCATCACACCACCAACTCTGTTCTTAACAATTATGACCAATAGTCTTAAAGTACCGTCACCAAGAACCTCCGCGTTGCTTTGTAACATGTTTGCCACATGTTCCAAAAACGTCTCAGCGCTTAAGGCGTCCTTAGAGCGTTTAATAGAGTATAAAGCTCTATTTAACGTGTCACCGTCTAGACGTAATTGCACCATGTCATGGGGTCCTATGTCGGGCAGTAGTCTATTCAATGTACACTGTATAGAATCATGTACCGCCTGTAATGCCACTGAAAATGATGTTATACGATCAAGATTTACAAATTGAAAATGTTCAAAATGTTCCACAGCATTAAAATTTTGTCGTACTCTTTGGTACTGCGCTACACGTTCCAAAAATACAGACTGATCCGCCGCATCGTTAGGGGGCTGTATTATCAGTGGTGTATGTATTTCAACACTATTTTCAACCGGCAGTACAGACCTTTCAACATTAATTTCATTTACAGATGGCTCTGACTGTACAGAAATTAATGGCATTATACCCCTCTGGGGATGTTCGACCGCAATTAAGTTGGGGCTCATAACGGGGGTCGATAAATCACCTGTACTAACGGGCATTAATGAGCATTCTGGCGTGTGTTCTGAGTTGTTGTCTACAACATAATTTATCTGCTGGCCGCTCTGCGTGCTTCTGTTTAACGTGGGGTGTTGATCTAAGCCCCTGCCCACCATATTTAGTCATGAATTGGTTAGTAATTGGGCCCCGTTGCTAAATACAGTCGTTAAACGATCAAGTTTTAGTTTGAACGCCGGCTCCATACACATGTTGCGTTCGACATGAGGCACCCAACAATGTGAATACAGTTCACGCATGAATGCGTTGATAGACCTCTTTACATCCACCCAGAAAAGGTATTCAGTACAACCCCGGCTCTCAATGTCAGATTCGTCCTCTATACACAGCGCTGTTGTGGCTTTTGGGTGTGTATTGTCAGTACACGGTGTTGTTATTATTACGTCGTGTATTATGTTTTGGTTGTTGGCCCCTGAATCCCCCTTTAGATGCATTACACCCTTGTGAAATATATCGCTTGAACGGCGAAGCCTTAATAACAAGGCTTTCATGCGCTCTAAATCGCGTTCATGCTCTTTCACAAAAATCAATGTTTTCAAGTCGCTTATTACATTTTCTATAAGCCGATTTAAATCTATCCAAAAAACAAAATGATTATAGAACCATCGCCAATAATGCGGTGTATCAATGTCATTAATCGTCGTACAGTTACCTGACTGACCTTTCTGCGCCCCATGATCATTGTTTGTGACAATCGTGATGTCCTGTAAAGGAAACCCTTGACTTTTACTGTTTGTGACCGGTGTGATGTCCTGTAAAGGCACCCTTCGTCTTTTAATTGTTGGCTGTGCAACAGCAGGGTCATTTACACGTGGGCGTCTGCCAAAGTCAATTCTACGCAATATATTTTCCAACTGGGCTTGTTGCATGCCTGATACAGGCGTTGTGTTTATGCGTGCTGACTCACCGCCGGTGGCACGCGAAATGATATCCGCCTTTGCTGTTGGGGAGTTCAACATTGTAGCTGGTGGTGGTTCGATTGTAACCGTAACCGTTGTTGTTGGTCGCTTTACACCGTACAAAGCTTTTGATGTGCTGGGCTGCTCATTGTCGTGTGCAGGGGTACATTTATCAGGAACACGTCTAGTGGCATGCCTTACGGTCGTCTTTGAGGCTAAAAACATCAAAAAAAAAAAAAAAAAAAAAGAATACTGTCAGCTCATTTCATTAATAGATTAAAGTCCAGACAGCTTGAGGAACTATGTTAGTACTACATTACGCAACACCACGTATATAGAGGCTTGAATTACAGCACAATAGACTCACCATGCTTTTCAGGTTGCGGGGCCCGTGGTTTCTTGTTCTGGGTTTGTATTTCAGCGTTGACTTTCTTTTCAGGTTGCGGGGCCCGTGGTTTCTTGTTCTGGATTTGCATTTCAGCGGCGACTTTTGGGCTTCTAACGCTTTGGTGCCGGTGCATTTTTGAAGCTGTGAACAATGACCTCATTATTAAAAAGTTTTATAATAGACAGCAGCATTTAAAAATAAAAAAAATAACTACACAATTATTGTGGCTGCATGACCCCTAATGTCGGCTATAAAAAAAAAGTGTAATAAAATGAATAGAAACACTATCTTAGTCCACTTAGATATATAATTACAGCCGTAATCTATAAAGTTTTAAATAAGTTCAAAACATGTCTATAGTGTTAGTTTTAAATATAACAGCGATACATTGTCATACATACCCCGTTTTTGATTTGTCATTATGGACGGATCAGGGTTGTGCTGTTTGATCGTACGTTTGACAGATCGTACACCGTTTTCCGTACCCCCCTTGGTTTGTTCTGTACGGCATAAATGACCGCATAGGCGGTTATTCATGTACACAGGTAACTTTAAAAGTAAAAAAAAAAAAAGTATATGCAACCGCTTTTATATAAATACGCACCATCGGTAACCTGTTTTCCAAATCGACAGTCTAGAGCGTCATTAGCCAACCGCTCAGCTTGAAGTGCAGCAGCCAAAACTACATGAAAGAAAATTACAAAAATAAATAAATAATAATAAAGAAATAAAAATAAAAAAAAAGAGCTGTCTTAAGCGGTCTCTGTCGATTCTTACATTCTTGGTCTGCCTCTGTGGAACTCCCCTGTGTATTTTCGGCAATATATGTTTGGAAGCGGTCAGCCTGCATGTATTATAAAGTACAATCAATTCTAGGCCTTTAAATATTATCATTAAAAGTCCTTCAATATAGTCTGATAAAAAAACGGACAAAAAACAAAACAATCAATGCTATTAAAATACACTAAATATCATGATATAAAATAGATGATACTATATTATCACGGGGGCCCCCTTTTTAGAAAAATAAAGTACATTAAATGTTACTTTGAAAAGACATATATGAATAAAACAATACACTTGCCCCTTTTTAGAAAAATAAAGTACATTAAATGTTACTTTGAAAAGACATATATGAATAAAACAATACACTCAATATACGCTAATAAAAAAAAGGCCCTGTATATTACATAAAGTTTACATAAAAATACATTCAATGCCCTTAAAATACAGTAATTAGCAGTCTATAAAATAATATATCAAGGGTTTAGGTATATTATATCACATTTTTAGGTCTAATATATTATGGCCTTAGGTTCTACAGTATGTACTATATTATCAACGGGGCCACTTTTTAGAAAAACATTAAATGCTACTTTGAAAAGACATATATGAATAAAACAATACACTCAATATACGCTAATAAAAAAAAAGGTCCTGTATATTACATAAAGTTTACATAAAAATACATTCAATGCCCTTAAAATACAGTAATTAGCAGTCTATAAAATAATATATCAAGGGTTTAGGTATATTATATCACATTTTTAGGTCTAATATATTATGGCCTTAGGTTCTACAGTATGTACTATATTATCAACGGGGCCACTTTTTAGAAAAACATTAAATGCTACTTTGAAAAGACATATATGAATAAAACAATACACTCAATATACGCTAATAAAAAAAAAAGGTCCTGTATATTACATAAAGTTTACATAAAAATACATTCAATGCCATTAAAATACAGTAATTATCATTCTATAAAATAATATATCAGGGTTTAGGTATATTATATCACAGTTTTGAAAAAAAGACAGACATGAATAAAACAATACAATCAATATTATGTTTACTCACCATGCCGTTATATTGAGAGCACTGCTAGGCACAGACTGGATGTAAGGGCACTCACGATCAATGAGGCTAGAGACAGAAGTATTTCAAAAGCCCCCTCTTAAATAGTTTTTTCTTGAGGCTCTAACAATTCGTAGCTCCACCTTCAATGGCTAGTGGGGGTGTGAATAATCCTCTTGAGGCTGTCTTGTTCTTTGTTTAATAGCTTTAATTATTATAAGGTCTGTTCTTAACCCTTCTGATTTATTATATATCTATTTATTTATTTTTTACTAACTTATCTATATTATCAAAGTGCTGCAAAAGACCATAAAAATAAAACAAAACAAGACATTGTTGGCAGTGTATAATATAATTAGTCTTTTATTAAACATTACACATCAGACACATGTTTTTAAAAAAATGGCCTTATATATTTTTATAACAGGCCACACATTTTTGTGTACAGTCAATGTGTACATATCGCCGCTTAAAATGGCTCATACGCTTTCTCACAAAATTAGCGACTATGCGGTCATTTTTTTTTAAATCATTAGTGAAACTTTTTAAGATCTCTTCAAATGTTAAACCTTTACACATGTGATGAATGAAAAAAATACAAAATTCACCGCAGACAGACGACAAAGTATCTTGCAACTGTGCGTTCTGAAACGTTATACGATTCACGTTCGTATTTAAAAACTGTAAAATTTCTTTAGGAAAGAGTTCACTTTTTGGTGATAATCCGTATGAGTCGAAAAAATGTCCAGAACCATCTGTATCAAAAAAAATCGCCAACCAGTGCTCACCAGGACCGTTATGAGGATGTGTATTTATGATGAAACATGTGGGTGCATTTGTCAGCGCGCGACGGGGTAATAAATCGCAGGGGTAAACTCCTTGAAACAATCCACGGGTGAATCGATCGGCGCTTAAAAACTGTGTTATTTGCACGGTATTCATTCTTTTTTTTTTTATTCAGAGAAAGTCATATAACACTTCTCTTCTCTGATTTATCTCAATAACGTTATCAAAAACGCCGTACACAATAATATTAACGGTTCTATCCAGAGCCCTTGAAAAGCGTATTTCAGCCCTCAGGTTTCCATTGCGAATTAGTGAGAAGTGACCACCGCGTTCCTGATCGGGTGACAAATCAAACGCAAATAGCGTGTACCCCTCAACATACTCTTCACGATTAATGAGAAATCCAGCGTCTGCATTTTGTTTACCGGCAATTTGTACCAGGGCCATGTATTCTCTAATAGAATTAGCATTCTCAAAGTCTGGTTGAAACGGTTTTGTCGGTATTTGTTCGCCGTCTAAATACAGCGCTGCAAAATTCACATGGTTGTGTTTGAAACAAAGGGGGTTTTTATCGTAAGCACCAGAAAAAGCGTCATTATCAACGAATCCTATAATGACCAGTTTGGGTAATTGACCCAAAAACAGGTTTTCTAGATTCTAGACGCGACTTCCGACCGCGATGCTATAAATTTTCATCCCCACACGGTCGATAGTGTATTTTGCGTTGCCGCTTAAAAGCCCCTGCGCATGACCTATGCGCACTGCCGGCGCAATTTGCACCCTTTTGACAAACAGCGACGCGTTTAGAATTTGAATCTTAAACGGCTCAGCCTCAGCAGACATTAAACAAAATGTATCTTTATTTCTAGTGAGTTTAATTTTTAAGTCCAGACCGTTCAGTATAAGTTTCTCTTGAAAAAATATATCGCTATGTAGATGTCCCAGTAATTCTACGGCTTTACCACGTTCTGTCATTTGGGAACGCTTTGTAAAACCATGGTTATCACCACCCACTGTGCGGGTTTGGTGTTGCCCCGCTGTATCCTTGTAAAATAAACCGGTGGTAAACTGCGTGGATAATGCATCAGCGCTATAGTTCAGAATTGTTTCAATATACGCCCGATATGCGTACAGGTTATTGGATTGCGATATGAGTCTGTCCCCCAAAGTTACATCTAACTGATTGAAAAGCGTTGCTATCGGATAATTGATTAGACTCACGCGTGCTCCATCAGCAATCGGTGTATTGTCCTGTTTGACGATTTTACACGTAATGTAAATCAAAGTATTATTGAGGTCGAAATAATGTTCCCCGTTGCCAGCGATATAAAACTCCAACGGTGCCGTTTCTGAAAGGGCGGCCAACGGTTGTATTTCCACATACAGACTTTTTTCTATGCTCGTCTGTGTAGGCTGTATTTCAAAGATATCCAGTTCAGATTTAGCGCATTCTATGGAGTTGGTGTGAATAAACGCCATGCTGAAATAACTTTTATTTATTTTTTTGTCTTGTCAAATGAATCAAAAGATGTCGTTTAAGTTCTGTCGCGAGGTTTTTTTCTTCTTTCTGACGTTGCGACTGTTCTTTTTGTTTTGATAACGGGTTGTGCTGGGTGGGAATGCAACGCTGCGCTTGCGTTTGCCTTTAGCACTGCTTCTACTGATGTACACGAGTCCTGATCCGTCTTGTGCTGCACCACCCATTTTATTCGTCACAGCGGTTGAAACACGACCCACAACGTCTCTAGCGATATTTAGTGCTGCAGTTTTTACATGAGGTTTTACAATATCAAAGCCGCGCCTGAATAAAGGCACCGCCCGTCTAAAGAGACTGCGGAAAACGCCTGCTAATCCACGGCCGTACATATAAGGGCTCCCATGAAAGCCCTGTAAGCCATTTCCCGCTTGTGCTCTATAGTACATACTGTAAACCTGTGGTTCTCCATAGTTTTTAACAGCCACCATGTTGCCGGACCCTCAATACAGAGAGCCTTTGCGCGGCCGAAAGTGCAGTTTTACAATGGCCTTCCCGTACTTGAATGAGACGTTCTTATTTTGGTCGTTCTTTATCTCGATTGTAATGCAATCGATGTGATATTTACTGACGGGTATGTAATCAGGCTTTATGTAGCACTGCGTAATGATATCATTATTATTGCCGGTGATTTCAACAGTCCGCAGTAGGGGGACAAAACTGTGACCTACGCGTTGATGCATAATGATATCGGTATAAACAAATATTGTATAAAAGCCGTTTTTTATATCTGCACATATTTTATCACATTTTTCAATTTTATCGATATTATTAGAATCCATGCCTAGAATGTTCATCATACGCTCTGAGGCTGTAAAGCGATGTGAACCCGGAACAGATACTGTTCTTTCAAAGTCGTCATATTTCAATTTCACTTTACTGATGGCCATCGCCTCGTTAATAGACCTAACCAATTCATTAATATCACTATAATACCCCGCTTTTACCATGAAGTTTGATTTAATGGCGTTTAGCGTTGATACATGTAATGTGCTGTCTGGCGCAGCATTCCGTAACGGCGGTCTTAGTTGTGTTACAGATACGTTACCGTCCACGTTTTCAAATGTATTCCAAGTATGCGGATACTGTATTTCTGTTAAAGCAACCTCCCATTCACCTTTTAAAATAATGGGCTTGGCTAGTTTTGTCGTATAATTAGAAATGTCATTTTGGGGGAACGTTTCGTATGACGCATTACTAGGCAGCGTTACATAAAAGGCAATATCCTCCATGGTGACGTCTTTTTACAAACGAGTTAGTTGTGCTTTTTCTATCCAGCTGTTGAATTTTGTAGGGTATCCACACCATTTAACGTAGTAGACGATTTTACGCCTTACGCTTTTTTGTTTTAATATCTTCTCAATTCTGTAAACGCGATTTAAATTATTTGGTATTTTTTGTATCTCTTCAGCGTAGAATGAGCCTTCTATGGCCTCACCAGCGCTATCTGTGATCTTATACAGAGGTTTTACGCCTTTCGTGCGTACATCAGCAATAATAAATATTTCATCTGTAAAGCACTGTTCATAACCCTTTGTAAAAACTCCTTTATATTTTGATATCCGAACGTGGTCTCCAATTTTTAAAAGTGGCTTAAGTTTCTTAGAACACACATGTGACCTATAAATAGTATTCCAAACGGTGAGAGAATTCGCTTGTGTTACATCCTTTGGCGCACACTTAATGGTGCGATGTGGCGTGTGGTTATAGCTGTATATTAAGTCTGATAACACATCGCTGTACCTGTGCGTATTATGTGCTGTGAAAAAACGCCACATTTTCGTTTTTAATGTCCTATTAAAGCGTTCAATAATGGCTGCCTTAACGGCGTTGCCGGCGATGAACCTGTTAACGCCATATTTTTGGAGCAGTAAATTAACATTCTTATTCAAGAATTCTTTACCCCCGTCAGTTTGTAACTTTTGAGGCACCCTTCCCTCTAAAAAAATCTCTTGTAACGCATTAGCGACGCTTAACCCTTTTTTATTTTGCAACAATTTTGCCCAGGCGTATTTTGACAAAATATCGATAACGGTCAGAATATAACGATTTCCGTCGTTACACTTGGCAAAATCAATCATTGATACGAGGTCGGCCTGCCACTGCGAATCGATATTGGACACTAAAATCATATTCCTTTTGAAATTTTTTCGCGCCGGTTTGTATAACGTATAGACATCTTGCTCTGAAAGATAATTATTGACCGTTGCGTTTGAAATACCGTATTTTTGTGCTGCATTATTTAAACTCTGTATGCCGCCAAAGGAACCAGGCGTTTTCGGCGTGTAATATATTTTTCGTAATTGTGCATCCGCTTTTTTTGAGCTTGTATGGCTATGCATTCTTTAATAGTATTTCATAAAACAATATAATGCTTCTATGGTGTTTTCAGCCTCTGTTTAAAACAATCTCCCGCAGTTCAAGGCTCTTCCAAGTCTTTTGAAATGCCTTATTTACCGCTGTTAATGAGGCTGTTCCCACGACACCTCTGCTCTCAGTTAACAACCATGGTGTTTGTCTAGCTTCTTGTCATTATGACCCCACACCATCTGCTAATGAGGTTATTGCGTCAATTGCTATGACACGCTTTTCAAAGACTTTTGAAACGACTTATTTACTTTTTTTACTATGGCCCCACAACATCTGCTAATGAGGTTATTGCATCAATTGCTATGAAACGCTTTTCAAAGACTTTTGAAATGACTCACTTACTTTTTTACTTGTAAATACGAATTGTAATTATTGCCTGGTTGAAACTGTAAATAAGCTGTTTAATTTTTTTTTTTTCCCTCTGTAAAATAAGACATTGTATTGCTGTCCCTCTATACTATGTATCGTACTAACTCAACGCCTCTAGATGATTTTAGTCTATTAAGGCCTTAACAGCCGTTTTACTTTTTTACTTGTAAATACGTCTTGTAATTATTTCCTGGTGAAAACTGTGTTATCTTTTAAAAAATAAAATAAGCAATTTTTGACTCATACAATTGTGCTTTTTATTTATATGTAACCCCCGACTGTTGCGGCTAATCCCTGTACCGTCTCGATACAAATAAAAAAAATATATACAAATAAAAAAAAAATATATAAAAATATTATGTCTGGGGTGGGATTCGAACCCACGTGGACATACGTCCATTGGATCTTAAGTCCAACGCCTTAAACCACTCGGCCACCCTGACACTTGAGGGTTTTGCCTCTTAAAGCCGTATTCTGTCTGAATTTAAAAAAAAATGCTACGCCCTCTTATCAACGTCATTTGAACTTTTCTGACATGCGCACAGCGTTATTTCAGAATAAACATGTCCAGACATGCCCCAGTATGAAAAAAACATGTTCGGGCATGCCCCAAAAGCCTATAAACATGCCCGGACATGCCCCGCGTATGTATACGCCCCCTCCAATCTACGTCAACAGTACGCACCAATCACAAAAAAGAATAAAAAATGCACATCATAATAAAAAATGGAGTCTGGGGGATGTCAACCGCGGTTTTTTGGCTTAGGGGGCGTCAACTGCGTTTTTTTGGCGCAGGGGGCGTCAACTGCGTTTTTTGGCGTAGGGGGCGTCAACCGCGGTTTTTTGGCGCAGGGGGCGGCAACCTAAAAATGCGCAGGGGGCGGGGCCGGATACGGATGGGGCGGGACCGGATACGGAAGGGGCGGGACATAGGGCGGGTTTAAGGCCAAAAGGGGCGGGGCTTAGGGGAAAAGGGGGCGTGGTACCTGTCAAAAAAAGTTTGACATAATGTATGCCTCCCTACTACTTATATTTATATATATACCCTTATACACCATTTTAATAAAAAATATCACAAAATTCTTCTAAGTCCCTCGGGAAGAGAGAAAAACGCGCACGTTCATTTTCAGCGCTCCTAGACCTTCCTATAAGAAGTTAGCCAAAAAGTATCTTCGAAAAACGCTTAGGTTAATTTTCAGAGTTGCTTCTAATGTACCAAAGCTGGACTTAGACATAATTTCACTCTCACAACATTATGGCTGGTTGGAGACAGTCCGAACCACAAGTACCGGGTCGCTGGTTCTGGACGTATACTGGGGGGACGGGGACGACTCCCATTAACCCCTGACTATACCGGGGATACGCTTATCACAATGCATTTCTGGTCTGTGCTGAAGCAGGGCATTCTGGCAGCCAAGTGGCTTGACCTTTATTAGTGAGCCTGGTTAACCCCTCTTGGAACCACAGACTTAGAAATCGCCAGCTCATATACAGTGCATAAAATATATTTATATAATATATTTATATATATACCCTTATACACCATTTTAATAAAAAATATCACAAAATTCTTCTAAGTCCCTCGGGAAGAGTGAAAGACGCGCACGATCATTTTCAGAGCTCCTAGACCTTCCTATAAGAAGTTAGCCAAAAAGTAGCTTCGAAAAACGCTTAGGTTAAGTTTCAGAGTTGCTTCTAATGTACCAAAGCTGGACTTAGACATAATTTCACTCTCACAACATTATGGCTGGTTGGAGACAGTCCGAACCACAAGTACCGGGTCGATGGTTCTGTGCGTATACTGGGGGGACGGGGACGACTCCCATTAACCCCTGACTATACCGGGGATACGCTTATCACAATGCCTTTCTGGTCTGTGCTGAAGCAGGGCATTCTGGCAGCCAAGTGGCTTGACCTTTATTAGTGAGCCTGGTTACCCCCTCTTGGAACCACAGACTTAGAAATCGCCAGCTCATATACAGTGCATAAAATATATTTATATAATATATTTATATATATACCCTTATACACCATTTTAATAAAAAATATCACAAAATTCTTCTAAGTCCCTCGGGAAGAGTGAAAGACGCGCACGTTCATTTTCAGAGCTCCTAGACCTTCCTACTGGTATAAGAAGTTAGCCAAAAAGTAGCTTCGAAAAACGCTTAGGTTAAGTTTCAGAGTTGCTTCTAATGTACCAAAGCTGGACTTTGACATAATTTCACTCTCACAACATTATGGCTGGTTGGAGACAGTCCGAACCACAAGTACCGGGTCCATGGTTCTGGGCGTATACTGGGGGGACGGGGACGACTCCCATTAACCCCTGACTATACCGGGGATACGCTTATCACAATGCCTTTCTGGTCTGTGCTGAAGCAGGGCATTCTGGCAGCCAAGTGCCTTAACCTTTATTAGTGAGCCTGGTTACCCCCTCTCGGAACCACAGACTTAGAAATCGCCAGCTCATATACAGTGCATAAAATATATTTATATAATATATTTATATATATACCCTTATACACCATTTTAATAAAAAATATCACAAAATTCTTCTAAGTCCCTCGGGAAGAGTGAAAGACGCGCACGTTCATTTTCAGAGCTCCTAGACCTTCCTATAAGAAGTTAGCCAAAAAGTAGCTTCGAAAAACGCTTAGGTTAAGTTTCAGAGTTGCTTCTAATGTACCAAAGCTGGACTTAGACATAATTTCACTCTCACAACATTATGGCTGGTTGGAGACAGTCCGAAGCACAAGTACCGGGTCCATGGTTCTGGGCGTATACTGGGGGGACGGGGACAACTCCCATTAACCCCTGACTATACCGGGGATACGCTTATCACAATGCCTTTCTGGTCTGTGCTGAAGCAGGGCATTCTGGCAGCCAAGTGGCTTGACCTTTATTAGTGAGCCTGGTTACCCCCTCTCGGAACCACAGACTTAGAAATCGCCAGCTCATATACAGTGCATAAAATATATTTATATATATACCCTTATACACCATTTTAATAAAAAATATCACAAAATTCTTCTAAGTCCCTCGGGAAGAGTGAAAGACGCGCACGTTCATTTTCAGAGCTCCTAGACCTTCCTATAAGAAGTTAGCCAAAAAGTAGCTTCGAAAAACGCTTAGGTTAAGTTTCAGAGTTGCTTCTAATGTACCAAAGCTGGACTTAGACATAATTTCACTATCACAACATTATGGCTGGTTGGAGACAGTCCGAACCACAAGTACCGGATCGATGGTTCTGGGCGTATACTGGGGGGACGGGGACGACTCCCATTAACCCCTGACTATACCGGGGATACGCTTATCACAATGCCTTTCTGGTCTGTGCTGAAGCAGGGCATTCTGGCAGCCAAGTGGCTTGACCTTTATTAGTGAGCCTGGTTACCCCCTCTTGGAACCACAGACTTAGAAACCGCCAGCTCATATACAGTGCATAAAATATATTTATATAATATATTTATATATATACCCTTATACACCATTTTAATAAAAAATATCACAAAATTCTTCTAAGTCCCTCGGGAAGAGTGAAAGACGCGCACGTTCATTTTCAGAGCTCCTAGACCTTCCTACTGGTATAAGAAGTTAGCCAAAAAGTAGCTTCGAAAAACGCTTAGGTTAAGTTTCAGAGTTGCTTCTAATGTACCAAAGCTGGACTTTGACATAATTTCACTCTCACAACATTATGGCTGGTTGGAGACAGTCCGAACCACAAGTACCGGGTCCATGGTTCTGGGCGTATACTGGGGGGACGGGGACGACTCCCATTAACCCCTGACTATACCGGGGATACGCTTATCACAATGCCTTTCTGGTCTGTGCTGAAGCAGGGCATTCTGGCAGCCAAGTGCCTTAACCTTTATTAGTGAGCCTGGTTACCCCCTCTCGGAACCACAGACTTAGAAATCGCCAGCTCATATACAGTGCATAAAATATATTTATATAATATATTTATATATATACCCTTATACACCATTTTAATAAAAAATATCACAAAATTCTTCTAAGTCCCTCGGGAAGAGTGAAAAACGCGCACGTTCATTTTCAGCGCTCCTAGACCTTCCTATAAGAAGTTAGCCAAAAAGTAGCTTCGAAAAACGCTAGGTTAAGTTTCAGAGTTGATTCTAATCTACCAAAGCTGGACTTAGACATAATTTCACTCTCACAACATTATGGCTGGTTGGAGACAGTCCGAACCACAAGTACCGGGTCCATGGTTCTGGGCGTATACTGGGGGGGACGGGGACGACTACCATTAACCCCTGACTATACCGGGGATACGCTTATCACAATGCCTTTCTGGTCTGTGCTGAAGCAGGGCATTCTGGCAGCCAAGTGGCTTGACCTTTATTAGTGAGCCTGGTTACCCCCTCTCGGAACCACAGACATAGAAATCGCCAGCTCATATACAGTGCATAAAATATATTTATATAATATATTTATATATATACCCTTATACACCATTTTAATAAAAAATATCACAAAATTCTTCTAAGTCCCTTGGGAAGAGTGAAAGACGCGGACGTTCATTTTCAGAGCTCCTAGACCTTCCTATAAGAAGTTAGCCAAAAAGTAGCTTCGAAAAACGCTTAGGTTAATTTTCAGAGTTGCTTCTAATGTACCAAAGCTGGACTTAGACATCATTTCACTCTCACAACATTATGGCTGGTTGGAGACAGTCCGAACCACAAGTACCGGGTCGATGGTTCTGGGCGTATACTGGGGGGACGGGGACGACTCCCATTAACCCCTGACTATACCGGGGATACGCTTATCACAATGCCTTTCTGGTCTGTGCTGAGGCAGGGCATTCTGGCAGCCAAGTGGCTTGACCTTTATTAGTGAGAATGGTTACCCCCTCTCGGAACCACAGACTTAGAAATCGCCAGCTCATATACAGTGCATAAAATATATTTATATATATACCCTTATACACCATTTTAATAAAAAATATCACAAAATTCTTCTAAGTCCCTCGGGAAGAGTGAAAGACGCGCACGTTCATTTTCAGCGCTCCTAGACCTTCCTATAAGAAGTTAGCCAAAAAGTAGCTTCGAAAAACGCTTAGGTTAAGTTTCAGAGTTGCTTCTAATGTACCAAAGCTGGACTTAGACATAATTTCACTCTCACAACATTATGGCTGGTTGGAGACAGTCCGAACCAGGAGTACCGGGTCGATGGTTCTGGGCGTATACTGGGGGGACGGGGACGACTCCCATTAACCCCTGACTATACCGGGGATACGCTTATCACAATGCCTTTCTGGTCTGTGCTGAAGCAGGGCATTCTGGCAGCCAAGTGGCTTGACCTTTATTAGTGAGCCTGGTTACCCCCTCTTGGAACCACAGACTTAGAAACCGCCAGCTCATATACAGTGCATAAAATATATTTATATAATATATTTATATATATACCCTTATACACCATTTTAATAAAAAATATCACAAAATTCTTCTAAGTCCCTCGGGAAGAGTGAAAGACGCGCACGTTCATTTTCAGAGCTCCTAGACCTTCCTATAAGAAGTTAGCCAAAAAGTAGCTTCGAAAAACGCTTAGGTTAAGTTTCAGAGTTGCTTCTAATGTACCAAAGCTGGACTTAGACATAATTTCACTCTCACAACATTATGGCTGGTTGGAGACAGTCCGAACCACAAGTACCGGGTCCATGGTTCTGGGCGTATACTGGGGGGACGGGGACAACTCCCATTAACCCCTGACTATACCGGGGATACGCTTATCACAATGCCTTTCTGGTCTGTGCTGAAGCAGGGCATTCTGGCAGCCAAGTGGCTTGACCTTTATTAGTGAGCCTGGTTACCCCCTCTCCGAACCACAGACTTAGAAATCGCCAGCTCATATACAGTGCATAAAATATATTTATATAATATATTTATATATATACCCTTATACACCATTTTAATAAAAAATATCACAAAATTCTTCTAAGTCCCTCGGGAAGAGTGAAAAACGCGCACGTTCATTTTCAGCGCTCCTAGACCTTCCTATAAGAAGTTAGCCAAAAAGTAGCTTCGAAAAACGCTAGGTTAAGTTTCAGAGTTGATTCAAATCTACCAAAGCTGGACTTAGACATAATTTCACTCTCACAACATTATGGCTGGTTGGAGACAGTCCGAACCACAAGTACCGGGTCCATGGTTCTGGGCGTATACTGGGGGGGACGGGGACGACTACCATTAACCCCTGACTATACCGGGGATACGCTTATCACAATGCCTTTCTGGTCTGTGCTGAAGCAGGGCATTCTGGCAGCCAAGTGGCTTGACCTTTATTAGTGAGCCTGGTTACCCCCTCTCGGAACCACAGACATAGAAATCGCCAGCTCATATACAGTGCATAAAATATATTTATATAATATATTTATATATATACCCTTATACACCATTTTAATAAAAAATATCACAAAATTCTTCTAAGTCCCTCGGGAAGAGTGAAAGACACGCATGTTCATTTTCAGAGCTCCTAGACCTTCCTATAAGAAGTTAGCCAAAAAGTAGCTTCGAAAAACGCTTAGGTTAAGTTTCAGAGTTGCTTCTAATGTACCAAAGCTGGACTTAGACATAATTTCACTCTCACAACATTATGGCTGGTTGGAGACAGTCCGAAGCACAAGTACCGGGTCCATGGTTCTGGGCGTATACTGGGGGGGACGGGGACGACTACCATTAACCCCTGACTATACCGGGGATACGCTTATCACAATGCCTTTCTGGTCTGTGCTGAAGCAGGGCATTCTGGCAGCCAAGTGGCTTGACCTTTATTAGTGAGCCTGGTTACCCCCTCTCGGAACCACAGACATAGAAATCGCCAGCTCATATACAGTGCATAAAATATATTTATATAATATATTTATATATATACCCTTATACACCATTTTAATAAAAAATATCACAAAATTCTTCTAAGTCCCTCGGGAAGAGTGAAAGACACGCATGTTCATTTTCAGAGCTCCTAGACCTTCCTATAAGAAGTTAGCCAAAAAGTAGCTTCGAAAAACGCTTAGGTTAAGTTTCAGAGTTGCTTCTAATGTACCAAAGCTGGACTTAGACATAATTTCACTCTCACAACATTATGGCTGGTTGGAGACAGTCCGAAGCACAAGTACCGGGTCCATGGTTCTGGGCGTATACTGGGGGGGACGGGGACGACTCCCATTAACCCCTGACTATACCGGGGATACGCTTATCACAATGCCTTTCTGGTCTGTGCTGAAGCAGGGCATTCTGGCAGCCAAGTGGCTTGACCTTTATTAGTGAGCCTGGTTACCCCCTCTCGGAACCACAGACATAGAAATCGCCAGCTCATATACAGTGCATAAAATATATTTATATATATATACCCTTATACACCATTTTAATTAAAAATATCACAAAATTCTTCTAAGTCCCTTGGGAAGAGTGAAAGACGCGGACGTTCATTTTCAGAGCTCCTAGACCTTCCTATAAGAAGTTAGCCAAAAAGTAGCTTCGAAAAACGCTTAGGTTAATTTTCAGAGTTGCTTCTAATGTACCAAAGCTGGACTTAGACATCATTTCACTCTCACAACATTATGGCTGGTTGGAGACAGTCCGAACCACAAGTACCGGGTCGATGGTTCTGGGCGTATACTGGGGGGACGGGGACGACTCCCATTAACCCCTGACTATACCGGGGATACGCTTATCACAATGCCTTTCTGGTCTGTGCTGAGGCAGGGCATTCTGGCAGCCAAGTGGCTTGACCTTTATTAGTGAGAATGGTTACCCCCTCTCGGAACCACAGACTTAGAAATCGCCAGCTCATATACAGTGCATAAAATATATTTATATATATACCCTTATACACCATTTTAATAAAAAATATCACAAAATTCTTCTAAGTCCCTCGGGAAGAGTGAAAGACGCGCACGTTCATTTTCAGCGCTCCTAGACCTTCCTATAAGAAGTTAGCCAAAAAGTAGCTTCGAAAAACGCTTAGGTTAAGTTTCAGAGTTGCTTCTAATGTACCAAAGCTGGACTTAGACATAATTTCACTCTCACAACATTATGGCTGGTTGGAGACAGTCCGAACCAGGAGTACCGGGTCGATGGTTCTGGGCGTATACTGGGGGGACGGGGACGACTCCCATTAACCCCTGACTATACCGGGGATACGCTTATCACAATGCCTTTCTGGTCTGTGCTGAAGCAGGGCATTCTGGCAGCCAAGTGGCTTGACCTTTATTAGTGAGCCTGGTTACCCCCTCTTGGAACCACAGACTTAGAAACCGCCAGCTCATATACAGTGCATAAAATATATTTATATAATATATTTATATATATACCCTTATACACCATTTTAATAAAAAATATCACAAAATTCTTCTAAGTCCCTCGGGAAGAGTGAAAAACGCGCACGTTCATTTTCAGCGCTCCTAGACCTTCCTATAAGAAGTTAGCCAAAAAGTAGCTTCGAAAAACGCTAGGTTAAGTTTCAGAGTTGATTCTAATCTACCAAAGCTGGACTTAGACATAATTTCACTCTCACAACATTATGGCTGGTTGGAGACAGTCCGAACCACAAGTACCGGGTCCATGGTTCTGGGCGTATACTGGGGGGGACGGGGACGACTACCATTAACCCCTGACTATACCGGGGATACGCTTATCACAATGCCTTTCTGGTCTGTGCTGAAGCAGGGCATTCTGGCAGCCAAGTGGCTTGACCTTTATTAGTGAGCCTGGTTACCCCCTCTCGGAACCACAGACATAGAAATCGCCAGCTCATATACAGTGCATAAAATATATTTATATAATATATTTATATATATACCCTTATACACCATTTTAATAAAAAATATCACAAAATTCTTCTAAGTCCCTTGGGAAGAGTGAAAGACGCGGACGTTCATTTTCAGAGCTCCTAGACCTTCCTATAAGAAGTTAGCCAAAAAGTAGCTTCGAAAAACGCTTAGGTTAATTTTCAGAGTTGCTTCTAATGTACCAAAGCTGGACTTAGACATCATTTCACTCTCACAACATTATGGCTGGTTGGAGACAGTCCGAACCACAAGTACCGGGTCGATGGTTCTGGGCGTATACTGGGGGGACGGGGACGACTCCCATTAACCCCTGACTATACCGGGGATACGCTTATCACAATGCCTTTCTGGTCTGTGCTGAGGCAGGGCATTCTGGCAGCCAAGTGGCTTGACCTTTATTAGTGAGAATGGTTACCCCCTCTCGGAACCACAGACTTAGAAATCGCCAGCTCATATACAGTGCATAAAATATATTTATATATATACCCTTATACACCATTTTAATAAAAAATATCACAAAATTCTTCTAAGTCCCTCGGGAAGAGTGAAAGACGCGCACGTTCATTTTCAGCACTCCTAGACCTTCCTATAAGAAGTTAGCCAAAAAGTAGCTTCGAAAAACGCTTAGGTTAAGTTTCAGAGTTGCTTCTAATGTACCAAAGCTGGACTTAGACATAATTTCACTCTCACAACATTATGGCTGGTTGGAGACAGTCCGAACCAGGAGTACCGGGTCGATGGTTCTGGGCGTATACTGGGGGGACGGGGACGACTCCCATTAACCCCTGACTATACCGGGGATACGCTTATCACAATGCCTTTCTGGTCTGTGCTGAAGCAGGGCATTCTGGCAGCCAAGTGGCTTGACCTTTATTAGTGAGCCTGGTTACCCCCTCTTGGAACCACAGACTTAGAAACCGCCAGCTCATATACAGTGCATAAAATATATTTATATAATATATTTATATATATACCCTTATACACCATTTTAATAAAAAATATCACAAAATTCTTCTAAGTCCCTCGGGAAGAGTGAAAGACGCGCACGTTCATTTTCAGAGCTCCTAGACCTTCCTATAAGAAGTTAGCCAAAAAGTAGCTTCGAAAAACGCTTAGGTTAAGTTTCAGAGTTGCTTCTAATGTACCAAAGCTGGACTTAGACATAATTTCACTCTCACAACATTATGGCTGGTTGGAGACAGTCCGAACCACAAGTACCGGGTCCATGGTTCTGGGCGTATACTGGGGGGACGGGGACAACTCCCATTAACCCCTGACTATACCGGGGATACGCTTATCACAATGCCTTTCTGGTCTGTGCTGAAGCAGGGCATTCTGGCAGCCAAGTGGCTTGACCTTTATTAGTGAGCCTGGTTACCCCCTCTCCGAACCACAGACTTAGAAATCGCCAGCTCATATACAGTGCATAAAATATATTTATATAATATATTTATATATATACCCTTATACACCATTTTAATAAAAAATATCACAAAATTCTTCTAAGTCCCTCGGGAAGAGTGAAAAACGCGCACGTTCATTTTCAGCGCTCCTAGACCTTCCTATAAGAAGTTAGCCAAAAAGTAGCTTCGAAAAACGCTAGGTTAAGTTTCAGAGTTGATTCAAATCTACCAAAGCTGGACTTAGACATAATTTCACTCTCACAACATTATGGCTGGTTGGAGACAGTCCGAACCACAAGTACCGGGTCCATGGTTCTGGGCGTATACTGGGGGGGACGGGGACGACTACCATTAACCCCTGACTATACCGGGGATACGCTTATCACAATGCCTTTCTGGTCTGTGCTGAAGCAGGGCATTCTGGCAGCCAAGTGGCTTGACCTTTATTAGTGAGCCTGGTTACCCCCTCTCGGAACCACAGACATAGAAATCGCCAGCTCATATACAGTGCATAAAATATATTTATATAATATATTTATATATATACCCTTATACACCATTTTAATAAAAAATATCACAAAATTCTTCTAAGTCCCTCGGGAAGAGTGAAAGACACGCATGTTCATTTTCAGAGCTCCTAGACCTTCCTATAAGAAGTTAGCCAAAAAGTAGCTTCGAAAAACGCTTAGGTTAAGTTTCAGAGTTGCTTCTAATGTACCAAAGCTGGACTTAGACATAATTTCACTCTCACAACATTATGGCTGGTTGGAGACAGTCCGAAGCACAAGTACCGGGTCCATGGTTCTGGGCGTATACTGGGGGGGACGGGGACGACTACCATTAACCCCTGACTATACCGGGGATACGTTTATCACAATGCCTTTCTGGTCTGTGCTGAAGCAGGGCATTCTGGCAGCCAAGTGGCTTGACCTTTATTAGTGAGCCTGGTTACCCCCTCTCGGAACCACAGACATAGAAATCGCCAGCTCATATACAGTGCATAAAATATATGATATAATATATTTATATATATACCCTTATACACCATTTTAATAAAAAATATCACAAAATTCTTCTAAGTCCCTCGGGAAGAGTGAAAGACACGCATGTTCATTTTCAGAGCTCCTAGACCTTCCTATAAGAAGTTAGCCAAAAAGTAGCTTCGAAAAACGCTTAGGTTAAGTTTCAGAGTTGCTTCTAATGTACCAAAGCTGGACTTAGACATAATTTCACTCTCACAACATTATGGCTGGTTGGAGACAGTCCGAAGCACAAGTACCGGGTCCATGGTTCTGGGCGTATACTGGGGGGGACGGGGACGACTCCCATTAACCCCTGACTATACCGGGGATACGCTTATCACAATGCCTTTCTGGTCTGTGCTGAAGCAGGGCATTCTGGCAGCCAAGTGGCTTGACCTTTATTAGTGAGCCTGGTTACCCCCTCTCGGAACCACAGACATAGAAATCGCCAGCTCATATACAGTGCATAAAATATATTTATATATATATACCCTTATACACCATTTTAATTAAAAATATCACAAAATTCTTCTAAGTCCCTTGGGAAGAGTGAAAGACGCAGACGTTCATTTTCAGAGCTCCTAGACCTTCCTATAAGAAGTTAGCCAAAAAGTAGCTTCGAAAAACGCTTAGGTTAATTTTCAGAGTTGCTTCTAATGTACCAAAGCTGGACTTAGACATCATTTCACTCTCACAACATTATGGCTGGTTGGAGACAGTCCGAACCACAAGTACCGGGTCGATGGTTCTGGGCGTATACTGGGGGGACGGGGACGACTCCCATTAACCCCTGACTATACCGGGGATACGCTTATCACAATGCCTTTCTGGTCTGTGCTGAGGCAGGGCATTCTGGCAGCCAAGTGGCTTGACCTTTATTAGTGAGAATGGTTACCCCCTCTCGGAACCACAGACTTAGAAATCGCCAGCTCATATACAGTGCATAAAATATATTTATATATATACCCTTATACACCATTTTAATAAAAAATATCACAAAATTCTTCTAAGTCCCTCGGGAAGAGTGAAAGACGCGCACGTTCATTTTCAGCGCTCCTAGACCTTCCTATAAGAAGTTAGCCAAAAAGTAGCTTCGAAAAACGCTTAGGTTAAGTTTCAGAGTTGCTTCTAATGTACCAAAGCTGGACTTAGACATAATTTCACTCTCACAACATTATGGCTGGTTGGAGACAGTCCGAACCAGGAGTACCGGGTCGATGGTTCTGGGCGTATACTGGGGGGACGGGGACGACTCCCATTAACCCCTGACTATACCGGGGATACGCTTATCACAATGCCTTTCTGGTCTGTGCTGAAGCAGGGCATTCTGGCAGCCAAGTGGCTTGACCTTTATTAGTGAGCCTGGTTACCCCCTCTTGGAACCACAGACTTAGAAACCGCCAGCTCATATACAGTGCATAAAATATATTTATATAATATATTTATATATATACCCTTATACACCATTTTAATAAAAAATATCACAAAATTCTTCTAAGTCCCTCGGGAAGAGTGAAAGACGCGCACGTTCATTTTCAGAGCTCCTAGACCTTCCTATAAGAAGTTAGCCAAAAAGTAGCTTCGAAAAACGCTTAGGTTAAGTTTCAGAGTTGCTTCTAATGTACCAAAGCTGGACTTAGACATAATTTCACTCTCACAACATTATGGCTGGTTGGAGACAGTCCGAACCACAAGTACCGGGTCCATGGTTCTGGGCGTATACTGGGGGGACGGGGACAACTCCCATTAACCCCTGACTATACCGGGGATACGCTTATCACAATGCCTTTCTGGTCTGTGCTGAAGCAGGGCATTCTGGCAGCCAAGTGGCTTGACCTTTATTAGTGAGCCTGGTTACCCCCTCTCCGAACCACAGACTTAGAAATCGCCAGCTCATATACAGTGCATAAAATATATTTATATAATATATTTATATATATACCCTTATACACCATTTTAATAAAAAATATCACAAAATTCTTCTAAGTCCCTCGGGAAGAGTGAAAAACGCGCACGTTCATTTTCAGCGCTCCTAGACCTTCCTATAAGAAGTTAGCCAAAAAGTAGCTTCGAAAAACGCTAGGTTAAGTTTCAGAGTTGATTCTAATCTACCAAAGCTGGACTTAGACATAATTTCACTCTCACAACATTATGGCTGGTTGGAGACAGTCCGAACCACAAGTACCGGGTCCATGGTTCTGGGCGTATACTGGGGGGGACGGGGACGACTACCATTAACCCCTGACTATACCGGGGATACGCTTATCACAATGCCTTTCTGGTCTGTGCTGAAGCAGGGCATTCTGGCAGCCAAGTGGCTTGACCTTTATTAGTGAGCCTGGTTACCCCCTCTCGGAACCACAGACATAGAAATCGCCAGCTCATATACAGTGCATAAAATATATTTATATAATATATTTATATATATACCCTTATACACCATTTTAATAAAAAATATCACAAAATTCTTCTAAGTCCCTCGGGAAGAGTGAAAGACACGCATGTTCATTTTCAGAGCTCCTAGACCTTCCTATAAGAAGTTAGCCAAAAAGTAGCTTCGAAAAACGCTTAGGTTAAGTTTCAGAGTTGCTTCTAATGTACCAAAGCTGGACTTAGACATAATTTCACTCTCACAACATTATGGCTGGTTGGAGACAGTCCGAAGCACAAGTACCGGGTCCATGGTTCTGGGCGTATACTGGGGGGGACGGGGACGACTCCCATTAACCCCTGACTATACCGGGGATACGCTTATCACAATGCCTTTCTGGTCTGTGCTGAAGCAGGGCATTCTGGCAGCCAAGTGGCTTGACCTTTATTAGTGAGCCTGGTTACCCCCTCTCGGAACCACAGACATAGAAATCGCCAGCTCATATACAGTGCATAAAATATATTTATATATATATACCCTTATACACCATTTTAATTAAAAATATCACAAAATTCTTCTAAGTCCCTTGGGAAGAGTGAAAGACGCGGACGTTCATTTTCAGAGCTCCTAGACCTTCCTATAAGAAGTTAGCCAAAAAGTAGCTTCGAAAAACGCTTAGGTTAATTTTCAGAGTTGCTTCTAATGTACCAAAGCTGGACTTAGACATCATTTCACTCTCACAACATTATGGCTGGTTGGAGACAGTCCGAACCACAAGTACCGGGTCGATGGTTCTGGGCGTATACTGGGGGGACGGGGACGACTCCCATTAACCCCTGACTATACCGGGGATACGCTTATCACAATGCCTTTCTGGTCTGTGCTGAGGCAGGGCATTCTGGCAGCCAAGTGGCTTGACCTTTATTAGTGAGAATGGTTACCCCCTCTCGGAACCACAGACTTAGAAATCGCCAGCTCATATACAGTGCATAAAATATATTTATATATATACCCTTATACACCATTTTAATAAAAAATATCACAAAATTCTTCTAAGTCCCTCGGGAAGAGTGAAAGACGCGCACGTTCATTTTCAGCGCTCCTAGATCTTCCTATAAGAAGTTAGCCAAAAAGTAGCTTCGAAAAACGCTTAGGTTAAGTTTCAGAGTTGCTTCTAATGTACCAAAGCTGGACTTAGACATAATTTCACTCTCACAACATTATGGCTGGTTGGAGACAGTCCGAACCAGGAGTACCGGGTCGATGGTTCTGGGCGTATACTGGGGGGACGGGGACGACTCCCATTAACCCCTGACTATACCGGGGATACGCTTATCACAATGCCTTTCTGGTCTGTGCTGAAGCAGGGCATTCTGGCAGCCAAGTGGCTTGACCTTTATTAGTGAGCCTGGTTACCCCCTCTTGGAACCACAGACTTAGAAACCGCCAGCTCATATACAGTGCATAAAATATATTTATATAATATATTTATATATATACCCTTATACACCATTTTAATAAAAAATATCACAAAATTCTTCTAAGTCCCTCGGGAAGAGTGAAAGACGCGCACGTTCATTTTCAGAGCTCCTAGACCTTCCTACTGGTATAAGAAGTTAGCCAAAAAGTAGCTTCGAAAAACGCTTAGGTTAAGTTTCAGAGTTGCTTCTAATGTACCAAAGCTGGACTTTGACATAATTTCACTCTCACAACATTATGGCTGGTTGGAGACAGTCCGAACCACAAGTACCGGGTCCATGGTTCTGGGCGTATACTGGGGGGACGGGGACGACTCCCATTAACCCCTGACTATACCGGGGATACGCTTATCACAATGCCTTTCTGGTCTGTGCTGAAGCAGGGCATTCTGGCAGCCAAGTGCCTTAACCTTTATTAGTGAGCCTGGTTACCCCCTCTCGGAACCACAGACTTAGAAATCGCCAGCTCATATACAGTGCATAAAATATATTTATATAATATATTTATATATATACCCTTATACACCATTTTAATAAAAAATATCACAAAATTCTTCTAAGTCCCTCGGGAAAAGTGAAAGACGCGCACGTTCATTTTCAGAGCTCCTAGACCTTCCTATAAGAAGTTAGCCAAAAAGTAGCTTCGAAAAACGCTTAGGTTAAGTTTCAGAGTTGCTTCTAATGTACCAAAGCTGGACTTAGACATAATTTCACTCTCACAACATTATGGCTGGTTGGAGACAGTCCGAACCACAAGTACCGGGTCCATGGTTCTGGGCGTATACTGGGGGGACGGGGACAACTCCCATTAACCCCTGACTATACCGGGGATACGCTTATCACAATGCCTTTCTGGTCTGTGCTGAAGCAGGGCATTCTGGCAGCCAAGTGGCTTGACCTTTATTAGTGAGCCTGGTTACCCCCTCTCCGAACCACAGACTTAGAAATCGCCAGCTCATATACAGTGCATAAAATATATTTATATAATATATTTATATATATACCCTTATACACCATTTTAATAAAAAATATCACAAAATTCTTCTAAGTCCCTCGGGAAGAGTGAAAAACGCGCACGTTCATTTTCAGCGCTCCTAGACCTTCCTATAAAAAGTTAGCCAAAAAGTAGCTTCGAAAAACGCTAGGTTAAGTTTCAGAGTTGATTCTAATCTACCAAAGCTGGACTTAGACATAATTTCACTCTCACAACATTATGGCTGGTTGGAGACAGTCCGAACCACAAGTACCGGGTCCATGGTTCTGGGCGTATACTGGGGGGGACGGGGACGACTACCATTAACCCCTGACTATACCGGGGATACGCTTATCACAATGCCTTTCTGGTCTGTGCTGAAGCAGGGCATTCTGGCAGCCAGGTGGCTTGACCTTTATTAGTGAGCCTGGTTACCCCCTCTCGGAACCACAGACATAGAAATCGCCAGCTCATATACAGTGCATAAAATATATTTATATAATATATTTATATATATACCCTTATACACCATTTTAATAAAAAATATCACAAAATTCTTCTAAGTCCCTCGGGAAGAGTGAAAGACACGCATGTTCATTTTCAGAGCTCCTAGACCTTCCTATAAGAAGTTAGCCAAAAAGTAGCTTCGAAAAACGCTTAGGTTAAGTTTCAGAGTTGCTTCTAATGTACCAAAGCTGGACTTAGACATAATTTCACTCTCACAACATTATGGCTGGTTGGAGACAGTCCGAAGCACAAGTACCGGGTCCATGGTTCTGGGCGTATACTGGGGGGGACGGGGACGACTCCCATTAACCCCTGACTATACCGGGGATACGCTTATCACAATGCCTTTCTGGTCTGTGCTGAAGCAGGGCATTCTGGCAGCCAAGTGGCTTGACCTTTATTAGTGAGCCTGGTTACCCCCTCTCGGAACCACAGACATAGAAATCGCCAGCTCATAAACAGTGCATAAAATATATTTATATATATACCCTTATACACCATTTTAATTAAAAATATCACAAAATTCTTCTAAGTCCCTTGGGAAGAGTGAAAGACGCGGACGTTCATTTTCAGAGCTCCTAGACCTTCCTATAAGAAGTTAGCCAAAAAGTAGCTTCGAAAAACGCTTAGGTTAATTTTCAGAGTTGCTTCTAATGTACCAAAGCTGGACTTAGACATCATTTCACTCTCACAACATTATGGCTGGTTGGAGACAGTCCGAACCACAAGTACCGGGTCGATGGTTCTGGGCGTATACTGGGGGGACGGGGACGACTCCCATTAACCCCTGACTATACCGGGGATACGCTTATCACAATGCCTTTCTGGTCTGTGCTGAGGCAGGGCATTCTGGCAGCCAAGTGGCTTGACCTTTATTAGTGAGAATGGTTACCCCCTCTCGGAACCACAGACTTAGAAATAGCCAGCTCATATACAGTGCATAAAATATATTTATATAATATATTTATATAAATACCCTTATACACCATTTTAATAAAAAATATCACAAAATTCTTCTAAGTCCCTCGGGAAGAGTGAAAGACGCGCACGTTCATTTTCAGCGCTCCTAGACCTTCCTATAAGAAGTTAGCCAAAAGGTATCTTCGAAAAACGCTTAGGTTAATTTTCAGAGTTGCTTCTAATGTACCAAAGCTGGACTTAGACATAATTTCACTCTCACAACATTATGGCTGGTTGGAGACAGTCCGAACCACAAGTACCGGGTCGCTGGTTCTGGGCGTATACTGGGGGGACGGGGACGACTCCAATTAATCCCTGACTATACCGGGGATATGCTTATCACAATGCCTTTCTGGTCTGTGCTGAAGCAGGGCATTCTGGCAGCCAAGTGGCTTGACCTTTATTAGTGAGCCTGGTTACCCCCTATCGGAACCACAGACTTAGAAATCGCCAGCTCATATACAGTGCATAAAATATATTTATATATATACCCTTATACACCATTTTAATAAAAAATATCACAAAATTCTTCTAAGTCCCTCGGGAAGAGTGAAAGACGCGCACGTTCATTTTCAGAGCTCCTTAACCTTCCTATAAGAAGTTAGCCAAAAAGTAGCTTCGAAAAACGCTTAGGTTAAGTTTCAGAGTTGCTTCTAATGTACCAAAGCTGGACTTAGACATAATTTCACTCTCACAACATTATGGCTGGTTGGAGACAGTCCGAACCACAAGTACCGGGTCCGTGGTTCTGGGCGTATACTGGGGGGACGGGGACGACTCCCATTAACCCCTGACTATACCGGGGATACGCTTATCACAATGCATTTCTGGTCTGTGCTGAAGCAGGGCATTCTGGCAGCCAAGTGGCTTGACCTGTATTAGTGCGCCTGGTTAACCCCTCTCGGAACCACAGACTTAGAAATCGCCAGCTCATATACAGTGCATAAAATATATTTATATATATACCCTTATACACCATTTTAATAAAAAATATCACAAAATTCTTCTAAGTCCCTCGGGAAGAGTGAAAGACGCGCACGTTCATTTTCAGAGCTCCTAGACCTTCCTATAAGAAGTTAGCCAAAAAGTAGCTTCGAAAAAAGCTTAGGTTAAGTTTCAGAGTTGCTTCTAATGTACCAAAGCTGGACTTAGACATAATTTCACTCTCACAACATTATGGCTGGTTGGAGACAGTCCGAACCACAAGTACCGGGTCCATGGTTCTGGGCGTATACTGGGGGGACGGGGACGACTCCCATTAACCCCTGACTATACCGGGGATACGCTTATCACAATGCATTTCTGGTCTGTGCTGAAGCAGGGCATTCTGGCAGCCAAGTGGCTTGACCTTTATTAGTGAGCCTGGTTACCCCCTCTCGGAACCACAGACTTAGAAATCGCCAGCTCATATACAGTGCATAAAATATATTTATATAATATATTTATATATATACCCTTATACACCATTTTAATAAAAAATATCACAAAATTCTTCTAAGTCCCTCGGGAAGAGTGAAAGACGCGCACGTTCATTTTCAGAGCTCCTAGACCTTCCTATAAGAAGTTAGTCAACAAATAGCTTCGAAAAACGCTTAGGTTAAGTTTCAGAGTTGCTTCTAATGTACCAAAGCTGGACTTAGACATAATTTCACTCTCACAACATTATGGCTGGTTGGAGACAGTCCGAACCACAAGTACCGGGTCCATGGTTCTGGGCGTATACTGGGGGGACGGGGACGACTCCCATTAACCCCTGACTATACCGGGGATACGCTTATCACAATGCATTTCTGGTTTGTGCTGAAGCAGGGCATTCTGGCAGCCAAGTGGCTTGACCTTTATTAGTGAGCCTGGTTACCCCCTCTCGGAACCACAGACTTAGAAATCGCCAGCTCATATACAGTGCATAAAATATATTTATATAATATATTTATATATATACCCTTATACACCATTTTAATAAAAAATATCACAAAATTCTTCTAAGTCCCTCGGGAAGAGTGAAAGACGCGCACGTTCATTTTCAGAGCTCCTTGACCTTCCTATAAGAAGTTAGCCAAAAAGTAGCTTCGAAAAACGCTTAGGTTAAGTTTCAGAGTTGCTTCTAATGTACCAAAGCTGGACTTAGACATAATTTCACTCTCACAACATTATGGCTGGTTGGAGACAGTCCGAACCACAAGTACCGGGTCCATGGTTCTGGGCGTATACTGGGGGGACGGGGACGACTCCCATTAACCACTGACTATACCGGGGATACGCTTATCACAATGCATTTCTGGTCTGTGCTGAAGCAGGGCATTCTGGCAGCCAAGTGGCTTGACCTTTATTAGTGAGCCTGGTTACCCCCTCTCGGAACCACAGACTTAGAAATCGCCAGCTCATATACAGTGCATAAAATATATTTATATAATATATTTATATATATACCCTTATACACCATTTTAATAAAAAATATCACAAAATTCTTCTAAGTCCCTCGGGAAGAGTGAAAGACGCGCACGTTCATTTTCAGAGCTCCTTAACCTTCCTATAAGAAGTTAGCCAAAAAGTAGCTTCGAAAAACGCTTAGGTTAAGTTTCAGAGTTGCTTCTAATGTACCAAAGCTGGACTTAGACATAATTTCACTCTCACAACATTATGGCTGGTTGGAGACAGTCCGAACCACAAGTACCGGGTCCGTGGTTCTGGGCGTATACTGGGGGGACGGGGACGACTCCCATTAACCCCTGACTATACCGGGGATACGCTTATCACAATGCCTTTCTGGTCTGTGCTGAAGCAGGGCATTCTGGCAGCCAAGTGTCTTGACCTTTATTAGTGAGCCTGGTTACCCCCTCTCGGAACCACAGACTTAGAAATCGCCAGCTCATATACAGTGCATAAAATATATTTATATAATATATTTATATATATACCCTTATACACCATTTTAATAAAAAATATCACAAAATTCTTCTAAGTCCCTCGGGAAGAGTGAAAGACGCGCACGTTCATTTTCAGAGCTCCTTGACCTTCCTATAAGAAGTTAGCCAAAAAGTAGCTTCGAAAAACGCTTAGGTTAAGTTTCAGAGTTGCTTCTAATGTACCAAAGCTGGACTTAGACATAATTTCACTCTCACAACATTATGGCTGGTTGGAGACAGTCCGAACCACAAGTACCGGGTCCATGGTTCTGGGCGTATACTGGGGGGGACGGGGACGACTCCCATTAACCCCTGACTATACCGGGGATACGCTTATCACAATGCCTTTCTGGTCTGTGCTGAAGCAGGGCATTCTGGCAGCCAAGTGGCTTGACCTTTATTAGTGAGCCTGGTTACCCCCTCTCGGAACCACAGACTTAGAAATCGCCAGCTCATATACAGTGCATAAAATATATTTATATATATACCCTTATACACCATTTTAATAAAAAATATCACAAAATTCTTCTAAGTCCCTCGGGAAGAGTGAAAGACGCGCACGTTCATTTTCAGAGCTCCTAGACCTTCCTATAAGAAGTTAGCCAAAAAGTAGCTTCGAAAAACGCTTAGGTTAAGTTTCAGAGTTGCTTCTAATGTACCAAAGCTGGACTTAGACATCATTTCACTCTCACAACATTATGGCTGGTTGGAGACAGTCCGAACCACAAGTACCGGGTCCATGGTTCTGGCCGTATACTGGGGGGACGGGGACGACTCCCATTAACCCCTGACTATACCGGGGATACGCTTATCACAATGCCTTTCTGGTCTGTGCTGAAGCAGGGCATTCTGGCAGCCAAGTGGCTTGACCTGTATTAGTGCGCCTGGTTACCCCCTCTCGGAACCACAGACTTAGAAATCGCCAGCTCATATACAGTGCATAAAATATATTTATATATATACCCTTATACTGTACACCATTTTAATAAAAAATATCACAAAATTATTCTAAGTCCCTCGGGAAAAGTGAAAGACGCGCACGTTCATTTTAAGAGCTCCTAGACCTTCCTATAAGAAGTTAGCCAAAAAGTAGCTTCGAAAAACGCTTAGGTTAAGTTTCAGAGATGCTTCTAATGTACCAAAGCTGGACTTAGACATAATTTCACTCTCACAACATTATGGCTGGTTGGAGACAGTCCGAACCACAAGTACCGGATCGATGGTTCTGGGCGTATACTGGGGGGACGGGGGGGACTCCCATTAACCCCTGACTATACCGGGGATACGCTTATCACAATGCCTTTCTGGTCTGTGCTGAAGCAGGGCATTCTGGCAGCCAAGTGGCTTGACCTTTATTAGTGAGCCTGGTTACCCCCTCTCGGAACCACAGACTTAGAAATCGCCAGCTCATATACAGTGCATAAAATATATTTATATAATATATTTATATATATTCCCTTATACACCATTTTAATAAAAAATATCACAAAATTCTTCAATGTCCCTCGGTAAAAGTGAAAGATGCGCACGTTCATTTTCAGAGCTCCTTGACCTTCCTATAAGAAGTTAGCCAAAAAGTAGCTTCGAAAAACGCTTAGGTTAAGTTTCAGAGTTGCTTCTAATGTACCAAAGCTGGACTTAGACATAATTTCACTCTCACAACATTATGGCTGGTTGGAGACAGTCCGAACTACAAGTACCGGGTCCATGGTTCTGGCCGTATACTGGGGGGACGGGGACGACTCCCATTAACCCCTGACTATACCGGGGGTACGCTTATCACAATGCCTTTCTGGTCTGTGCTGAAGCAGGGCATTCTGGCAACCAAGTGGCTTGACCTTTATTAGTGAGCCTGGTTACCCCCTCTCAAAACCACAGACTTAGAAATCGCCAGCTCATATACAGTGCATAAAATATATTTATACTGTATATATACCCTTATACACCATTTTAATAAAAAATATCACAAAATTCTTCTAAGTCCCTCGGGAAGAGTGAAAGACGCGCACGTTCATTTTCAGAGCTCCTAGACCTTCCTATAAGAAGTTAGCCAAAAAGTAGCTTCGAAAAACGCTTAGGTTAAGTTTCAGAGTTGCTTCTAATGTACCAAAGCTGGACTTAGACATAATTTCACTCTCACAACATTATGGCTGGTTGGAGACAGTCCGAACTACAAGTACCGGGTCCATGGTTCTGGCCGTATACTGGGGGGACGGGGACGACACCCATTAACCCCTGACTATACCGGGGATACGCTTATCACAATGCCTTTCTGGTCTGTGCTGAAGCAGGGCATTCTGGCAACCAAGTGGCTTGACCTTTATTAGTGAGCCTGGTTACCCCCTCTCAAAACCACAGACTTAGAAATCGCCAGCTCATATACAGTGCATAAAATATATTTATACTGTATATATACCCTTATACACCATTTTAATAAAAAATATCACAAAATTCTTCTAAGTCCCTCGGGAAGAGTGAAAGACGCGCACGTTCATTTTCAGAGCTCCTAGACCTTCCTATAAGAAGTTAGCCAAAAAGTAGCTTCGAAAAACGCTTAGGTTAAGTTTCAGAGTTGCTTCTAATGTACCAAAGCTGGACTTAGACATAATTTCACTCTCACAACATTATGGCTGGTTGGAGACAGTCCGAACCACAAGTACCGGGTCCATGGTTCTGGCCGTATACTGGGGAGATGGGGACGACTCCCATTAACCCCTGACTATACCGGGGATACGCTTATCTCAATGCCTTTCTGGTCTGTGCTGAAGCAGGGCATTCTGGCAACCAAGTGGCTTGACCTTTATTAGTGAGCCTGGTTACCCCCTCTCGGAACCACAGACTTAGAAATCGCCAGCTCATATACAGTGCATAAAATATATTTATATATATACCCTTATACACCATTTTAATAAAAAATATCACAAAATTCTTCTAAGTCCCTCGGGAAGAGTGAAAGACGCGCACGTTCATTTTCAGAGCTCCTAGACCTTCCTATAAGAAGTTAGCCAAAAAGTAGCTTCGAAAAACGCTTAGGTTAAGTTTCCGAGTTGCTTCTAATGTACCAAAGCTGGACTTAGACATAATTTCACTCTCACAACATTATGGCTGGTTGGAGACAGTCCGAACCACAAGTACCGGGTCCATGGTTCTGGGCGTATACTGGGGGGACGGGGACGACTCCCATTAACCCCTGACTATACCGGGGATACGCTTATCACAATGCCTTTCTGGTCTTTGCTAAAGCAGGGCATTCTGGCAGCCAAGTGGCTTGACCTGTATTAGTGCGCCTGGTTACCCCCTCTCGGAACCACAGACTTAGAAATCGCCAGCTCATATACAGTGCATAAAATATATTTATATACTGTATATACCCTTATACACCATTTTAATAAAAAATATCACAAAATTCTTCTAAGTCCCTCGGGAAAAGTGAAAGACGCGCACGTTCATTTTAAGAGCTCCTAGACCTTCCTATAAGAAGTTAGCCAAAAAGTAGCTTCGAAAAACGCTTAGGTTAAGTTTCAGAGATGCTTCTAATGTACCAAAGCTGGACTTAGACATAATTTCACTCTCACAACATTATGGCTGGTTGGAGACAGTCCGAACCACAAGTACCGGATCGATGGTTCTGGGCGTATACTGGGGGGACGGGGGGGACTCCCATTAACCCCTGACTATACCGGGGATACGCTTATCACAATGCCTTTCTGGTCTGTGCTGAAGCAGGGCATTCTGGCAGCCAAGTGGCTTGACCTTTATTAGTGATCCTGGTTACCCCCTCTCGGAACCACAGACTTAGAAATCGCCAGCTCATATACAGTGCATAAAATATATTTATATATATACCCTTATACACCATTTTAATAAAAAATATCACAAAATTCTTCTAAGTCCCTCGGGAAGAGTGAAAGACGCGCACGTTCATTTTCAGCGCTCCTAGACCTTCCTATAAGAAGTTAGCCAAAAAGTAGCTTCGAAAAACGCTTAGGTTAAGTCTCAGAGTTGCTTCTAATGTACCAAAGCTGGACTTAGACATAATTTCACTCTCACAACATTATGGCTGGTTGGAGACAGTCCGAACCACAAGTACCGGGTCCATGGTTCTGGCCGTATACTGGGGGGACGGGGACGACTCCCATTAACCCCTGACTATACCGGGGATACGCTTATCACAATGCCTTTCTGGTCTGTGCTGAAGCAGGGCATTCTGGCAACCAAGTGGCTTGACCTTTATTAGTGAGCCTGGTTACCCCCTCTCGGAACCACAGACTTAGAAATCGCCAGCTCATATACAGTGCATAAAATATATTTATATATATACCCTTATACACCATTTAAATAAAAAATATCACAAAATTCTTCTAAGTCCCTCGGGAAAAGTGAAAGACGCGCACGTTCATTTTAAGAGCTCCTAGACCTTCCTATAAGAAGTTAGCCAAAAAGTAGCTTCGAAAAACGCTTAGGTTAAGTTTCAGAGATGCTTCTAATGTACCAAAGCTGGACTTAGACATAATTTCACTCTCACAACATTATGGCTGGTTGGAGACAGTCCGAACCACAAGTACCGGATCGATGGTTCTGGGCGTATACTGGGGGGACGGGGGGGACTCCCATTAACCCCTGACTATACCGGGGATACGCTTATCACAATGCCTTTCTGGTCTGTGCTGAAGCAGGGCATTCTGGCAGCCAAGTGGCTTGACCTTTATTAGTGAGCCTGGTTACCCCCTCTCGGAACCACAGACTTAGAAATCGCCAGCTCATATACAGTGCATAAAATATATTTATATAATATATTTATATATATTCCCTTATACACCATTTTAATAAAAAATATCACAAAATTCTTCAAAGTCCCTCGGTAAAAGTGAAAGACGCGCACGTTCATTTTCAGGGCTCCTTGACCTTCCTATAAGAAGTTAGCCAAAAAGTAGCTTCGAAAAACGCTTAGGTTAAGTTTCAGAGTTGCTTCTAATGTACCAAAGCTGGACTTAGACATAATTTCACTCTCACAACATTATGGCTGGTTGGAGACAGTCCGAACTACAAGTACCGGGTCCATGGTTCTGGCCGTATACTGGGGGGACGGGGACGACTCCCATTAACCCCTGACTATACCGGGGATACGCTTATCACAATGACTTTCTGGTCTGTGCTGAAGCAGGGCAATCTGGCAACCAAGTGGCTTGACCTTTATTAGTGAGCCTGGTTACCCCCTCTCAAAACCACAGACTTAGAAATCGCCAGCTCATATACAGTGCATAAAATATATTTATACTGTATATATACCCTTATACACCATTTTAATAAAAAATATCACAAAATTCTTCTAAGTCCCTCGGGAAGAGTGAAAGACGCGCACGTTCATTTTCAGAGCTCCTAGATCTTCCTATAAGAAGTTAGCCAAAAAGTAGCTTCGAAAAACGCTTAGGTTAAGTTTCAGAGTTGCTTCTAATGTACCAAAGCTGGACTTAGACATAATTTCACTCTCACAACATTATGGCTGGTTGGAGACAGTCCGAACCACAAGTACCGGGTCCATGGTTCTGGGCGTATACTGGGGGGGACGGGGACGACTCCCATTAACCCCTGACTATACCGGGGATACGCTTATCACAATGCCATTCTGGTCTGTGCTGAAGCAGGGCATTCTGGCAGCCAAGTGGCTTGACCTTTATTAGTGAGCCTGGTTACCCCCTCTCGGAACCACAGACTTAGAAATCGCCAGCTCATATACAGTGCATAAAATAAATTTATATAATATATTTATATATATTCCCTTATACACCATTTTAATAAAAAATATCACAAAATTCTTCAAAGTCCCTCGGGAAAAGTGAAAGACGCGCACATTCATTTTAAGAGCTCCTAGACCTTCCTATAAGAAGTTAGCCAAAAAGTAGCTTCGAAAAATGCTTAGGTTAAGTTTCAGAGATGCTTCTAATGTACCAAAGCTGGACTTAGACATAATTTCACTCTCACAACATTATGGCTGGTTGGAGACAGTCCGAACCACAAGTACCGGATCGATGGTTCTGGGCGTATACTGGGGGGACGGGGGGGACTCCCATTAACCCCTGACTATACCGGGGATACGCTTATCACAATGCCTTTCTGGTCTGTGCTGAAGCAGGGCATTCTGGCAGCCAAGTGGCTTGACCTATATTAGTGAGCCTGGTTACCCCCTCTCGGAACCACAGACTTAGAAATCGCCAGCTCATATACAGTGCATAAAATATATTTATATAATATATTTATATATATTCCCTTATACACCATTTTAATAAAAAATATCACAAAATTCTTCAAAGTCCCTCGGTAAAAGTGAAAGACGCGCACATTCATTTTCAGGGCTCCTTGACCTTCCTATAAGAAGTTAGCCAAAAAGTAGCTTCGAAAAACGCTTAGGTTAAGTTTCAGAGTTGCTTCTAATGTACCAAAGCTGGACTTAGACATAATTTCACTCTCACAACATTATGGCTGGTTGGAGACAGTCCGAACTACAAGTACCGGGTCCATGGTTCTGGCCGTATACTGGGGGGACGGGGACGACTCCCATTAACCCCTGACTATACCGGGGATACGCTTATCACAATGCCTTTCTGGTCTGTGCTGAAGCAGGGCAATCTGGCAACCATGTGGCTTGACCTTTATTAGTGAGCCTGGTTACCCCCTCTCAAAACCACAGACTTAGAAATCGCCAGCTCATATACAGTGCATAAAATATATTTATACTGTATATATAC
The DNA here is from genome assembly GCF_040206685.1 of Ascaphus truei. Classification (NCBI taxonomy): domain Eukaryota; kingdom Metazoa; phylum Chordata; class Amphibia; order Anura; family Ascaphidae; genus Ascaphus; species Ascaphus truei. Next base: position 291,184,219 of record NC_134483.1, on the reverse strand, counting down.
CCTTATACACCATTTTAATAAAAAATATCACAAAATTCTTCTAAGTCCCTCGGGAAGAGTGAAAGACGCGCACGTTCATTTTCAGAGCTCCTAGACCTTCCTATAAGAAGTTAGCCAAAAAGTAGCTTCGAAAAACGCTTAGGTTAAGTTTCAGAGTTGCTTCTAATGTACCAAAGCTGGACTTAGACATAATTTCACTCTCACAACATTATGGCTGTTTGGAGACAGTCCGAACCACAAGTACCGGGTCCATGGTTCTGGGCGTATACTGGGGGGACGGGGACGACTCCCATTAACCCCTGACTATACCGGGGATACGCTTATCACAATGCCTTTCTGGTCTGTGCTGAAGCAGGGCATTCTGGCAACCAAGTGGCTTGACCTTTATTTGTGAGCCTGGTTACCCCCTCTCGGAACCACAGACTTAGAAATCGCCAGCTCATATACAGTGCATAAAATATATTTATATATATACCCTTATACACCATTTTAATAAAAAATATCACAAAATTCTTCTAAGTCCCTCGGGAAGAGTGAAAGACGCGCACGTTCATTTTCAGCGCTCCTAGACCTTCCTATAAGAAGTTAGCCAAAAAGTAGCTTCGAAAAACGCTTAGGTTAAGTTTCAGAGTTGCTTCTAATGTACCAAAGCTGGACTTAGACATAATTTCACTCTCACAACATTATGGCTGGTTGGAGACAGTCCGAACCACAAGTACCGGGTCCATGGTTCTGGGCGTATACTGGGGGGGACGGGGACGACTCCCATTAACCCCTGACTATACCGGGGATACGCTTATCACAATGCCTTTCTGGTCTGTGCTGAAGCAGGGCATTCTGGCAGCCAAGTGGCTTGACCTTTATTAGTGAGCCTGGTTACCCCCTCTCGGAACCACAGACTTAGAAATCGCCAGCTCATATACAGTGCATAAAATATATTTATATAATATATTTATATATATACCCTTATACACCATTTTAATAAAAAATATCACAAAATTCTTCTAAGTCCCTCGGGAAGAGTGAAAGACGCGCACGTTCATTTTCAGAGCTTCTAGACCTTCCTATAAGAAGTTAGCCAAAAAGTAGCTTCGAAAAACGCTTAGGTTAAGTTTCAGAGTTGCTTCTAATGTACCAAAGCTGGACTTAGACATAATTTCACTCTCACAACATTATGGCTGGTTGGAGACAGTCCGAACCACAAGTACCGGGTCCATGGTTCTGGGCGTATACTGGGGGGACGGGGACGACTCACATTAACCCCTGACTATACCGGGGATACGCTTATCACAATGCCTTTCTGGTCTGTGCTGAAGCAGGGCATTCTGGCAGCCAAGTGGCTTGACCTTTATTAGTGAGCCTGGTTACCCCCTCTCGGAACCACAGACTTAGAAATCGCCAGCTCATATACAGTGCATAAAATATATTTATATATATACCCTTATACACCATTTTAATAAAAAATATCACAAAATTCTTCTAAGTCCCTCGGGAAAAGTGAAAGACGCGCACGTTCATTTTAAGAGCTCCTAGACCTTCCTATAAGAAGTTAGCCAAAAAGTAGCTTCGAAAAACGCTTAGGTTAAGTTTCAGAGTTGCTTCTAATGTACCAAAGCTGGACTTAGACATAATTTCACTCTCACAACATTATGGCTGGTTGGAGCCAGTCCGAACCACAAGTACCGGGTCCATGGTTCTGGCCGTATACTGGGGGGACGGGGACGACTCCCATTAACCCCTGACTATACCGGGGATACGCTTATCACAATGCCTTTCTGGTCTGTGCTGAAGCAGGGCATTCTGGCAACCAAGTGGCTTGACCTTTATTAGTGAGCCTGGTTACCCCCTCTCGGAACCACAGACTTAGAAATCGCCAGCTCATATACAGTGCATAAAATATATTTATATATATATACCCTTATACACCATTTTAATAAAAAATATCACAAAATTCTTCTAAGTCCCTCGGGAAGAGTAAAAGACGCGCACGTTCATTTTCAGAGCTCCTAGACCTTCCTATAAGAAGTTAGCCAAAAAGTAGCTTCGAAAAACGCTTAGGTTAAGTTTCAGATTTGCTTCTAATGTACCAAAGCTGGACTTAGACATAATTTCACTCTCACAACATTATGGCTGGTTGGAGACAGTCCGAACCACAAGTACCGGGTCCATGGTTCTGGGCATATACTGGGGGGACGGGGACGACTCCCATTAACCCCTGACTATACCGGGGATACGCTTATCACAATGCCTTTCTGGTCTGTGCTGAAGCAGGGCATTCTGGCAGCCAAGTGGCTTGACCTGTATTAGTGCGCCTGGTTACCCCCTCTCGGAACCACAGACTTAGAAATCGCCAGCTCATATACAGTGCATAAAATATATTTATATATATACCCTTATACACCATTTTAATAAAAAATATCACAAAATTCTTCCAAGTCCCTCGGGAAGAGTGAAAGACGCGCACGTTCATTTTCAGCGCTCCTAGACCTTCCTATAAGAAGTTAGCCAAAAAGTAGCTTCGAAAAACGCTTAGGTTAAGTTTCAGAGTTGCTTCTAATGTACCAAAGCTGGACTTAGACATAATTTCACTCTCACAACATTATGGCTGGTTGGAGACAGTCCGAACCACAAGTACCGGGTCCATGGTTCTGGCCGTATACTGGGGGGACGGGGACGACTCCCATTAACCCCTGACTATACCGGGGATACGCTTATCACAATGCCTTTCTGGTCTGTGCTGAAGCAGGGCATTCTGGCAACCAAGTGGCTTGACCTTTATTAGTGAGCCTGGTTACCCCCTCTCGGAACCACAGACTTAGAAATCGCCAGCTCATATACAGTGCATAAAATATATTTATATATATACCCTTATACACCATTTTAATAAAAAATATCACAAAATTCTTCTAAGTCCCTCGGGAAGAGTGAAAGACGCGCACGTTCATTTTCAGAGCTCCTAGACCTTCCTATAAGAAGTTAGCCAAAAAGTAGCTTCGAAAAACGCTTAGGTTAAGTTTCAGAGTTGCTTCTAATGTACCAAAGCTGGACTTAGACATAATTTCACTCTCACAACATTATGGCTGGTTGGAGACAGTCCGAACCACAAGTACCGGGTCCATGGTTCTGGGCGTATACTGGGGGGACGGGGACGACTCCCATTAACCCCTGACTATACCGGGGATACGCTTATCACAATGCCTTTCTGGTCTGTGCTGAAGCAGGGCATTCTGGCAGCCAAGTGGCTTGACCTGTATTAGTGCGCCTGGTTACCCCCTCTCGGAACCACAGACTTAGAAATCGCCAGCTCATATACAGTGCATAAAATATATTTATATATATACCCTTATACACCATTTTAATAAAAAATATCACAAAATTCTTCTAAGTCCCTCGGGAAAAGTGAAAGACGCGCACGTTCATTTTCAGAGCTCCTAGACCTTCCTATAAGAAGTTAGCCAAAAAGTAGCTTCGAAAAACGCTTAGGTTAAGTTTCAGAGTTGCTTCTAATGTACCAAAGCTGGACTTAGACATAATTTCACTCTCACAACATTATGGCTGGTTGGAGACAGTCCGAACCACAAGTACCGGGTCCATGGTTCTGGGCGTATACTGGGGGGACGGGGACGACTCCCATTAACCCCTGACTATACCGGGGATACGCTTATCACAATGCCTTTCTGGTCTGTGCTGAAGCAGGGCATTCTGGCAGCCAAGTGGCTTGACCTGTATTAGTGCGCCTGGTTACCCCCTCTCGGAACCACAGACTTAGAAATCGCCAGCTCATATACAGTGCATAAAATATATTTATATATATACCCTTATACACCATTTTAATAAAAAATATCACAAAATACTTCTAAGTCCCTCGGGAAAAGTGAAAGACGCGCATGTTCATTTTAAGAGCTCCTAGACCTTCCTATAAGAAGTTAGCCAAAAAGTAGCTTCGAAAAACGCTTAGGTTAAGTTTCAGAGATGCTTCTAATGTACCAAAGCTGGACTTAGACATAATTTCACTCTCACAACATTATGGCTGGTTGGAGACAGTCCGAACCACAAGTACCAGATCGATGGTTCTGGGCGTATACTGGGGGGACGGGGGGGACTCCCATTAACCCCTGACTATACCGGGGATACGCTTATCATAATGCCTTTCTGGTCTGTGCTGAAGCAGGGCATTCTGGCAGCCAAGTGGCTTGACCTTTATTAGTGAGCCTGGTTACCCCCTCTCGGAACCACAGACTTAGAAATCGCCAGCTCATATACAGTGCATAAAATATATTTATATATATACCCTTATACACCATTTTAATAAAAAATATCACAAAATTCTTCTAAGTCCCTCGGGAAGAGTGAAAGACGCGCACGTTCATTTTCAGCGCTCCTAGACCTTCCTATAAGAAGTTAGCCAAAAAGTAGCTTCGAAAAACGCTTAGGTTAAGTTTCAGAGTTGCTTCTAATGTACCAAAGCTGGACTTAGACATAATTTCACTCTCACAACATTATGGCTGGTTGGAGACAGTCCGAACCACAAGTACCGGGTCCATGGTTCTGGGCGTATACTGGGGGGACGGGGACGACTCCCATTAACCCCTGACTATACCGGGGATACGCTTATCACAATGCCTTTCTGGTCTGTGCTGAAGCAGGGCATTCTGGCAACCAAGAGGCTTGACCTTTATTAGTGAGCCTGGTTACCCCCTCTCGGAACCACAGACTTAGAAATCGCCAGCTCATATACAGTGCATAAAATATATTTATATATATACCCTTATACACCATTTTCATAAAAAATATCACAAAATTCTTCTAAGTCCCTCGGGAAGAGTGAAAGACGCGCACGTTCATTTTCAGAGCTCCTAGACCTTCCTATAAGAAGTTAGCCAAAAAGTAGCTTCGAAAAACGCTTAGGTTAAGTTTCAGAGTTGCTTCTAATGTACCAAAGCTGGACTTAGACATAATTTCACTCTCACAACATTATGGCTGGTTGGAGACAATCCGAACCACAAGTACCGGGTCCATGGTTCTGGGCGTATACTGGGGGGACGGGGACGACTCCCATTAACCCCTGACTATACCGGGGATACGCTTATCACAATGCCTTTCTGGTCTGTGCTGAAGCAGGGCATTCTGGCAGCCAAGTGGCTTGACCTGTATTAGTGCGCCTGGTTACCCCCTCTCGGAACCACAGACTTAGAAATCGCCAGCTCATATACAGTGCATAAAATATATTTATATATATACCCTTATACACCATTTTAATAAAAAATATCACAAAATTCTTCCAAGTCCCTCGGGAAGAGTGAAAGACGCGCACGTTCATTTTCAGCGCTCCTAGACCTTCCTATAAGAAGTTAGCCAAAAAGTAGCTTCGAAAAACGCTTAGGTTAAGTTTCAGAGTTGCTTCTAATGTACCAAAGCTGGACTTAGACATAATTTCACTCTCACAACATTATGGCTGGTTGGAGACAGTCCGAACCACAAGTACCGGGTCCATGGTTCTGGCCGTATACTGGGGGGACGGGGACGACTCCCATTAACCCCTGACTATACCGGGGATACGCTTATTACAATGCCTTTCTGGTCTGTGCTGAAGCAGGGCATTCTGGCAACCAAGTGGCTTGACCTTTATTAGTGAGCCTGGTTACCCCCTCTCGGAACCACAGACTTAGAAATCGCCAGCTCATATACAGTGCATAAAATATATTTATATATACCCTTATACACCATTTTAATAAAAAATATCACAAAATTCTTCTAAGTCCCTCGGGAAGAGTGAAAGACGCGCACGTTCATTTTCAGAGCTCCTAGACCTTCCTATAAGAAGTTAGCCAAAAAGTAGCTTCGAAAAACGCTTAGGTTAAGTTTCAGAGTTGCTTCTAATGTACCAAAGCTGGACTTAGACATAATTTCACTCTCACAACATTATGGCTGGTTGGAGACAGTCCGAACCACAAGTACCGGGTCCATGGTTCTGGGCGTATACCTGGGGGACGGGGACGACTCCCATTAACCCCTGACTATACCGGGGATACGCTTATCACAATGCCTTTCTGGTCTGTGCTGAAGCAGGGCATTCTGGCAGCCAAGTGGCTTGACCTGTATTAGTGCGCCTGGTTACCCCCTCTCGGAACCACAGACTTAGAAATCGCCAGCTCATATACAGTGCATAAAATATATTTATATATATACCCTTATACACCATTTTAGTAAAAAATATCACAAAATTCTTCTAAGTCCCTCGGGAAAAGTGAAAGACGCGCACGTTCATTTTAAGAGCTCCTAGACCTTCCTATAAGAAGTTAGCCAAAAAGTAGCTTCGAAAAACGCTTAGGTTAAGTTTCAGAGATGCTTCTAATGTACCAAAGCTGGACTTAGACCTAATTTCACTCTCACAACATTATGGCTGGTTGGAGACAGTCCGAACCACAAGTACCGGATCGATGGTTCTGGGCGTATACTGGGGGGACGGGGACGACTCCCATTAACCCCTGACTATACCGGGGATACGCTTATCACAATGCCTTTCTGGTCTGTGCTGAAGCAGGGCATTCTGGCAACCAAGTGGCTTGACCTTTATTAGTGAGCCTGGTTACCCCCTCTCGGAACTACAGACTTAGAAATCGCCAGCTCATATACAGTGCATAAAATATATTTATATATATATACCCTTATACACCATTTTAATAAAAAATATCACAAAATTCTTCTAAGTCCCTCGGGAAGAGTGAAAGACGCGCACGTTCATTTTCAGCGCTCCTAGACCTTCCTATAAGAAGTTAGCCAAAAAGTAGCTTCGAAAAACGCTTAGGTTAAGTTTCAGAGTTGCTTCTAATGTACCAAAGCTGGACTTAGACCTAATTTCACTCTCACAACATTATGGCTGGTTGGAGACAGTCCGAACCACAAGTACCGGGTCCATGGTTCTGGGCGTATACTGGGGGGACGGGGACGACTCCCATTAACCCCTGACTATACCGGGGATACGCTTATCACAATGTCTTTCTGGTCTGTGCTGAAGCAGGGCATTTTGGCAGCCAAGTGGCTTGAACTTTATTAGTGAGCCTGGTTACCCCCTCTCGGAACCACAGACTTAGAAATCGCCAGCTCATATACAGTGCATAAAATATATTTATATATATACCCTTATACACCATTTTAATAAAAAATATCACAAAATTCTTCTAAGTCCCTCGGGAAGAGTGAAAGACGCGCACGTTCATTTTCAGCGCTCCTAGACCTTCCTATAAGAAGTTAGCCAAAAAGTAGCTTCGAAAAACGCTTAGGTTAAGTTTCAGAGTTGCTTCTAATGTACCAAAGCTGGACTTAGACATAATTTCACTCTCACAACATTATGGCTGGTTGGAGACAGTCCGAACCACAAGTACCGGGTCCATGGTTCTGGGCGTATACTGGGGGGACGGGGACGACTCCCATTAACCCCTGACTATACCGGGGATACGCTTATCACAATGCCTTTCTGGTCTGTGCTGAAGCAGGGCATTCTGGCAACCAAGAGGCTTGACCTTTATTAGTGAGCCTGGTTACCCCCTCTCGGAACCACAGACTTAGAAATCGCCAGCTCATATACAGTGCATAAAATATATTTATATATATACCCTTATACACCATTTTCATAAAAAATATCACAAAATTCTTCTAAGTCCCTCGGGAAGAGTGAAAGACGCGCACGTTCATTTTCAGAGCTCCTAGACCTTCCTATAAGAAGTTAGCCAAAAAGTAGCTTCGAAAAACGCTTAGGTTAAGTTTCAGAGTTGCTTCTAATGTACCAAAGCTGGACTTAGACATAATTTCACTCTCACAACATTATGGCTGGTTGGAGACAATCCGAACCACAAGTACCGGGTCCATGGTTCTGGGCGTATACTGGGGGGACGGGGACGACTCCCATTAACCCCTGACTATACCGGGGATACGCTTATCACAATGCCTTTCTGGTCTGTGCTGAAGCAGGGCATTCTGGCAGCCAAGTGGCTTGACCTGTATTAGTGCGCCTGGTTACCCCCTCTCGGAACCACAGACTTAGAAATCGCCAGCTCATATACAGTGCATAAAATATATTTATATATATACCCTTATACACCATTTTAATAAAAAATATCACAAAATTCTTCCAAGTCCCTCGGGAAGAGTGAAAGACGCGCACGTTCATTTTCAGCGCTCCTAGACCTTCCTATAAGAAGTTAGCCAAAAAGTAGCTTCGAAAAACGCTTAGGTTAAGTTTCAGAGTTGCTTCTAATGTACCAAACTGGACTTAGACATAATTTCACTCTCACAACATTATGGCTGGTTGGAGACAGTCCGAACCACAAGTACCGGGTCCATGGTTCTGGCCGTATACTGGGGGGACGGGGACGACTCCCATTAACCCCTGACTATACCGGGGATACGCTTATTACAATGCCTTTCTGGTCTGTGCTGAAGCAGGGCATTCTGGCAACCAAGTGGCTTGACCTTTATTAGTGAGCCTGGTTACCCCCTCTCGGAACCACAGACTTAGAAATCGCCAGCTCATATACAGTGCATAAAATATATTTATATATACCCTTATACACCATTTTAATAAAAAATATCACAAAATTCTTCTAAGTCCCTCGGGAAGAGTGAAAGACGCGCACGTTCATTTTCAGAGCTCCTAGACCTTCCTATAAGAAGTTAGCCAAAAAGTAGCTTCGAAAAACGCTTAGGTTAAGTTTCAGAGTTGCTTCTAATGTACCAAAGCTGGACTTAGACATAATTTCACTCTCACAACATTATGGCTGGTTGGAGACAGTCCGAACCACAAGTACCGGGTCCATGGTTCTGGGCGTATACCTGGGGGACGGGGACGACTCCCATTAACCCCTGACTATACCGGGGATACGCTTATCACAATGCCTTTCTGGTCTGTGCTGAAGCAGGGCATTCTGGCAACCAAGTGGCTTGACCTTTATTAGTGAGCCTGGTTACCCCCTCTCGGAACCACAGACTTAGAAATCGCCAGCTCATATACAGTGCATAAAATATATTTATATATACCCTTATACACCATTTTAATAAAAAATATCACAAAATTCTTCTAAGTCCCTCGGGAAGAGTGAAAGACGCGCACGTTCATTTTCAGAGCTCCTAGACCTTCCTATAAGAAGTTAGCCAAAAAGTAGCTTCGAAAAACGCTTAGGTTAAGTTTCAGAGTTGCTTCTAATGTACCAAAGCTGGACTTAGACATAATTTCACTCTCACAACATTATGGCTGGTTGGAGACAGTCCGAACCACAAGTACCGGGTCCATGGTTCTGGGCGTATACCTGGGGGACGGGGACGACTCCCATTAACCCCTGACTATACCGGGGATACGCTTATCACAATGCCTTTCTGGTCTGTGCTGAAGCAGGGCATTCTGGCAGCCAAGTGGCTTGACCTGTATTAGTGCGCCTGGTTACCCCCTCTCGGAACCACAGACTTAGAAATCGCCAGCTCATATACAGTGCATAAAATATATTTATATATATACCCTTATACACCATTTTAGTAAAAAATATCACAAAATTCTTCTAAGTCCCTCGGGAAAAGTGAAAGACGCGCACGTTCATTTTAAGAGCTCCTAGACCTTCCTATAAGAAGTTAGCCAAAAAGTAGCTTCGAAAAACGCTTAGGTTAAGTTTCAGAGATGCTTCTAATGTACCAAAGCTGGACTTAGACCTAATTTCACTCTCACAACATTATGGCTGGTTGGAGACAGTCCGAACCACAAGTACCGGATCGATGGTTCTGGGCGTATACTGGGGGGACGGGGACGACTCCCATTAACCCCTGACTATACCGGGGATACGCTTATCACAATGCCTTTCTGGTCTGTGCTGAAGCAGGGCATTCTGGCAACCAAGTGGCTTGACCTTTATTAGTGAGCCTGGTTACCCCCTCTCGGAACTACAGACTTAGAAATCGCCAGCTCATATACAGTGCATAAAATATATTTATATATATATACCCTTATACACCATTTTAATAAAAAATATCACAAAATTCTTCTAAGTCCCTCGGGAAGAGTGAAAGACGCGCACGTTCATTTTCAGCGCTCCTAGACCTTCCTATAAGAAGTTAGCCAAAAAGTAGCTTCGAAAAACGCTTAGGTTAAGTTTCAGAGTTGCTTCTAATGTACCAAAGCTGGACTTAGACCTAATTTCACTCTCACAACATTATGGCTGGTTGGAGACAGTCCGAACCACAAGTACCGGGTCCATGGTTCTGGGCGTATACTGGGGGGACGGGGACGACTCCCATTAACCCCTGACTATACCGGGGATACGCTTATCACAATGTCTTTCTGGTCTGTGCTGAAGCAGGGCATTTTGGCAGCCAAGTGGCTTGAACTTTATTAGTGAGCCTGGTTACCCCCTCTCGGAACCACAGACTTAGAAATCGCCAGCTCATATACAGTGCATAAAATATATTTATATATATACCCTTATACACCATTTTAATAAAAAATATCACAAAATTCTTCTAAGTCCCTCGGGAAGAGTGAAAGACGCGCACGTTCATTTTCAGCGCTCCTAGACCTTCCTATAAGAAGTTAGCCAAAAAGTAGCTTCGAAAAACGCTTAGGTTAAGTTTCAGAGTTGCTTCTAATGTACCAAAGCTGGACTTAGACATAATTTCACTCTCACAACATTATGGCTGGTTGGAGACAGTCCGAACCACAAGTACCGGGTCCATGGTTCTGGGCGTATACTGGGGGGACGGGGACGACTCCCATTAACCCCTGACTATACCGGGGATACGCTTATCACAATGCCTTTCTGGTCTGTGCTGAAGCAGGGCATTCTGGCAACCAAGAGGCTTGACCTTTATTAGTGAGCCTGGTTACCCCCTCTCGGAACCACAGACTTAGAAATCGCCAGCTCATATACAGTGCATAAAATATATTTATATATATACCCTTATACACCATTTTCATAAAAAATATCACAAAATTCTTCTAAGTCCCTCGGGAAGAGTGAAAGACGCGCACGTTCATTTTCAGAGCTCCTAGACCTTCCTATAAGAAGTTAGCCAAAAAGTAGCTTCGAAAAACGCTTAGGTTAAGTTTCAGAGTTGCTTCTAATGTACCAAAGCTGGACTTAGACATAATTTCACTCTCACAACATTATGGCTGGTTGGAGACAATCCGAACCACAAGTACCGGGTCCATGGTTCTGGGCGTATACTGGGGGGACGGGGACGACTCCCATTAACCCCTGACTATACCGGGGATACGCTTATCACAATGCCTTTCTGGTCTGTGCTGAAGCAGGGCATTCTGGCAGCCAAGTGGCTTGACCTGTATTAGTGCGCCTGGTTACCCCCTCTCGGAACCACAGACTTAGAAATCGCCAGCTCATATACAGTGCATAAAATATATTTATATATATACCCTTATACACCATTTTAATAAAAAATATCACAAAATTCTTCCAAGTCCCTCGGGAAGAGTGAAAGACGCGCACGTTCATTTTCAGCGCTCCTAGACCTTCCTATAAGAAGTTAGCCAAAAAGTAGCTTCGAAAAACGCTTAGGTTAAGTTTCAGAGTTGCTTCTAATGTACCAAACTGGACTTAGACATAATTTCACTCTCACAACATTATGGCTGGTTGGAGACAGTCCGAACCACAAGTACCGGGTCCATGGTTCTGGCCGTATACTGGGGGGACGGGGACGACTCCCATTAACCCCTGACTATACCGGGGATACGCTTATTACAATGCCTTTCTGGTCTGTGCTGAAGCAGGGCATTCTGGCAACCAAGTGGCTTGACCTTTATTAGTGAGCCTGGTTACCCCCTCTCGGAACCACAGACTTAGAAATCGCCAGCTCATATACAGTGCATAAAATATATTTATATATACCCTTATACACCATTTTAATAAAAAATATCACAAAATTCTTCTAAGTCCCTCGGGAAGAGTGAAAGACGCGCACGTTCATTTTCAGAGCTCCTAGACCTTCCTATAAGAAGTTAGCCAAAAAGTAGCTTCGAAAAACGCTTAGGTTAAGTTTCAGAGTTGCTTCTAATGTACCAAAGCTGGACTTAGACATAATTTCACTCTCACAACATTATGGCTGGTTGGAGACAGTCCGAACCACAAGTACCGGGTCCATGGTTCTGGGCGTATACCTGGGGGACGGGGACGACTCCCATTAACCCCTGACTATACCGGGGATACGCTTATCACAATGCCTTTCTGGTCTGTGCTGAAGCAGGGCATTCTGGCAGCCAAGTGGCTTGACCTGTATTAGTGCGCCTGGTTACCCCCTCTCGGAACCACAGACTTAGAAATCGCCAGCTCATATACAGTGCATAAAATATATTTATATATATACCCTTATACACCATTTTAGTAAAAAATATCACAAAATTCTTCTAAGTCCCTCGGGAAAAGTGAAAGACGCGCACGTTCATTTTAAGAGCTCCTAGACCTTCCTATAAGAAGTTAGCCAAAAAGTAGCTTCGAAAAACGCTTAGGTTAAGTTTCAGAGATGCTTCTAATGTACCAAAGCTGGACTTAGACCTAATTTCACTCTCACAACATTATGGCTGGTTGGAGACAGTCCGAACCACAAGTACCGGATCGATGGTTCTGGGCGTATACTGGGGGGACGGGGACGACTCCCATTAACCCCTGACTATACCGGGGATACGCTTATCACAATGCCTTTCTGGTCTGTGCTGAAGCAGGGCATTCTGGCAACCAAGTGGCTTGACCTTTATTAGTGAGCCTGGTTACCCCCTCTCGGAACTACAGACTTAGAAATCGCCAGCTCATATACAGTGCATAAAATATATTTATATATATATACCCTTATACACCATTTTAATAAAAAATATCACAAAATTCTTCTAAGTCCCTCGGGAAGAGTGAAAGACGCGCACGTTCATTTTCAGAGCTCCTAGACCTTCCTATAAGAAGTTAGCCAAAAAGTAGCTTCGAAAAACGCTTAGGTTAAGTTTCAGAGTTGCTTCTAATGTACCAAAGCTGGACTTAGACATAATTTCACTCTCACAACATTATGGCTGGTTGAAGACTGTCCGAACCACAAGTACCGGGTCCATGGTTCTGGGCGTATACTGGGGGGACGGGGACGACTCCCATTAACCCCTGACTATACCGGGGATACGCTTATCACAATGCCTTTCTGGTCTGTGCTGAAGCAGGGCATTCTGGCAGCCAAGTGGCTTGACCTGTATTAGTGCGCCTGGTTACCCCCTCTCGGAACCACAGACTTAGAAATCGCCAGCTCATATACAGTGCATAAAATATATTTATATATATACCCTTATACACCATTTTAATAAAAAATATCACAAAATTCTTCTAAGTCCCTCGGGAAAAGTGAAAGACGCGCACGTTCATTTTAAGAGCTCCTAGACCTTCCTATAAGAAGTTAGCCAAAAAGTAGCTTCGAAAAACGCTTAGGTTAAGTTTCAGAGTTGCTTCTAATGTACCAAAGCTGGACTTAGACATAATTTCACTCTCACAACATTATGGCTGGTTGGAGACAGTCCGAACCACAAGTACCGGGTCCATGGTTCTGGGCGTATACTGGGGGGGACGGGGACGACTCCCATTAACCCCTGACTATACCGGGGATACGCTTATCACAATGCCTTTCTGGTCTGTGCTGAAGCAGGGCATTCTGGCAGCCAAGTGGCTTGACCTTTATTAGTGAGCCTGGTTACCCCCTCTCGGAACCACAGACTTAGAAATCGCCAGCTCATATACAGTGCATAAAATATATTTATATAATATATTTATATATATACCCTTATACACCATTTTAATAAAAAATATCACAAAATTCTTCTAAGTCCCTCGGGAAGAGTGAAAGACGCGCACGTTCATTTTCAGAGCTCCTAGACCTTCCTATAAGAAGTTAGCCAAAAAGTAGCTTCGAAAAACGCTTAGGTTAAGTTTCAGAGTTGCTTCTAATGTACCAAAGCTGGACTTAGACATAATTTCACTCTCACAACATTATGGCTGGTTGGAGACAATCCGAACCACAAGTACCGGGTCCATGGTTCTGGGCGTATACTGGGGGGACGGGGACGACTCCCATTAACCCCTGACTATACCGGGGATACGCTTATCACAATGCCTTTCTGGTCTGTGCTGAAGCAGGGCATTCTGGCAGCCAAGTGGCTTGACCTGTATTAGTGCGCCTGGTTACCCCCTCTCGGAACCACAGACTTAGAAATCGCCAGCTCATATACAGTGCATAAAATATATTTATATATATACCCTTATACACCATTTTAATAAAAAATATCACAAAATTCTTCCAAGTCCCTCGGGAAGAGTGAAAGACGCGCACGTTCATTTTCAGCGCTCCTAGACCTTCCTATAAGAAGTTAGCCAAAAAGTAGCTTCGAAAAACGCTTAGGTTAAGTTTCAGAGTTGCTTCTAATGTACCAAAGCTGGACTTAGACATAATTTCACTCTCACAACATTATGGCTGGTTGGAGACAGTCCGAACCACAAGTACCGGGTCCATGGTTCTGGCCGTATACTGGGGGGACGGGGACGACTCCCATTAACCCCTGACTATACCGGGGATACGCTTATCACAATGCCTTTCTGGTCTGTGCTGAAGCAGGGCATTCTGGCAACCAAGTGGCTTGACCTTTATTAGTGAGCCTGGTTACCCCCTCTCGGAACCACAGACTTAGAAATCGCCAGCTCATATACAGTGCATAAAATATATTTATATATACCCTTATACACCATTTTAATAAAAAATATCACAAAATTCTTCTAAGTCCCTCGGGAAGAGTGAAAGACGCGCACGTTCATTTTCAGAGCTCCTAGACCTTCCTATAAGAAGTTAGCCAAAAAGTAGCTTCGAAAAACGCTTAGGTTAAGTTTCAGAGTTGCTTCTAATGTACCAAAGCTGGACTTAGACATAATTTCACTCTCACAACATTATGGCTGGTTGGAGACAGTCCGAACCACAAGTACCGGGTCCATGGTTCTGGGCGTATACCTGGGGGACGGGGACGACTCCCATTAACCCCTGACTATACCGGGGATACGCTTATCACAATGCCTTTCTGGTCTGTGCTGAAGCAGGGCATTCTGGCAGCCAAGTGGCTTGACCTGTATTAGTGCGCCTGGTTACCCCCTCTCGGAACCACAGACTTAGAAATCGCCAGCTCATATACAGTGCATAAAATATATTTATATATATACCCTTATACACCATTTTAATAAAAAATATCACAAAATTCTTCTAAGTCCCTCGGGAAAAGTGAAAGACGCGCACGTTCATTTTAAGAGCTCCTAGACCTTCCTATAAGAAGTTAGCCAAAAAGTAGCTTCGAAAAACGCTTAGGTTAAGTTTCAGAGATGCTTCTAATGTACCAAAGCTGGACTTAGACCTAATTTCACTCTCACAACATTATGGCTGGTTGGAGACAGTCCGAACCACAAGTACCGGATCGATGGTTCTGGGCGTATACTGGGGGGACGGGGACGACTCCCATTAACCCCTGACTATACCGGGGATACGCTTATCACAATGCCTTTCTGGTCTGTGCTGAAGCAGGGCATTCTGGCAACCAAGTGGCTTGACCTTTATTAGTGAGCCTGGTTACCCCCTCTCGGAACCACAGACTTAGAAATCGCCAGCTCATATACAGTGCATAAAATATATTTATATATATATACCCTTATACACCATTTTAATAAAAAATATCACAAAATTCTTCTAAGTCCCTCGGGAAGAGTGAAAGACGCGCACGTTCATTTTCAGAGCTCCTAGACCTTCCTATAAGAAGTTAGCCAAAAAGTAGCTTCGAAAAACGCTTAGGTTAAGTTTCAGAGTTGCTTCTAATGTACCAAAGCTGGACTTAGACATAATTTCACTCTCACAACATTATGGCTGGTTGAAGACTGTCCGAACCACAAGTACCGGGTCCATGGTTCTGGGCGTATACTGGGGGGACGGGGACGACTCCCATTAACCCCTGACTATACCGGGGATACGCTTATCACAATGCCTTTCTGGTCTGTGCTGAAGCAGGGCATTCTGGCAGCCAAGTGGCTTGACCTGTATTAGTGCGCCTGGTTACCCCCTCTCGGAACCACAGACTTAGAAATCGCCAGCTCATATACAGTGCATAAAATATATTTATATATATACCCTTATACACCATTTTAATAAAAAATATCACAAAATTCTTCTAAGTCCCTCGGGAAAAGTGAAAGACGCGCACGTTCATTTTAAGAGCTCCTAGACCTTCCTATAAGAAGTTAGCCAAAAAGTAGCTTCGAAAAACGCTTAGGTTAAGTTTCAGAGTTGCTTCTAATGTACCAAAGCTGGACTTAGACATAATTTCACTCTCACAACATTATGGCTGGTTGGAGACAGTCCGAACCACAAGTACCGGGTCCATGGTTCTGGGCGTATACTGGGGGGGACGGGGACGACTCCCATTAACCCCTGACTATACCGGGGATACGCTTATCACAATGCCTTTCTGGTCTGTGCTGAAGCAGGGCATTCTGGCAGCCAAGTGGCTTGACCTTTATTAGTGAGCCTGGTTACCCCCTCTCGGAACCACAGACTTAGAAATCGCCAGCTCATATACAGTGCATAAAATATATTTATATAATATATTTATATATATACCCTTATACACCATTTTAATAAAAAATATCACAAAATTCTTCTAAGTCCCTCGGGAAGAGTGAAAGACGCGCACGTTCATTTTCAGAGCTCCAAGACCTTCCTATAAGAAGTTAGCCAAAAAGTAGCTTCGAAAAACGCTTAGGTTAAGTTTCAGAGTTGCTTCTAATGTACCAAAGCTGGACTTAGACATAATTTCACTCTCACAACATTATGGCTGGTTGAAGACTGTCCGAACCACAAGTACCGGGTCCATGGTTCTGGGCGTATACTGGGGGGACGGGGACGACTCCCATTAACCCCTGACTATACCGGGGATACGCTTATCACAATGCCTTTCTGGTCTGTGCTGAAGCAGGGCATTCTGGCAGCCAAGTGGCTTGACCTGTATTAGTGCGCCTGGTTACCCCCTCTCGGAACCACAGACTTAGAAATCGCCAGCTCATATACAGTGCATAAAATATATTTATATATATACCCTTATACACCATTTTAATAAAAAATATCACAAAATTCTTCTAAGTCCCTCGGGAAAAGTGAAAGACGCGCACGTTCATTTTAAGAGCTCCTAGACCTTCCTATAAGAAGTTAGCCAAAAAGTAGCTTCGAAAAACGCTTAGGTTAAGTTTCAGAGTTGCTTCTAATGTACCAAAGCTGGACTTAGACATAATTTCACTCTCACAACATTATGGCTGGTTGGAGACAGTCCGAACCACAAGTACCGGGTCCATGGTTCTGGCCGTATACTGGGGGGACGGGGACGACTCCCATTAACCCCTGACTATACCGGGGATACGCTTATCACAATGCCTTTCTGGTCTGTGCTTAAGCAGGGCATTCTGGCAACCAAGTGGCTTGACCTTTATTAGTGAGCCTGGTTACCCCCTCTCAAAACCACAGACTTAGAAATCGCCAGCTCATATACAGTGCATAAAATATATTTATACTGTATATATACCCTTATACACCATTTTAATAAAAAATATCAAAAAATTCTTCTAAGTCCCTCGGGAAGAGAGAAAGACGCGCACGTTCATTTTCAGAGCTCCTAGACCTTCCTATAAGAAGTTAGCCAAAAAGTAGCTTCGAAAAACGCTTAGGTTAAGTTTCAGAGTTGCTTCTAATGTACCAAAGCTGGACTTAGACATAATTTCACTCTCACAACATTATGGCTGGTTGGAGACAGTCCGAACCACAAGTACCGGGTCCATGGTTCTGGGCGTATACTGGGGGGGACGGGGACGACTCCCATTAACCCCTGACTATACCGGGGATACGCTTATCACAATGCCTTTCTGGTCTGTGCTGAAGCAGGGCATTCTGGCAGCCAAGTGGCTTGACCTTTATTAGTGAGCCTGGTTACCCCCTCTCGGAACCACAGACTTAGAAATCGCCAGCTCATATACAGTGCATAAAATATATTTATATAAAATATTTATATTTATACCCTTATACACCATTTTAATAAAAAATATCACAAAATTCTTCTAAGTCCCTCGGGAAGAGTGAAAGACGCGCACGTTCATTTTCAGAGCTCCTAGACCTTCCTATAAGAAGTTAGCCAAAAAGTAGCTTCGAAAAACGCTTAGGTTAAGTTTCAGAGTTGCTTCTAATGTACCAAAGCTGGACTTAGACATAATTTCACTCTCACAACATTATGGCTGGTTGGAGACAGTCCGAACCACAAGTACCGGGTCCATGGTTCTGGGCGTATACTGGGGGGACGGGGACGACTCCCATTAACCCCTGACTATACCGGGGATACGCTTATCACAATGCCTTTCTGGTCTGTGCTGAAGCAGGGCATTCTGGCAGCCAAGTGGCTTGACCTTTATTAGTGCGCCTGGTTACCCCCTCTCGGAACCACAGACTTAGAAATCGCCAGCTCATATACAGTGCATAAAATATATTTATATATATACCCTTATACACCATTTTAATAAAAAATATCACAAAATTCTTCTAAGTCCCTCGGGAAAAGTGAAAGACGCGCACGTTCATTTTAAGAGCTCCTAGACCTTCCTATAAGAAGTTAGCCAAAAAGTAGCTTCGAAAAACGCTTAGGTTAAGTTTCAGAGTTGCTTCTAATGTACCAAAGCTGGACTTAGACATAATTTCACTCTCACAACATTATGGCTGGTTGGAGACAGTCCGAACCACAAGTACCGGGTCCATGGTTCTGGCCGTATACTGGGGGGACGGGGACGACTCCCATTAACCCCTGACTATACCGGGGATACGCTTATCACAATGCCTTTCTGGTCTGTGCTTAAGCAGGGCATTCTGGCAACCAAGTGGCTTGACCTTTATTAGTGAGCCTGGTTACCCCCTCTCAAAACCACAGACTTAGAAATCGCCAGCTCATATACAGTGCATAAAATATATTTATACTGTATATATACCCTTATACACCATTTTAATAAAAAATATCAAAAAATTCTTCTAAGTCCCTCGGGAAGAGAGAAAGACGCGCACGTTCATTTTCAGAGCTCCTAGACCTTCCTATAAGAAGTTAGCCAAAAAGTAGCTTCGAAAAACGCTTAGGTTAAGTTTCAGAGTTGCTTCTAATGTACCAAAGCTGGACTTAGACATAATTTCACTCTCACAACATTATGGCTGGTTGGAGACAGTCCGAACCACAAGTACCGGGTCCATGGTTCTGGGCGTATACTGGGGGGGACGGGGACGACTCCCATTAACCCCTGACTATACCGGGGATACGCTTATCACAATGCCTTTCTGGTCTGTGCTGAAGCAGGGCATTCTGGCAGCCAAGTGGCTTGACCTTTATTAGTGAGCCTGGTTACCCCCTCTCGGAACCACAGACTTAGAAATCGCCAGCTCATATACAGTGCATAAAATATATTTATATAATATATTTATATATATACCCTTATACACCATTTTAATAAAAAATATCACAAAATTCTTCTAAGTCCCTCGGGAAGAGTGAAAGACGCGCACGTTCATTTTCAGAGCTCCTAGACCTTCCTATAAGAAGTTAGCCAAAAAGTAGCTTCGAAAAACGCTTAGGTTAAGTTTCAGAGTTGCTTCTAATGTACCAAAGCTGGACTTAGACATAATTTCACTCTCACAACATTATGGCTGGTTGGAGACAGTCCGAACCACAAGTACCGGGTCCATGGTTCTGGGCGTATACTGGGGGGACGGGGACGACTCCCATTAACCCCTGACTATACCGGGGATACGCTTATCACAATGCCTTTCTGGTCTGTGCTGAAGCAGGGCATTCTGGCAGCCAAGTGGCTTGACCTTTATTAGTGAGCCTGGTTACCCCCTCTCGGAACCACAGACTTAGAAATCGCCAGCTCATATACAGTGCATAAAATATATTTATATATATACCCTTATACACCATTTTAATAAAAAATATCACAAAATTCTTCTAAGTCCCTCGGGAAGAGTGAAAGACGCGCACGTTCATTTTCAGCACTCCTAAACCTTCCTATAAGAAGTTAGCCAAAAAGTAGCTTCGAAAAACGCTTAGGTTAAGTTTCAGAGTTGCTTCTAATGTACCAAAGCTGGACTTAGACATAATTTCACTCTCACAACATTATGGCTGGTTGGAGACAGTCCGAACCACAAGTACCGGGTCCATGGTTCTGGGCGTATACTGGGGGGACGGGGACGACTCCCATTAACCCCTGACTATACCGGGGATACGCTTATCACAATGCCTTTCTGGTCTGTGCTGAAGCAGGGCATTCTGGCAACCAAGTGGCTTGACCTTTATTAGTGAGCCTGGTTACCCCCTCTCAAAACCACAGACTTAGAAATCGCCAGCTCATATACAGTGCATAAAATATATTTATACTGTATATATACCCTTATACACCATTTTAATAAAAAATATCACAAAATTCTTCTAAGTCCCTCGGGAAGAGTGAAAGACGCGCACGTTCATTTTCAGAGCTCCTAGACCTTCCTATAAGAAGTTAGCCAAAAAGTAGCTTCGAAAAACGCTTAGGTTAAGTTTCAGAGTTGCTTCTAATGTACCAAAGCTGGACTTAGACATAATTTCACTCTCACAACATTATGGCTGGTTGGAGACAGTCCGAACCACAAGTACCGGGTCCATGGTTCTGGGCGTATACTGGGGGGACGGGGACGACTCCCATTAACCCCTGACTATACCGGGGATACGCTTATCACAATGCCTTTCTGGTCTGTGCTGAAGCAGGGCATTCTGGCAGCCAAGTGGCTTGACCTTTATTAGTGAGCCTGGTTACCCCCTCTCGGAACCACAGACTTAGAAATCGCCAGCTCATATACAGTGCATAAAATATATTTATATATATACCCTTATACACCATTTTAATAAAAAATATCACAAAATTCTTCTAAGTCCCTCGGGAAGAGTGAAAGACGCGGACGTTCATTTTCAGGGCTCCTAGACCTTCCTATAAGAAGTTAGCCAAAAAGTAGCTTCGAAAAACGCTTAGGTTAAGTTTCAGAGTTGCTTCTAATGTACCAAAGCTGGACTTAGACATAATTTCACTCTCACAACATTATGGCTGGTTGGAGACAGTCCGAACCACAAGTACCGGATCGATGGTTCTGGGCGTATACTGGGGGGACGGGGGGGACTCCAATTAACCCCTGACTATACCGGGGATACGCTTATCACAATGCCTTTCTGGTCTGTGCTGAAGCAGGGCATTCTGGCAGCCAAGTGGCTTGACCTTTATTAGTGAGCCTGGTTACCCCCTCTCGGAACCACAGACTTAGAAATCGCCAGCTCATATACAGTGCATAAAATATATTTATATAATATATTTATATATATTCCCTTATAAACCATTTTAATAAAAAATATCACAAAATTCTTCTAAGTCCCTCGGTAAAAGTGAAAGTTGCGCACGTTCATTTTCAGAGCTCCTTGACCTTCCTATAAGAAGTTAGCCAAAAAGTATCTTCGAAAAACGCTTAGGTTAAGTTTCAGAGTTGCTTCTAATGTACCAAAGCTGGACTTAGACATAATTTCACTCTCACAACATTATGGCTGGTTGGAGACAGTCCGAACCACAAGTACCGGGTCCATGGTTCTGGGCGTATACTGGGGGGACGGGGACGACTCCCATTAACCCCTGACTATACCGGGGATACGCTTATCACAATGCCTTTCTGGTCTGTGCTGAAGCAGGGCATTCTGGCAACCAAGTGGCTTGACCTTTATTAGTGAGCCTGGTTACCCCCTCTCAGAACCACAGACTTAGAAATCGCCAGCTCATATACAGTGCATAAAATATATTTATACTGTATATATACCCTTATACACCATTTTAATAAAAAATATCACAAAATTCTTCTAAGTCCCTCGGGAAGAGTGAAAGACGCGCACGTTCATTTTCAGAGCTCCTAGACCTTCCTATAAGAAGTTAGCCAAAAAGTAGCTTCGAAAAACGCTTAGGTTAAGTTTCAGAGTTGCTTCTAATGTACCAAAGCTGGACTTAGACATAATTTCACTCTCACAACATTATGGCTGGTTGGAGACAGTCCGAACCACAAGTACCGGGTCCATGGTTCTGGGCGTATACTGGGGGGGACGGGGACGACTCCCATTAACCCCTGACTATACCGGGGATTCGCTTATCACAATGCCTTTCTGGTCTGTGCTGAAGCAGGGCATTCTGGCAGCCAAGTGGCTTGACCTTTATTAGTGAGCCTGGTTACCCCCTCTCGGAACCACAGACTTAGAAATCGCCAGCTCATATACAATGCATAAAATATATTTATATAATATATTTATATATATACCCTTATACACCATTTTAATAAAAAATATCACAAAATTCTTCTAAGTCCCTCGGGAAAAGTGAAAGACGCGCACGTTCATTTTAAGAGCTCCTAGACCTTCCTATAAGAAGTTAGCCAAAAAGTAGCTTCGAAAAACGCTTAGGTTAAGTTTCAGAGTTGCTTCTAATGTACCAAAGCTGGACTTAGACATAATTTCACTCTCACAACATTATGGCTGGTTGGAGACAGTCCGAACCACAAGTACCGGGTCCATGGTTCTGGCCGTATACTGGGGGGACGGGGACGACTCCCATTAACCCCTGACTATACCGGGGATACGCTTATCACAATGCCTTTCTGGTCTGTGCTTAAGCAGGGCATTCTGGCAACCAAGTGGCTTGACCTTTATTAGTGAGCCTGGTTACCCCCTCTCAAAACCACAGACTTAGAAATCGCCAGCTCATATACAGTGCATAAAATATATTTATACTGTATATATACCCTTATACACCATTTTAATAAAAAATATCAAAAAATTCTTCTAAGTCCCTCGGGAAGAGAGAAAGACGCGCACGTTCATTTTCAGAGCTCCTAGACCTTCTTATAAGAAGTTAGCCAAAAAGTAGCTTCGAAAAACGCTTAGGTTAAGTTTCAGAGTTGCTTCTAATGTACCAAAGCTGGACTTAGACATAATTTCACTCTCACAACATTATGGCTGGTTGGAGACAGTCCGAACCACAAGTACCGGGTCCATGGTTCTGGGCGTATACTGGGGGGGACGGGGACGACTCCCATTAACCCCTGACTATACCGGGGATACGCTTATCACAATGCCTTTCTGGTCTGTGCTGAAGCAGGGCATTCTGGCAGCCAAGTGGCTTGACCTTTATTAGTGAGCCTGGTTACCCCCTCTCGGAACCACAGACTTAGAAATCGCCAGCTCATATACAGTGCATAAAATATATTTATATAATATATTTATATATATACCCTTATACACCATTTTAATAAAAAATATCACAAAATTCTTCTAAGTCCCTCGGGAAGAGTGAAAGACGCGCACGTTCATTTTCAAAGCTCCTAGACCTTCCTATAAGAAGTTAGCCAAAAAGTAGCTTCGAAAAACGCTTAGGTTAAGTTTCAGAGTTGCTTCTAATGTACCAAAGCTGGACTTAGACATAATTTCACTCTCACAACATTATGGCTGGTTGGAGACAGTCCGAACCACAAGTACCGGGTCCATGGTTCTGGGCGTATACTGGGGGGACGGGGACGACTCCCATTAACCCCTGACTATACCGGGGATACGCTTATCACAATGCCTTTCTGGTCTGTGCTGAAGCAGGGCATTCTGGCAACCAAGTGGCTTGACCTTTATTAGTGAGCCTGGTTACCTCCTCTCAAAACCACAGACTTAGAAATCGCCAGCTCATATACAGTGCATAAAATATATTTATACTGTATAAATACCCTTATACACCATTTTAATAAAAAATATCACAAAATTCTTCTAAGTCCCTCGGGAAGAGTGAAAGACGCGCACGTTCATTTTCAGAGCTCCTAGACCTTCCTATAAGAAGTTAGCCAAAAAGTAGCTTCGAAAAACGCTTAGGTTAAGTTTCAGAGTTGCTTCTAATGTACCAAAGCTGGACTTAGACATAATTTCACTCTCACAACATTATGGCTGGTTGGAGACAGTCCGAACCACAAGTACCGGGTCCATGGTTCTGGGCGTATACTGGGGGGACGGGGACGACTCCCATTAACCCCTGACTATACCGGGGATACGCTTATCACAATGCCTTTCTGGTCTGTGCTGAAGCAGGGCATTCTGGCAGCCAAGTGGCTTGACCTTTATTAGTGAGCCTGGTTACCCCCTCTCGGAACCACAGACTTAGAAATCGCCAGCTCATATACAGTGCATAAAATATATTTATATATATACCCTTATACACCATTTTAATAAAAAATATCACAAAATTCTTCTAAGTCCCTCGGGAAGAGTGAAAGACGCGCACGTTCATTTTCAGCGCTCCTAGACCTTCCTATAAGAAGTTAGCCACAAAGTAGCTTCGAAAAACGCTTAGGTTAAGTTTCAGAGTTGCTTCTAATGTACCAAAGCTGGACTTAGACATAATTTCACTCTCACAACATTATGGCTGGTTGGAGACAGTCCGAACCACAAGTACCGGATCGATGGTTCTGGGCGTATACTGGGGGGACGGGGGGGACTCCCATTAACCCCTGACTATACCGGGGATACGCTTATCACAATGCCTTTCTGGTCTGTGCTGAAGCAGGGCATTCTGGCAGCCAAGTGGCTTGACCTTTATTAGTGAGCCTGGTTACCCCCTCTCGGAACCACAGACTTAGAAATCGCCAGCTCATATACAGTGCATAAAATATATTTATATAATATATTTATATATATTCCCTTATACACCATTTTAATAAAAAATATCACAAAATTCTTCTAAGTCCCTCGGTAAAAGTGAAAGATGCGCACGTTCATTTTCAGAGCTCCTTGACCTTCCTATAAGAAGTTAGCCAAAAAGTATCTTCGAAAAACGCTTAGGTTAAGTTTCAGAGTTGCTTCTAATGTACCAAAGCTGGACTTAGACATAATTTCACTCTCACAACATTATGGCTGGTTGGAGACAGTCCGAACCACAAGTACCGGGTCCATGGTTCTGGGCGTATACTGGGGGGACGGGGACGACTCCCATTAACCCCTGACTATACCGGGGATACGCTTATCACAATGCCTTTCTGGTCTGTGCTGAAGCAGGGCATTCTGGCAACCAAGTGGCTTGACCTTTATTAGTGAGCCTGGTTACCCCCTCTCAGAACCACAGACTTAGAAATCGCCAGCTCATATACAGTGCATAAAATATATTTATACTGTATATATACCCTTATACACCATTTTAATAAAAAATATCACAAAATTCTTCTAAGTCCCTCGGGAAGAGTGAAAGACGCGCACGTTCATTTTCAGAGCTCCTAGACCTTCCTATAAGAAGTTAGCCAAAAAGTAGCTTCGAAAAACGCTTAGGTTAAGTTTCAGAGTTGCTTCTAATGTACCAAAGCTGGACTTAGACATAATTTCACTCTCACAACATTATGGCTGGTTGGAGACAGTCCGAACCACAAGTACCGGGTCCATGGTTCTGGGCGTATACTGGGGGGGACGGGGACGACTCCCATTAACCCCTGACTATACCGGGGATTCGCTTATCACAATGCCTTTCTGGTCTGTGCTGAAGCAGGGCATTCTGGCAGCCAAGTGGCTTGACCTTTATTAGTGAGCCTGGTTACCCCCTCTCGGAACCACAGACTTAGAAATCGCCAGCTCATATACAATGCATAAAATATATTTATATAATATATTTATATATATACCCTTATACACCATTTTAATAAAAAATATCACAAAATTCTTCTAAGTCCCTCGGGAAAAGTGAAAGACGCGCACGTTCATTTTAAGAGCTCCTAGACCTTCCTATAAGAAGTTAGCCAAAAAGTAGCTTCGAAAAACGCTTAGGTTAAGTTTCAGAGTTGCTTCTAATGTACCAAAGCTGGACTTAGACATAATTTCACTCTCACAACATTATGGCTGGTTGGAGACAGTCCGAACCACAAGTACCGGGTCCATGGTTCTGGCCGTATACTGGGGGGACGGGGACGACTCCCATTAACCCCTGACTATACCGGGGATACGCTTATCACAATGCCTTTCTGGTCTGTGCTTAAGCAGGGCATTCTGGCAACCAAGTGGCTTGACCTTTATTAGTGAGCCTGGTTACCCCCTCTCAAAACCACAGACTTAGAAATCGCCAGCTCATATACAGTGCATAAAATATATTTATACTGTATATATACCCTTATACACCATTTTAATAAAAAATATCAAAAAATTCTTCTAAGTCCCTCGGGAAGAGAGAAAGACGCGCACGTTCATTTTCAGAGCTCCTAGACCTTCTTATAAGAAGTTAGCCAAAAAGTAGCTTCGAAAAACGCTTAGGTTAAGTTTCAGAGTTGCTTCTAATGTACCAAAGCTGGACTTAGACATAATTTCACTCTCACAACATTATGGCTGGTTGGAGACAGTCCGAACCACAAGTACCGGGTCCATGGTTCTGGGCGTATACTGGGGGGGACGGGGACGACTCCCATTAACCCCTGACTATACCGGGGATACGCTTATCACAATGCCTTTCTGGTCTGTGCTGAAGCAGGGCATTCTGGCAGCCAAGTGGCTTGACCTTTATTAGTGAGCCTGGTTACCCCCTCTCGGAACCACAGACTTAGAAATCGCCAGCTCATATACAGTGCATAAAATATATTTATATAATATATTTATATATATACCCTTATACACCATTTTAATAAAAAATATCACAAAATTCTTCTAAGTCCCACGGGAAGAGTGAAAGACGCGCACGTTCATTTTCAAAGCTCCTAGACCTTCCTATAAGAAGTTAGCCAAAAAGTAGCTTCGAAAAACGCTTAGGTTAAGTTTCAGAGTTGCTTCTAATGTACCAAAGCTGGACTTAGACATAATTTCACTCTCACAACATTATGGCTGGTTGGAGACAGTCCGAACCACAAGTACCGGGTCCATGGTTCTGGGCGTATACTGGGGGGACGGGGACGACTCCCATTAACCCCTGACTATACCGGGGATACGCTTATCACAATGCCTTTCTGGTCTGTGCTGAAGCAGGGCATTCTGGCAGCCAAGTGGCTTGACCTTTATTAGTGAGCCTGGTTACCCCCTCTCGGAACCACAGACTTAGAAATCGCCAGCTCATATACAGTGCATAAAATATATTTATATATATACCCTTATACACCATTTTAATAAAAAATATCACAAAATTCTTCTAAGTCCCTCGGGAAGAGTGAAAGACGCGCACGTTCATTTTCAGCACTCCTAAACCTTCCTATAAGAAGTTAGCCAAAAAGTAGCTTCGAAAAACGCTTAGGTTAAGTTTCAGAGTTGCTTCTAATGTACCAAAGCTGGACTTAGACATAAATTCACTCTCACAACATTATGGCTGGTTGGAGACAGTCCGAACCACAAGTACCGGGTCCATGGTTCTGGGCGTATACTGGGGGGACGGGGACGACTCCCATTAACCCCTGACTATACCGGGGATACGCTTATCACAATGCCTTTCTGGTCTGTGCTGAAGCAGGGCATTCTGGCAACCAAGTGGCTTGACCTTTATTAGTGAGCCTGGTTACCCCCTCTCAAAACCACAGACTTAGAAATCGCCAGCTCATATACAGTGCATAAAATATATTTATACTGTATAAATACCCTTATACACCATTTTAATAAAAAATATCACAAAATTCTTCTAAGTCCCTCGGGAAGAGTGAAAGACGCGCACGTTCATTTTCAGAGCTCCTAGACCTTCCTATAAGAAGTTAGCCAAAAAGTAGCTTCGAAAAACGCTTAGGTTAAGTTTCAGAGTTGCTTCTAATGTACCAAAGCTGGACTTAGACATAATTTCACTCTCACAACATTATGGCTGGTTGGAGACAGTCCGAACCACAAGTACCGGGTCCATGGTTCTGGGCGTATACTGGGGGGACGGGGACGACTCCCATTAACCCCTGACTATACCGGGGATACGCTTATCACAATGCCTTTCTGGTCTGTGCTGAAGCAGGGCATTCTGGCAGCCAAGTGGCTTGACCTTTATTAGTGAGCCTGGTTACCCCCTCTCGGAACCACAGACTTAGAAATCGCCAGCTCATATACAGTGCATAAAATATATTTATATATATACCCTTATACACCATTTTAATAAAAAATATCACAAAATTCTTCTAAGTCCCTCGGGAAGAGTGAAAGACGCGCACGTTCATTTTCAGCGCTCCTAGACCTTCCTATAAGAAGTTAGCCACAAAGTAGCTTCGAAAAACGCTTAGGTTAAGTTTCAGAGTTGCTTCTAATGTACCAAAGCTGGACTTAGACATAATTTCACTCTCACAACATTATGGCTGGTTGGAGACAGTCCGAACCACAAGTACCGGATCGATGGTTCTGGGCGTATACTGGGGGGACGGGGGGGACTCCCATTAACCCCTGACTATACCGGGGATACGCTTATCACAATGCCTTTCTGGTCTGTGCTGAAGCAGGGCATTCTGGCAGCCAAGTGGCTTGACCTTTATTAGTGAGCCTGGTTACCCCCTCTCGGAACCACAGACTTAGAAATCGCCAGCTCATATACAGTGCATAAAATATATTTATATAATATATTTATATATATTCCCTTATACACCATTTTAATAAAAAATATCACAAAATTCTTCTAAGTCCCTCGGTAAAAGTGAAAGATGCGCACGTTCATTTTCAGAGCTCCTTGACCTTCCTATAAGAAGTTAGCCAAAAAGTATCTTCGAAAAACGCTTAGGTTAAGTTTCAGAGTTGCTTCTAATGTACCAAAGCTGGACTTAGACATAATTTCACTCTCACAACATTATGGCTGGTTGGAGACAGTCCGAACCACAAGTACCGGGTCCATGGTTCTGGGCGTATACTGGGGGGACGGGGACGACTCCCATTAACCCCTGACTATACCGGGGATACGCTTATCACAATGCCTTTCTGGTCTGTGCTGAAGCAGGGCATTCTGGCAGCCAAGTGGCTTGACCTTTATTAGTGAGCCTGGTTACCCCCTCTCGGAACCACAGACTTAGAAATCGCCAGCTCATATACAGTGCATAAAATATATTTATATATATACCCTTATACACCATTTTAATAAAAAATATCACAAAATTCTTCTAAGTCCCTCGGGAAGAGTGAAAGACGCGGACGTTCATTTTCAGGGCTCCTAGACCTTCCTATAAGAAGTTAGCCAAAAAGTAGCTTCGAAAAACGCTTAGGTTAAGTTTCAGAGTTGCTTCTAATGTACCAAAGCTGGACTTAGACATAATTTCACTCTCACAACATTATGGCTGGTTGGAGACAGTCCGAACCACAAGTACCGGATCGATGGTTCTGGGCGTATACTGGGGGGACGGGGGGGACTCCCATTAACCCCTGACTATACCGGGGATACGCTTATCACAATGCCTTTCTGGTCTGTGCTGAAGCAGGGCATTCTGGCAGCCAAGTGGCTTGACCTTTATTAGTGAGCCTGGTTACCCCCTCTCGGAACCACAGACTTAGAAATCGCCAGCTCATATACAGTGCATAAAATATATTTATATAATATATTTATATATATTCCCTTATACACCATTTTAATAAAAAATATCACAAAATTCTTCTAAGTCCCTCGGTAAAAGTGAAAGATGCGCACGTTCATTTTCAGAGCTCCTTGACCTTCCTATAAGAAGTTAGCCAAAAAGTATCTTCGAAAAACGCTTAGGTTAAGTTTCAGAGTTGCTTCTAATGTACCAAAGCTGGACTTAGACATAATTTCACTCTCACAACATTATGGCTGGTTGGAGACAGTCCGAACCACAAGTACCGGGTCCATGGTTCTGGGCGTATACTGGGGGGACGGGGACGACTCCCATTAACCCCTGACTATACCGGGGATACGCTTATCACAATGCCTTTCTGGTCTGTGCTGAAGCAGGGCATTCTGGCAGCCAAGTGGCTTGACCTTTATTAGTGAGCCTGGTTACCCCCTCTCGGAACCACAGACTTAGAAATCGCCAGCTCATATACAGTGCATAAAATATATTTATATATATACCCTTATACACCATTTTAATAAAAAATATCACAAAATTCTTCTAAGTCCCTCGGGAAGAGTGAAAGACGCGCACGTTCATTTTCAGAGCTCCTAGACCTTCCTATAAGAAGTTAGCCAAAAAGTAGCTACGAAAAACGCTTAGGTTAAGTTTCAGAGTTGCTTCTAATGTACCAAAGCTGGACTTAGACATAATTTCACTCTCACAACATTATGGCTGGTTGGAGACAGTCCGAACCACAAGTACCGGGTCCATGGTTCTTGGCGTATACTGGGGGGACGGGGACGACTCCCATTAACCCCTGACTATACCGGGGATACGCTTATCACAATGCCTTTCTGGTCTGTGCTGAAGCAGGGCATTCTGGCAGCCAAGTGGCTTGACCTTTATTAGTGAGCCTGGTTACCCCCTCTCGGAACCACAGACTTAGAAATCGCCAGCTCATATACAGTGCATAAAATATATTTATATATATACCCTTATACACCATTTTAATAAAAAATATCACAAAATTCTTCTAAGTCCCTCGGGAAGAGTGAAAGACGCGCACGTTCATTTTCAGCGCTCCTAGACCTTCCTATAAGAAGTTAGCCAAAAAATAGCTTCGAAAAACGCTTAGGTTAAGTTTCAGAGTTGCTTCTAATGTACCAAAGCTGGACTTAGACATAATTTCACTCTCACAACATTATGGCTGGTTGGAGACAGTCCGAACCACAAGTACCGGGTCCATGGTTCTGGCCGTATACTGGGGGGACGGGGACGACTCCCATTAACCCCTGACTATACCGGGGATACGCTTATCACAATGCCTTTCTGGTCTGTGCTGAAGCAGGGCATTCTGGCAACCAAGTGGCTTGACCTTTATTAGTGAGCCTGGTTACCCCCTCTCAGAACCACAGACTTAGAAATCGCCAGCTCATATACAGTGCATAAAATATATTTATACTGTATATATACCCTTATACACCATTTTAATAAAAAATATCACAAAATTCTTCTAAGTCCCTCGGGAAAAGTGAAAGACGCGCACGTTCATTTTCAGAGCTCCTTGACCTTCCTATAAGAAGTTAGCCAAAAAGTAGCTTCGAAAAACGCTTAGGTTAAGTTTCAGAGTTGCTTCTAATGTACCAAAGCTGGACTTAGACATAATTTCACTCTCACAACATTATGGCTGGTTGGAGACAGTCCGAACCACAAGTACCGGGTCCATGGTTCTGGGCGTATACTGGGGGGACGGGGACGACTCCCATTAACCCCTGACTATACCGGGGATACGCTTATCACAATGCCTTTCTGGTCTGTGCTGAAGCAGGGCATTCTGGCAGCCAAGTGGCTTGACCTTTATTAGTGAGCCTGGTTACCCCCTCTCGGAACCACAGACTTAGAAATCGCCAGCTCATATACAGTGCATAAAATATATTTATATATATACCCTTATACACCATTTTAATAAAAAATATCACAAAATTCTTCTAAGTCCCTCGGGAAGAGTGAAAGACGCGCACGTTCATTTTCAGCGCTCCTAGACCTTCCTATAAGAAGTTAGCCAAAAAGTAGCTTCGAAAAACGCTTAGGTTAAGTTTCAGAGTTGCTTCTAATGTACCAAAGCTGGACTTAGACATAATTTCACTCTCACAACATTATGGCTGGTTGGAGACAGTCCGAACCACAAGTACCGGGTCCATGGTTCTGGGCGTATACTGGGGGGACGGGGACGACTCCCATTAACCCCTGACTATACCGGGGATACGCTTATCACAATGCCTTTCTGGTCTGTGCTGAAGCAGGGCATTCTGGCAGCCAAGTGGCTTGACCTGTATTAGTGCGCCTGGTTACCCCCTCTCGGAACCACAGACTTAGAAATCGCCAGCTCATATACAGTGCATAAAATATATTTATATATATACCCTTATACACCATTTTAATAAAAAATATCACAAAATTCTTCTAAGTCCCTCGGGAAGAGTGAAAGACGCGCACGTTCATTTTCAGAGCTCCTAGACCTTCCTATAAGAAATTAGCCAAAAAGTAGCTTCGAAAAACGCTTAGGTTAAGTTTCAGAGTTGCTTCTAATGTACCAAAGCTGGACTTAGACATAATTTCACTCTCACAACATTATGGCTGGTTGGAGACAGTCCGAACCACAAGTACCGGGTCCATGGTTCTGGGCGTATACTGGGGGGACGGGGACGACTCCCATTAACCCCTGACTATACCGGGGATACGCTTATCACAATGCCTTTCTGGTCTGTGCTGAAGCAGGGCATTCTGGCAGCCAAGTGGCTTGACCTGTATTAGTGCGCCTGGTTACCCCCTCTCGGAACCACAGACTTAGAAATCGCCAGCTCATACTGTATACAGTGCATAAAATATATTTATACTGTATATATACCCTTATACACCATTTTAATAAAAAATATCACAAAATTCTTCTAAGTCCCTCGGGAAGAGTGAAAGACGCGCACGTTCATTTTCAGAGCTCCTAGACCTTCCTATAAGAAATTAGCCAAAAAGTAGCTTCGAAAAACGCTTAGGTTAAGTTTCAGAGTTGCTTCTAATGTACCAAAGCTGGACTTAGACATAATTTCACTCTCACAACATTATGGCTGGTTGGAGACAGTCCGAACCACAAGTACCGGGTCCATGGTTCTGGGCGTATACTGGGGGGGACGGGGACGACTCCCATTAACCCCTGACTATACCGGGGATTCGCTTATCACAATGCCTTTCTGGTCTGTGCTGAAGCAGGGCATTCTGGCAGCCAAGTGGCTTGACGTTTATTAGTGAGCCTGGTTACCCCCTCTCGGAACCACAGACTTAGAAATCGCCAGCTCATATACAATGCATAAAATATATTTATATAATATATTTATATATATACCCTTATACTGTACACCATTTTAATAAAAAATATCACAAAATTCTTCTACTGTAAGTCCCTCGGGAAGAGTGAAAGACGCGCAGGTTCATTTTCAGAGCTCCTAGACCTTCCTATAAGAAGTTAGCCAAAAAGTAGCTTCGAAAAACGCTTAGGTTAAGTTTCAGAGTTGCTTCTAATGTACCAAAGCTGGACTTAGACATAATTTCACTCTCACAACATTATGGCTGGTTGGAGACAGTCCGAACCACAAGTACCGGGTCCATGGTTCTGGGCGTATACTGGGGGAACGGGGATGACTCCCATTAACCCCTGACTATACCGGGGATACGCATATCACAATGCCTTTCTGGTCTGTGCTGAAAACAGGGCATTCTGGCAGCCAAGTGGCTTGACCTTTATTAGTGAGCCTGGTTACCCCCTCTCGGAACCACAGACTTAGAAATCGCCAGCTCATATACAGTGCATAAAATATATTTATATAATATATTTATATATATACCCTTATACACCATTTTAATAAAAAATATCACAAAATTCTTCTAAGTCCCTCGGGAAGAGTGAAAGACGCGCACGTTCATTTTCAGAGCTCCTAGACCTTCCTATAAGAAGTTAGCCAAAAAGTAGCTACGAAAAACGCTTAGGTTAAGTTTCAGAGTTGCTTCTAATGTACCAAAGCTGGACTTAGACATAATTTCACTCTCACAACATTATGGCTGGTTGGAGACAGTCCGAACCACAAGTACCGGGTCCATGGTTCTGGCCGTATACTGGGGGGACGGGGACGACTCCCATTAACCCCTGACTATACCGGGGATACGCTTATCACAATGCCTTTCTGGTCTGTGCTGAAGCAGGGCATTCTGGCAACCAAGTGGCTTGACCTTTATTAGTGAGCCTGGTTACCCCCTCTCAGAACCACAGACTTAGAAATCGCCAGCTCATATACAGTGCATAAAATATATTTATACTGTATATATACCCTTATACACCATTTTAATAAAAAATATCACAAAATTCTTCTAAGTCCCTCGGGAAAAGTGAAAGACGCGCACGTTCATTTTCAGAGCTCCTTGACCTTCCAATAAGAAGTTAGCCAAAAAGTAGCTTCGAAAAACGCTTAGGTTAAGTTTCAGAGTTGCTTCTAATGTACCAAAGCTGGACTTAGACATAATTTCACTCTCACAACATTATGGCTGGTTGGAGACAGTCCGAACCACAAGTACCGGGTCCATGGTTCTGGGCGTATACTGGGGGGACGGGGACGACTCCCATTAACCCCTGACTATACCGGGGATACGCTTATCACAATGCCTTTCTGGTCTGTGCTGAAGCAGGGCATTCTGGCAGCCAAGTGGCTTGACCTTTATTAGTGAGCCTGGTTACCCCCTCTCGGAACCACAGACTTAGAAATCGCCAGCTCATATACAGTGCATAAAATATATTTATATATATACCCTTATACACCATTTTAATAAAAAATATCACAAAATTCTTCTAAGTCCCTCGGGAAGAGTGAAAGACGCGCACGTTCATTTTCAGCGCTCCTAGACCTTCCTATAAGAAGTTAGCCAAAAAGTAGCTTCGAAAAACGCTTAGGTTAAGTTTCAGAGTTGCTTCTAATGTACCAAAGCTGGACTTAGACATAATTTCACTCTCACAACATTATGGCTGGTTGGAGACAGTCCGAACCACAAGTACCGGGTCCATGGTTCTGGGCGTATACTGGGGGGACGGGGACGACTCCCATTAACCCCTGACTATACCGGGGATACGCTTATCACAATGCCTTTCTGGTCTGTGCTGAAGCAGGGCATTCTGGCAGCCAAGTGGCTTGACCTGTATTAGTGCGCCTGGTTACCCCCTCTCGGAACCACAGACTTAGAAATCGCCAGCTCATATACAGTGCATAAAATATATTTATATATATACCCTTATACACCATTTTAATAAAAAATATCACAAAATTCTTCTAAGTCCCTCGGGAAGAGTGAAAGACGCGCACGTTCATTTTCAGAGCTCCTAGACCTTCCTATAAGAAATTAGCCAAAAAGTAGCTTCGAAAAACGCTTAGGTTAAGTTTCAGAGTTGCTTCTAATGTACCAAAGCTGGACTTAGACATAATTTCACTCTCACAACATTATGGCTGGTTGGAGACAGTCCGAACCACAAGTACCGGGTCCATGGTTCTGGGCGTATACTGGGGGGACGGGGACGACTCCCATTAACCCCTGACTATACCGGGGATACGCTTATCACAATGCCTTTCTGGTCTGTGCTGAAGCAGGGCATTCTGGCAGCCAAGTGGCTTGACCTGTATTAGTGCGCCTGGTTACCCCCTCTCGGAACCACAGACTTAGAAATCGCCAGCTCATACTGTATACAGTGCATAAAATATATTTATACTGTATATATACCCTTATACACCATTTTAATAAAAAATATCACAAAATTCTTCTAAGTCCCTCGGGAAGAGTGAAAGACGCGCACGTTCATTTTCAGAGCTCCTAGACCTTCCTATAAGAAATTAGCCAAAAAGTAGCTTCGAAAAACGCTTAGGTTAAGTTTCAGAGTTGCTTCTAATGTACCAAAGCTGGACTTAGACATAATTTCACTCTCACAACATTATGGCTGGTTGGAGACAGTCCGAACCACAAGTACCGGGTCCATGGTTCTGGGCGTATACTGGGGGGGACGGGGACGACTCCCATTAACCCCTGACTATACCGGGGATTCGCTTATCACAATGCCTTTCTGGTCTGTGCTGAAGCAGGGCATTCTGGCAGCCAAGTGGCTTGACCTTTATTAGTGAGCCTGGTTACCCCCTCTCGGAACCACAGACTTAGAAATCGCCAGCTCATATACAATGCATAAAATATATTTATATAATATATTTATATATATACCCTTATACTGTACACCATTTTAATAAAAAATATCACAAAATTCTTCTACTGTAAGTCCCTCGGGAAGAGTGAAAGACGCGCAGGTTCATTTTCAGAGCTCCTAGACCTTCCTATAAGAAGTTAGCCAAAAAGTAGCTTCGAAAAACGCTTAGGTTAAGTTTCAGAGTTGCTTCTAATGTACCAAAGCTGGACTTAGACATAATTTCACTCTCACAACATTATGGCTGGTTGGAGACAGTCCGAACCACAAGTACCGGGTCCATGGTTCTGGGCGTATACTGGGGGAACGGGGATGACTCCCATTAACCCCTGACTATACCGGGGATACGCATATCACAATGCCTTTCTGGTCTGTGCTGAAAACAGGGCATTCTGGCAGCCAAGTGGCTTGACCTTTATTAGTGAGCCTGGTTACCCCCTCTCGGAACCACAGACTTAGAAATCGCCAGCTCATATACAGTGCATAAAATATATTTATATAATATATTTATATATATACCCTTATACACCATTTTAATAAAAAATATCACAAAATTCTTCTAAGTCCCTCGGGAAGAGTGAAAGACGCGCACGTTCATTTTCAGAGCTCCTAGACCTTCCTATAAGAAGTTAGCCAAAAAGTAGCTACGAAAAACGCTTAGGTTAAGTTTCAGAGTTGCTTCTAATGTACCAAAGCTGGACTTAGACATAATTTCACTCTCACAACATTATGGCTGGTTGGAGACAGTCCGAACCACAAGTACCGGGTCCATGGTTCTGGGCGTATACTGGGGGGACGGGGACGACTCCCATTAACCCCTGACTATACCGGGGATACGCTTATCACAATGCCTTTCTGGTCTGTGCTGAAGCAGGGCATTCTGGCAGCCAAGTGGCTTGACCTTTATTAGTGAGCCTGGTTACCCCCTCTCGGAACCACAGACTTAGAAATCGCCAGCTCATATACAGTGCATAAAATATATTTATATATATACCCTTATACACCATTTTAATAAAAAATATCACAAAATTCTTCTAAGTCCCTCGGGAAGAGTGAAAGACGCGCACGTTCATTTTCAGCGCTCCTAGACCTTCCTATAAGAAGTTAGCCAAAAAGTAGCTTCGAAAAACGCTTAGGTTAAGTTTCAGAGTTGCTTCTAATGTACCAAAGCTGGACTTAGACATAATTTCACTCTCACAACATTATGGCTGGTTGGAGACAGTCCGAACCACAAGTACCGGGTCCATGGTTCTGGCCGTATACTGGGGGGACGGGGACGACTCCCATTAACCCCTGACTATACCGGGGATACGCTTATCACAATGCCTTTCTGGTCTGTGCTGAAGCAGGGCATTCTGGCAACCAAGTGGCTTGACCTTTATTAGTGAGCCTGGTTACCCCCTCTCAGAACCACAGACTTAGAAATCGCCAGCTCATATACAGTGCATAAAATATATTTATACTGTATATATACCCTTATACACCATTTTAATAAAAAATATCACAAAATTCTTCTAAGTCCCTCGGGAAAAGTGAAAGACGCGCACGTTCATTTTCAGAGCTCCTTGACCTTCCTATAAGAAGTTAGCCAAAAAGTAGCTTCGAAAAACGCTTAGGTTAAGTTTCAGAGTTGCTTCTAATGTACCAAAGCTGGACTTAGACATAATTTCACTCTCACAACATTATGGCTGGTTGGAGACAGTCCGAACCACAAGTACCGGGTCCATGGTTCTGGGCGTATACTGGGGGGACGGGGACGACTCCCATTAACCCCTGACTATACCGGGGATACGCTTATCACAATGCCTTTCTGGTCTGTGCTGAAGCAGGGCATTCTGGCAGCCAAGTGGCTTGACCTGTATTAGTGCGCCTGGTTACCCCCTCTCGGAACCACAGACTTAGAAATCGCCAGCTCATATACAGTGCATAAAATATATTTATATATAAACCCTTATACACCATTTTAATAAAAAATATCACAAAATTCTTCTAAGTCCCTCGGGAAGAGTGAAAGACGCGCACGTTCATTTTCAGAGCTCCTAGACCTTCCTATAAGAAATTAGCCAAAAAGTAGCTTCGAAAAACGCTTAGGTTAAGTTTCAGAGTTGCTTCTAATGTACCAAAGCTGGACTTAGACATAATTTCACTCTCACAACATTATGGCTGGTTGGAGACAGTCCGAACCACAAGTACCGGGTCCATGGTTCTGGGCGTATACTGGGGGGACGGGGACGACTCCCATTAACCCCTGACTATACCGGGGATACGCTTATCACAATGCCTTTCTGGTCTGTGCTGAAGCAGGGCATTCTGGCAGCCAAGTGGCTTGACCTGTATTAGTGCGCCTGGTTACCCCCTCTCGGAACCACAGACTTAGAAATCGCCAGCTCATATATAGTGCATAAAATATATTTATATATATACCCTTATACACCATTTTAATAAAAAATATCACAAATTCTTCTAAGTCCCTCGGGAAGAGTGAAAGACGCGCACGTTCATTTTCAGAGCTCCTAGACCTTCCTATAAGAAGTTAGCCAAAAAGTAGCTTCGAAAAACGCTTAGGTTAAGTTTCAGAGTTGCTTCTAATGTACCAAAGCTGGACTTAGACATAATTTCACTCTCACAACATTATGGCTGGTTGGAGACAGTCCGAACCACAAGTACCGGGTCCATGGTTCTGGGCGTATACTGGGGGGACGGGGACGACTCCCATTAACCCCTGACTATACCGGGGATACGCTTATCACAATGCCTTTCTGGTCTGTGCTGAAGCAGGGCATTCTGGCAGCCAAGTGGCTTGACCTTTATTAGTGAGCCTGGTTACCCCCTCTCGGAACCACAGACTTAGAAATCGCCAGCTCATATACAGTGCATAAAATATATTTATATAATATATTTATATATATACCCTTATACACCATTTTAATAAAAAATATCACAAAATTCTTCTAAGTCCCTCGGTAAAAGTGAAAGACGCGCACGTTCATTTTCAGAGCTCCTTGACCTTCCTATAAGAAGTTAGCCAAAAAGTAGCTTCGAAAAACGCTTAGGTTAAGTTTCAGAGTTGCTTCTAATGTACCAAAGCTGGACTTAGACATAATTTCACTCTCACAACATTATGGCTGGTTGGAGACAGTCCGAACCACAAGTACCGGATCGATGGTTCTGGGCGTATACTGGGGGGACGGGGGGGACTCCCATTAACCCCTAAC
This sequence comes from Ascaphus truei, assembly GCF_040206685.1. Lineage (NCBI taxonomy): Eukaryota > Metazoa > Chordata > Amphibia > Anura > Ascaphidae > Ascaphus > Ascaphus truei. The sequence goes on along the minus strand of NC_134483.1, from coordinate 291,145,096 downwards.
TATACCGGGGATACGCTTATCACAATGCCTTTCTGGTCTGTGCTGAAGCAGGGCATTCTGGCAGCCAAGTGGCTTGACCTTTATTAGTGAGCCTGGTTACCCCCTCTCGGAACCACAGACTTAGAAATCGCCAGCTCATATACAGTGCATAAAATATATTTATATAATTTATTTATATATATTCCCTTATACACCATTTTAATAAAAAATATCACAAAATTCTTCTAAGTCCCTCGGTAAAAGTGAAAGACGCGCACGTTCATTTTCAGAGCTCCTTGACCTTCCTATAAGAAGTTAGCCAAAAAGTAGCTTCGAAAAACGCTTAGGTTAAGTTTCAGAGTTGCTTCTAATGAACCAAAGCTGGACTTAGACATAATTTCACTCTCACAACATTATGGCTGGTTGGAGACAGTCCGAACCACAAGTACCGGGTCCATGGTTCTGGGCGTATACTGGGGGGACGGGGACGACTCCCATTAACCCCTGACTATACCGGGGATACGCTTATCAAAATGCCTTTCTGGTCTGTGCTGAAGCAGGGCATTCTGGCAGCCAAGTGGCTTGACCTTTATTATTGAGCCTGGTTACCCCCTCTCGGAACCACAGACTTAGAAATCGCCAGCTCATATACAGTGCATAAAATATATTTATACTGTATATATACCCTTATACACCATTTTAATAAAAAATATCACAAAATTCTTCTAAGTCCCTCGGGAAAAGTGAAAGACGCGCACGTTCATTTTCAGAGCTCCTAGACCTTCCTATAAGAAGTTAGCCAAAAAGTAGCTTCGAAAAACGCTTAGGTTAAGTTTCAGAGTTGATTCTAATGTACCAAAGCTGGACTTAGACATAATTTCACTCTCACAACATTATGGCTGGTTGGAGACAGTCCGAACCACAAGTACCGGGTCCATGGTTCTGGGCGTATACTGGGGGGACGAGGACGACTCCCATTAACCCCTGACTATACCGGGGATACGCTTATCACAATGCCTTTCTGGTCTGTGCTGAAGCAGGGCATTCTGGCAGCCAAGTGGCTTGACCTTTATTAGTGAGCCTGGTTACCCCCTCTCGGAACCACAGACTTAGAAATCGCCAGCTCATATACAGTGCATAAAATATATTTATATAATATATTTATATATATTCCCTTATACACCATTTTAATAAAAAATATCACAAAATTCTTCTAAGTCCCTCGGTAAAAGTGAAAGACGCGCACGTTCATTTTCAGAGCTCCTTGACCTTCCTATAAGAAGTTAGCCAAAAAGTAGCTTCGAAAAACGCTTAGGTTAAGTTTCAGAGTTGCTTCTAATGTACCAAAGCTGGACTTAGACATAATTTCACTCTCACAACATTATGGCTGGTTGGAGACAGTCCGAACCACAAGTACCGGGTCCATGGTTCTGGGCGTATACTGGGGGAACGGGGATGACTCCCATTAACCCCTGACTATACCGGGGATACGCTTATCACAATGCCTTTCTGGTCTGTGCTGAAAACAGGGCATTCTGGCAGCCAAGTGGCTTGACCTTTATTAGTGAGCCTGGTTACCCCCTCTCGGAACCACAGACTTAGAAATCGCCAGCTCATATACAGTGCATAAAATATATTTATATAATATATTTATATATATACCCTTATACACCATTTTAATAAAAAATATCACAAAATTCTTCTAAGTCCCTCGGGAAGAGTGAAAGACGCGCACGTTCATTTTCAGAGCTCCTAGACCTTCCTATAAGAAGTTAGCCAAAAAGTAGCTACGAAAAACGCTTAGGTTAAGTTTCAGAGTTGCTTCTAATGTACCAAAGCTGGACTTAGACATAATTTCACTCTCACAACATTATGGCTGGTTGGAGACAGTCCGAACCACAAGTACCGGGTCCATGGTTCTGGGCGTATACTGGGGGGACGGGGACGACTCCCATTAACCCCTGACTATACCGGGGATACGCTTATCACAATGCCTTTCTGGTCTGTGCTGAAGCAGGGCATTCTGGCAGCCAAGTGGCTTTACCTTTATTAGTGAGCCTGGTTACCCCCTCTCGGAACCACAGACTTAGAAATCGCCAGCTCATATACAGTGCATAAAATATATTTATATATATACCCTTATACACCATTTTAATAAAAAATATCACAAAATTCTTCTAAGTCCCTCGGGAAGAGTGAAAGACGCGCACGTTCATTTTCAGCACTCCTAGACCTTCCTATAAGAAGTTAGCCAAAAAGTAGCTTCGAAAAACGCTTAGGTTAAGTTTCAGAGTTGCTTCTAATGTACCAAAGCTGGACTTAGACATAATTTCACTCTCACAACATTATGGCTGGTTGGAGACAGTCCGAACCACAAGTACCGGGTCCATGGTTCTGGCCGTATACTGGGGGGACGGGGACGACTCCCATTAACCCCTGACTATACCGGGGATACGCTTATCACAATGCCTTTCTGGTCTGTGCTGAAGCAGGGCATTCTGGCAACCAAGTGGCTTGACCTTTATTAGTGAGCCTGGTTACCCCCTCTCAGAACCACAGACTTAGAAATCGCCAGCTCATATACAGTGCATAAAATATATTTATACTGTATATATACCCTTATACACCATTTTAATAAAAAATATCACAAAATTCTTCTAAGTCCCTCGGGAAAAGTGAAAGACGCGCACGTTCATTTTCAGAGCTCCTTGACCTTCCTATAAGAAGTTAGCCAAAAAGTAGCTTCGAAAAACGCTTAGGTTAAGTTTCAGAGTTGCTTCTAATGTACCAAAGCTGGACTTAGACATAATTTCACTCTCACAACATTATGGCTGGTTGGAGACAGTCCGAACCACAAGTACCGGGTCCATGGTTCTGGGCGTATACTGGGGGACGGGGACGACTCCCATTAACCCCTGACTATACCGGGGATACGCTTATCACAATGCCTTTCTGGTCTGTGCTGAAGCAGGGCATTCTGGCAGCCAAGTGGCTTGACCTTTATTAGTGAGCCTGGTTACCCCCTCTCGGAACCACAGACTTAGAAATCGCCAGCTCATATACAGTGCATAAAATATATTTATATATATACCCTTATACACCATTTTAATAAAAAATATCACAAAATTCTTCTAAGTCCCTCGGGAAGAGTGAAAGACGCGCACGTTCATTTTCAGCGCTCCTAGACCTTCCTATAAGAAGTTAGCCAAAAAGTAGCTTCGAAAAACGCTTAGGTTAAGTTTCAGAGTTGCTTCTAATGTACCAAAGCTGGACTTAGACATAATTTCACTCTCACAACATTATGGCTGGTTGGAGATAGTCCGAACCACAAGTACCGGGTCCATGGTTCTGGGCGTATACTGGGGGGACGGGGACGACTCCCATTAACCCCTGACTATACCGGGGATACGCTTATCACAATGCCTTTCTGGTCTGTGCTGAAGCAGGGCATTCTGGCAGCCAAGTGGCTTGACCTGTATTAGTGCGCCTGGTTACCCCCTCTCGGAACCACAGACTTAGAAATCGCCAGCTCATATACAGTGCATAAAATATATTTATATATATACCCTTATACACCATTTTAATAAAAAATATCACAAAATTCTTCTAAGTCCCTCGGGAAGAGTGAAAGACGCGCACGTTCATTTTCAGAGCTCCTAGACCTTCCTATAAGAAATTAGCCAAAAAGTAGCTTCGAAAAACGCTTAGGTTAAGTTTCAGAGTTGCTTCTAATGTACCAAAGCTGGACTTAGACATAATTTCACTCTCACAACATTATGGCTGGTTGGAGACAGTCCGAACCACAAGTACCGGGTCCATGGTTCTGGGCGTATACTGGGGGGACGGGGACGACTCCCATTAACCCCTGACTATACCGGGGATACGCTTATCACAATGCCTTTCTGGTCTGTGCTGAAGCAGGGCATTCTGGCAGCCAAGTGGCTTGACCTGTATTAGTGCGCCTGGTTACCCCCTCTCGGAACCACAGACTTAGAAATCGCCAGCTCATACTGTATACAGTGCATAAAATATATTTATACTGTATATATACCCTTATACACCATTTTAATAAAAAATATCACAAAATTCTTCTAAGTCCCTCGGGAAGAGTGAAAGACGCGCACGTTCATTTTCAGAGCTCCTAGACCTTCCTATAAGAAGTTAGCCAAAAAGTAGCTTCGAAAAACGCTTAGGTTAAGTTTCAGAGTTGCTTCTAATGTACCAAAGCTGGACTTAGACATAATTTCACTCTCACAACATTATGGCTGGTTGGAGACAGTCCGAACCACAAGTACCGGGTCCATGGTTCTGGGCGTATACTGGGGGGGACGGGGACGACTCCCATTAACCCCTGACTATACCGGGGATTCGCTTATCACAATGCCTTTCTGGTCTGTGCTGAAGCAGGGCATTCTGGCAGCCAAGTGGCTTGACCTTTATTAGTGAGCCTGGTTACCCCCTCTCGGAACCACAGACTTAGAAATCGCCAGCTCATATACAATGCATAAAATATATTTATATAATATATTTATATATATACCCTTATACACCATTTTAATAAAAAATATCACAAAATTCTTCTAAGTCCCTCGGGAAGAGTGAAAGACGCGCACGTTCATTTTCAGAGCTCCTAGACCTTCCTATAAGAAGTTAGCCAAAAAGTAGCTTCGAAAAACGCTTAGGTTAAGTTTCAGAGTTGCTTCTAATGTACCAAAGCTGGACTTAGACATAATTTCACTCTCACAACATTATGGCTGGTTGGAGACAGTCCGAACCACAAGTACCGGGTCCATGGTTCTGGGCGTATACTGGGGGAACGGGGATGACTCCCATTAACCCCTGACTATACCGGGGATACGCTTATCACAATGCCTTTCTGGTCTGTGCTGAAAACAGGGCATTCTGGCAGCCAAGTGGCTTGACCTTTATTAGTGAGCCTGGTTACCCCCTCTCGGAACCACAGACTTAGAAATCGCCAGCTCATATACAGTGCATAAAATATATTTATATAATATATTTATATATATACCCTTATACACCATTTTAATAAATAATATCACAAAATTCTTCTAAGTCCCTCGGGAAGAGTGAAAGACGCGCACGTTCATTTTCAGAGCTCCTAGACCTTCCTATAAGAAGTTAGCCAAAAAGTAGCTACGAAAAACGCTTAGGTTAAGTTTCAGAGTTGCTTCTAATGTACCAAAGCTGGACTTAGACATAATTTCACTCTCACAACATTATGGCTGGTTGGAGACAGTCCGAACCACAAGTACCGGGTCCATGGTTCTGGGCGTATACTGGGGGGACGGGGACGACTCCCATTAACCCCTGACTATACCGGGGATACGCTTATCAAAATGCCTTTCTGGTCTGTGCTGAAGCAGGGCATTCTGGCAGCCAAGTGGCTTGACCTTTATTATTGAGCCTGGTTACCCCCTCTCGGAACCACAGACTTAGAAATCGCCAGCTCATATACAGTGCATAAAATATATTTATACTGTATATATACCCTTATACACCATTTTAATAAAAAATATCACAAAATTCTTCTAAGTCCCTCGGGAAAAGTGAAAGACGCGCACGTTCATTTTCAGAGCTCCTAGACCTTCCTATAAGAAGTTAGCCAAAAAGTAGCTTCGAAAAACGCTTAGGTTAAGTTTCAGAGTTGATTCTAATGTACCAAAGCTGGACTTAGACATAATTTCACTCTCACAACATTATGGCTGGTTGGAGACAGTCCGAACCACAAGTACCGGGTCCATGGTTCTGGGCGTATACTGGGGGGACGAGGACGACTCCCATTAACCCCTGACTATACCGGGGATACGCTTATCACAATGCCTTTCTGGTCTGTGCTGAAGCAGGGCATTCTGGCAGCCAAGTGGCTTGACCTTTATTAGTGAGCCTGGTTACCCCCTCTCGGAACCACAGACTTAGAAATCGCCAGCTCATATACAGTGCATAAAATATATTTATATAATATATTTATATATATTCCCTTATACACCATTTTAATAAAAAATATCACAAAATTCTTCTAAGTCCCTCGGTAAAAGTGAAAGACGCGCACGTTCATTTTCAGAGCTCCTTGACCTTCCTATAAGAAGTTAGCCAAAAAGTAGCTTCGAAAAACGCTTAGGTTAAGTTTCAGAGTTGCTTCTAATGTACCAAAGCTGGACTTAGACATAATTTCACTCTCACAACATTATGGCTGGTTGGAGACAGTCCGAACCACAAGTACCGGGTCCATGGTTCTGGGCGTATACTGGGGGAACGGGGATGACTCCCATTAACCCCTGACTATACCGGGGATACGCTTATCACAATGCCTTTCTGGTCTGTGCTGAAAACAGGGCATTCTGGCAGCCAAGTGGCTTGACCTTTATTAGTGAGCCTGGTTACCCCCTCTCGGAACCACAGACTTAGAAATCGCCAGCTCATATACAGTGCATAAAATATATTTATATAATATATTTATATATATACCCTTATACACCATTTTAATAAAAAATATCACAAAATTCTTCTAAGTCCCTCGGGAAGAGTGAAAGACGCGCACGTTCATTTTCAGAGCTCCTAGACCTTCCTATAAGAAGTTAGCCAAAAAGTAGCTACGAAAAACGCTTAGGTTAAGTTTCAGAGTTGCTTCTAATGTACCAAAGCTGGACTTAGACATAATTTCACTCTCACAACATTATGGCTGGTTGGAGACAGTCCGAACCACAAGTACCGGGTCCATGGTTCTGGGCGTATACTGGGGGGACGGGGACGACTCCCATTAACCCCTGACTATACCGGGGATACGCTTATCACAATGCCTTTCTGGTCTGTGCTGAAGCAGGGCATTCTGGCAGCCAAGTGGCTTGACCTTTATTAGTGAGCCTGGTTACCCCCTCTCGGAACCACAGACTTAGAAATCGCCAGCTCATATACAGTGCATAAAATATATTTATATATATACCCTTATACACCATTTTAATAAAAAATATCACAAAATTCTTCTAAGTCCCTCGGGAAGAGTGAAAGACGCGCACGTTCATTTTCAGCACTCCTAGACCTTCCTATAAGAAGTTAGCCAAAAAGTAGCTTCGAAAAACGCTTAGGTTAAGTTTCAGAGTTGCTTCTAATGTACCAAAGCTGGACTTAGACATAATTTCACTCTCACAACATTATGGCTGGTTGGAGACAGTCCGAACCACAAGTACCGGGTCCATGGTTCTGGCCGTATACTGGGGGGACGGGGACGACTCCCATTAACCCCTGACTATACCGGGGATACGCTTATCACAATGCCTTTCTGGTCTGTGCTGAAGCAGGGCATTCTGGCAACCAAGTGGCTTGACCTTTATTAGTGAGCCTGGTTACCCCCTCTCAGAACCACAGACTTAGAAATCGCCAGCTCATATACAGTGCATAAAATATATTTATACTGTATATATACCCTTATACACCATTTTAATAAAAAATATCACAAAATTCTTCTAAGTCCCTCGGGAAAAGTGAAAGACGCGCACGTTCATTTTCAGAGCTCCTTGACCTTCCTATAAGAAGTTAGCCAAAAAGTAGCTTCGAAAAACGCTTAGGTTAAGTTTCAGAGTTGCTTCTAATGTACCAAAGCTGGACTTAGACATAATTTCACTCTCACAACATTATGGCTGGTTGGAGACAGTCCGAACCACAAGTACCGGGTCCATGGTTCTGGGCGTATACTGGGGGGACGGGGACGACTCCCATTAACCCCTGACAATACCGGGGATACGCTTATCACAATGCCTTTCTGGTCTGTGCTGAAGCAGGGCATTCTGGCAGCCAAGTGGCTTGACCTTTATTAGTGAGCCTGGTTACCCCCTCTCGGAACCACAGACTTAGAAATCGCCAGCTCATATACAGTGCATAAAATATATTTATATATATACCCTTATACACCATTTTAATAAAAAATATCACAAAATTCTTCTAAGTCCCTCGGGAAGAGTGAAAGACGCGCACGTTCATTTTCAGAGCTCCTAGACCTTCCTATAAGAAGTTAGCCAAAAAGTAGCTTCGAAAAACGCTTAGGTTAAGTTTCAGAGTTGCTTCTAATGTACCAAAGCTGGACTTAGACATAATTTCACTCTCACAACATTATGGCTGGTTGGAGACAGTCCGAACCACAAGTACCGGGTCCATGGTTCTGGGCGTATACTGGGGGGGACGGGGACGACTCCCATTAACCCCTGACTATACCGGGGATTCGCTTATCACAATGCCTTTCTGGTCTGTGCTGAAGCAGGGCATTCTGGCAGCCAAGTGGCTTGACCTTTATTAGTGAGCCTGGTTACCCCCTCTCGGAACCACAGACTTAGAAATCGCCAGCTCATATACAATGCATAAAATATATTTATATAATATATTTATATATATACCCTTATACACCATTTTAATAAAAAATATCACAAAATTCTTCTAAGTCCCTCGGGAAGAGTGAAAGACGCGCACGTTCATTTTCAGAGCTCCTAGACCTTCCTATAAGAAGTTAGCCAAAAAGTAGCTTCGAAAAACGCTTAGGTTAAGTTTCAGAGTTGCTTCTAATGTACCAAAGCTGGACTTAGACATAATTTCACTCTCACAACATTATGGCTGGTTGGAGACAGTCCGAACCACAAGTACCGGGTCCATGGTTCTGGGCGTATACTGGGGGAACGGGGATGACTCCCATTAACCCCTGACTATACCGGGGATACGCTTATCACAATGCCTTTCTGGTCTGTGCTGAAAACAGGGCATTCTGGCAGCCAAGTGGCTTGACCTTTATTAGTGAGCCTGGTTACCCCCTCTCGGAACCACAGACTTAGAAATCGCCAGCTCATATACAGTGCATAAAATATATTTATATAATATATTTATATATATACCCTTATACACCATTTTAATAAATAATATCACAAAATTCTTCTAAGTACCTCGGGAAGAGTGAAAGACGCGCACGTTCATTTTCAGAGCTCCTAGACCTTCCTATAAGAAGTTAGCCAAAAAGTAGCTACGAAAAACGCTTAGGTTAAGTTTCAGAGTTGCTTCTAATGTACCAAAGCTGGACTTAGACATAATTTCACTCTCACAACATTATGGCTGGTTGGAGACAGTCCGAACCACAAGTACCGGGTCCATGGTTCTGGGCGTATACTGGGGGGACGGGGACGACTCCCATTAACCCCTGACTATACCGGGGATACGCTTATCACAATGCCTTTCTGGTCTGTGCTGAAGCAGGGCATTCTGGCAGCCAAGTGGCTTGACCTTTATTAGTGAGCCTGGTTACCCCCTCTCGGAACCACAGACTTAGAAATCGCCAGCTCATATACAGTGCATAAAATATATTTATATATATACCCTTATACACCATTTTAATAAAAAATATCACAAAATTCTTCTAAGTCCCTCGGGAAGAGTGAAAGACGCGCACGTTCATTTTCAGCGCTCCTAGACCTTCCTATAAGAAGTTAGCCAAAAAGTAGCTTCGAAAAACGCTTAGGTTAAGTTTCAGAGTTGCTTCTAATGTACCAAAGCTGGACTTAGACATAATTTCACTCTCACAACATTATGGCTGGTTGGAGACAGTCCGAACCACAAGTACCGGGTCCATGGTTCTGGCCGTATACTGGGGGGACGGGGACGACTCCCATTAACCCCTGACTATACCGGGGATACGCTTATCACAATGCCTTTCTGGTCTGTGCTGAAGCAGGGCATTCTGGCAGACAAGTGGCTTGACCTTTATTAGTGAGCCTGGTTACCCCCTCTCGGAACCACAGACTTAGAAATCGCCAGCTCATATACAGTGCATAAAATATATTTATATATATACCCTTATACACCATTTTAATAAAAAATATCACAAAATTCTTCTAAGTCCCTCGGGAAGAGTGAAAGACGCGCACGTTCATTTTCAGCGCTCCTAGACCTTCCTATAAGAAGTTAGCCAAAAAGTAGCTTCGAAAAACGCTTAGGTTAAGTTTCAGAGTTGCTTCTAATGTACCAAAGCTGGACTTAGACATAATTTCACTCTCACAACATTATGGCTGGTTGGAGACAGTCCGAACCACAAGTACCGGGTCCATGGTTCTGGCCGTATACTGGGGGGACGGGGACGACTCCCATTAACCCCTGACTATACCGGGGATACGCTTATCACAATGCCTTTCTGGTCTGTGCTGAAGCAGGGCATTCTGGCAACCAAGTGGCTTGACCTTTATTAGTGAGCCTGGTTACCCCCTCTCAGAACCACAGACTTAGAAATCGCCAGCTCATATACAGTGCATAAAATATATTTATACTGTATATATACCCTTATACACCATTTTAATAAAAAATATCACAAAATTCTTCTAAGTCCCTCGGGAAAAGTGAAAGACGCGCACGTTCATTTTCAGAGCTCCTTGACCTTCCTATAAGAAGTTAGCCAAAAAGTAGCTTCGAAAAACGCTTAGGTTAAGTTTCAGAGTTGCTTCTAATGTACCAAAGCTGGACTTAGACATAATTTCACTCTCACAACATTATGGCTGGTTGGAGACAGTCCGAACCACAAGTACCGGGTCCATGGTTCTGGGCGTATACTGGGGGGACGGGGACGACTCCCATTAACCCCTGACTATACCGGGGATACGCTTATCACAATGCCTTTCTGGTCTGTGCTGAAGCAGGGCATTCTGGCAGCCAAGTGGCTTGACCTTTATTAGTGAGCCTGGTTACCCCCTCTCGGAACCACAGACTTAGAAATCGCCAGCTCATATACAGTGCATAAAATATATTTATATATATACCCTTATACACCATTTTAATAAAAAATATCACAAAATTCTTCTAAGTCCCTCGGGAAGAGTGAAAGACGCGCACGTTCATTTTCAGCGCTCCTAGACCTTCCTATAAGAAGTTAGCCAAAAAGTAGCTTCGAAAAACGCTTAGGTTAAGTTTCAGAGTTGCTTCTAATGTACCAAAGCTGGACTTAGACATAATTTCACTCTCACAACATTATGGCTGGTTGGAGACAGTCCGAACCAAAAGTACCGGGTCCATGGTTCTGGGCGTATACTGGGGGGACGGGGACGACTCCCATTAACCCCTGACTATACCGGGGATACGCTTATCACAATGCCTTTCTGGTCTGTGCTGAAGCAGGGCATTCTGGCAGCCAAGTGGCTTGACCTGTATTAGTGCGCCTGGTTACCCCCTCTCGGAACCACAGACTTAGAAATCGCCAGCTCATATACAGTGCATAAAATATATTTATATATAAACCCTTATACACCATTTTAATAAAAAATATCACAAAATTCTTCTAAGTCCCTCGGGAAGAGTGAAAGACGCGCACGTTCATTTTCAGAGCTCCTAGACCTTCCTATAAGAAATTAGCCAAAAAGTAGCTTCGAAAAACGCTTAGGTTAAGTTTCAGAGTTGCTTCTAATGTACCAAAGCTGGACTTAGACATAATTTCACTCTCACAACATTATGGCTGGTTGGAGACAGTCCGAACCACAAGTACCGGGTCCATGGTTCTGGGCGTATACTGGGGGGACGGGGACGACTCCCATTAACCCCTGACTATACCGGGGATACGCTTATCACAATGCCTTTCTGGTCTGTGCTGAAGCAGGGCATTCTGGCAGCCAAGTGGCTTGACCTGTATTAGTGCGCCTGGTTACCCCCTCTCGGAACCACAGACTTAGAAATCGCCAGCTCATATATAGTGCATAAAATATATTTATATATATACCCTTATACACCATTTTAATAAAAAATATCACAAAATTCTTCTAAGTCCCTCGGGAATAGTGAAAGACGCGCACGTTCATTTTCAGAGCTCCTAGACCTTCCTATAAGAAGTTAGCCAAAAAGTAGCTTCGAAAAACGCTTAGGTTAAGTTTCAGAGTTGCTTCTAATGTACCAAAGCTGGACTTAGACATCATTTCACTCTCACAACATTATGGCTGGTTGGAGACAGTCCGAACCACAAGTACCGGGTCCATGGATCTGGGCGTATACTGGGGGGGACGGGGACGACTCCCATAAACCCCTGACTATACCGGGGATACGCTTATCACAATGCCTTTCTGGTCTGTGCTGAAGCAGGGCATTCTGGCAGCCAAGTGGCTTGACCTTTATTAGTGAGCCTGGTTACCCCCTCTCGGAAACACAGACTTAGAAATCGCCAGCTCATATACAGTGCATAAAATATATTTATATAATATATTTATATATATACCCTTATACACCATTTTAATAAAAAATATCACAAAATTCTTCTAAGTCCCTCGGGAAGAGTGAAAGACGCGCACGTTCATTTTCAGCACTCCTAGACCTTCCTATAAGAAGTTAGCCAAAAAGTAGCTTCGAAAAACGCTTAGGTTAAGTTTCAGAGTTGCTTCTAATGTACCAAAGCTGGACTTAGACATAATTTCACTCTCACAACATTATGGCTGGTTGGAGACAGTCCGAACCACAAGTACCGGGTCCATGGTTCTGGCCGTATACTGGGGGGACGGGGACGACTCCCATTAACCCCTGACTATACCGGGGATACGCTTATCACAATGCCTTTCTGGTCTGTGCTGAAGCAGGGCATTCTGGCAACCAAGTGGCTTGACCTTTATTAGTGAGCCTGGTTACCCCCTCTCAGAACCACAGACTTAGAAATCGCCAGCTCATATACAGTGCATAAAATATATTTATACTGTATATATACCCTTATACACCATTTTAATAAAAAATATCACAAAATTCTTCTAAGTCCCTCGGGAAAAGTGAAAGACGCGCACGTTCATTTTCAGAGCTCCTTGACCTTCCTATAAGAAGTTAGCCAAAAAGTAGCTTCGAAAAACGCTTAGGTTAAGTTTCAGAGTTGCTTCTAATGTACCAAAGCTGGACTTAGACATAATTTCACTCTCACAACATTATGGCTGGTTGGAGACAGTCCGAACCACAAGTACCGGGTCCATGGTTCTGGGCGTATACTGGGGGACGGGGACGACTCCCATTAACCCCTGACTATACCGGGGATACGCTTATCACAATGCCTTTCTGGTCTGTGCTGAAGCAGGGCATTCTGGCAGCCAAGTGGCTTGACCTTTATTAGTGAGCCTGGTTACCCCCTCTCGGAACCACAGACTTAGAAATCGCCAGCTCATATACAGTGCATAAAATATATTTATATATATACCCTTATACACCATTTTAATAAAAAATATCACAAAATTCTTCTAAGTCCCTCGGGAAGAGTGAAAGACGCGCACGTTCATTTTCAGCGCTCCTAGACCTTCCTATAAGAAGTTAGCCAAAAAGTAGCTTCGAAAAACGCTTAGGTTAAGTTTCAGAGTTGCTTCTAATGTACCAAAGCTGGACTTAGACATAATTTCACTCTCACAACATTATGGCTGGTTGGAGATAGTCCGAACCACAAGTACCGGGTCCATGGTTCTGGGCGTATACTGGGGGGACGGGGACGACTCCCATTAACCCCTGACTATACCGGGGATACGCTTATCACAATGCCTTTCTGGTCTGTGCTGAAGCAGGGCATTCTGGCAGCCAAGTGGCTTGACCTGTATTAGTGCGCCTGGTTACCCCCTCTCGGAACCACAGACTTAGAAATCGCCAGCTCATATACAGTGCATAAAATATATTTATATATATACCCTTATACACCATTTTAATAAAAAATATCACAAAATTCTTCTAAGTCCCTCGGGAAGAGTGAAAGACGCGCACGTTCATTTTCAGAGCTCCTAGACCTTCCTATAAGAAATTAGCCAAAAAGTAGCTTCGAAAAACGCTTAGGTTAAGTTTCAGAGTTGCTTCTAATGTACCAAAGCTGGACTTAGACATAATTTCACTCTCACAACATTATGGCTGGTTGGAGACAGTCCGAACCACAAGTACCGGGTCCATGGTTCTGGGCGTATACTGGGGGGACGGGGACGACTCCCATTAACCCCTGACTATACCGGGGATACGCTTATCACAATGCCTTTCTGGTCTGTGCTGAAGCAGGGCATTCTGGCAGCCAAGTGGCTTGACCTGTATTAGTGCGCCTGGTTACCCCCTCTCGGAACCACAGACTTAGAAATCGCCAGCTCATACTGTATACAGTGCATAAAATATATTTATACTGTATATATACCCTTATACACCATTTTAATAAAAAATATCACAAAATTCTTCTAAGTCCCTCGGGAAGAGTGAAAGACGCGCACGTTCATTTTCAGAGCTCCTAGACCTTCCTATAAGAAGTTAGCCAAAAAGTAGCTTCGAAAAACGCTTAGGTTAAGTTTCAGAGTTGCTTCTAATGTACCAAAGCTGGACTTAGACATAATTTCACTCTCACAACATTATGGCTGGTTGGAGACAGTCCGAACCACAAGTACCGGGTCCATGGTTCTGGGCGTATACTGGGGGGGACGGGGACGACTCCCATTAACCCCTGACTATACCGGGGATTCGCTTATCACAATGCCTTTCTGGTCTGTGCTGAAGCAGGGCATTCTGGCAGCCAAGTGGCTTGACCTTTATTAGTGAGCCTGGTTACCCCCTCTCGGAACCACAGACTTAGAAATCGCCAGCTCATATACAATGCATAAAATATATTTATATAATATATTTATATATATACCCTTATACACCATTTTAATAAAAAATATCACAAAATTCTTCTAAGTCCCTCGGGAAGAGTGAAAGACGCGCACGTTCATTTTCAGAGCTCCTAGACCTTCCTATAAGAAGTTAGCCAAAAAGTAGCTTCGAAAAACGCTTAGGTTAAGTTTCAGAGTTGCTTCTAATGTAACAAAGCTGGACTTAGACATAATTTCACTCTCACAACATTATGGCTGGTTGGAGACAGTCCGAACCACAAGTACCGGGTCCATGGTTCTGGGCGTATACTGGGGGAAAGGGGATGACTCCCATTAACCCCTGACTATACCGGGGATACGCTTATCACAATGCCTTTCTGGTCTGTGCTGAAAACAGGGCATTCTGGCAGCCAAGTGGCTTGACCTTTATTAGTGAGCCTGGTTACCCCCTCTCGGAACCACAGACTTAGAAATCGCCAGCTCATATACAGTGCATAAAATATATTTATATAATATATTTATATATATACCCTTATACACCATTTTAATAAATAATATCACAAAATTCTTCTAAGTCCCTCGGGAAGAGTGAAAGACGCGCACGTTCATTTTCAGAGCTCCTAGACCTTCCTATAAGAAGTTAGCCAAAAAGTAGCTACGAAAAACGCTTAGGTTAAGTTTCAGAGTTGCTTCTAATGTACCAAAGCTGGACTTAGACATAATTTCACTCTCACAACATTATGGCTGGTTGGAGACAGTCCGAACCACAAGTACCGGGTCCATGGTTCTGGCCGTATACTGGGGGGACGGGGACGACTCCCATTAACCCCTGACTATACCGGGGATACGCTTATCACAATGCCTTTCTGGTCTGTGCTGAAGCAGGGCATTCTGGCAACCAAGTGGCTTGACCTTTATTAGTGAGCCTGGTTACCCCCTCTCAGAACCACAGACTTAGAAATCGCCAGCTCATATACAGTGCATAAAATATATTTATACTGTATATATACCCTTATACACCATTTTAATAAAAAATATCACAAAATTCTTCTAAGTCCCTCGGGAAAAGTGAAAGACGCGCACGTTCATTTTCAGAGCTCCTTGACCTTCCTATAAGAAGTTAGCCAAAAAGTAGCTTCGAAAAACGCTTAGGTTAAGTTTCAGAGTTGCTTCTAATGTACCAAAGCTGGACTTAGACATAATTTCACTCTCACAACATTATGGCTGGTTGGAGACAGTCCGAACCACAAGTACCGGGTCCATGGTTCTGGGCGTATACTGGGGGGACGGGGACGACTCCCATTAACCCCTGACAATACCGGGGATACGCTTATCACAATGCCTTTCTGGTCTGTGCTGAAGCAGGGCATTCTGGCAGCCAAGTGGCTTGACCTTTATTAGTGAGCCTGGTTACCCCCTCTCGGAACCACAGACTTAGAAATCGCCAGCTCATATACAGTGCATAAAATATATTTATATATATACCCTTATACACCATTTTAATAAAAAATATCACAAAATTCTTCTAAGTCCCTCGGGAAGAGTGAAAGACGCGCACGTTCATTTTCAGCGCTCCTAGACCTTCCTATAAGAAGTTAGCCAAAAAGTAGCTTCGAAAAACGCTTAGGTTAAGTTTCAGAGTTGCTTCTAATGTACCAAAGCTGGACTTAGACATAATTTCACTCTCACAACATTATGGCTGGTTGGAGACAGTCCGAACCACAAGTACCGGGTCCATGGTTCTGGGCGTATACTGGGGGGACGGGGACGACTCCCATTAACCCCTGACTATACCGGGGATACGCTTATCACAATGCCTTTCTGGTCTGTGCTGAAGCAGGGCATTCTGGCAGCCAAGTGGCTTGACCTGTATTAGTGCGCCTGGTTACCCCCTCTCGGAACCACAGACTTAGAAATCGCCAGCTCATATACAGTGCATAAAATATATTTATATATATACCCTTATACACCATTTTAATAAAAAATATCACAAAATTCTTCTAAGTCCCTCGGGAAGAGTGAAAGACGCGCACGTTCATTTTCAGAGCTCCTAGACCTTCCTATAAGAAATTAGCCAAAAAGTAGCTTCGAAAAACGCTTAGGTTAAGTTTCAGAGTTGCTTCTAATGTACCAAAGCTGGACTTAGACATAATTTCACTCTCACAACATTATGGCTGGTTGGAGACAGTCCGAACCACAAGTACCGGGTCCATGGTTCTGGGCGTATACTGGGGGGACGGGGACGACTCCCATTAACCCCTGACTATACCGGGGATACGCTTATCACAATGCCTTTCTGGTCTGTGCTGAAGCAGGGCATTCTGGCAGCCAAGTGGCTTGACCTGTATTAGTGCGCCTGGTTACCCCCTCTCGGAACCACAGACTTAGAAATCGCCAGCTCATACTGTATACAGTGCATAAAATATATTTATACTGTATATATACCCTTATACACCATTTTAATAAAAAATATCACAAAATTCTTCTAAGTCCCTCGGGAAGAGTGAAAGACGCGCACGTTCATTTTCAGAGCTCCTAGACCTTCCTATAAGAAGTTAGCCAAAAAGTAGCTTCGAAAAACGCTTAGGTTAAGTTTCAGAGTTGCTTCTAATGTACCAAAGCTGGACTTAGACATAATTTCACTCTCACAACATTATGGCTGGTTGGAGACAGTCCGAACCACAAGTACCGGGTCCATGGTTCTGGGCGTATACTGGGGGGGACGGGGACGACTCCCATTAACCCCTGACTATACCGGGGATTCGCTTATCACAATGCCTTTCTGGTCTGTGCTGAAGCAGGGCATTCTGGCAGCCAAGTGGCTTGACCTTTATTAGTGAGCCTGGTTACCCCCTCTCGGAACCACAGACTTAGAAATCGCCAGCTCATATACAATGCATAAAATATATTTATATAATATATTTATATATATACCCTTATACACCATTTTAATAAAAAATATCACAAAATTCTTCTAAGTCCCTCGGGAAGAGTGAAAGACGCGCACGTTCATTTTCAGAGCTCCTAGACCTTCCTATAAGAAGTTAGCCAAAAAGTAGCTTCGAAAAACGCTTAGGTTAAGTTTCAGAGTTGCTTCTAATGTACCAAAGCTGGACTTAGACATAATTTCACTCTCACAACATTATGGCTGGTTGGAGACAGTCCGAACCACAAGTACCGGGTCCATGGTTCTGGGCGTATACTGGGGGAACGGGGATGACTCCCATTAACCCCTGACTATACCGGGGATACGCTTATCACAATGCCTTTCTGGTCTGTGCTGAAAACAGGGCATTCTGGCAGCCAAGTGGCTTGACCTTTATTATTGAGCCTGGTTACCCCCTCTCGGAACCACAGACTTAGAAATCGCCAGCTCATATACAGTGCATAAAATATATTTATATAATATATTTATATATATACCCTTATACACCATTTTAATAAATAATATCACAAAATTCTTCTAAGTACCTCGGGAAGAGTGAAAGACGCGCACGTTCATTTTCAGAGCTCCTAGACCTTCCTATAAGAAGTTAGCCAAAAAGTAGCTACGAAAAACGCTTAGGTTAAGTTTCAGAGTTGCTTCTAATGTACCAAAGCTGGACTTAGACATAATTTCACTCTCACAACATTATGGCTGGTTGGAGACAGTCCGAACCACAAGTACCGGGTCCATGGTTCTGGGCGTATACTGGGGGGACGGGGACGACTCCCATTAACCCCTGACTATACCGGGGATACGCTTATCACAATGCCTTTCTGGTCTGTGCTGAAGCAGGGCATTCTGGCAGCCAAGTGGCTTGACCTTTATTAGTGAGCCTGGTTACCCCCTCTCGGAACCACAGACTTAGAAATCGCCAGCTCATATACAGTGCATAAAATATATTTATATATATACCCTTATACACCATTTTAATAAAAAATATCACAAAATTCTTCTAAGTCCCTCGGGAAGAGTGAAAGACGCGCACGTTCATTTTCAGCGCTCCTAGACCTTCCTATAAGAAGTTAGCCAAAAAGTAGCTTCGAAAAACGCTTAGGTTAAGTTTCAGAGTTGCTTCTAATGTACCAAAGCTGGACTTAGACATAATTTCACTCTCACAACATTATGGCTGGTTGGAGACAGTCCGAACCACAAGTACCGGGTCCATGGTTCTGGCCGTATACTGGGGGGACGGGGACGACTCCCATTAACCCCTGACTATACCGGGGATACGCTTATCACAATGCCTTTCTGGTCTGTGCTGAAGCAGGGCATTCTGGCAGCCAAGTGGCTTGACCTTTATTAGTGAGCCTGGTTACCCCCTCTCGGAACCACAGACTTAGAAATCGCCAGCTCATATACAGTGCATAAAATATATTTATATATATACCCTTATACACCATTTTAATAAAAAATATCACAAAATTCTTCTAAGTCCCTCGGGAAGAGTGAAAGACGCGCACGTTCATTTTCAGCGCTCCTAGACCTTCCTATAAGAAGTTAGCCAAAAAGTAGCTTCGAAAAACGCTTAGGTTAAGTTTCAGAGTTGCTTCTAATGTACCAAAGCTGGACTTAGACATAATTTCACTCTCACAACATTATGGCTGGTTGGAGACAGTCCGAACCACAAGTACCGGGTCCATGGTTCTGGCCGTATACTGGGTGGACGGGGACGACTCCCATTAACCCCTGACTATACCGGGGATACGCTTATCACAATGCCTTTCTGGTCTGTGCTGAAGCAGGGCATTCTGGCAACCAAGTGGCTTGACCTTTATTAGTGAGCCTGGTTACCCCCTCTCAGAACCACAGACTTAGAAATCGCCAGCTCATATACAGTGCATAAAATATATTTATACTGTATATATACCCTTATACACCATTTTAATAAAAAATATCACAAAATTCTTCTAAGTCCCTCGGGAAAAGTGAAAGACGCGCACGTTCATTTTCAGAGCTCCTTGACCTTCCTATAAGAAGTTAGCCAAAAAGTAGCTTCGAAAAACGCTTAGGTTAAGTTTCAGAGTTGCTTCTAATGTACCAAAGCTGGACTTAGACATAATTTCACTCTCACAACATTATGGCTGGTTGGAGACAGTCCGAACCACAAGTACCGGGTCCATGGTTCTGGGCGTATACTGGGGGGACGGGGACGACTCCCATTAACCCCTGACTATACCGGGGATACGCTTATCACAATGCCTTTCTGGTCTGTGCTGAAGCAGGGCATTCTGGCAGCCAAGTGGCTTGACCTTTATTAGTGAGCCTGGTTACCCCCTCTCGGAACCACAGACTTAGAAATCGCCAGCTCATATACAGTGCATAAAATATATTTATATATATACCCTTATACACCATTTTAATAAAAAATATCACAAAATTCTTCTAAGTCCCTCGGGAAGAGTGAAAGACGCGCACGTTCATTTTCAGCGCTCCTAGACCTTCCTATAAGAAGTTAGCCAAAAAGTAGCTTCGAAAAACGCTTAGGTTAAGTTTCAGAGTTGCTTCTAATGTACCAAAGCTGGACTTAGACATAATTTCACTCTCACAACATTATGGCTGGTTGGAGACAGTCCGAACCAAAAGTACCGGGTCCATGGTTCTGGGCGTATACTGGGGGGACGGGGACGACTCCCATTAACCCCTGACTATACCGGGGATACGCTTATCACAATGCCTTTCTGGTCTGTGCTGAAGCAGGGCATTCTGGCAGCCAAGTGGCTTGACCTGTATTAGTGCGCCTGGTTACCCCCTCTCGGAACCACAGACTTAGAAATCGCCAGCTCATATACAGTGCATAAAATATATTTATATATAAACCCTTATACACCATTTTAATAAAAAATATCACAAAATTCTTCTAAGTCCCTCGGGAAGAGTGAAAGACGCGCACGTTCATTTTCAGAGCTCCTAGACCTTCCTATAAGAAATTAGCCAAAAAGTAGCTTCGAAAAACGCTTAGGTTAAGTTTCAGAGTTGCTTCTAATGTACCAAAGCTGGACTTAGACATAATTTCACTCTCACAACATTATGGCTGGTTGGAGACAGTCCGAACCACAAGTACCGGGTCCATGGTTCTGGGCGTATACTGGGGGGACGGGGACGACTCCCATTAACCCCTGACTATACCGGGGATACGCTTATCACAATGCCTTTCTGGTCTGTGCTGAAGCAGGGCATTCTGGCAGCCAAGTGGCTTGACCTGTATTAGTGCGCCTGGTTACCCCCTCTCGGAACCACAGACTTAGAAATCGCCAGCTCATATATAGTGCATAAAATATATTTATATATATACCCTTATACACCATTTTAATAAAAAATATCACAAAATTCTTCTAAGTCCCTCGGGAATAGTGAAAGACGCGCACGTTCATTTTCAGAGCTCCTAGACCTTCCTATAAGAAGTTAGCCAAAAAGTAGCTTCGAAAAACGCTTAGGTTAAGTTTCAGAGTTGCTTCTAATGTACCAAAGCTGGACTTAGACATCATTTCACTCTCACAACATTATGGCTGGTTGGAGACAGTCCGAACCACAAGTACCGGGTCCATGGATCTGGGCGTATACTGGGGGGGACGGGGACGACTCCCATAAACCCCTGACTATACCGGGGATACGCTTATCACAATGCCTTTCTGGTCTGTGCTGAAGCAGGGCATTCTGGCAGCCAAGTGGCTTGACCTTTATTAGTGAGCCTGGTTACCCCCTCTCGGAAACACAGACTTAGAAATCGCCAGCTCATATACAGTGCATAAAATATATTTATATAATATATTTATATATATACCCTTATACACCATTTTAATAAAAAATATCACAAAATTCTTCTAAGTCCCTCGGGAAGAGTGAAAGACGCGCACGTTTATTTTCAGAGCTCCTAGACCTTCCTATAAGAAGTTAGCCAAAAAGTAGCTTCGAAAAACGCTTAGGTTAAGTTTCAGAGTTGCTTCTAATGTACAAAAGCTGGACTTAGACATAATTTCACTCTCACAACATTATGGCTGGTTG
This sequence comes from Ascaphus truei, assembly GCF_040206685.1. Lineage (NCBI taxonomy): Eukaryota > Metazoa > Chordata > Amphibia > Anura > Ascaphidae > Ascaphus > Ascaphus truei. The sequence continues at coordinate 291,123,529 of NC_134483.1, read as the reverse complement.
GAGACAGTCCGAACCACAAGTACCGGGTCCATGGTTCTGGGCGTATACTGGGGGGACGGGGACGACTCCCATTAACCCCTGACTATACCGGGGATACGCTTATCACAATGCCTTTCTGGTCTGTGCTGAAGCAGGGCATTCTGGCAGCCAAGTGGCTTGACCTTTATTAGTGAGCCAGTTTACCCCCTCTCGGAACCACAGACTTAGAAATCGCCAGCTCATATACAGTGCATAAAATATATTTATATAATATATTTATATATATACCCTTATACACCATTTTAATAAAAAATATCACAAATTCTTCTAAGTCCCTCGGGAAGAGTGAAAGACGCGCACGTTCATTTTCAGAGCTCCTAGACCTTCCTATAAGAAGTTAGCCAAAAAGTAGCTTCGAAAAACGCTTAGGTTAAGTTTCAGAGTTGCTTCTAATGTACCAAAGCTGGACTTAGACATAATTTCACTCTCACAACATTATGGCTGGTTGGAGACAGTCCGAACCACAAGTACCGGGTCCATGGTTCTGGGCGTATACTGGGGGGACGGGGACGACTCCCATTAACCCCTGACTATACCGGGGATACGCTTATCACAATGCCTTTCTGGTCTGTGCTGAAGCAGGGCATTCTGGCAGCCAAGTGGCTTGACCTTTATTAGTGAGCCTGGTTACCCCCTCTCGGAACCACAGACTTAGAAATCGCCAGCTCATATACAGTGCATAAAATATATTTATATAATATATTTATATATATACCCTTATACACCATTTTAATAAAAAATATCACAAAATTCTTCAAAGTCCCTCGGGAAGAGTGAAAGACGCGCACGTTCATTTTCAGCGCTCCTAGACCTTCCTATAAGAAGTTAGCCAAAAAGTAGCTTCGAAAAACGCTTAGGTTAAGTTTCAGAGTTGCTTCTAATGTACAAAAGCTGGACTTAGACATAATTTCACTCTCACAACATTATGGCTGGTTGGAGACAGTCCGAACCACAAGTACCGGGTCCATGGTTCTGGGCGTATACTGGGGGGACGGGGACGACTCCCATTAACCCCTGACTATACCGGGGATACGCTTATCACAATGCCTTTCTGGTCTGTGCTGAAGCAGGGCATTCTGGCAGCCAAGTGGCTTGACCTTTATTAGTGAGCCAGTTTACCCCCTCTCGGAACCACAGACTTAGAAATCGCCAGCTCATATACAGTGCATAAAATATATTTATATAATATATTTATATATATACCCTTATACACCATTTTAATAAAAAATATCACAAATTCTTCTAAGTCCCTCGGGAAGAGTGAAAGACGCGCACGTTCATTTTCAGAGCTCCTAGACCTTCCTATAAGAAGTTAGCCAAAAAGTAGCTTCGAAAAACGCTTAGGTTAAGTTTCAGAGTTGCTTCTAATGTACAAAAGCTGGACTTAGACATAATTTCACTCTCACAACATTATGGCTGGTTGGAGACAGTCCGAACCACAAGTACCGGGTCCATGGTTCTGGGCGTATACTGGGGGGACGGGGACGACTCCCATTAACCCCTGACTATACCGGGGATACGCTTATCACAATGCCTTTCTGGTCTGTGCTGAAGCAGGGCATTCTGGCAGCCAAGTGGCTTGACCTTTATTAGTGAGCCAGTTTACCCCCTCTCGGAACCACAGACTTAGAAATCGCCAGCTCATATACAGTGCATAAAATATATTTATATAATATATTTATATATATACCCTTATACACCATTTTAATAAAAAATATCACAAATTCTTCTAAGTCCCTCGGGAAGAGTGAAAGACGCGCACGTTCATTTTCAGAGCTCCTAGACCTTCCTATAAGAAGTTAGCCAAAAAGTAGCTTCGAAAAACGCTTAGGTTAAGTTTCAGAGTTGCTTCTAATGTACCAAAGCTGGACTTAGACATAATTTCACTCTCACAACATTATGGCTGGTTGGAGACAGTCCGAACCACAAGTACCGGGTCCATGGTTCTGGGCGTATACTGGGGGGACGGGGACGACTCCCATTAACCCCTGACTATACCGGGGATACGCTTATCACAATGCCTTTCTGGTCTGTGCTGAAGCAGGGCATTCTGGCAGCCAAGTGGCTTGACCTTTATTAGTGAGCCTGGTTACCCCCTCTCGGAACCACAGACTTAGAAATCGCCAGCTCATATACAGTGCATAAAATATATTTATATAATATATTTATATATATACCCTTATACACCATTTTAATAAAAAATATCACAAAATTCTTCAAAGTCCCTCGGGAAGAGTGAAAGACGCGCACGTTCATTTTCAGCGCTCCTAGACCTTCCTATAAGAAGTTAGCCAAAAAGTAGCTTCGAAAAACGCTTAGGTTAAGTTTCAGAGTTGCTTCTAATGTACCAAAGCTGGACTTAGACATAATTTCACTCTCACAACATTATGGCTGGTTGGAGACAGTCCGAACCACAAGTACCGGATCGATGGTTCTGGGCGTATACTGGGGGGACGGGGGGGACTCCCATTAACCCCTAACTATACCGGGGATACGCTTATCACAATGCCTTTCTGGTCTGTGCTGAAGCAGGGCATTCTGGCAGCCAAGTGGCTTGACCTTTATTAGTGAGCCTGGTTACCCCCTCTCGGAACCACAGACTTAGAAATCGCCAGCTCATATACAGTGCATAAAATATATTTATATAATATATTTATATATATTCCCTTATACACCATTTTAATAAAAAATATCACAAAATTCTTCTAAGTCCCTCGGTAAAAGTGAAAGACGCGCACGTTCATTTTCAGAGCTCCTTGACCTTCCTATAAGAATTTAGCCAAAAAGTAGCTTCGAAAAACGCTTAGGTTAAGTTTCAGAGTTGCTTCTAATGTACCAAAGCTGGACTTAGACATAATTTCACTCTCACAACATTATGGCTGGTTGGAGACAGTCCGAACCACAAGTACCGGGTCCATGGTTCTGGGCGTATACTGGGGGGACGGGGACGACTCCCATTAACCCCTGACTATACCGGGGATACGCTTATCAAAATGCCTTTCTGGTCTGTGCTGAAGCAGGGCATTCTGGCAGCCAAGTGGCTTGACCTTTATTATTGAGCCTGGTTACCCCCTCTCGGAACCACAGACTTAGAAATCGCCAGCTCATATACAGTGCATAAAATATATTTATACTGTATATATACCCTTATACACCATTTTAATAAAAAATATCACAAAATTCTTCTAAGTCCCTCGGGAAAAGTGAAAGACGCGCACGTTCATTTTCAGAGCTCCTAGACCTTCCTACTGTATAAGAAGTTAGCCAAAAAGTAGCTTCGAAAAACGCTTAGGTTAAGTTTCAGAGTTGATTCTAATGTACCAAAGCTGGACTTAGACATAATTTCACTCTCACAACATTATGGCTGGTTGGAGACAGTCCGAACCACAAGTACCGGGTCCATGGTTCTGGGCGTATACTGGGGGGACGAGGACGACTCCCATTAACCCCTGACTATACCGGGGATACGCTTATCACAATGCCTTTCTGGTCTGTGCTGAAGCAGGGCATTCTGGCAGCCAAGTGGCTTGACCTTTATTAGTGAGCCTGGTTACCCCCTCTCGGAACCACAGACTTAGAAATCGCCAGCTCATATACAGTGCATAAAATATATTTATATAATATATTTATATATATTCCCTTATACACCATTTTAATAAAAAATATCACAAAATTCTTCTAAGTCCCTCGGTAAAAGTGAAAGACGCGCACGTTCATTTTCAGAGCTCCTTGACCTTCCTATAAGAAGTTAGCCAAAAAGTAGCTTCGAAAAACGCTTAGGTTAAGTTTCAGAGTTGCTTCTAATGTACCAAAGCTGGACTTAGACATAATTTCACTCTCACAACATTATGGCTGGTTGGAGACAGTCCGAACCACAAGTACCGGGTCCATGGTTCTGGGCGTATACTGGGGGGACGGGGACGACTCCCATTAACCCCTGACTATACCGGGGATACGCTTATCACAATGCCTTTCTGGTCTGTGCTGAAGCAGGGCATTCTGGCAACCAAGTGGCTTGACCTTTATTAGTGAGCCTGGTTACCCCCTCTCAGAACCACAGACTTAGAAATCGCCAGCTCATATACAGTGCATAAAATATATTTATATATATACCCTTATACACCATTTTAATAAAAAATATCACAAAATTCTTCTAAGTCCCTCGGGAAGAGTGAAAGACGCGCACGTTCATTTTCAGCGCTCCTAGACCTTCCTATAAGAAGTTAGCCAAAAAGTAGCTTCGAAAAACGCTTAGGTTAAGTTTCAGAGTTGCTTCTAATGTACCAAAGCTGGACTTAGACATAATTTCACTCTCACAACATTATGGCTGGTTGGAGACAGTCCGAACCACAAGTACCGGGTCCATGGTTCTGGGCGTATACTGGGGGGACGAGGACGACTCCCATTAACCCCTGACTATACCGGGGATACGCTTATCACAATGCCTTTCTGGTCTGTGCTGAAGCAGGGCATTCTGGCAGCCAAGTGGCTTGACCTGTATTAGTGAGCCTGGTTACCCCCTCTCGGAACCACAGACTTAGAAATCGCCAGCTCATATACAGTGCATAAAATATATTTATATAATATATTTATATATATTCCCTTATACACCATTTTAATAAAAAATATCACAAAATTCTTCTAAGTCCCTCGGTAAAAGTGAAAGACGCGCACGTTCATTTTCAGAGCTCCTTGACCTTCCTATAAGAAGTTAGCCAAAAAGTAGCTTCGAAAAACGCTTAGGTTAAGTTTCAGAGTTGCTTCTAATGTACCAAAGCTGGACTTAGACATAATTTCACTCTCACAACATTATGGCTGGTTGGAGACAGTCCGAACCACAAGTACCGGGTCCATGGTTCTGGGCGTATACTGGGGGGACGGGGACGACTCCCATTAACCCCTGACTATACCGGGGATACGCTTATCACAATGCCTTTCTGGTCTGTGCTGAAGCAGGGCATTCTGGCAACCAAGTGGCTTGACCTTTATTAGTGAGCCTGGTTACCCCCTCTCAGAACCACAGACTTAGAAATCGCCAGCTCATATACAGTGCATAAAATATATTTATACTGTATATATACCCTTATACACCATTTTAATAAAAAATATCACAAAATTCTTCTAAGTCCCTCGGGAAGAGTAAAAGACGCGCACGTTCATTTTCAGCGCTCCTAGACCTTCCTATAAGAAGTTAGCCAAAAAGTAGCTTCGAAAAACGCTTAGGTTAAGTTTCAGAGTTGCTTCTAATGAACCAAAGCTGGACTTAGACATAATTTCACTCTCACAACATTATGGCTGGTTGGAGACAGTCCGAACCACAAGTACCGGATCGATGGTTCTGGGCGTATACTGGGGGGACGGGGGGGACTCCCATTAACCCCTAACTATACCGGGGATACGCTTATCACAATGCCTTTCTGGTCTGTGCTGAAGCAGGGCATTCTGGCAGCCAAGTGGCTAGACCTGTATTAGTGCGCCTGGTTACCCCCTCTCGGAACCACAGACTTAGAAATCGCCAGCTCATATACAGTGCATAAAATATATTTATATAATATATTTATATATATACCCTTATACACCATTTTAATAAAAAATATCACAAAATTCTTCTAAGTCCCTCGGGAAAAGTGAAAGACGCGCACGTTCATTTTCAGAGCTCCTTGACCTTCCTATAAGAAGTTAGCCAAAAAGTAGCTTCGAAAAACGCTTAGGTTAAGTTTCAGAGTTGCTTCTAATGTACCAAAGCTGGACTTAGACATAATTTCACTCTCACAACATTATGGCTGGTTGGAGACAGTCCGAACCACAAGTACCGGGTCCATGGTTCTGGGCGTATACTGGGGGGACGGGGACGACTCCCATTAACCCCTGACTATACCGGGGATACGCTTATCACAATGCCTTTCTGGTCTGTGCTGAAGCAGGGCATTCTGGCAGCCAAGTGGCTTGACCTGTATTAGTGCGCCTGGTTACCCCCTCTCGGAACCACAGACTTAGAAATCGCCAGCTCATATACAGTGCATAAAATATATTTATATAATATATTTATATATATACCCTTATACACCATTTTAATAAAAAATATCACAAAATTCTTCTAAGTCCCTCGGGAAAAGTGAAAGACGCGCACGTTCATTTTCAGAGCTCCTTGACCTTCCTATAAGAAGTTAGCCAAAAAGTAGCTTCGAAAAACGCTTAGGTTAAGTTTCAGAGTTGCTTCTAATGTACCAAAGCTGGACTTAGACATAATTTCACTCTCACAACATTATGGCTGGTTGGAGACAGTCCGAACCACAAGTACCGGGTCCATGGTTCTGGGCGTATACTGGGGGGACGGGGACGACTCCCATTAACCCCTGACTATACCGGGGATACGCTTATCACAATGCCTTTCTGGTCTGTGCTGAAGCAGGGCATTCTGGCAGCCAATTGGCTTGACCTGTATTAGTGCGCCTGGTTACCCCCTCTCGGAACCACAGACTTAGAAATCGCCAGCTCATATATAGTGCATAAAATATATTTATATATATACCCTTATACACCATTTTAATAAAAAATATCACAAAATTCTTCTAAGTCCCTCGGGAATAGTGAAAGACGCGCACGTTCATTTTCAGAGCTCCTAGACCTTCCTATAAGAAGTTAGCCAAAAAGTAGCTTCGAAAAACGCTTAGGTTAAGTTTCAGAGTTGCTTCTAATGTACCAAAGCTGGACTTAGACATCATTTCACTCTCACAACATTATGGCTGGTTGGAGACAGTCCGAACCACAAGTACCGGGTCCATGGTTCTGGGCGTATACTGGGGGGGACGGGGACGACTCCCATAAACCCCTGACTATACCGGGGATACGCTTATCACAATGCCTTTCTGGTCTGTGCTGAAGCAGGGCATTCTGGCAGCCAAGTGGCTTGACCTTTATTAGTGAGCCTGGTTACCCCCTCTCGGAAACACAGACTTAGAAATCGCCAGCTCATATACAGTGCATAAAATATATTTACTGCACCGACACACTTTATTCGAGCAAATACCCAGTATGTACCTGGCAGATACCTGGAATGCGCCGCTCCTCACCTCTGACAAGCCCCGTTGTGTTTGCCTTCCCAGCCTGGGTTCATGCCTGGCTGACGGGCGGCTAATCTGTTAAATGATAATGATTAGGATTTAATAGGCTGCAATGCTTCGCGTGTCTACGAGATGGCATAAATTCATGAATTGTAATGCAGTATATATATATATACTGTGCAGTATTGCAGCCAGCGGGAATAAAATGCTTCAATCCCTGCTTGGAAAATACCTCAATGCACTCGGGCAGAAAACAGTCACAAACCTCAATTCACCCGGGTATACCCGAATTCGTGGGACTAGCCGAGCTCGAATAAAGTGTGTCGCCAGTGTATATAATATATTTATATATATACCCTTATACACCATTTTAATAAAAAATATCACAAAATTCTTCTAAGTCCCTCGGGAAGAGTGAAAGACGCGCACGTTTATTTTCAGAGCTCCTAGACCTTCCTATAAGAAGTTAGCCAAAAAGTAGCTTCGAAAAACGCTTAGGTTAAGTTTCAGAGTTGCTTCTAATGTACAAAAGCTGGACTTAGACATAATTTCACTCTCACAACATTATGGCTGGTTGGAGACAGTCCGAACCACAAGTACCGGGTCCATGGTTCTGGGCGTATACTGGGGGGACGGGGACGACTCCCATTAACCCCTGACTATACCGGGGATACGCTTATCACAATGCCTTTCTGGTCTGTGCTGAAGCAGGGCATTCTGGCAGCCAAGTGGCTTGACCTGTATTAGTGCGCCTGGTTACCCCCTCTCGGAACCACAGACTTAGAAATCGCCAGCTCATATACAGTGCATAAAATATATTTATATAATATATTTATATATATACCCTTATACACCATTTTAATAAAAAATATCACAAAATTCTTCTAAGTCCCTCGGGAAAAGTGAAAGACGCGCACGTTCATTTTCAGAGCTCCTTGACCTTCCTATAAGAAGTTAGCCAAAAAGTAGCTTCGAAAAACGCTTAGGTTAAGTTTCAGAGTTGCTTCTAATGTACCAAAGCTGGACTTAGACATAATTTCACTCTCACAACATTATGGCTGGTTGGAGACAGTCCGAACCACAAGTACCGGGTCCATGGTTCTGGGCGTATACTGGGGGGACGGGGACGACTCCCATTAACCCCTGACTATACCGGGGATACGCTTATCACAATGCCTTTCTGGTCTGTGCTGAAGCAGGGCATTCTGGCAGCCAAGTGGCTTGACCTGTATTAGTGCGCCTGGTTACCCCCTCTCGGAACCACAGACTTAGAAATCGCCAGCTCATATATAGTGCATAAAATATATTTATATATATACCCTTATACACCATTTTAATAAAAAATATCACAAAATTCTTCTAAGTCCCTCGGGAATAGTGAAAGACGCGCACGTTCATTTTCAGAGCTCCTAGACCTTCCTATAAGAAGTTAGCCAAAAAGTAGCTTCGAAAAACGCTTAGGTTAAGTTTCAGAGTTGCTTCTAATGTACCAAAGCTGGACTTAGACATCATTTCACTCTCACAACATTATGGCTGGTTGGAGACAGTCCGAACCACAAGTACCGGGTCCATGGTTCTGGGCGTATACTGGGGGGGACGGGGACGACTCCCATAAACCCCTGACTATACCGGGGATACGCTTATCACAATGCCTTTCTGGTCTGTGCTGAAGCAGGGCATTCTGGCAGCCAAGTGGCTTGACCTTTATTAGTGAGCCTGGTTACCCCCTCTCGGAAACACAGACTTAGAAATCGCCAGCTCATATACAGTGCATAAAATATATTTATATAATATATTTATATATATACCCTTATACACCATTTTAATAAAAAATATCACAAAATTCTTCTAAGTCCCTCGGGAAGAGTGAAAGACGCGCACGTTTATTTTCAGAGCTCCTAGACCTTCCTATAAGAAGTTAGCCAAAAAGTAGCTTCGAAAAACGCTTAGGTTAAGTTTCAGAGTTGCTTCTAATGTACAAAAGCTGGACTTAGACATAATTTCACTCTCACAACATTATGGCTGGTTGGAGACAGTCCGAACCACAAGTACCGGGTCCATGGTTCTGGGCGTATACTGGGGGGACGGGGACGACTCCCATTAACCCCTGACTATACCGGGGATACGCTTATCACAATGCCTTTCTGGTCTGTGCTGAAGCAGGGCATTCTGGCAGCCAAGTGGCTTGACCTTTATTAGTGAGCCAGTTTACCCCCTCTCGGAACCACAGACTTAGAAATCGCCAGCTCATATACAGTGCATAAAATATATTTATATAATATATTTATATATATACCCTTATACACCATTTTAATAAAAAATATCACAAATTCTTCTAAGTCCCTCGGGAAGAGTGAAAGACGCGCACGTTCATTTTCAGAGCTCCTAGACCTTCCTATAAGAAGTTAGCCAAAAAGTAGCTTCGAAAAACGCTTAGGTTAAGTTTCAGAGTTGCTTCTAATGTACCAAAGCTGGACTTAGACATAATTTCACTCTCACAACATTATGGCTGGTTGGAGACAGTCCGAACCACAAGTACCGGGTCCATGGTTCTGGGCGTATACTGGGGGGACGGGGACGACTCCCATTAACCCCTGACTATACCGGGGATACGCTTATCACAATGCCTTTCTGGTCTGTGCTGAAGCAGGGCATTCTGGCAGCCAAGTGGCTTGACCTTTATTAGTGAGCCTGGTTACCCCCTCTCGGAACCACAGACTTAGAAATCGCCAGCTCATATACAGTGCATAAAATATATTTATATAATATATTTATATATATACCCTTATACACCATTTTAATAAAAAATATCACAAAATTCTTCAAAGTCCCTCGGGAAGAGTGAAAGACGCGCACGTTCATTTTCAGCGCTCCTAGACCTTCCTATAAGAAGTTAGCCAAAAAGTAGCTTCGAAAAACGCTTAGGTTAAGTTTCAGAGTTGCTTCTAATGTACCAAAGCTGGACTTAGACATAATTTCACTCTCACAACATTATGGCTGGTTGGAGACAGTCCGAACCACAAGTACCGGATCGATGGTTCTGGGCGTATACTGGGGGGACGGGGGGGACTCCCATTAACCCCTAACTATACCGGGGATACGCTTATCACAATGCCTTTCTGGTCTGTGCTTAAGCAGGGCATTCTGGCAGCCAAGTGGCTTGACCTTTATTAGTGAGCCTGGTTACCCCCTCTCGGAACCACAGACTTAGAAATCGCCAGCTCATATACAGTGCATAAAATATATTTATATAATATATTTATATATATTCCCTTATACACCATTTTAATAAAAAATATCACAAAATTCTTCTAAGTCCCTCGGTAAAAGTGAAAGACGCGCACGTTCATTTTCAGAGCTCCTTGACCTTCCTATAAGAATTTAGCCAAAAAGTAGCTTCGAAAAACGCTTAGGTTAAGTTTCAGAGTTGCTTCTAATGTACCAAAGCTGGACTTAGACATAATTTCACTCTCACAACATTATGGCTGGTTGGAGACAGTCCGAACCACAAGTACCGGGTCCATGGTTCTGGGCGTATACTGGGGGGACGGGGACGACTCCCATTAACCCCTGACTATACCGGGGATACGCTTATCAAAATGCCTTTCTGGTCTGTGCTGAAGCAGGGCATTCTGGCAGCCAAGTGGCTTGACCTTTATTATTGAGCCTGGTTACCCCCTCTCGGAACCACAGACTTAGGAATCGCCAGCTCATATACAGTGCATAAAATATATTTATACTGTATATATACCCTTATACACCATTTTAATAAAAAATATCACAAAATTCTTCTAAGTCCCTCGGGAAAAGTGAAAGACGCGCACGTTCATTTTCAGAGCTCCTAGACCTTCCTACTGTATAAGAAGTTAGCCAAAAAGTAGCTTCGAAAAACGCTTAGGTTAAGTTTCAGAGTTGATTCTAATGTACCAAAGCTGGACTTAGACATAATTTCACTCTCACAACATTATGGCTGGTTGGAGACAGTCCTAACCACAAGTACCGGGTCCATGGTTCTGGGCGTATACTGGGGGGACGAGGACGACTCCCATTAACCCCTGACTATACCGGGGATACGCTTATCACAATGCCTTTCTGGTCTGTGCTGAAGCAGGGCATTCTGGCAGCCAAGTGGCTTGACCTTTATTAGTGAGCCTGGTTACCCCCTCTCGGAACCACAGACTTAGAAATCGCCAGCTCATATACAGTGCATAAAATATATTTATATAATATATTTATATATATTCCCTTATACACCATTTTAATAAAAAATATCACAAAATTCTTCTAAGTCCCTCGGTAAAAGTGAAAGACGCGCACGTTCATTTTCAGAGCTCCTTGACCTTCCTATAAGAAGTTAGCCAAAAAGTAGCTTCGAAAAACGCTTAGGTTAAGTTTCAGAGTTGCTTCTAATGTACCAAAGCTGGACTTAGACATAATTTCACTCTCACAACATTATGGCTGGTTGGAGACAGTCCGAACCACAAGTACCGGGTCCATGGTTCTGGGCGTATACTGGGGGGACGGGGACGACTCCCATTAACCCCTGACTATACCGGGGATACGCTTATCACAATGCCTTTCTGGTCTGTGCTGAAGCAGGGCATTCTGGCAACCAAGTGGCTTGACCTTTATTAGTGAGCCTGGTTACCCCCTCTCAGAACCACAGACTTAGAAATCGCCAGCTCATATACAGTGCATAAAATATATTTATATATATACCCTTATACACCATTTTAATAAAAAATATCACAAAATTCTTCTAAGTCCCTCGGGAAGAGTGAAAGACGCGCACGTTCATTTTCAGCGCTCCTAGACCTTCCTATAAGAAGTTAGCCAAAAAGTAGCTTCGAAAAACGCTTAGGTTAAGTTTCAGAGTTGCTTCTAATGTACCAAAGCTGGACTTAGACATAATTTCACTCTCACAACATTATGGCTGGTTGGAGACAGTCCGAACCACAAGTACCGGGTCCATGGTTCTGGGCGTATACTGGGGGGACGAGGACGACTCCCATTAACCCCTGACTATACCGGGGATACGCTTATCACAATGCCTTTCTGGTCTGTGCTGAAGCAGGGCATTCTGGCAGCCAAGTGGCTTGACCTGTATTAGTGAGCCTGGTTACCCCCTCTCGGAACCACAGACTTAGAAATCGCCAGCTCATATACAGTGCATAAAATATATTTATATAATATATTTATATATATTCCCTTATACACCATTTTAATAAAAAATATCACAAAATTCTTCTAAGTCCCTCGGTAAAAGTGAAAGACGCGCACGTTCATTTTCAGAGCTCCTTGACCTTCCTATAAGAAGTTAGCCAAAAAGTAGCTTCGAAAAACGCTTAGGTTAAGTTTCAGAGTTGCTTCTAATGTACCAAAGCTGGACTTAGACATAATTTCACTCTCACAACATTATGGCTGGTTGGAGACAGTCCGAACCACAAGTACCGGGTCCATGGTTCTGGGCGTATACTGGGGGGACGGGGACGACTCCCATTAACCCCTGACTATACCGGGGATACGCTTATCACAATGCCTTTCTGGTCTGTGCTGAAGCAGGGCATTCTGGCAACCAAGTGGCTTGACCTTTATTAGTGAGCCTGGTTACCCCCTCTCAGAACCACAGACTTAGAAATCGCCAGCTCATATACAGTGCATAAAATATATTTATACTGTATATATACCCTTATACACCATTTTAATAAAAAATATCACAAAATTCTTCTAAGTCCCTCGGGAAGAGTGAAAGACGCGCACGTTCATTTTCAGCGCTCCTAGACCTTCCTATAAGAAGTTAGCCAAAAAGTAGCTTCGAAAAACGCTTAGGTTAAGTTTCAGAGTTGCTTCTAATGTACCAAAGCTGGACTTAGACATAATTTCACTCTCACAACATTATGGCTGGTTGGAGACAGTCCGAACCACAAGTACCGGATCGATGGTTCTGGGCGTATACTGGGGGGACGGGGGGGACTCCCATTAACCCCTAACTATACCGGGGATACGCTTATCACAATGCCTTTCTGGTCTGTGCTGAAGCAGGGCATTCTGGCAGCCAAGTGGCTTGACCTGTATTAGTGCGCCTGGTTACCCCCTCTCGGAACCACAGACTTAGAAATCGCCAGCTCATATACAGTGCATAAAATATATTTATATAATATATTTATATATATACCCTTATACACCATTTTAATAAAAAATATCACAAAATTCTTCTAAGTCCCTCGGGAAAAGTGAAAGACGCGCACGTTCATTTTCAGAGCTCCTTGACCTTCCTATAAGAAGTTAGCCAAAAAGTAGCTTCGAAAAACGCTTAGGTTAAGTTTCAGAGTTGCTTCTAATGTACCAAAGCTGGACTTAGACATAATTTCACTCTCACAACATTATGGCTGGTTGGAGACAGTCCGAACCACAAGTACCGGGTCCATGGTTCTGGGCGTATACTGGGGGGACGGGGACGACTCCCATTAACCCCTGACTATACCGGTGATACGCTTATCACAATGCCTTTCTGGTCTGTGCTGAAGCAGGGCATTCTGGCAGCCAAGTGGCTTGACCTTTATTAGTGAGCCTGGTTACCCCCTCTCGGAACCACAGACTTAGAAATCGCCAGCTCATATACAGTGCATAAAATATATTTATATATATACCCTTATACACCATTTTAATAAAAAATATCACAAAATTCTTCTAAGTCCCTCGGGAAGAGTGAAAGACGCGCACGTTCATTTTCAGCGCTCCTAGACCTTCCTATAAGAAGTTAGCCAAAAAGTAGCTTCGAAAAACGCTTAGGTTAAGTTTCAGAGTTGCTTCTAATGTACCAAAGCTGGACTTAGACATAATTTCACTCTCACAACATTATGGCTGGTTGGAGACAGTCCGAACCACAAGTACCGGATCGATGGTTCTGGGCGTATACTGGGGGGACGGGGGGGACTCCCATTAACCCCTAACTATACCGGGGATACGCTTATCACAATGCCTTTCTGGTCTGTGCTGAAGCAGGGCATTCTGGCAGCCAAGTGGCTTGACCTGTATTAGTGCGCCTGGTTACCCCCTCTCGGAACCACAGACTTAGAAATCGCCAGCTCATATACAGTGCATAAAATATATTTATATAATATATTTATATATATACCCTTATACACCATTTTAATAAAAAATATCACAAAATTCTTCTAAGTCCCTCGGGAAAAGTGAAAGACGCGCACGTTCATTTTCAGAGCTCCTTGACCTTCCTATAAGAAGTTAGCCAAAAAGTAGCTTCGAAAAACGCTTAGGTTAAGTTTCAGAGTTGCTTCTAATGTACCAAAGCTGGACTTAGACATAATTTCACTCTCACAACATTATGGCTGGTTGGAGACAGTCCGAACCACAAGTACCGGGTCCATGGTTCTGGGCGTATACTGGGGGGACGGGGACGACTCCCATTAACCCCTGACTATACCGGGGATACGCTTATCACAATGGCTTTCTGGTCTGTGCTGAAGCAGGGCATTCTGGCAGCCAAGTGGCTTGACCTTTATTAGTGAGCCTGGTTACCCCCTCTCGGAACCACAGACTTAGAAATCGCCAGCTCATATACAGTGCATAAAATATATTTATATATATACCCTTATACACCATTTTAATAAAAAATATCACAAAATTCTTCTAAGTCCCTCGGGAAAAGTGAAAGACGCGCACGTTCATTTTCAGAGCTCCTAGACCTTCCTATAAGAAGTTAGCCAAAAAGTAGCTTCGAAAAACGCTTAGGTTAAGTTTCAGAGATGCTTCTAATGTACCAAAGCTGGACTTAGACATAATTTCACTCTCACAACATTATGGCTGGTTGGAGACAGTCCGAACCACAAGTACCGGATCGATGGTTCTGGGCGTATACTGGGGGGACGGGGGGGACTCCCATTAACCCCTGACTATACCGGGGATACGCTTATCACAATGCCTTTCTGGTCTGTGCTGAAGCAGGGCATTCTGGCAGCCAAGTGGCTTGACCTTTATTAGTGAGCCTGGTTACCCCCTCTCGGAACCACAGACTTAGAAATCGCCAGCTCATATACAGTGCATAAAATATATTTATATAATATATTTATATATATACCCTTATACACCATTTTAATAAAAAATATCACAAAATTCTTCTAAGTCCCTCGGGAAAAGTGAAAGACGCGCACGTTCATTTTCAGAGCTCCTTGACCTTCCTATAAGAAGTTAGCCAAAAAGTAGCTTCGAAAAACGCTTAGGTTAAGTTTCAGAGATGCTTCTAATGTACCAAAGCTGGACTTAGACATAATTTCACTCTCACAACATTATGGCTGGTTGGAGACAGTCCGAACCACAAGTACCGGGTCCATGGTTCTGGGCGTATACTGGGGGGACGGGGACGACTCCCATTAACCCCTGACTATACCGGGGATACGCTTATCACAATGCCTTTCTGGTCTGTGCTGAAGCAGGGCATTCTGGCAACCAAGTGGCTTGACCTTTATTAGTGAGCCTGGTTACCCCCTCTCAGAACCACAGACTTAGAAATCGCCAGCTCATATACAGTGCATAAAATATATTTATACTGTATATATACCCTTATACACCATTTTAATAAAAAATATCACAAAATTCTTCTAAGTCCCTCGGGAAGAGTGAAAGACGCGCACGTTCATTTTCAGAGCTCCTAGACCTTCCTATAAGAAGTTAGCCAAAAAGTAGCTTCGAAAAACGCTTAGGTTAAGTTTCAGAGTTGCTTCTAATGTACCAAAGCTGGACTTAGACATAATTTCACTCTCACAACATTATGGCTGGTTGGAGACAGTCCGAACCACAAATACCGGGTCCATGGTTCTGGGCGTATACTGGGGGGACGGGGACGACTCCCATTAACCCCTGACTATACCGGGGATACGCTTATCACAATGCCTTTCTGGTCTGTGCTGAAGCAGGGCATTCTGGCAGCCAAGTGGCTTGACCTGTATTAGTGCGCCTGGTTACCCCCTCTCGGAACCACAGACTTAGAAATCGCCAGCTCATATACAGTGCATAAAATATATTTATATAATATATTTATATATATACCCTTATACACCATTTTAATAAAAAATATCACAGAATTCTTCTAAGTCCCTCGGGAAAAGTGAAAGACGCGCACGTTCATTTTGAGAGCTCCTTGACCTTCCTATAAGAAGTTAGCCAAAAAGTAGCTTCGAAAAACGCTTAGGTTAAGTTTCAGAGTTGCTTCTAATGTACCAAAGCTGGACTTAGACATAATTTCACTCTCACAACATTATGGCTGGTTGGAGACAGTCCGAACCACAAGTACCGGGTCCATGGTTCTGGGCGTATACTGGGGGGACGGGGACGACTCCCATTAACCCCTGACTATACCGGGGATACGCTTATCACAATGCCTTTCTGGTCTGTGCTGAAGCAGGGCATTCTGGCAGCCAAGTGGCTTGACCTTTATTAGTGAGCCTGGTTACCCCCTCTCGGAACCACAGACTTAGAAATCGCCAGCTCATATACAGTGCATAAAATATATTTATATATATACCCTTATACACCATTTTAATAAAAAATATCACAAAATTCTTCTAAGTCCCTCGGGAAGAGTGAAAGACGCGCACGTTCATTTTCAGAGCTCCTATACCTTCCTATAAGAAGTTAGCCAAAAAGTAGCTTCGAAAAACGCTTAGGTTAAGTTTCAGAGTTGCTTCTAATGTACCAAAGCTGGACTTAGACATAATTTCACTCTCACAACATTATGGCTGGTTGGAGACAGTCCGAACCACAAGTACCGGATCGATGGTTCTGGGAGTATACTGGGGGGACGGGAGGGACTCCCATTAACCCCTGACTATACCGGGGATACGCTTATCACAATGCCTTTCTGGTCTGTGCTGAAGCAGGGCATTCTGGCAGCCAAGTGGCTTGACCTTTATTAGTGAGCCTGGTTACCCCCTCTCGGAACCACAGACTTAGAAATCGCCAGCTCATATACAGTGCATAAAATATATTTATATAATATATTTATATATATACCCTTATACACCATTTTAATAAAAAATATCACAAAATTCTTCTAAGTCCCTCGGGAAAAGTGAAAGACGCGCACGTTCATTTTCAGAGCTCCTTGACCTTCCTATAAGAAGTTAGCCAAAAAGTAGCTTCGAAAAACGCTTAGGTTAAGTTTCAGAGTTGCTTCTAATGTACCAAAGCTGGACTTAGACATAATTTCACTCTCACAACATTATGGCTGGTTGGAGATAGTCCGAACCACAAGTACCGGGTCCATGGTTCTGGGCGTATACTGGGGGGACGGGGACGACTCCCATTAACCCCTGACTATACCGGGGATACGCTTATCACAATGCCTTTCTGGTCTGTGCTGAAGCAGGGCATTCTGGCAACCAAGTGGCTTGACCTTTATTAGTGAGCCTGGTTACCCCCTCTCAGAACCACAGACTTAGAAATCGCCAGCTCATATACAGTGCATAAAATATATTTATACTGTATATATACCCTTATACACCATTTTAATAAAAAATATCACAAAATTCTTCTAAGTCCCTCGGGAAAAGTGAAAGACGCGCACGTTCATTTTCAGAGCTCCTTGACCTTCCTATAAGAAGTTAGCCAAAAAGTAGCTTCGAAAAACGCTTAGGTTAAGTTTCAGAGTTGCTTCTAATGTACCAAAGCTGGACTTAGACATAATTTCACTCTCACAACATTATGGCTGGTTGGAGACAGTCCGAACCACAAATACCGGGTCCATGGTTCTGGGCGTATACTGGGGGGACGGGGACGACTCCCATTAACCCCTGACTATACCGGGGATACGCTTATCACAATGCCTTTCTGGTCTGTGCTGAAGCAGGGCATTCTGGCAGCCAAGTGGCTTGACCTGTATTAGTGCGCCTGGTTACCCCCTCTCGGAACCACAGACTTAGAAATCGCCAGCTCATATACAGTGCATAAAATATATTTATATATATACCCTTATACACCATTTTAATAAAAAATATCACAAAATTCTTCTAAGTCCCTCGGGAAAAGTGAAAGACGCGCACGTTCATTTTCAGAGCTCCTAGACCTTCCTATAAGAAGTTAGCCAAAAAGTAGCTTCGAAAAACGCTTAGGTTAAGTTTCAGAGATGCTTCTAATGTACCAAAGCTGGACTTAGACATAATTTCACTCTCACAACATTATGGCTGGTTGGAGACAGTCCGAACCACAAGTACCGGATCGATGGTTCTGGGCGTATACTGGGGGGACGGGGGGGACTCCCTCCCATTAACCCCTGACTATACCGGGGATACGCTTATCACAATGCCTTTCTGGTCTGTGCTGAAGCAGGGCATTCTGGCAGCCAAGTGGCTTGACCTTTATTAGTGAGCCTGGTTACCCCCTCTCGGAACCACAGACTTAGAAATCGCCAGCTCATATACAGTGCATAAAATATATTTATATAATATATTTATATATATACCCTTATACACCATTTTAATAAAAAATATCACAAAATTCTTCTAAGTCCCTCGGGAAAAGTGAAAGACGCGCACGTTCATTTTCAGAGCTCCTTGACCTTCCTATAAGAAGTTAGCCAAAAAGTAGCTTCGAAAAACGCTTAGGTTAAGTTTCAGAGTTGCTTCTAATGTACCAAAGCTGGACTTAGACATAATTTCACTCTCACAACATTATGGCTGGTTGGAGACAGTCCGAACCACAAGTACCGGGTCCATGGTTCTGGGCGTATACTGGGGGGACGGGGACGACTCCCATTAACCCCTGACTATACCGGGGATACGCTTATCACAATGCCTTTCTGGTCTGTGCTGAAGAAGGGCATTCTGGCAGCCAAGTGGCTTGACCTTTATTAGTGAGCCTGGTTACCCCCTCTCGGAACCACAGACTTAGAAATCGCCAGCTCATATACAGTTCATAAAATATATTTATATATATACCCTTATACACCATTTTAATGAAAAATATCACAAAATTCTTCTAAGTCCCTCGGGAAAAGTGAAAGACGCGCACGTTCATTTTCAGAGCTCCTAGACCTTCCTATAAGAAGTTAGCCAAAAAGTAGCTTCGAAAAACGCTTAGGTTAAGTTTCAGAGATGCTTCTAATTTACCAAAGCTGGACTTAGACATAATTTCACTCTCACAACATTATGGCTGGTTGGAGACAGTCCGAACCACAAGTACCGGGTCCATGGTTCTGGGCGTATACTGGGGGGACGGGGACGACTCCCATTAACCCCTGACTATACCGGGGATACGCTTATCACAATGCCTTTCTGGTCTGTGCTGAAGCAGGGCATTCTGGCAACCAAGTGGCTTGACCTTTATTAGTGAGCCTGGTTACCCCCTCTCAGAACCACAGACTTAGAAATCGCCAGCTCATATACAGTGCATAAAATATATTTATACTGTATATATACCCTTATACACCATTTTAATAAAAAATATCACAAAATTCTTCTAAGTCCCTCGGGAAGAGTGAAAGACGCGCACGTTCATTTTCAGAGCTCCTAGACCTTCCTATAAGAAGTTAGCCAAAAAGTAGCTTCGAAAAACGCTTAGGTTAAGTTTCAGAGATGCTTCTAATTTACCAAAGCTGGACTTAGACATAATTTCACTCTCACAACATTATGGCTGGTTGGAGACAGTCCGAACCACAAGTACCGGGTCCATGGTTCTGGGCGTATACTGGGGGGACGGGGACGACTCCCATTAACCCCTGACTATACCGGGGATACGCTTATCACAATGCCTTTCTGGTCTGTGCTGAAGCAGGGCATTCTGGCAGCCAAGTGGCTTGACCTGTATTAGTGCGCCTGGTTACCCCCTCTCGGAACCACAGACTTAGAAATCGCCAGCTCATATACAGTGCATAAAATATATTTATATAATATATTTATATATATACCCTTATACACCATTTTAATAAAAAATATCACAAAATTCTTCTAAGTCCCTCGGGAAAAGTGAAAGACGCGCACGTTCATTTTGAGAGCTCCTTGACCTTCCTATAAGAAGTTAGCCAAAAAGTAGCTTCGAAAAACGCTTAGGTTAAGTTTCAGAGTTGCTTCTAATGTACCAAAGCTGGACTTAGACATAATTTCACTCTCACAACATTATGGCTGGTTGGAGACAGTCCGAACCACAAGTACCGGGTCCATGGTTCTGGGCGTATACTGGGGGGACGGGGACGACTCCCATTAACCCCTGACTATACCGGGGATACGCTTATCACAATGCCTTTCTGGTCTGTGCTGAAGCAGGGCATTCTGGCAGCCAAGTGGCTTGACCTTTATTAGTGAGCCTGGTTACCCCCTCTCGGAACCACAGACTTAGAAATCGCCAGCTCATATACAGTGCATAAAATATATTTATATATATACCCTTATACACCATTTTAATAAAAAATATCACAAAATTCTTCTAAGTCCCTCGGGAAGAGTGAAAGACGCGCACGTTCATTTTCAGAGCTCCTATACCTTCCTATAAGAAGTTAGCCAAAAAGTAGCTTCGAAAAACGCTTAGGTTACGTTTCAGAGTTGCTTCTAATGTACCAAAGCTGGACTTAGACATAATTTCACTCTCACAACATTATGGCTGGTTGGAGACAGTCCGAACCACAAGTACCGGATCGATGGTTCTGGGCGTATACTGGGGGGACGGGGGGGACTCCCATTAACCCCTGACTATACCGGGGATACGCTTATCACAATGCCTTTCTGGTCTGTGCTGAAGCAGGGCATTCTGGCAGCCAAGTGGCTTGACCTTTATTAGTGAGCCTGGTTACCCCCTCTCGGAACCACAGACTTAGAAATCGCCAGCTCATATACAGTGCATAAAATATATTTATATAATATATTTATATATATACCCTTATACACCATTTTAATAAAAAATATCACAAAATTCTTCTAAGTCCCTCGGGAAAAGTGAAAGACGCGCACGTTCATTTTCAGAGCTCCTTGACCTTCCTATAAGAAGTTAGCCAAAAAGTAGCTTCGAAAAACGCTTAGGTTAAGTTTCAGAGTTGCTTCTAATGTACCAAAGCTGGACTTAGACATAATTTCACTCTCACAACATTATGGCTGGTTGGAGATAGTCCGAACCACAAGTACCGGGTCCATGGTTCTGGGCGTATACTGGGGGGACGGGGACGACTCCCATTAACCCCTGACTATACCGGGGATACGCTTATCACAATGCCTTTCTGGTCTGTGCTGAAGCAGGGCATTCTGGCAACCAAGTGGCTTGACCTTTATTAGTGAGCCTGGTTACCCCCTCTCAGAACCACAGACTTAGAAATCGCCAGCTCATATACAGTGCATAAAATATATTTATACTGTATATATACCCTTATACACCATTTTAATAAAAAATATCACAAAATTCTTCTAAGTCCCTCGGGAAAAGTGAAAGACGCGCACGTTCATTTTCAGAGCTCCTTGACCTTCCTATAAGAAGTTAGCCAAAAAGTAGCTTCGAAAAACGCTTAGGTTAAGTTTCAGAGTTGCTTCTAATGTACCAAAGCTGGACTTAGACATAATTTCACTCTCACAACATTATGGCTGGTTGGAGACAGTCCGAACCACAAATACCGGGTCCATGGTTCTGGGCGTATACTGGGGGGACGGGGACGACTCCCATTAACCCCTGACTATACCGGGGATACGCTTATCACAATGCCTTTCTGGTCTGTGCTGAAGCAGGGCATTCTGGCAGCCAAGTGGCTTGACCTGTATTAGTGCGCCTGGTTACCCCCTCTCGGAACCACAGACTTAGAAATCGCCAGCTCATATACAGTGCATAAAATATATTTATATATATACCCTTATACACCATTTTAATAAAAAATATCACAAAATTCTTCTAAGTCCCTCGGGAAAAGTGAAAGACGCGCACGTTCATTTTCAGAGCTCCTAGACCTTCCTATAAGAAGTTAGCCAAAAAGTAGCTTCGAAAAACGCTTAGGTTAAGTTTCAGAGATGCTTCTAATGTACCAAAGCTGGACTTAGACATAATTTCACTCTCACAACATTATGGCTGGTTGGAGACAGTCCGAACCACAAGTACCGGATCGATGGTTCTGGGCGTATACTGGGGGGACGGGGGGGACTCCCTCCCATTAACCCCTGACTATACCGGGGATACGCTTATCACAATGCCTTTCTGGTCTGTGCTGAAGCAGGGCATTCTGGCAGCCAAGTGGCTTGACCTTTATTAGTGAGCCTGGTTACCCCCTCTCGGAACCACAGACTTAGAAATCGCCAGCTCATATACAGTTCATAAAATATATTTATATATATACCCTTATACACCATTTTAATGAAAAATATCACAAAATTCTTCTAAGTCCCTCGGGAAAAGTGAAAGACGCGCACGTTCATTTTCAGAGCTCCTAGACCTTCCTATAAGAAGTTAGCCAAAAAGTAGCTTCGAAAAACGCTTAGGTTAAGTTTCAGAGATGCTTCTAATTTACCAAAGCTGGACTTAGACATAATTTCACTCTCACAACATTATGGCTGGTTGGAGACAGTCCGAACCACAAGTACCGGGTCCATGGTTCTGGGCGTATACTGGGGGGACGGGGACGACTCCCATTAACCCCTGACTATACCGGGGATACGCTTATCACAATGCCTTTCTGGTCTGTGCTGAAGCAGGGCATTCTGGCAACCAAGTGGCTTGACCTTTATTAGTGAGCCTGGTTACCCCCTCTCAGAACCACAGACTTAGAAATCGCCAGCTCATATACAGTGCATAAAATATATTTATACTGTATATATACCCTTATACACCATTTTAATAAAAAATATCACAAAATTCTTCTAAGTCCCTCGGGAAGAGTGAAAGACGCGCACGTTCATTTTCAGAGCTCCTAGACCTTCCTATAAGAAGTTAGCCAAAAAGTAGCTTCGAAAAACGCTTAGGTTAAGTTTCAGAGTTGCTTCTAATGTACCAAAGCTGGACTTAGACATAATTTCACTCTCACAACATTATGGCTGGTTGGAGACAGTCCGAACCACAAATACCGGGTCCATGGTTCTGGGCGTATACTGGGGGGACGGGGACGACTCCCATTAACCCCTGACTATACCGGGGATACGCTTATCACAATGCCTTTCTGGTCTGTGCTGAAGCAGGGCATTCTGGCAGCCAAGTGGCTTGACCTGTATTAGTGCGCCTGGTTACCCCCTCTCGGAACCACAGACTTAGAAATCGCCAGCTCATATACAGTGCATAAAATATATTTATATAATATATTTATATATATACCCTTATACACCATTTTAATAAAAAATATCACAAAATTCTTCTAAGTCCCTCGGGAAAAGTGAAAGACGCGCACGTTCATTTTGAGAGCTCCTTGACCTTCCTATAAGAAGTTAGCCAAAAAGTAGCTTCGAAAAACGCTTAGGTTAAGTTTCAGAGTTGCTTCTAATGTACCAAAGCTGGACTTAGACATAATTTCACTCTCACAACATTATGGCTGGTTGGAGACAGTCCGAACCACAAGTACCGGGTCCATGGTTCTGGGCGTATACTGGGGGGACGGGGACGACTCCCATTAACCCCTGACTATACCGGGGATACGCTTATCACAATGCCTTTCTGGTCTGTGCTGAAGCAGGGCATTCTGGCAGCCAAGTGGCTTGACCTGTATTAGTGCGCCTGGTTACCCCCTCTCGGAACCACAGACTTAGAAATCGCCAGCTCATATACAGTGCATAAAATATATTTATATAATATATTTATATATATACCCTTATACACCATTTTAATAAAAAATATCACAAAATTCTTCTAAGTCCCTCGGGAAAAGTGAAAGACGCGCACGTTCATTTTCAGAGCTCCTAGACCTTCCTATAAGAAGTTAGCCAAAAAGTAGCTTCGAAAAACGCTTAGGTTAAGTTTCAGAGATGCTTCTAATGTACCAAAGCTGGACTTAGACATAATTTCACTCTCACAACATTATGGCTGGTTGGAGACAGTCCGAACCACAAGTACCGGATCGATGGTTCTGGGCGTATACTGGGGGGACGGGGGGGACTCCCATTAACCCCTGACTATACCGGGGATACGCTTATCACAATGCCTTTCTGGTCTGTGCTGAAGCAGGGCATTCTGGCAGCCAAGTGGCTTGACCTTTATTAGTGAGCCTGGTTACCCCCTCTCGGAACCACAGACTTAGAAATCGCCAGCTCATATACAGTGCATAAAATATATTTATATAATATATTTATATATATACCCTTATACACCATTTTAATAAAAAATATCACAAAATTCTTCTAAGTCCCTCGGGAAAAGTGAAAGACGCGCACGTTCATTTTCAGAGCTCCTTGACCTTCCTATAAGAAGTTAGCCAAAAAGTAGCTTCGAAAAACGCTTAGGTTAAGTTTCAGAGTTGCTTCTAATGTACCAAAGCTGGACTTAGACATAATTTCACTCTCACAACATTATGGCTGGTTGGAGACAGTCCGAACCACAAGTACCGGGTCCATGGTTCTGGGCGTATACTGGGGGGACGGGGACGACTCCCATTAACCCCTGACTATACCGGGGATACGCTTATCACAATGCCTTTCTGGTCTGTGCTGAAGCAGGGCATTCTGGCAGCCAAGTGGCTTGACCTTTATTAGTGAGCCTGGTTACCCCCTCTCGGAACCACAGACTTAGAAATCGCCAGCTCATATACAGTGCATAAAATATATTTATATATATACCCTTATACACCATTTTAATAAAAAATATCACAAAATTCTTCTAAGTCCCTCGGGAAAAGTGAAAGACGCGCACGTTCATTTTCAGAGCTCCTAGACCTTCCTATAAGAAGTTAGCCAAAAAGTAGCTTCGAAAAACGCTTAGGTTAAGTTTCAGAGATGCTTCTAATGTACCAAAGCTGGACTTAGACATAATTTCACTCTCACAACATTATGGCTGGTTGGAGACAGTCCGAACCACAAGTACCGGATCGATGGTTCTGGGCGTATACTGGGGGGACGGGGGGGACTCCCTCCCATTAACCCCTGACTATACCGGGGATACGCTTATCACAATGCCTTTCTGGTCTGTGCTGAAGCAGGGCATTCTGGCAGCCAAGTGGCTTGACCTTTATTAGTGAGCCTGGTTACCCCCTCTCGGAACCACAGACTTAGAAATCGCCAGCTCATATACAGTGCATAAAATATATTTATATAATATATTTATATATATACCCTTATACACCATTTTAATAAAAAATATCACAAAATTCTTCTAAGTCCCTCGGGAAAAGTGAAAGACGCGCACGTTCATTTTCAGAGCTCCTTGACCTTCCTATAAGAAGTTAGCCAAAAAGTAGCTTCGAAAAACGCTTAGGTTAAGTTTCAGAGTTGCTTCTAATGTACCAAAGCTGGACTTAGACATAATTTCACTCTCACAACATTATGGCTGGTTGGAGACAGTCCGAACCACAAGTACCGGGTCCATGGTTCTGGGCGTATACTGGGGGGACGGGGACGACTCCCATTAACCCCTGACTATACCGGGGATACGCTTATCACAATGCCTTTCTGGTCTGTGCTGAAGCAGGGCATTCTGGCAGCCAAGTGGCTTGACCTTTATTAGTGAGCCTGGTTACCCCCTCTCGGAACCACAGACTTAGAAATCGCCAGCTCATATACAGTTCATAAAATATATTTATATATATACCCTTATACACCATTTTAATGAAAAATATCACAAAATTCTTCTAAGTCCCTCGGGAAAAGTGAAAGACGCGCACGTTCATTTTCAGAGCTCCTAGACCTTCCTATAAGAAGTTAGCCAAAAAGTAGCTTCGAAAAACGCTTAGGTTAAGTTTCAGAGATGCTTCTAATGTACCAAAGCTGGACTTAGACATAATTTCACTCTCACAACATTATGGCTGGTTGGAGACAGTCCGAACCACAAGTACCGGATCGATGGTTCTGGGCGTATACTGGGGGGACGGGGGGGACTCCCATTAAACCCTGACTATACCGGGGATACGCTTATCACAATGCCTTTCTGGTCTGTGCTGAAGCAGGGCATTCTGGCAGCCAAGTGGCTTGACCTTTATTAGTGAGCCTGGTTACCCCCTCTCGGAACCACAGACTTAGAAATCGCCAGCTCATATACAGTGCATAAAATATATTTATATAATATATTTATATATATACCCTTATACACCATTTTAATAAAAAATATCACAAAATTCTTCTAAGTCCCTCGGGAAAAGTGAAAGACGCGCACGTTCATTTTCAGAGCTCCTTGACCTTCCTATAAGAAGTTAGCCAAAAAGTAGCTTCGAAAAACGCTTAGGTTAAGTTTCAGAGTTGCTTCTAATGTACCAAAGCTGGACTTAGACATAATTTCACTCTCACAACATTATGGCTGGTTGGAGACAGTCCGAACCACAAGTACCGGGTCCATGGTTCTGGGCGTATACTGGGGGGACGGGGACGACTCCCATTAACCCCTGACTATACCGGGGATACGCTTATCACAATGCCTTTCTGGTCTGTGCTGAAGCAGGGCATTCTGGCAGCCAAGTGGCTTGACCTTTATTAGTGAGCCTGGTTACCCCCTCTCGGAACCACAGACTTAGAAATCGCCAGCTCATATACAGTTCATAAAATATATTTATATATATACCCTTATACACCATTTTAATGAAAAATATCACAAAATTCTTCTAAGTCCCTCGGGAAAAGTGAAAGACGCGCACGTTCATTTTCAGAGCTCCTAGACCTTCCTATAAGAAGTTAGCCAAAAAGTAGCTTCGAAAAACGCTTAGGTTAAGTTTCAGAGATGCTTCTAATGTACCAAAGCTGGACTTAGACATAATTTCACTCTCACAACATTATGGCTGGTTGGAGACAGTCCGAACCACAAGTACCGGATCGATGGTTCTGGGCGTATACTGGGGGGACGGGGGGGACTCCCATTAACCCCTGACTATACCGGGGATACGCTTATCACAATGCCTTTCTGGTCTGTGCTGAAGCAGGGCATTCTGGCAGCCAAGTGGCTTGACCTTTATTAGTGAGCCTGGTTACCCCCTCTCGGAACCACAGACTTAGAAATCGCCAGCTCATATACAGTGCATAAAATATATTTATATAATATATTTATATATATACCCTTATACACCATTTTAATAAAAAATATCACAAAATTCTTCTAAGTCCCTCGGGAAAAGTGAAAGACGCGCACGTTCATTTTCAGAGCTCCTTGACCTTCCTATAAGAAGTTAGCCAAAAAGTAGCTTCGAAAAACGCTTAGGTTAAGTTTCAGAGTTGCTTCTAATGTACCAAAGCTGGACTTAGACATAATTTCACTCTCACAACATTATGGCTGGTTGGAGACAGTCCGAACCACAAGTACCGGGTCCATGGTTCTGGGCGTATACTGGGGGGACGGGGACGACTCCCATTAACCCCTGACTATACCGGGGATACGCTTATCACAATGCCTTTCTGGTCTGTGCTGAAGCAGGGCATTCTGGCAGCCAAGTGGCTTGACCTTTATTAGTGAGCCTGGTTACCCCCTCTCGGAACCACAGACTTAGAAATCGCCAGCTCATATACAGTTCATAAAATATATTTATATATATACCCTTATACACCATTTTAATGAAAAATATCACAAAATTCTTCTAAGTCCCTCGGGAAAAGTGAAAGACGCGCACGTTCATTTTCAGAGCTCCTAGACCTTCCTATAAGAAGTTAGCCAAAAAGTAGCTTCGAAAAACGCTTAGGTTAAGTTTCAGAGATGCTTCTAATGTACCAAAGCTGGACTTAGACATAATTTCACTCTCACAACATTATGGCTGGTTGGAGACAGTCCGAACCACAAGTACCGGATCGATGGTTCTGGGCGTATACTGGGGGGACGGGGGGGACTCCCATTAACCCCTGACTATACCGGGGATACGCTTATCACAATGCCTTTCTGGTCTGTGCTGAAGCAGGGCATTCTGGCAGCCAAGTGGCTTGACCTTTATTAGTGAGCCTGGTTACCCCCTCTCGGAACCACAGACTTAGAAATCGCCAGCTCATATACAGTGCATAAAATATATTTATATAATATATTTATATATATACCCTTATACACCATTTTAATAAAAAATATCACAAAATTCTTCTAAGTCCCTCGGGAAAAGTGAAAGACGCGCACGTTCATTTTCAGAGCTCCTTGACCTTCCTATAAGAAGTTAGCCAAAAAGTAGCTTCGAAAAACGCTTAGGTTAAGTTTCAGAGTTGCTTCTAATGTACCAAAGCTGGACTTAGACATAATTTCACTCTCACAACATTATGGCTGGTTGGAGACAGTCCGAACCACAAGTACCGGGTCCATGGTTCTGGGCGTATACTGGGGGGACGGGGACGACTCCCATTAACCCCTGACTATACCGGGGATACGCTTATCACAATGCCTTTCTGGTCTGTGCTGAAGCAGGGCATTCTGGCAACCAAGTGGCTTGACCTTTATTAGTGAGCCTGGTTACCCCCTCTCAGAACCACAGACTTAGAAATCGCCAGCTCATATACAGTGCATAAAATATATTTATACTGTATATATACCCTTATACACCATTTTAATAAAAAATATCACAAAATTCTTCTAAGTCCCTCGGGAAGAGTGAAAGACGCGCACGTTCATTTTCAGAGCTCCTAGACCTTCCTATAAGAAGTTAGCCAAAAAGTAGCTTCGAAAAACGCTTAGGTTAAGTTTCAGAGTTGCTTCTAATGTACCAAAGCTGGACTTAGACATAATTTCACTCTCACAACATTATGGCTGGTTGGAGACAGTCCGAACCACAAATACCGGGTCCATGGTTCTGGGCGTATACTGGGGGGACGGGGACGACTCCCATTAACCCCTGACTATACCGGGGATACGCTTATCACAATGCCTTTCTGGTCTGTGCTGAAGCAGGGCATTCTGGCAGCCAAGTGGCTTGACCTGTATTAGTGCGCCTGGTTACCCCCTCTCGGAACCACAGACTTAGAAATCGCCAGCTCATATACAGTGCATAAAATATATTTATATAATATATTTAAATATATACCCTTATACACCATTTTAATAAAAAATATCACAAAATTCTTCTAAGTCCCTCGGGAAAAGTGAAAGACGCGCACGTTCATTTTGAGAGCTCCTTGACCTTCCTATAAGAAGTTAGCCAAAAAGTAGCTTCGAAAAACGCTTAGGTTAAGTTTCAGAGTTGCTTCTAATGTACCAAAGCTGGACTTAGACATAATTTCACTCTCACAACATTATGGCTGGTTGGAGACAGTCCGAACCACAAGTACCGGGTCCATGGTTCTGGGCGTATACTGGGGGGACGGGGACGACTCCCATTAACCCCTGACTATACCGGGGATACGCTTATCACAATGCCTTTCTGGTCTGTGCTGAAGCAGGGCATTCTGGCAGCCAAGTGGCTTGACCTTTATTAGTGAGCCTGGTTACCCCCTCTCGGAACCACAGACTTAGAAATCGCCAGCTCATATACAGTGCATAAAATATATTTATATATATACCCTTATACACCATTTTAATAAAAAATATCACAAAATTCTTCTAAGTCCCTCGGGAAAAGTGAAAGACGCGCACGTTCATTCTCAGAGCTCCTAGACCTTCCTATAAGAAGTTAGCCAAAAAGTAGCTTCGAAAAACGCTTAGGTTAAGTTTCAGAGATGCTTCTAATGTACCAAAGCTGGACTTAGACATAATTTCACTCTCACAACATTATGGCTGGTTGGAGACAGTCCGAACCACAAGTACCGGATCGATGGTTCTGGGCGTATACTGGGGGGACGGGGGGGACTCCCTCCCATTAACCCCTGACTATACCGGGGATACGCTTATCACAATGCCTTTCTGGTCTGTGCTGAAGCAGGGCATTCTGGCAGCCAAGTGGCTTGACCTTTATTAGTGAGCCTGGTTACCCCCTCTCGGAACCACAGACTTAGAAATCGCCAGCTCATATACAGTGCATAAAATATATTTATATAATATATTTATATATATACCCTTATACACCATTTTAATAAAAAATATCACAAAATTCTTCTAAGTCCCTCGGGAAAAGTGAAAGACGCGCACGTTCATTTTCAGAGCTCCTTGACCTTCCTATAAGAAGTTAGCCAAAAAGTAGCTTCGAAAAACGCTTAGGTTAAGTTTCAGAGTTGCTTCTAATGTACCAAAGCTGGACTTAGACATAATTTCACTCTCACAACATTATGGCTGGTTGGAGACAGTCCGAACCACAAGTACCGGGTCCATGGTTCTGGGCGTATACTGGGGGGACGGGGACGACTCCCATTAACCCCTGACTATACCGGGGATACGCTTATCACAATGCCTTTCTGGTCTGTGCTGAAGCAGGGCATTCTGGCAGCCAAGTGGCTTTACCTTTATTAGTGAGCCTGGTTACCCCCTCTCAGAACCACAGACTTAGAAATCGCCAGCTCATATACAGTGCATAAAATATATTTATACTGTATATATACCCTTATACACCATTTTAATAAAAAATATCACAAAATTCTTCTAAGTCCCTCGGGAAGAGTGAAAGACGCGCACGTTCATTTTCAGAGCTCCTAGACCTTCCTATAAGAAGTTAGCCAAAAAGTAGCTTCGAAAAACGCTTAGGTTAAGTTTCAGAGTTGCTTCTAATGTACCAAAGCTGGACTTAGACATAATTTCACTCTCACAACATTATGGCTGGTTGGAGACAGTCCGAACCACAAATACCGGGTCCATGGTTCTGGGCGTATACTGGGGGGACGGGGACGACTCCCATTAACCCCTGACTATACCGGGGATACGCTTATCACAATGCCTTTCTGGTCTGTGCTGAAGCAGGGCATTCTGGCAGCCAAGTGGCTTGACCTGTATTAGTGCGCCTGGTTACCCCCTCTCGGAACCACAGACTTAGAAATCGCCAGCTCATATACAGTGCATAAAATATATTTATATAATATATTTATATATATACCCTTATACACCATTTTAATAAAAAATATCACAAAATTCTTCTAAGTCCCTCGGGAAAAGTGAAAGACGCGCACGTTCATTTTGAGAGCTCCTTGACCTTCCTATAAGAAGTTAGCCAAAAAGTAGCTTCGAAAAACGCTTAGGTTAAGTTTCAGAGTTGCTTCTAATGTACCAAAGCTGGACTTAGACATAATTTCACTCTCACAACATTATGGCTGGTTGGAGACAGTCCGAACCACAAGTACCGGGTCCATGGTTCTGGGCGTATACTGGGGGGACGGGGACGACTCCCATTAACCCCTGACTATACCGGGGATACGCTTATCACAATGCCTTTCTGGTCTGTGCTGAAGCAGGGCATTCTGGCAGCCAAGTGGCTTGACCTTTATTAGTGAGCCTGGTTACCCCCTCTCGGAACCACAGACTTAGAAATCGCCAGCTCATATACAGTGCATAAAATATATTTATATATATACCCTTATACACCATTTTAATAAAAAATATCACAAAATTCTTCTAAGTCCCTCGGGAAAAGTGAAAGACGCGCACGTTCATTTTGAGAGCTCCTTGACCTTCCTATAAGAAGTTAGCCAAAAAGTAGCTTCGAAAAACGCTTAGGTTAAGTTTCAGAGTTGCTTCTAATGTACCAAAGCTGGACTTAGACATAATTTCACTCTCACAACATTATGGCTGGTTGGAGACAGTCCGAACCACAAGTACCGGATCGATGGTTCTGGGCGTATACTGGGGGGACGGGGGGGACTCCCTCCCATTAACCCCTGACTATACCGGGGATACGCTTATCACAATGCCTTTCTGGTCTGTGCTGAAGCAGGGCATTCTGGCAGCCAAGTGGCTTGACCTTTATTAGTGAGCCTGGTTACCCCCTCTCGGAACCACAGACTTAGAAATCGCCAGCTCATATACAGTGCATAAAATATATTTATATAATATATTTATATATATACCCTTATACACCATTTTAATAAAAAATATCACAAAATTCTTCTAAGTCCCTCGGGAAAAGTGAAAGACGCGCACGTTCATTTTCAGAGCTCCTTGACCTTCCTATAAGAAGTTAGCCAAAAAGTAGCTTCGAAAAACGCTTAGGTTAAGTTTCAGAGTTGCTTCTAATGTACCAAAGCTGGACTTAGACATAATTTCACTCTCACAACATTATGGCTGGTTGGAGACAGTCCGAACCACAAGTACCGGGTCCATGGTTCTGGGCGTATACTGGGGGGACGGGGACGACTCCCATTAACCCCTGACTATACCGGGGATACGCTTATCACAATGCCTTTCTGGTCTGTGCTGAAGCAGGGCATTCTGGCAGCCAAGTGGCTTGACCTTTATTAGTGAGCCTGGTTACCCCCTCTCGGAACCACAGACTTAGAAATCGCCAGCTCATATACAGTTCATAAAATATATTTATATATATACCCTTATACACCATTTTAATGAAAAATATCACAAAATTCTTCTAAGTCCCTCGGGAAAAGTGAAAGACGCGCACGTTCATTTTCAGAGCTCCTAGACCTTCCTATAAGAAGTTAGCCAAAAAGTAGCTTCGAAAAACGCTTAGGTTAAGTTTCAGAGATGCTTCTAATGTACCAAAGCTGGACTTAGACATAATTTCACTCTCACAACATTATGGCTGGTTGGAGACAGTCCGAACCACAAGTACCGGATCGATGGTTCTGGGCGTATACTGGGGGGACGGGGGGGACTCCCATTAACCCCTGACTATACCGGGGATACGCTTATCACAATGCCTTTCTGGTCTGTGCTGAAGCAGGGCATTCTGGCAGCCAAGTGGCTTGACCTTTATTAGTGAGCCTGGTTACCCCCTCTCGGAACCACAGACTTAGAAATCGCCAGCTCATATACAGTGCATAAAATATATTTATATAATATATTTATATATATACCCTTATACACCATTTTAATAAAAAATATCACAAAATTCTTCTAAGTCCCTCGGGAAAAGTGAAAGACGCGCTTGTTCATTTTCAAAGCTCCTTGACCTTCCTATAAGAAGTTAGCCAAAAAGTAGCTTCGAAAAACGCTTAGGTTAAGTTTCAGAGTTGCTTCTAATGTACCAAAGCTGGACTTAGACATAATTTCACTCTCACAACATTATGGCTGGTTGGAGACAGTCCGAACCACAAGTACCGGGTCCATGGTTCTGGGCGTATACTGGGGGGACGGGGACGACTCCCATTAACCCCTGACTATACCGGGGATACGCTTATCACAATGCCTTTCTGGTCTGTGCTGAAGCAGGGCATTCTGGCAACCAAGTGGCTTGACCTTTATTAGTGAGCCTGGTTACCCCCTCTCAGAACCACAGACTTAGAAATCGCCAGCTCATATACAGTGCATAAAATATATTTATACTGTATATATACCCTTATACACCATTTTAATAAAAAATATCACAAAATTCTTCTAAGTCCCTCGGGAAGAGTGAAAGACGCGCACGTTCATTTTCAGAGCTCCTAGACCTTCCTATAAGAAGTTAGCCAAAAAGTAGCTTCGAAAAACGCTTAGGTTAAGTTTCAGAGTTGCTTCTAATGTACCAAAGCTGGACTTAGACATAATTTCACTCTCACAACATTATGGCTGGTTGGAGACAGTCCGAACCACAAATACCGGGTCCATGGTTCTGGGCGTATACTGGGGGGACGGGGACGACTCCCATTAACCCCTGACTATACCGGGGATACGCTTATCACAATGCCTTTCTGGTCTGTGCTGAAGCAGGGCATTCTGGCAGCCAAGTGGCTTGACCTTTATTAGTGAGCCTGGTTACCCCCTCTCGGAACCACAGACTTAGAAATCGCCAGCTCATATACAGTGCATAAAATATATTTATATATATACCCTTATACACCATTTTAATAAAAAATATCACAAAATTCTTCTAAGTCCCTCGGGAAAAGTGAAAGACGCGCACGTTCATTTTCAGAGCTCCTAGACCTTCCTATAAGAAGTTAGCCAAAAAGTAGCTTCGAAAAACGCTTAGGTTAAGTTTCAGAGATGCTTCTAATGTACCAAAGCTGGACTTAGACATAATTTCACTCTCACAACATTATGGCTGGTTGGAGACAGTCCGAACCACAAGTACCGGATCGATGGTTCTGGGCGTATACTGGGGGGACGGGGGGGACTCCCTCCCATTAACCCCTGACTATACCGGGGATACGCTTATCACAATGCCTTTCTGGTCTGTGCTGAAGCAGGGCATTCTGGCAGCCAAGTGGCTTGACCTTTATTAGTGAGCCTGGTTACCCCCTCTCGGAACCACAGACTTAGAAATCGCCAGCTCATATACAGTGCATAAAATATATTTATATAATATATTTATATTTATACCCTTATACACCATTTTAATAAAAAATATCACAAAATTCTTCTAAGTCCCTCGGGAAAAGTGAAAGACGCGCACGTTCATTTTCAGAGCTCCTTGACCTTCCTATAAGAAGTTAGCCAAAAAGTAGCTTCGAAAAACGCTTAGGTTAAGTTTCAGAGTTGCTTCTAATGTACCAAAGCTGGACTTAGACATAATTTCACTCTCACAACATTATGGCTGGTTGGAGACAGTCCGAACCACAAGTACCGGATCGATGGTTCTGGGCGTATACTGGGGGGACGGGGGGGACTCCCTCCCATTAACCCCTGACTATACCGGGGATACGCTTATCACAATGCCTTTCTGGTCTGTGCTGAAGCAGGGCATTCTGGCAGCCAAGTGGCTTGACCTTTATTAGTGAGCCTGGTTACCCCCTCTCGGAACCACAGACTTAGAAATCGCCAGCTCATATACAGTGCATAAAATATATTTATATAATATATTTATATTTATACCCTTATACACCATTTTAATAAAAAATATCACAAAATTCTTCTAAGTCCCTCGGGAAAAGTGAAAGACGCGCACGTTCATTTTCAGAGCTCCTTGACCTTCCTATAAGAAGTTAGCCAAAAAGTAGCTTCGAAAAACGCTTAGGTTAAGTTTCAGAGTTGCTTCTAATGTACCAAAGCTGGACTTAGACATAATTTCACTCTCACAACATTATGGCTGGTTGGAGACAGTCCGAACCACAAGTACCGGGTCCATGGTTCTGGGCGTATACTGGGGGGACGGGGACGACTCCCATTAACCCCTGACTATACCGGGGATACGCTTATCACAATGCCTTTCTGGTCTGTGCTGAAGCAGGGCATTCTGGCAGCCAAGTGGCTTGACCTTTATTAGTGAGCCTGGTTACCCCCTCTCGGAACCACAGACTTAGAAATCGCCAGCTCATATACAGTGCATAAAATATATTTATATATATACCCTTATACACCATTTTAATAAAAAATATCACAAAATTCTTCTAAGTCCCTCGGGAAAAGTGAAAGACGCGCACGTTCATTTTCAGAGCTCCTAGACCTTCCTATAAGAAGTTAGCCAAAAAGTAGCTTCGAAAAACGCTTAGGTTAAGTTTCAGAGATGCTTCTAATGTACCAAAGCTGGACTTAGACATAATTTCACTCTCACAACATTATGGCTGGTTGGAGACAGTCCGAACCACAAGTACCGGATCGATGGTTCTGGGCGTATACTGGGGGGACGGGGGGGACTCCCTCCCATTAACCCCTGACTATACCGGGGATACGCTTATCACAATGCCTTTCTGGTCTGTGCTGAAGCAGGGCATTCTGGCAGCCAAGTGGCTTGACCTTTATTAGTGAGCCTGGTTACCCCCTCTCGGAACCACAGACTTAGAAATCGCCAGCTCATATACAGTGCATAAAATATATTTATATAATATATTTATATATATACCCTTATACACCATTTTAATAAAAAATATCACAAAATTCTTCTAAGTCCCTCGGGAAAAGTGAAAGACGCGCACGTTCATTTTCAGAGCTCCTTGACCTTCCTATAAGAAGTTAGCCAAAAAGTAGCTTCGAAAAACGCTTAGGTTAAGTTTCAGAGTTGCTTCTAATGTACCAAAGCTGGACTTAGACATAATTTCACTCTCACAACATTATGGCTGGTTGGAGACAGTCCGAACCACAAGTACCGGGTCCATGGTTCTGGGCGTATACTGGGGGGACGGGGACGACTCCCATTAACCCCTGACTATACCGGGGATACGCTTATCACAATGCCTTTCTGGTCTGTGCTGAAGCAGGGCATTCTGGCAGCCAAGTGGCTTGACCTTTATTAGTGAGCCTGGTTACCCCCTCTCGGAACCACAGACTTAGAAATCGCCAGCTCATATACAGTGCATAAAATATATTTATATATATACCCTTATACACCATTTTAATGAAAAATATCACAAAATTCTTCTAAGTCCCTCGGGAAAAGTGAAAGACGCGCACGTTCATTTTCAGAGCTCCTAGACCTTCCTATAAGAAGTTAGCCAAAAAGTAGCTTCGAAAAACGCTTAGGTTAAGTTTCAGAGATGCTTCTAATGTACCAAAGCTGGACTTAGACATAATTTCACTCTCACAACATTATGGCTGGTTGGAGACAGTCCGAACCACAAGTACCGGATCGATGGTTCTGGGTGTATACTGGGGGGACGGGGGGGACTCCCATTAACCCCTGACTATACCGGGGATACGCTTATCACAATGCCTTTCTGGTCTGTGCTGAAGCAGGGCATTCTGGCAGCCAAGTGGCTTGACCTTTATTAGTGAGCCTGGTTACCCCCTCTCGGAACCACAGACTTAGAAATCGCCAGCTCATATACAGTGCATAAAATATATTTATATAATATATTTATATATATACCCTTATACACCATTTTAATAAAAAATATCACAAAATTCTTCTAAGTCCCTCGGGAAAAGTGAAAGACGCGCACGTTCATTTTCAGAGATCCTTGACCTTCCTATAAGAAGTTAGCCAAAAAGTAGCTTCGAAAAACGCTTAGGTTAAGTTTCAGAGTTGCTTCTAATGTACCAAAGCTGGACTTAGACATAATTTCACTCTCACAACATTATGGCTGGTTGGAGACAGTCCGAACCACAAGTACCGGGTCCATGGTTCTGGGCGTATACTGGGGGGACGGGGACGACTCCCATTAACACTTGACTATACCGGGGATACGCTTATCGCAATGCCTTTCTGGTCTGTGCTGAAGCAGGGCATTCTGGCAACCATGTGGCTTGACCTTTATTAGTGAGCCTGGTTACCCCCTCTCGGAACCACAGACTTAGAAATCGCCAGCTCATATACAGTACATAAAATATATTTATATATACCCTTATACACCATTTTAATAAAAAATATCACAAAATTCTTCTAAGTCTCTCGGGAAGAGTGAAAGACGCGCACGTTCATTTTTAGAGCTCCTAGACCTTCCTATAAGAAGTTAGCCAAAAAGTAGCTTCGAAAAACGCTTAGGTTAAGTTTCAGAGTTGCTTCTAATGTACCAAAGCTGGACTTAGACATAATTTCACTCTCACAACATTATGGCTGGTTGGAGACAGTCCGAACCACAAGTACCGGGTCCATGGTTCTGGGCGTATACTGGGGGGACGGGGATGACTCCCATTAACCCCTGACTATACCGGGGATGCGCTTATCACAATGCCTTTCTGGTCTGTGCTGAAGCAGGGCATTCTGGCAGCCAAGTGGCTTGACCTGTATTAGTGCGCCTGGTTACCCCCTCTCGGAACCACAGACTTAGAAATCGCCAGCTCATATACAGTGCATAAAATATATTTATATATATACCCTTATACACCATTTTAATAAAAAATATCACAAAATTCTTCTAAGTCCCTCGGGAAGAGTGAAAGACGCGCACGTTCATTTTCAGAGCTCCTAGACCTTCCTATAAGAAGTTAGCCAAAAAGTAGCTTCGAAAAACGCTTAGGTTAAGTTTCAGAGTTGCTTCTAATGTACCAAAGCTGGACTTAGACATAATTTCACTCTCACAACATTATGGCTGGTTGGAGACAGTCCGAACCACAAGTACCGGGTCCATGGTTCTGGGCGTATACTGGGGGGGACGGGGACGACTCCCATGAACCCCTGACTATACCGGGGATACGCTTATCACAATGCCTTTCTGGTCTGTGCTGAAGCAGGGCATTCTGGCAGCCAAGTGGCTTGACCTTTATTAGTGAGCCTGGTTACCCCCTCTCGGAACCACAGACTTAGAAATCGCCAGCTCATATACAGTGCATAAAATATATTTATATATATACCCTTATACACCATTTTAATGAAAAATATCACAAAATTCTTCTAAGTCCCTCGGGAAAAGTGAAAGACGCGCACGTTCATTTTCAGAGCTCCTAGACCTTCCTATAAGAAGTTAGCCAAAAAGTAGCTTCGAAAAACGCTTAGGTTAAGTTTCAGAGATGCTTCTAATGTACCAAAGCTGGACTTAGACATAATTTCACTCTCACAACATTATGGCTGGTTGGAGACAGTCCGAACCACAAGTACCGGATCGATGGTTCTGGGTGTATACTGGGGGGACGGGGGGGACTCCCATTAACCCCTGACTATACCGGGGATACGCTTATCACAATGCCTTTCTGGTCTGTGCTGAAGCAGGGCATTCTGGCAGCCAAGTGGCTTGACCTTTATTAGTGAGCCTGGTTACCCCCTCTCGGAACCACAGACTTAGAAATCGCCAGCTCATATACAGTGCATAAAATATATTTATATAATATATTTATATATATACCCTTATACACCATTTTAATAAAAAATATCACAAAATTCTTCTAAGTCCCTCGGGAAGAGTGAAAGACGCGCACGTTCATTTTCAGCGCTCCTAGACCTTCCTATAAGAAGTTAGCCAAAAAGTAGCTTCGAAAAACGTTTAGGTTAAGTTTCAGAGTTGCTTCTAATGTACCAAAGCTGGACTTAGACATAATTTCACTCTCACAACATTATGGCTGGTTGGAGACAGTCCGAACCACAAGTACCGGGTCGATGGTTCTGGCCGTATACTGGGGGGACGGGGACGACTCCCATTAACACCTGACTATACCGGGGATACGCTTATCGCAATGCCTTTCTGGTCTGTGCTGAAGCAGGGCATTCTGGCAACCATGTGGCTTGACCTTTATTAGTGAGCCTGGTTACCCCCTCTCGGAACCACAGACTTAGAAATCGCCAGCTCATATACAGTGCATAAAATATATTTATATATATACCCTTATACACCATTTTAATAAAAAATATCACAAAATTCTTCTAAGTCCCTCGGGAAAAGTGAAAGACGCGCACGTTCATTTTCAGAGCTCCTAGACCTTCCTATAAGAAGTTAGCCAAAAAGTAGCTTCGAAAAACGCTTAGGTTAAGTTTCAGAGATGCTTCTAATGTACCAAAGCTGGACTTAGACATAATTTCACTCTCACAACATTATGGCTGGTTGGAGACAGTCCGAACCACAAGTACCGGATCGATGGTTCTGGGTGTATACTGGGGGGACGGGGGGGACTCCCATTAACCCCTGACTATACCGGGGATACGCTTATCACAATGCCTTTCTGGTCTGTGCTGAAGCAGGGCATTCTGGCAGCCAAGTGGCTTGACCTTTATTAGTGAGCCTGGTTACCCCCTCTCGGAACCACAGACTTAGAAATCGCCAGCTCATATACAGTGCATAAAATATATTTATATAATATATTTATATATATACCCTTATACACCATTTTAATAAAAAATATCACAAAATTCTTCTAAGTCCCTCGGGAAAAGTGAAAGACGCGCACGTTCATTTTCAGAGATCCTTGACCTTCCTATAAGAAGTTTGCCAAAAAGTAGCTTCGAAAAACGCTTAGGTTAAGTTTCAGAGTTGCTTCTAATGTACCAAAGCTGGACTTAGACATAATTTCACTCTCACAACATTATGGCTGGTTGGAGACAGTCCGAACCACAAGTACCGGGTCCATGGTTCTGGGCGTATACTGGGGGGACGGGGACGACTCCCATTAACACTTGACTATACCGGGGATACGCTTATCGCAATGCCTTTCTGGTCTGTGCTTAAGCAGGGCATTCTGGCAACCATGTGGCTTGACCTTTATTAGTGAGCCTGGTTACCCCCTCTCGGAACCACAGACTTAGAAATCGCCAGCTCATATACAGTGCATAAAATATATTTATATATACCCTTATACACCATTTTAATAAAAAATATCACAAAATTCTTCTAAGTCTCTCGGGAAGAGTGAAAGACGCGCACGTTCATTTTTAGAGCTCCTAGACCTTCCTATAAGAAGTTAGCCAAAAAGTAGCTTCGAAAAACGCTTAGGTTAAGTTTCAGAGTTGCTTCTAATGTACCAAAGCTGGACTTAGACATAATTTCACTCTCACAACATTATGGCTGGTTGGAGACAGTCCGAACCACAAGTACCGGGTCCATGGTTCTGGGCGTATACTGGGGGGACGGGGATGACTCCCATTAACCCCTGACTATACCGGGGATGCGCTTATCACAATGCCTTTCTGGTCTGTGCTGAAGCAGGGCATTCTGGCAGCCAAGTGGCTTGACCTGTATTAGTGCGCCTGGTTACCCCCTCTCGGAACCACAGACTTAGAAATCGCCTGCTCATATACAGTGCATAAAATATATTTATATATATACCCTTATACACCATTTTAATAAAAAATATCACAAAATTCTTCTAAGTCCCTCGGGAAGAGTGAAAGACGCGCACGTTCATTTTCAGAGCTCCTAGACCTTCCTATAAGAAGTTAGCCAAAAAGTAGCTTCGAAAAACGCTTAGGTTAAGTTTCAGAGTTGCTTCTCATGTACCAAAGCTGGACTTAGACATAATTTCACTCTCACAACATTATGGCTGGTTGGAGACAGTCCGAACCACAAGTACCGGGTCCATGGTTCTGGGCGTATACTGGGGGGGACGGGGACGACTCCCATGAACCCCTGACTATACCGGGGATACGCTTATCACAATGCCTTTCTGGTCTGTGCTGAAGCAGGGCATTCTGGCAGCCAAGTGGCTTGACCTTTATTAGTGAGCCTGGTTACCCCCTCTCGGAACCACAGACTTAGAAATCGCCAGCTCATATACAGTGCATAAAATATATTTATATATATACCCTTATACACCATTTTAATGAAAAATATCACAAAATTCTTCTAAGTCCCTCGGGAAAAGTGAAAGACGCGCACGTTCATTTTCAGAGCTCCTAGACCTTCCTATAAGAAGTTAGCCAAAAAGTAGCTTCGAAAAACGCTTAGGTTAAGTTTCAGAGATGCTTCTAATGTACCAAAGCTGGACTTAGACATAATTTCACTCTCACAACATTATGGCTGGTTGGAGACAGTCCGAACCACAAGTACCGGATCGATGGTTCTGGGTGTATACTGGGGGGACGGGGGGGACTCCCATTAACCCCTGACTATACCGGGGATACGCTTATCACAATGCCTTTCTGGTCTGTGCTGAAGCAGGGCATTCTGGCAGCCAAGTGGCTTGACCTTTATTAGTGAGCCTGGTTACCCCCTCTCGGAACCACAGACTTAGAAATCGCCAGCTCATATACAGTGCATAAAATATATTTATATAATATATTTATATATATACCCTTATACACCATTTTAATAAAAAATATCACAAAATTCTTCTAAGTCCCTCGGGAAGAGTGAAAGACGCGCACGTTCATTTTCAGCGCTCCTAGACCTTCCTATAAGAAGTTAGCCAAAAAGTAGCTTCGAAAAACGTTTAGGTTAAGTTTCAGAGTTGCTTCTAATGTACCAAAGCTGGACTTAGACATAATTTCACTCTCACAACATTATGGCTGGTTGGAGACAGTCCGAACCACAAGTACCGGGTCGATGGTTCTGGCCGTATACTGGGGGGACGGGGACGACTCCCATTAACACCTGACTATACCGGGGATACGCTTATCGCAATGCCTTTCTGGTCTGTGCTGAAGCAGGGCATTCTGGCAACCATGTGGCTTGACCTTTATTAGTGAGCCTGGTTACCCCCTCTCGGAACCACAGACTTAGAAATCGCCAGCTCATATACAGTGCATAAAATATTTTTATATATATACCCTTATACACCATTTTAATAAAAAATATCACAAAATTCTTCTAAGTCCCTCGGGAAGAGTGAAAGACGCGCACGTTCATTTTTAGAGCTCCTAGACCTTCCTATAAGAAGTTAGCCAAAAAGTAGCTTCGAAAAACGCTTAGGTTACGTTTCAGAGTTGCTTCTAATGTACCAAAGCTGGACTTAGACATAATTTCACTCTCACAACATTATGGCTGGTTGGAGACAGTCCGAACCACAAGTACCGGG
Source organism: Ascaphus truei (assembly GCF_040206685.1). Taxonomy (NCBI): domain Eukaryota; kingdom Metazoa; phylum Chordata; class Amphibia; order Anura; family Ascaphidae; genus Ascaphus; species Ascaphus truei. Next base: position 291,081,095 of record NC_134483.1, on the reverse strand, counting down.
TCCATGGTTCTGGGCGTATACCGGGGGGACGGGGATGACTCCCATTAACCCCTGACTATACCGGGGATGCGCTTATCACAATGCCTTTCTGGTCTGTGCTGAAGCAGGGCATTCTGGCAGCCAAGTGGCTTGACCTGTATTAGTGCGCCTGGTTACCCCCTCTCGGAACCACAGACTTAGAAATCGCCAGCTCATATACAGTGCATAAAATATATTTATATATATACCCTTATACACCATTTTAATAAAAAATATCACAAAATTCTTCTAAGTCCCTCGGGAAGAGTGAAAGACGCGCACGTTCATTTTCAGAGCTCCTAGACCTTCCTATAAGAAGTTAGCCAAAAAGTAGCTTCGAAAAACGCTTAGGTTAAGTTTCAGAGTTGCTTCTAATGTACCAAAGCTGGACTTAGACATAATTTCACTCTCACAACATTATGGCTGGTTGGAGACAGTCCGAACCACAAGTACCGGGTCCATGGTTCTGGGCGTATACTGGGGGGGACGGGGACGACTCCCATTAACCCCTGACTATACCGGGGATACGCTTATCACAATGCCTTTCTGGTCTGTGCTGAAGCAGGGCATTCTGGCAGCCACGTGGCTTGACCTTTATTAGTGAGCCTGGTTACCCCCTCTCGGAACCACAGACTTAGAAATCGCCAGCTCATATACAATGCATAAAATATATTTATATAATATATTTATATATATATACCCTTATACACCATTTTAATAAAAAATATCACAAAATTCTTCTAAGTCCCTCGGGAAGAGTGAAAGACGCGCACGTTCATTTTCAGAGCTCCTAGACCTTCCTATAAGAAGTTAGCCAAAAAGTAGCTTCGAAAAACGCTTAGGTTAAGTTTCAGAATTGCTTCTAATGTACCAAAGCTGGACTTAGACATAATTTCACTCTCACAACATTATGGCTGGTTGGAGACAGTCCGAACCACAAGTACCGGGTCCATGGTTCTGGGCGTATACTGGGGGGACGGGGACGACTCCCATTAACCCCTGACTATACCGGGGATACGCTTATCACAATGCCTTTCTGGTCTGTGCTGAAGCAGGGCATTCTGGCAGCCAAGTGGCTTGACCTTTATTAGTGAGCCTGGTTACCCCCTCTCGGAACCACAGACTTAGAAATCGCCAGCTCATATACAGTGCATAAAATATATTTATATATATACCCTTATACACCATTTTAATAAAAAATATCACAAAATTCTTCTAAGTCCCTCGGGAAAAGTGAAAGACGCGCACGTTCATTTTCAGAGCTCCTTGACCTTCCTATAAGAAGTTAGCCAAAAAGTAGCTTCGAAAAACGCTTAGGTTAAGTTTCAGAGTTGCTTCTAATGTACCAAAGCTGGACTTAGACATAATTTCACTCTCACAACATTATGGCTGGTTGGAGACAGTCCGAACCACAAGTACCGGGTCCATGGTTCTGGGCGTATACCGGGGGGACGGGGATGACTCCCATTAACCCCTGACTATACCGGGGATGCGCTTATCACAATGCCTTTCTGGTCTGTGCTGAAGCAGGGCATTCTGGCAGCCAAGTGGCTTGACCTGTATTAGTGCGCCTGGTTACCCCCTCTCGGAACCACAGACTTAGAAATCGCCAGCTCATATACAGTGCATAAAATATATTTATATATATACCCTTATACACCATTTTAATAAAAAATATCACAAAATTCTTCTAAGTCCCTCGGGAAGAGTGAAAGACGCGCACGTTCATTTTCAGAGCTCCTAGACCTTCCTATAAGAAGTTAGCCAAAAAGTAGCTTCGAAAAACGCTTAGGTTAAGTTTCAGAGTTGCTTCTAATGTACCAAAGCTGGACTTAGACATAATTTCACTCTCACAACATTATGGCTGGTTGGAGACAGTCCGAACCACAAGTACCGGGTCCATGGTTCTGGGCGTATACTGGGGGGGACGGGGACGACTCCCATTAACCCCTGACTATACCGGGGATACGCTTATCACAATGCCTTTCTGGTCTGTGCTGAAGCAGGGCATTCTGGCAGCCACGTGGCTTGACCTTTATTAGTGAGCCTGGTTACCCCCTCTCGGAACCACAGACTTAGAAATCGCCAGCTCATATACAATGCATAAAATATATTTATATAATATATTTATATATATATACCCTTATACACCATTTTAATAAAAAATATCACAAAATTCTTCTAAGTCCCTCGGGAAGAGTGAAAGACGCGCACGTTCATTTTCAGAGCTCCTAGACCTTCCTATAAGAAGTTAGCCAAAAAGTAGCTTCGAAAAACGCTTAGGTTAAGTTTCAGAATTGCTTCTAATGTACCAAAGCTGGACTTAGACATAATTTCACTCTCACAACATTATGGCTGGTTGGAGACAGTCCGAACCACAAGTACCGGGTCCATGGTTCTGGGCGTATACTGGGGGGACGGGGACGACTCCCATTAACCCCTGACTATACCGGGGATACGCTTATCACAATGCCTTTCTGGTCTGTGCTGAAGCAGGGCATTCTGGCAGCCAAGTGGCTTGACCTTTATTAGTGAGCCTGGTTACCCCCTCTCGGAACCACAGACTTAGAAATCGCCAGCTCATATACAGTGCATAAAATATATTTATATATATACCCTTATACACCATTTTAATAAAAAATATCACAAAATTCTTCTAAGTCCCTCGGAAAAAGTGAAAGACGCGCACGTTCATTTTCAGAGCTCCTTGACCTTCCTATAAGAAGTTAGCCAAAAAGTAGCTTCGAAAAACGCTTAGGTTAAGTTTCAGAGTTGCTTCTAATGTACCAAAGCTGGACTTAGACATAATTTCACTCTCACAACATTATGGCTGGTTGGAGACAGTCCGAACCACAAGTACCGGATCGATGGTTCTGGGCGTATACTGGGGGGACCGGGGGGACTCCCATTAACCCCTGACTATACCGGGGATACGCTTATCACAATGCCTTTCTGGTCTGTGCTGAAGCAGGGCATTCTGGCAGCCAAGTGGCTTGACCTTTATTAGTGAGCCTGGTTACCCCCTCTCGGAACCACAGACTTAGAAATCGCCAGCGCATATACAGTGCATAAAATATATTTATATAATATATTTATATATATACCCTTATACACCATTTTAATAAAAAATATCACAAAATTCTTCTAAGTCCCTAGGGAAAAGTGAAAGACGCGCACGTTCATTTTCAGAGCTCCTTGACCTTCCTATAAGAAGTTAGCCAAAAAGTAGCTTCGAAAAACGCTTAGGTTAAGTTTCAGAGTTGCTTCTAATGTACCAAAGCTGGACTTAGACATAATTTCACTCTCACAACATTATGGCTGGTTGGAGACAGTCCGAACCACAAGTACCGGGTCCATGGTTCTGGGCGTATACTGGGGGGACGGGGACGACTCCCATTAACCCCTGACTATACCGGGGATACGCTTATCACAATGCCTTTCTGGTCTGTGCTGAAGCAGGGCATTCTGGCAGCCAAGTGGCTTGACCTGTATTAGTGCGCCTGGTTACCCCCTCTCGGAACCACAGACTTAGAAATCGCCAGCTCATATACAGTGCATAAAATATATTTATATATATACCCTTATACACCATTTTAATAAAAAATATCACAAAATTCTTCTAAGTCCCTCGGGAAGAGTGAAAGACGCGCACGTTCATTTTCAGAGCTCCTAGACCTTCCTATAAGAAGTTAGCCAAAAAGTAGCTTCGAAAAACGCTTAGGTTAAGTTTCAGAGTTGCTTCTAATGTACCAAAGCTGGACTTAGACATTATTTCACTCTCACAACATTATGGCTGGTTGGAGACAGTCCGAACCACATGTACCGGGTCCATGGTTCTGGGCGTATACTGGGGGGACGGGGACGACTCCCATTAACCCCTGACTATACCGGGGATACGCTTATCACAATGCCTTTCTGGTCTGTGCTGAAGCAGGGCATTCTGGCAGCCAAGTGGCTTGACCTTTATTAGTGAGCCTGGTTACCCGCTCTCGGAACCACAGACTTAGAAATCGCCAGCTCATATACAGTGCATAAAATATATTTATATATATACCCTTATACACCATTTTAATAAAAAATATCACAAAATTCTTCTAAGTCCCTCGGGAAGAGTGAAAGACGCGCACGTTCATTTTCAGAGCTCCTAGACCTTCCTATAAGAAGTTAGCCAAAAAGTAGCTTCGAAAAACGCTTAGGTTAAGTTTCAGAGTTGCTTCTAATGTACCAAAGCTGGACTTAGACATAATTTCACTCTCACAACATTATGGCTGGTTGGAGACAGTCCGAACCACAAGTACCGGATCGATGGTTCTGGGCGTATACTGGGGGGACGGGGACGACTCCCATTAACCCCTGACTATACCGGGGATACGCTTATCACAATGCCTTTCTGGTCTGTGCTGAAGCAGGGAATTCTGGCAGCCAAGTGGCTTGACCTTTATTCATGAGCCTGGTTACCCCCTCTTGGAACCACAGACTTAGAAATCGCCAGCTCATATACAGTGCATAAAATATATTTATATAATATATTTATATATATACCCTTATACACCATTTTAATAAAAAATATCACAAAATTCTTTTAAGTCCCTCGGGAAGAGTGAAAGACGCGCACGTTCATTTTCAGAGCTCCTAGACCTTCCTATAAGAAGTTAGCCAAAAAGTAGCTTCGAAAAACGCTTAGGTTAAGTTTCAGAGTTGCTTCTAATGTACCAAAGCTGGACTTAGACATAATTTCACTCTCACAACATTATGGCTGGTTGGAGACAGTCCGAACCCCAAGTACCGGATCGATGGTTCTGGGCGTATACTGGGGGGACGGGGACGACTCCCATTAACCCCTGACTATACCGGGGATACGCTTATCACAATGCCTTTCTGGTCTGTGCTGAAGCAGGGCATTCTGGCAGCCAAGTGGCTTGACCTTTATTAGTGAGCCTGGTTACCCCCTCTCGGAACCACAGACTTAGAAATCGCCAGCTCATATACAGTGCATAAAATATATTTATATATATACCCTTATACACCATTTTAATGAAAAATATCACAAAATTCTTCTAAGTCCCTCGGGAAAAGTGAAAGACGCGCACGTTCATTTTTAGAGCTCCTAGACCTTCCTATAAGAAGTTAGCCAAAAAGTAGCTTCGAAAAACGCTTAGGTTAAGTTTCAGAGATGCTTCTAATGTACCAAAGCTGGACTTAGACATAATTTCACTCTCACAACATTATGGCTGGTTGGAGACAGTCCGAACCACAAGTACCGGATCGATGGTTCTGGGTGTATACTGGGGGGACGGGGGGGACTCCCATTAACCCCTGACTATACCGGGGATACGCTTATCACAATGCCTTTCTGGTCTGTGCTGAAGCAGGGCATTCTGGCAGCCAAGTGGCTTGACCTTTATTAGTGAGCCTGGTTACCCCCTCTCGGAACCACAGACTTAGAAATCGCCAGCTCATATACAGTGCATAAAATATATTTATGTAATATATTTATATATATACCCTTATACACCATTTTAATAAAAAATATCACAAAATTCTTCTAAGTCCCTCGGGAAAAGTGAAAGACGCGCACGTTCATTTTCAGAGATCCTTGACCTTCCTATAAGAAGTTAGCCAAAAAGTAGCTTCGAAAAACGCTTAGGTTAAGTTTCAGAGTTGCTTCTAATGTACCAAAGCTGGACTTAGACATAATTTCACTCTCACAACATTATGGCTGGTTGGAGACAGTCCGAACCACAAGTACCGGGTCCATGGTTCTGGGCGTATACTGGGGGGACGGGGACGACTCCCATTAACCCCTGACTATACCGGGGATACGCTTATCACAATGCCTTTCTGGTCTGTGCTGAAGCAGGGCATTCTGGCAGCCAAGTGGCTTGACCTTTATTAGTGAGCCTGGTTACCCCCTCTCGGAACCACAGACTTAGAAATCGCCAGCTCATATACAGTGCATAAAATATATTTATATATATACCCTTATACACCATTTTAATAAAAAATATCACAAAATTCTTCTAAGTCCCTCGGGAAGAGTGAAAGACGCGCACGTTCATTTTCAGCGCTCCTAGACCTTCCTATAAGAAGTTAGCCAAAAAGTAGCTTCGAAAAACGCTTAGGTTAAGTTTCAGAGTTGCTTCTAATGTACCAAAGCTGGACTTAGACATAATTTCACTCTCACAACATTATGGCTGGTTGGAGACAGTCCGAACCACAAGTACCGGGTCGATGGTTCTGGCCGTATACTGGGGGGACGGGGACGACTCCCATTAACACTTGACTATACCGGGGATACGCTTATCGCAATGCCTTTCTGGTCTGTGCTGAAGCAGGGCATTCTGGCAACCATGTGGCTTGACCTTTATTAGTGAGCCTGGTTACCCCCTCTCGGAACCACAGACTTAGAAATCGCCAGCTCATATACAGTGCATAAAATATATTTATATATACCCTTATACACCATTTTAATAAAAAATATCACAAAATTCTTCTAAGTCTCTCGGGAAGAGTGAAAGACGCGCACGTTCATTTTTAGAGCTCCTAGACCTTCCTATAAGAAGTTAGCCAAAAAGTAGCTTCGAAAAACGCTTAGGTTAAGTTTCAGAGTTGCTTCTAATGTACCAAAGCTGGACTTAGACATAATTTCACTCTCACAACATTATGGCTGGTTGGAGACAGTCCGAACCACAAGTACCGGATCGATGGTTCTGGGCGTATACTGGGGGGACGGGGACGACTCCCATTAACCCCTGACTATACCGGGGATACGCTTATCACAATGCCTTTCTGGTCTGTGCTGAAGCAGGGAATTCTGGCAGCCAAGTGGCTTGACCTTTATTCATGAGCCTGGTTACCCCCTCTTGGAACCACAGACTTAGAAATCGCCAGCTCATATACAGTGCATAAAATATATTTATATAATATATTTATATATATACCCTTATACACCATTTTAATAAAAAATATCACAAAATTCTTTTAAGTCCCTCGGGAAGAGTGAAAGACGCGCACGTTCATTTTCAGAGCTCCTAGACCTTCCTATAAGAAGTTAGCCAAAAAGTAGCTTCGAAAAACGCTTAGGTTAAGTTTCAGAGTTGCTTCTAATGTACCAAAGCTGGACTTAGACATAATTTCACTCTCACAACATTATGGCTGGTTGGAGACAGTCCGAACCCCAAGTACCGGATCGATGGTTCTGGGCGTATACTGGGGGGACGGGGACGACTCCCATTAACCCCTGACTATACCGGGGATACGCTTATCACAATGCCTTTCTGGTCTGTGCTGAAGCAGGGCATTCTGGCAGCCAAGTGGCTTGACCTTTATTAGTGAGCCTGGTTACCCCCTCTCGGAACCACAGACTTAGAAATCGCCAGCTCATATACAGTGCATAAAATATATTTATATATATACCCTTATACACCATTTTAATGAAAAATATCACAAAATTCTTCTAAGTCCCTCGGGAAAAGTGAAAGACGCGCACGTTCATTTTTAGAGCTCCTAGACCTTCCTATAAGAAGTTAGCCAAAAAGTAGCTTCGAAAAACGCTTAGGTTAAGTTTCAGAGATGCTTCTAATGTACCAAAGCTGGACTTAGACATAATTTCACTCTCACAACATTATGGCTGGTTGGAGACAGTCCGAACCACAAGTACCGGATCGATGGTTCTGGGTGTATACTGGGGGGACGGGGGGGACTCCCATTAACCCCTGACTATACCGGGGATACGCTTATCACAATGCCTTTCTGGTCTGTGCTGAAGCAGGGCATTCTGGCAGCCAAGTGGCTTGACCTTTATTAGTGAGCCTGGTTACCCCCTCTCGGAACCACAGACTTAGAAATCGCCAGCTCATATACAGTGCATAAAATATATTTATATAATATATTTATATATATACCCTTATACACCATTTTAATAAAAAATATCACAAAATTCTTCTAAGTCCCTCGGGAAAAGTGAAAGACGCGCACGTTCATTTTCAGAGATCCTTGACCTTCCTATAAGAAGTTAGCCAAAAAGTAGCTTCGAAAAACGCTTAGGTTAAGTTTCAGAGTTGCTTCTAATGTACCAAAGCTGGACTTAGACATAATTTCACTCTCACAACATTATGGCTGGTTGGAGACAGTCCGAACCACAAGTACCGGGTCCATGGTTCTGGGCGTATACTGGGGGGACGGGGACGACTCCCATTAACCCCTGACTATACCGGGGATACGCTTATCACAATGCCTTTCTGGTCTGTGCTGAAGCAGGGCATTCTGGCAGCCAAGTGGCTTGACCTTTATTAGTGAGCCTGGTTACCCCCTCTCGGAACCACAGACTTAGAAATCGCCAGCTCATATACAGTGCATAAAATATATTTATATATATACCCTTATACACCATTTTAATAAAAAATATCACAAAATTCTTCTAAGTCCCTCGGGAAGAGTGAAAGACGCGCACGTTCATTTTCAGCGCTCCTAGACCTTCCTATAAGAAGTTAGCCAAAAAGTAGCTTCGAAAAACGCTTAGGTTAAGTTTCAGAGTTGCTTCTAATGTACCAAAGCTGGACTTAGACATAATTTCACTCTCACAACATTATGGCTGGTTGGAGACAGTCCGAACCACAAGTACCGGGTCGATGGTTCTGGCCGTATACTGGGGGGACGGGGACGACTCCCATTAACACTTGACTATACCGGGGATACGCTTATCGCAATGCCTTTCTGGTCTGTGCTGAAGCAGGGCATTCTGGCAACCATGTGGCTTGACCTTTATTAGTGAGCCTGGTTACCCCCTCTCGGAACCACAGACTTAGAAATCGCCAGCTCATATACAGTGCATAAAATATATTTATATATACCCTTATACACCATTTTAATAAAAAATATCACAAAATTCTTCTAAGTCTCTCGGGAAGAGTGAAAGACGCGCACGTTCATTTTTAGAGCTCCTAGACCTTCCTATAAGAAGTTAGCCAAAAAGTAGCTTCGAAAAACGCTTAGGTTAAGTTTCAGAGTTGCTTCTAATGTACCAAAGCTGGACTTAGACATAATTTCACTCTCACAACATTATGGCTGGTTGGAGACAGTCCGAACCACAAGTACCGGGTCCATGGTTCTGGGCGTATACTGGGGGGACGGGGATGACTCCCATTAACCCCTGACTATACCGGGGATGCGCTTATCACAATGCCTTTCTGGTCTGTGCTGAAGCAGGGCATTCTGGCAGCCAAGTGGCTTGACCTGTATTAGTGCGCCTGGTTACCCCCTCTCGGAACCACAGACTTAGAAATCGCCAGCTCATATACAGTGCATAAAATATATTTATATATACCCTTATACACCATTTTAATAAAAAATATCACAAAATTCTTCTAAGTCTCTCGGGAAGAGTGAAAGACGCGCACGTTCATTTTTAGAGCTCCTAGACCTTCCTATAAGAAGTTAGCCAAAAAGTAGCTTCGAAAAACGCTTAGGTTAAGTTTCAGAGTTGCTTCTAATGTACCAAAGCTGGACTTAGACATAATTTCACTCTCACAACATTATGGCTGGTTGGAGACAGTCCGAACCACAAGTACCGGGTCCATGGTTCTGGGCGTATACTGGGGGGGACGGGGACGACTCCCATTAACCCCTGACTATACCGGGGATACGCTTATCACAATGCCTTTCTGGTCTGTGCTGAAGCAGGGCATTCTGGCAGCCAAGTGGCTTGACCTTTATTAGTGAGCCTGGTTACCCCCTCTCGGAACCACAGACTTAGAAATCGCCAGCTCATTTACAATGCATAAAATATATTTATATAATATATTTATATATATATACCCTTATACACCATTTTAATAAAAAATATCACAAAATTCTTCTAAGTCCCTCGGGAAGAGTGAAAGACGCGCACGTTCATTTTCAGAGCTCCTAGACCTTCCTATAAGAAGTTAGCCAAAAAGTAGCTTCGAAAAACGCTTAGGTTAAGTTTCAGAGTTGCTTCTAATGTACCAAAGCTGGACTTAGACATAATTTCACTCTCACAACATTATGGCTGGTTGGAGACAGTCCGAACCACAAGTACCGGATCGATGGTTCTGGGCGTATACTGGGGGGACGGGGACGACTCCCATTAACCCCTGACTATACCGGGGATACGCTTATCACAATGCCTTTCTGGTCTGTGCTGAAGCAGGGCATTCTGGCAGCCAAGTGGCTTGACCTTTATTAGTGAGCCTGGTTACCCCCTCTCGGAACCACAGACTTAGAAATCGCCAGCTCATATACAGTGCATAAAATATATTTATATATACCCTTATACACCATTTTAATAAAAAATATCACAAAATTCTTCTAAGTCTCTCGGGAAGAGTGAAAGACGCGCACGTTCATTTTTTGAGCTCCTAGACCTTCCTATAAGAAGTTAGCTAAAAAGTAGCTTCGAAAAACGCTTAGGTTAAGTTTCAGAGTTGCTTCTAATGTTCCAAAGCTGGACTTAGACATAATTTCACTCTCACAACATTATGGCTGGTTGGAGACAGTCCGAACCACAAGTACCGGGTCCATGGTTCTGGGCGTATACTGGGGGGACGGGGACGACTCCCATTAACCCCTGACTATACCGGGGATACGCTTATCACAATGCCTTTCTGGTCTGTGCTGAAGCAGGGCATTCTGGCAGCCAAGTGGCTTGACCTGTATTAGTGCGCCTGGTTACCCCCTCTCGGAACCACAGACTTAGAAATCGCCAGCTCATATACAGTGCATAAAATATATTTATATATATACCCTTATACACCATTTTAATAAAAAATATCACAAAATTCTTCTAAGTCCCTCGGGAAGAGTGAAAGACGCGCACGTTCATTTTCAGAGCTCCTAGACCTTCCTATAAGAAGTTAGCCAAAAAGTAGCTTCGAAAAACGCTTAGGTTAAGTTTCAGAGTTGCTTCTAATGTACCAAAGCTGGACTTAGACATTATTTCACTCTCACAACATTATGGCTGGTTGGAGACAGTCCGAACCACATGTACCGGGTCCATGGTTCTGGGCGTATACTGGGGGGACGGGGACGACTCCCATTAACCCCTGACTATACCGGGGATACGCTTATCACAATGCCTTTCTGGTCTGTGCTGAAGCAGGGCATTCTGGCAGCCAAGTGGCTTGACCTTTATTAGTGAGCCTGGTTACCCGCTCTCGGAACCACAGACTTAGAAATCGCCAGCTCATATACAGTGCATAAAATATATTTATATATATACCCTTATACACCATTTTAATAAAAAATATCACAAAATTCTTCTAAGTCCCTCGGGAAGAGTGAAAGACGCGCACGTTCATTTTCAGAGCTCCTAGACCTTCCTATAAGAAGTTAGCCAAAAAGTAGCTTCGAAAAACGCTTAGGTTAAGTTTCAGAGTTGCTTCTAATGTACCAAAGCTGGACTTAGACATAATTTCACTCTCACAACATTATGGCTGGTTGGAGACAGTCCGAACCACAAGTACCGGATCGATGGTTCTGGGCGTATACTGGGGGGACGGGGACGACTCCCATTAACCCCTGACTATACCGGGGATACGCTTATCACAATGCCTTTCTGGTCTGTGCTGAAGCAGGGAATTCTGGCAGCCAAGTGGCTTGACCTTTATTCATGAGCCTGGTTACCCCCTCTTGGAACCACAGACTTAGAAATCGCCAGCTCATATACAGTGCATAAAATATATTTATATAATATATTTATATATATACCCTTATACACCATTTTAATAAAAAATATCACAAAATTCTTTTAAGTCCCTCGGGAAGAGTGAAAGACGCGCACGTTCATTTTCAGAGCTCCTAGACCTTCCTATAAGAAGTTAGCCAAAAAGTAGCTTCGAAAAACGCTTAGGTTAAGTTTCAGAGTTGCTTCTAATGTACCAAAGCTGGACTTAGACATAATTTCACTCTCACAACATTATGGCTGGTTGGAGACAGTCCGAACCACAAGTACCGGATCGATGGTTCTGGGCGTATACTGGGGGGACGGGGACGACTCCCATTAACCCCTGACTATACCGGGGATACGCTTATCACAATGCCTTTCTGGTCTGTGCTGAAGCAGGGCATTCTGGCAGCCAAGTGGCTTGACCTTTATTAGTGAGCCTGGTTACCCCCTCTCGGAACCACAGACTTAGAAATCGCCAGCTCATATACAGTGCATAAAATATATTTATATATATACCCTTATACACCATTTTAATGAAAAATATCACAAAATTCTTCTAAGTCCCTCGGGAAAAGTGAAAGACGCGCACGTTCATTTTCAGAGCTCCTAGACCTTCCTATAAGAAGTTAGCCAAAAAGTAGCTTCGAAAAACGCTTAGGTTAAGTTTCAGAGATGCTTCTAATGTACCAAAGCTGGACTTAGACATAATTTCACTCTCACAACATTATGGCTGGTTGGAGACAGTCCGAACCACAAGTACCGGATCGATGGTTCTGGGTGTATACTGGGGGGACGGGGGGGACTCCCATTAACCCCTGACTATACCGGGGATACGCTTATCACAATGCCTTTCTGGTCTGTGCTGAAGCAGGGCATTCTGGCAGCCAAGTGGCTTGACCTTTATTAGTGAGCCTGGTTACCCCCTCTCGGAACCACAGACTTAGAAATCGCCAGCTCATATACAGTGCATAAAATATATATATATATATACCCTTATACACCATTTTAATAAAAAATATCACAAAATTCTTCTAAGTCCCTCGGGAAGAGTGAAAGACGCGCACGTTCATTTTCAGCGCTCCTAGACCTTCCTATAAGAAGTTAGCCAAAAAGTAGCTTCGAAAAACGCTTAGGTTAAGTTTCAGAGTTGCTTCTAATGTACCAAAGCTGGACTTAGACATAATTTCACTCTCACAACATTATGGCTGGTTGGAGACAGTCCGAACCACAAGTACCGGGTCGATGGTTCTGGCCGTATACTGGGGGGACGGGGACGACTCCCATTAACACTTGACTATACCGGGGATACGCTTATCGCAATGCCTTTCTGGTCTGTGCTGAAGCAGGGCATTCTGGCAACCATGTGGCTTGACCTTTATTAGTGAGCCTGGTTACCCCCTCTCGGAACCACAGACTTAGAAATCGCCAGCTCATATACAGTGCATAAAATATATTTATATATACCCTTATACACCATTTTAATAAAAAATATCACAAAATTCTTCTAAGTCTCTCGGGAAGAGTGAAAGACGCGCACGTTCATTTTTAGAGCTCCTAGACCTTCCTATAAGAAGTTAGCCAAAAAGTAGCTTCGAAAAACGCTTAGGTTAAGTTTCAGAGTTGCTTCTAATGTACCAAAGCTGGACTTAGACATAATTTCACTCTCACAACATTATGGCTGGTTGGAGACAGTCCGAACCACAAGTACCGGGTCCATGGTTCTGGGCGTATACTGGGGGGACGGGGATGACTCCCATTAACCCCTGACTATACCGGGGATGCGCTTATCACAATGCCTTTCTGGTCTGTGCTGAAGCAGGGCATTCTGGCAGCCAAGTGGCTTGACCTGTATTAGTGCGCCTGGTTACCCCCTCTCGGAACCACAGACTTAGAAATCGCCAGCTCATATACAGTGCATAAAATATATTTATATATACCCTTATACACCATTTTAATAAAAAATATCACAAAATTCTTCTAAGTCTCTCGGGAAGAGTGAAAGACGCGCACGTTCATTTTTAGAGCTCCTAGACCTTCCTATAAGAAGTTAGCCAAAAAGTAGCTTCGAAAAACGCTTAGGTTAAGTTTCAGAGTTGCTTCTAATGTACCAAAGCTGGACTTAGACATAATTTCACTCTCACAACATTATGGCTGGTTGGAGACAGTCCGAACCACAAGTACCGGGTCCATGGTTCTGGGCGTATACTGGGGGGGACGGGGACGACTCCCATTAACCCCTGACTATACCGGGGATACGCTTATCACAATGCCTTTCTGGTCTGTGCTGAAGCAGGGCATTCTGGCAGCCAAGTGGCTTGACCTTTATTAGTGAGCCTGGTTACCCCCTCTCGGAACCACAGACTTAGAAATCGCCAGCTCATTTACAATGCATAAAATATATTTATATAATATATTTATATATATATACCCTTATACACCATTTTAATAAAAAATATCACAAAATTCTTCTAAGTCCCTCGGGAAGAGTGAAAGACGCGCACGTTCATTTTCAGAGCTCCTAGACCTTCCTATAAGAAGTTAGCCAAAAAGTAGCTTCGAAAAACGCTTAGGTTAAGTTTCAGAGTTGCTTCTAATGTACCAAAGCTGGACTTAGACATAATTTCACTCTCACAACATTATGCTGGTTGGAGACAGTCCGAACCACAAGTACCGGATCGATGGTTCTGGGCGTATACTGGGGGGACGGGGACGACTCCCATTAACCCCTGACTATACCGGGGATACGCTTATCACAATGCCTTTCTGGTCTGTGCTGAAGCAGGGCATTCTGGCAGCCAAGTGGCTTGACCTTTATTAGTGAGCCTGGTTACCCCCTCTCGGAACCACAGACTTAGAAATCGCCAGCTCATATACAGTGCATAAAATATATTTATATATATACCCTTATACACCATTTTAATGAAAAATATCACAAAATTCTTCTAAGTCCCTCGGGAAAAGAGAAAGACGCGCACGTTCATTTTCAGAGCTCCTAGACCTTCCTATAAGAAGTTAGCCAAAACGTAGCTTCGAAAAACGCTTAGGTTAAGTTTCAGAGATGCTTCTAATGTACCAAAGCTGGACTTAGACATAATTTCACTCTCACAACATTATGGCTGGTTGGAGACAGTCCGAACCACAAGTACCGGATCGATGGTTCTGGGTGTATACTGGGGGGACGGGGGGGACTCCCATTAACCCCTGACTATACCGGGGATACGCTTATCACAATGCCTTTCTGGTCTGTGCTGAAGCAGGGCATTCTGGCAGCCAAGTGGCTTGACCTTTATTAGTGAGCCTGGTTACCCCCTCTCGGAACCACAGACTTAGAAATCGCCAGCTCATATACAGTGCATAAAATATATTTATATAATATATTTATATATATACCCTTATACACCATTTTAATAAAAAATATCACAAAATTCTTCTAAGTCCCTCGGGAAAAGTGAAAGACGCGCACGTTCATTTTCAGAGATCCTTGACCTTCCTATAAGAAGTTAGCCAAAAAGTAGCTTCGAAAAACGCTTAGGTTAAGTTTCAGAGTTGCTTCTAATGTACCAAAGCTGGACTTAGACATAATTTCACTCTCACAACATTATGGCTGGTTGGAGACAGTCCGAACCACAAGTACCGGGTCCATGGTTCTGGGCGTATACTGGGGGGACGGGGACGACTCCCATTAACCCCTGACTATACCGGGGATACGCTTATCACAATGCCTTTCTGGTCTGTGCTGAAGCAGGGCATTCTGGCAGCCAAGTGGCTTGACCTTTATTAGTGAGCCTGGTTACCCCCTCTCGGAACCACAGACTTAGAAATCGCCAGCTCATATACAGTGCATAAAATATATTTATATATATACCCTTATACACCATTTTAATAAAAAATATCACAAAATTCTTCTAAGTCCCTCGGGAAGAGTGAAAGACGCGCACGTTCATTTTCAGCGCTCCTAGACCTTCCTATAAGAAGTTAGCCAAAAAGTAGCTTCGAAAAACGCTTAGGTTAAGTTTCAGAGTTGCTTCTAATGTACCAAAGCTGGACTTAGACATAATTTCACTCTCACAACATTATGGCTGGTTGGAGACAGTCCGAACCACAAGTACCGGGTCGATGGTTCTGGCCGTATACTGGGGGGACGGGGACGACTCCCATTAACACTTGACTATACCGGGGATACGCTTATCGCAATGCCTTTCTGGTCTGTGCTGAAGCAGGGCATTCTGGCAACCATGTGGCTTGACCTTTATTAGTGAGCCTGGTTACCCCCTCTCGGAACCACAGACTTAGAAATCGCCAGCTCATATACAGTGCATAAAATATATTTATATATACCCTTATACACCATTTTAATAAAAAATATCACAAAATTCTTCTAAGTCTCTCGGGAAGAGTGAAAGACGCGCACGTTCATTTTTAGAGCTCCTAGACCTTCCTATAAGAAGTTAGCCAAAAAGTAGCTTCGAAAAACGCTTAGGTTAAGTTTCAGAGTTGCTTCTAATGTACCAAAGCTGGACTTAGACATAATTTCACTCTCACAACATTATGGCTGGTTGGAGACAGTCCGAACCACAAGTACCGGGTCCATGGTTCTGGGCGTATACTGGGGGGACGGGGATGACTCCCATTAACCCCTGACTATACCGGGGATGCGCTTATCACAATGCCTTTCTGGTCTGTGCTGAAGCAGGGCATTCTGGCAGCCAAGTGGCTTGACCTGTATTAGTGCGCCTGGTTACCCCCTCTCGGAACCACAGACTTAGAAATCGCCAGCTCATATACAGTGCATAAAATATATTTATATATACCCTTATACACCATTTTAATAAAAAATATCACAAAATTCTTCTAAGTCTCTCGGGAAGAGTGAAAGACGCGCACGTTCATTTTTAGAGCTCCTAGACCTTCCTATAAGAAGTTAGCCAAAAAGTAGCTTCGAAAAACGCTTAGGTTAAGTTTCAGAGTTGCTTCTAATGTACCAAAGCTGGACTTAGACATAATTTCACTCTCACAACATTATGGCTGGTTGGAGACAGTCCGAACCACAAGTACCGGGTCCATGGTTCTGGGCGTATACTGGGGGGACGGGGATGACTCCCATTAACCCCTGACTATACCGGGGATGCGCTTATCACAATGCCTTTCTGGTCTGTGCTGAAGCAGGGCATTCTGGCAGCCAAGTGGCTTGACCTGTATTAGTGCGCCTGGTTACCCCCTCTCGGAACCACAGACTTAGAAATCGCCAGCTCATATACAGTGCATAAAATATATTTATATATACCCTTATACACCATTTTAATAAAAAATATCACAAAATTCTTCTAAGTCTCTCGGGAAGAGTGAAAGACGCGCACGTTCATTTTTAGAGCTCCTAGACCTTCCTATAAGAAGTTAGCCAAAAAGTAGCTTCGAAAAACGCTTAGGTTAAGTTTCAGAGTTGCTTCTAATGTACCAAAGCTGGACTTAGACATAATTTCACTCTCACAACATTATGGCTGGTTGGAGACAGTCCGAACCACAAGTACCGGGTCCATGGTTCTGGGCGTATACTGGGGGGGACGGGGACGACTCCCATTAACCCCTGACTATACCGGGGATACGCTTATCACAATGCCTTTCTGGTCTGTGCTGAAGCAGGGCATTCTGGCAGCCAAGTGGCTTGACCTTTATTAGTGAGCCTGGTTACCCCCTCTCGGAACCACAGACTTAGAAATCGCCAGCTCATATACAGTGCATAAAATATATTTATATAATATATTTATATATATACCCTTATACACCATTTTAATAAAAAATATCACAAAATTCTTCTAAGTCCCTCGGGAAAAGTGAAAGACGCGCACGTTCATTTTCAGAGATCCTTGACCTTCCTATAAGAAGTTAGCCAAAAAGTAGCTTCGAAAAACGCTTAGGTTAAGTTTCAGAGTTGCTTCTAATGTACCAAAGCTGGACTTAGACATAATTTCACTCTCACAACATTATGGCTGGTTGGAGACAGTCCAAACCACAAGTACCGGGTCCATGGTTCTGGGCGTATACTGGGGGGACGGGGACGACTCCCATTAACCCCTGACTATACCGGGGATACGCTTATCACAATGCCTTTCTGGTCTGTGCTGAAGCAGGGCATTCTGGCAGCCAAGTGGCTTGACCTTTATTAGTGAACCTGGTTACCCCCTCTCGGAACCACAGACTTAGAAATCGCCAGCTCATATACAGTGCATAAAATATATTTATATATATACCCTTATACACCATTTTAATAAAAAATATCACAAAATTCTTCTAAGTCCCTCGGGAAGAGTGAAAGACGCGCACGTTCATTTACAGCGCTCCTAGACCTTCCTATAAGAAGTTAGCCAAAAAGTAGCTTCGAAAAACGTTTAGGTTAAGTTTCAGAGTTGCTTCTAATGTACCAAAGCTGGACTTAGACATAATTTCACTCTCACAACATTATGGCTGGTTGGAGACAGTCCGAACCACAAGTACCGGGTCGATGGTTCTGGCCGTATACTGGGGGGACGGGGACGATTCCCATTAACACCTGACTATACCGGGGATACGCTTATCGCAATGCCTTTCTGGTCTGTGCTGAAGCAGGGCATTCTGGCAACCATGTGGCTTGACCTTTATTAGTGAGCCTGGTTACCCCCTCTCGGAACCACAGACTTAGAAATCGCCAGCTCATATACAGTGCATAAATATATTTATATATACCCTTATACACCATTTTAATAAAAAATATCACAAAATTCTTCTAAGTCTCTCGGGAAGAGTGAGAGACGCGCACGTTCATTTTTAGAGCTCCTAGACCTTCCTATAAGAAGTTAGCCAAAAAGTAGCTTCGAAAAACGCTTAGGTTAAGTTTCAGAGTTGCTTCTAATGTACCAAAGCTGGACTTAGACATAATTTCACTCTCACAACATTATGGCTGGTTGGAGACAGTCCGAACCACAAGTACCGGGTCCATGGTTCTGGGCGTATACCGGGGGGACGGGGATGACTCCCATTAACCCCTGACTATACCGGGGATGCGCTTATCACAATGCCTTTCTGGTCTGTGCTGAAGCAGGGCATTCTGGCAGCCAAGTGGCTTGACCTGTATTAGTGCGCCTGGTTACCCCCTCTCGGAACCACAGACTTAGAAATCGCCAGCTCATATACAGTGCATAAAATATATTTATATATACCCTTATACACCATTTTAATAAAAAATATCACAAAATTCTTCTAAGTCTCTCGGGAAGAGTGAAAGACGCGCACGTTCATTTTTAGAGCTCCTAGACCTTCCTATAAGAAGTTAGCCAAAAAGTAGCTTCGAAAAACGCTTAGGTTAAGTTTCAGAGTTGCTTCTAATGTACCAAAGCTGGACTTAGACATAATTTCACTCTCACAACATTATGGCTGGTTGGAGACAGTCCGAACCACAAGTACCGGGTCCATGGTTCTGGGCGTATACTGGGGGGGACGGGGACGACTCCCATTAACCCCTGACTATACCGGGGATACGCTTATCACAATGCCTTTCTGGTCTGTGCTGAAGCAGGGCATTCTGGCAGCCAAGTGGCTTGACCTTTATTAGTGAGCCTGGTTACCCCCTCTCGGAACCACAGACTTAGAAATCGCCAGCTCATATACAGTGCATAAAATATATTTATATAATATATTTATATATATACCCTTATACACCATTTTAATAAAAAATATCACAAAATTCTTCTAAGTCCCTCGGGAAAAGTGAAAGACGCGCACGTTCATTTTCAGAGATCCTTGACCTTCCTATAAGAAGTTAGCCAAAAAGTAGCTTCGAAAAACGCTTAGGTTAAGTTTCAGAGTTGCTTCTAATGTACCAAAGCTGGACTTAGACATAATTTCACTCTCACAACATTATGGCTGGTTGGAGACAGTCCAAACCACAAGTACCGGGTCCATGGTTCTGGGCGTATACTGGGGGGACGGGGACGACTCCCATTAACCCCTGACTATACCGGGGATACGCTTATCACAATGCCTTTCTGGTCTGTGCTGAAGCAGGGCATTCTGGCAGCCAAGTGGCTTGACCTTTATTAGTGAACCTGGTTACCCCCTCTCGGAACCACAGACTTAGAAATCGCCAGCTCATATACAGTGCATAAAATATATTTATATATATACCCTTATACACCATTTTAATAAAAAATATCACAAAATTCTTCTAAGTCCCTCGGGAAGAGTGAAAGACGCGCACGTTCATTTACAGCGCTCCTAGACCTTCCTATAAGAAGTTAGCCAAAAAGTAGCTTCGAAAAACGTTTAGGTTAAGTTTCAGAGTTGCTTCTAATGTACCAAAGCTGGACTTAGACATAATTTCACTCTCACAACATTATGGCTGGTTGGAGACAGTCCGAACCACAAGTACCGGGTCGATGGTTCTGGCCGTATACTGGGGGGACGGGGACGATTCCCATTAACACCTGACTATACCGGGGATACGCTTATCGCAATGCCTTTCTGGTCTGTGCTGAAGCAGGGCATTCTGGCAACCATGTGGCTTGACCTTTATTAGTGAGCCTGGTTACCCCCTCTCGGAACCACAGACTTAGAAATCGCCAGCTCATATACAGTGCATAAATATATTTATATATACCCTTATACACCATTTTAATAAAAAATATCACAAAATTCTTCTAAGTCTCTCGGGAAGAGTGAGAGACGCGCACGTTCATTTTTAGAGCTCCTAGACCTTCCTATAAGAAGTTAGCCAAAAAGTAGCTTCGAAAAACGCTTAGGTTAAGTTTCAGAGTTGCTTCTAATGTACCAAAGCTGGACTTAGACATAATTTCACTCTCACAACATTATGGCTGGTTGGAGACAGTCCGAACCACAAGTACCGGGTCCATGGTTCTGGGCGTATACCGGGGGGACGGGGATGACTCCCATTAACCCCTGACTATACCGGGGATGCGCTTATCACAATGCCTTTCTGGTCTGTGCTGAAGCAGGGCATTCTGGCAGCCAAGTGGCTTGACCTGTATTAGTGCGCCTGGTTACCCCCTCTCGGAACCACAGACTTAGAAATCGCCAGCTCATATACAGTGCATAAAATATATTTATATATATACCCTTATACACCATTTTAATAAAAAATATCACAAAATACTTCTAAGTCCCTCGGGAAGAGTGAAAGACGCGCACGTTCATTTTCAGAGCTCCTAGACCTTCCTATAAGAAGTTAGCCAAAAAGTAGCTTCGAAAAACGCTTAGGTTAAGTTTCAGAGTTGCTTCTAATGTACCAAAGCTGGACTTAGACATAATTTCACTCTCACAACATTATGGCTGGTTGGAGACAGTCCGAACCACAAGTACCGGGTCCATGGTTCTGGGCGTATACTGGGGGGGACGGGGACGACTCCCATTAACCCCTGACTATACCGGGGATACGCTTATCACAATGCCTTTCTGGTCTGTGCTGAAGCAGGGCATTCTGGCAGCCAAGTGGCTTGACCTTTATTAGTGAGCCTGGTTACCCCCTCTCGGAACCACAGACTTAGAAATCGCCAGCTCATATACAATGCATAAAATATATTTATATAATATATTTATATATATATACCCTTATACACCATTTTAATAAAAAATATCACAAAATTCTTCTAAGTCCCTCGGGAAGAGTGAAAGACGCGCACGTTCATTTTCAGAGCTCCTAGACCTTCCTATAAGAAGTTAGCCAAAAAGTAGCTTCGAAAAACGCTTAGGTTAAGTTTCAGAATTGCTTCTAATGTACCAAAGCTGGACTTAGACATAATTTCACTCTCACAACATTATGGCTGGTTGGAGACAGTCCGAACCACAAGTACCGGGTCCATGGTTCTGGGCGTATACTGGGGGGACGGGGACGACTCCCATTAACCCCTGACTATACCGGGGATACGCTTATCACAATGCCTTTCTGGTCTGTGCTGAAGCAGGGCATTCTGGCAGCCAAGTGGCTTGACCTTTATTAGTGAGCCTGGTTACCCCCTCTCGGAACCACAGACTTAGAAATCGCCAGCTCATATACAGTGCATAAAATATATTTATATATATACCCTTATACACCATTTTAATAAAAAATATCACAAAATTCTTCTAAGTCCCTCGGGAAAAGTGAAAGACGCGCACGTTCATTTTCAGAGCTCCTTGACCTTCCTATAAGAAGTTAGCCAAAAAGTAGCTTCGAAAAACGCTTAGGTTAAGTTTCAGAGTTGCTTCTAATGTACCAAAGCTGGACTTAGACATAATTTCACTCTCACAACATTATGGCTGGTTGGAGACAGTCCGAACCACAAGTACCGGATCGATGGTTCTGGGCGTATACTTGGGGGACGGGGGGGACTCCCATTAACCCCTGACTATACCGGGGATACGCTTATCACAATGCCTTTCTGGTCTGTGCTGAAGCAGGGCATTCTGGCAGCCAAGTGGCTTGACCTTTATTAGTGAGCCTGGTTACCCCCTCTCGGAACCACAGACTTAGAAATCGCCAGCGCATATACAGTGCATAAAATATATTTATATAATATATTTATATATATACCCTTATACACCATTTTAATAAAAAATATCACAAAATTCTTCTAAGTCCCTCGGGAAAAGTGAAAGACGCGCACGTTCATTTTCAGAGCTCCTTGACCTTCCTATAAGAAGTTAGCCAAAAAGTAGCTTCGAAAAACGCTTAGGTTAAGTTTCAGAGTTGCTTCTAATGTACCAAAGCTGGACTTAGACATAATTTCACTCTCACAACATTATGGCTGGTTGGAGACAGTCCGAACCACAAGTACCGGGTCCATGGTTCTGGGCGTATACTGGGGGGACGGGGACGACTCCCATTAACCCCTGACTATACCGGGGATACGCTTATCACAATGCCTTTCTGGTCTGTGCTGAAGCAGGGCATTCTGGCAGCCAAGTGGCTTGACCTTTATTAGTGAGCCTGGTTACCCCCTCTCGGAACCACAGACTTAGAAATCGCCAGCTCATATACAGTGCATAAAATATATTTATATATACCCTTATACACCATTTTAATAAAAAATATCACAAAATTCTTCTAAGTCTCTCGGGAAGAGTGAAAGACGCGCACGTTCATTTTTTGAGCTCCTAGACCTTCCTATAAGAAGTTAGCTAAAAAGTAGCTTCGAAAAACGCTTAGGTTAAGTTTCAGAGTTGCTTCTAATGTTCCAAAGCTGGACTTAGACATAATTTCACTCTCACAACATTATGGCTGGTTGGAGACAGTCCGAACCACAAGTACCGTGTCCATGGTTCTGGGCGTATACTGGGGGGACGGGGATGACTCCCATTAACCCCTGACTATACCGGGGATGCGCTTATCACAATGCCTTTCTGGTCTGTGCTGAAGCAGGGCATTCTGGCAGCCAAGTGGCTTGACCTGTATTAGTGCGCCTGGTTACCCCCTCTCGGAACCACAGACTTAGAAATCGCCAGCTCATATACAGTGCATAAAATATATTTATATATATACCCTTATACACCATTTTAATAAAAAATATCACAAAATTCTTCTAAGTCCCTCGGGAAGAGTGAAAGACGCGCACGTTCATTTTCAGAGCTCCTAGACCTTCCTATAAGAAGTTAGCCAAAAAGTAGCTTCGAAAAACGCTTAGGTTAAGTTTCAGAGTTGCTTCTAATGTACCAAAGCTGGACTTAGACATAATTTCACTCTCACAACATTATGGCTGGTTGGAGACAGTCCGAACCACAAGTACCGGGTCCATGGTTCTGGGCGTATACTGGGGGGGACGGGGACGACTCCCATTAACCCCTGACTATACCGGGGATACGCTTATCACAATGCCTTTCTGGTCTGTGCTGAAGCAGGGCATTCTGGCAGCCAAGTGGCTTGACCTTTATTAGTGAGCCTGGTTACCACCTCTCGGAACCAAAGACTTAGAAATCGCCAGCTCATATACAATGCATAAAATATATTTATATAATATATTTATATATATACCCTTATACACCATTTTAATAAAAAATATCACAAAATTCTTCTAAGTCCCTCGGGAAGAGTGAAAGACGCGCACGTTCATTTTCAGAGCTCCTAGACCTTCCTATAAGAAGTTAGCCAAAAAGTAGCTTCGAAAAACGCTTAGGTTAAGTTTCAGAGTTGCTTCTAATGTACCAAAGCTGGACTTAGACATAATTTCACTCTCACAACATTATGGCTGGTTGGAGACAGTCCGAACCACAAGTACCGGGTCCATGGTTCTGGGCGTATACTGGGGGGACGGGGACGACTCCCATTAACCCCTGACTATACCGGGGATACGCTTATCACAATGCCTTTCTGGTCTGTGCTGAAGCAGGGCATTCTGGCAGCCAAGTGGCTTGACCTGTATTAGTGCGCCTGGTTACCCCCTCTCGGAACCACAGACTTAGAAATCGCCAGCTCATATACAGTGCATAAAATATATTTATATATATACCCTTATACACCATTTTATTTAAAAAATATCACAAAATTCTTCTAAGTCCCTCGGGAAGAGTGAAAGACGCGCACGTTCATTTTCAGCGCTCCTAGACCTTCCTATAAGAAGTTAGCCAAAAAGTAGCTTCGAAAAACGCTTAGGTTAAGTTTCAGAGTTGCTTCTAATGTACCAAAGCTGGACTTAGACATAATTTCACTCTCACAACATTATGGCTGGTTGGAGACAGTCCGAACCACAAGTACCGGATCGATGGTTCTGGGCGTATACTGGGGGGACGGGGACGACTCCCATTAACCCCTGACTATACCGGGGATACGCTTATCACAATGCCTTTCTGGTCTGTGCTGAAGCAGGGCATTCTGGCAGCCAAGTGGCTTGACCTTTATTAGTGAGCCTGGTTACCCCCTCTCGGAACCACAGACTTACAAATCGCCAGCTCATATACAGTGCATAAAATATATTTATATATATACCCTTATACACCATTTTAATAAAAAATATCACAAAATTCTTCTAAGTCCCTCGGGAAGAGTGAAAGACGCGCACGTTCATTTTCAGCGCTCCTAGACCTTCCTATAAGAAGTTAGCCAAAAAGTAGCTTCGAAAAACGCTTAGGTTAAGTTTCAGAGTTGCTTCTAATGTACCAAAGCTGGACTTAGACATAATTTCACTCTCACAACATTATGGCTGGTTGGAGACAGTCCGAACCACAAGTACCGGGTCGATGGTTCTGGCCGTATACTGGGGGGACGGGGACGACTCCCATTAACACCTGACAATACCGGGGATACGCTTATCACAATGCCTTTCTGGTCTGTGCTGAAGCAGGGCATTCTGGCAACCAAGTGGCTTGACCTTTATTAGTGAGCCTGGTTACCCCCTCTCGGAACCACAGACTTAGAAATCGCCAGCTCATATACAGTGCATAAAATATATTTATATATACCCTTATACACCATTTTAATAAAAAATATCACAAAATTCTTCTAAGTCTCTCGGGAAGAGTGAAAGACGTGCACGTTCATTTTTAGAGCTCCTAGACCTTCCTATAAGAAGTTAGCCAAAAAGTAGCTTCGAAAAACGCTTAGGTTAAGTTTCAGAGTTGCTTCTAATGTACCAAAGCTGGACTTAGACATAATTTCACTCTCACAACATTATGGCTGGTTGGAGACAGTCCGAACCACAAGTACCGGGTCCATGGTTCTGGGCGTATACTGGGGGGACGGGGATGACTCCCATTAACCCCTGACTATACCGGGGATGCGCTTATCACAATGCCTTTCTGGTCTGTGCTGAAGCAGGGCATTCTGGCAGCCAAGTGGCTTGACCTGTATTAGTGCGCCTGGTTACCCCCTCTCGGAACCACAGACTTAGAAATCGCCAGCTCATATACAGTGCATAAAATATATTTATATATATACCCTTATACACCATTTTAATAAAAAATATCACAAAATTCTTCCAAGTCCCTCGGGAAGAGTGAAAGACGCGCACGTTCATTTTCAGTGCTCCTAGACCTTCCTATAAGAAGTTAGCCAAAAAGTAGCTTCGAAAAACGCTTAGGTTAAGTTTCAGAGTTGCTTCTAATGTACCAAAGCTGGACTTAGACATAATTTCACTCTCACAACATTATGGCTGGTTGGAGACAGTCCGAACCACAAGTACCGGGTCCATGGTTCTGGGCGTATACTGGGGGGACGGGGACGACTCCCATTAACCCCTGACTATACCGGGGATACGCTTATCACAATGCCTTTCTGGTCTGTGCTGAAGCAGGGCATTCTGGCAGCCAAGTGGCTTGACCTGTATTAGTGCGCCTGGTTACCCCCTCTCGGAACCACAGACTTAGAAATCGCCAGCTCATATACAGTGCATAAAATATATTTATATATATACCCTTATACACCATTTTAATAAAAAATATCACAAAATTCTTCTACAGTAAGTCCCTCGGGAAGAGTGAAAGACGCGCACGTTCATTTTCAGAGCTCCTAGACCTTCCTATAAGAAGTTAGCCAAAAAGTAGCTTCGAAAAACGCTTAGGTTAAGTTTCAGAGTTGCTTCTAATGTACCAAAGCTGGACTTAGACATAATTTCACTCTCACAACATTATGGCTGGTTGAAGACAGTCCGAACCACAAGTACCGGGTCCATGGTTCTGGGCGTATACTGGGGGGACGGGGACGACTCCCATTAACCCCTGACTATACCGGGGATACGCTTATCACAATGCCTTTCTGGTCTGTGCTGAAGCAGGGCATTCTGGCAGCCAAGTGGCTTGACCTGTATTAGTGCGCCTGGTTACCCCCTCTCGGAACCACAGACTTAGAAATCGCCAGCTCATATACAGTGCATAAAATATATTTATATATATACCCTTATACACCATTTTAAGAAAAAATATCACAAAATTCTTCTAAGTACCTCGGGAAGAGTGAAAGACGCGCACGTTCATTTTCAGCGCTCCTAGACCTTCCTATAAGAAGTTAGCCAAAAAGTAGCTTCGAAAAACGCTTAGGTTAAGTTTCAGAGTTGCTTCTAATGTACCAAAGCTGGACTTAGACATAATTTCACTCTCACAACATTATGGCTGGTTGGAGACAGTCCGAACCACAAGTACCGGATCGATGGTTCTGGGCGTATACTGGGGGGACGGGGACGACTCCCATTAACCCCTGACTATACCGGGGATACGCTTATCACAATGCCTTTCTGGTCTGTGCTGAAGCAGGGCATTCTGGCAGCCAAGTGGCTTGACCTTTATTAGTGAGCCTGGTTACCCCCTCTCGGAACCACAGACTTACAAATCGCCAGCTCATATACAGTGCATAAAATATATTTATATATATACCCTTATACACCATTTTAATAAAAAATATCACAAAATTCTTCTAAGTCCCTCGGGAAGAGTGAAAGACGCGCACGTTCATTTTCAGCGCTCCTAGACCTTCCTATAAGAAGTTAGCCAAAAAGTAGCTTCGAAAAACGCTTAGGTTAAGTTTCAGAGTTGCTTCTAATGTACCAAAGCTGGACTTAGACATAATTTCACTCTCACAACATTATGGCTGGTTGGAGACAGTCCGAACCACAAGTACCGGGACGATGGTTCTGGCCGTATACTGGGGGGACGGGGACGACTCCCATTAACACCTGACTATACCGGGGATACGCTTATCACAATGCCTTTCTGGTCTGTGCTGAAGCAGGGCATTCTGGCAACCAAGTGGCTTGACCTTTATTAGTGAGCCTGGTTACCCCCTCTCGGAACCACAGACTTAGAAATCGCCAGCTCATATACAGTGCATAAAATATATTTATATATACCCTTATACACCATTTTAATAAAAAATATCACAAAATTCTTCTAAGTCTCTCGGGAAGAGTGAAAGACGTGCACGTTCATTTTTAGAGCTCCTAGACCTTCCTATAAGAAGTTAGCCAAAAAGTAGCTTCGAAAAACGCTTAGGTTAAGTTTCAGAGTTGCTTCTAATGTACCAAAGCTGGACTTAGACATAATTTCACTCTCACAACATTATGGCTGGTTGGAGACAGTCCGAACCACAAGTACCGGGTCCATGGTTCTGGGCGTATACTGGGGGGACGGGGATGACTCCCATTAACCCCTGACTATACCGGGGATGCGCTTATCACAATGCCTTTCTGGTCTGTGCTGAAGCAGGGCATTCTGGCAGCCAAGTGGCTTGACCTGTATTAGTGCGCCTGGTTACCCCCTCTCGGAACCACAGACTTAGAAATCGCCAGCTCATATACAGTGCATAAAATATATTTATATATATACCCTTATACACCATTTTAATAAAAAATATCACAAAATTCTTCCAAGTCCCTCGGGAAGAGTGAAAGACGCGCACGTTCATTTTCAGAGCTCCTAGACCTTCCTATAAGAAGTTAGCCAAAAAGTAGCTTCGAAAAACGCTTAGGTTAAGTTTCAGAGTTGCTTCTAATGTACCAAAGCTGGACTTAGACATAATTTCACTCTCACAACATTATGGCTGGTTGGAGACAGTCCGAACCACAAGTACCGGGTCCATGGTTCTGGGCGTATACTGGGGGGGACGGGGACGACTCCCATTAACCCCTGACTATACCGGGGATACGCTTATCACAATGCCTTTCTGGTCTGTGCTGAAGCAGGGCATTCTGGCAGCCAAGTGGCTTGACCTTTATTAGTGAGCCTGGTTAACCCCTCTCGGAACCACAGACTTAGAAATCGCCAGCTCATATACAATGCATAAAATATATTTATATAATATATTTATATATATATACCCTTATACACCATTTTAATAAAAAATATCACAAAATTCTTCTAAGTCCCTCGGGAAGAGTGAAAGACGCGCACGTTCATTTTCAGAGCTCCTAGACCTTCCTATAAGAAGTTAGCCAAAAAGTAGCTTCGAAAAACGCTTAGGTTAAGTTTCAGAGTTGCTTCTAATGTACCAAAGCTGGACTTAGACATAATTTCACTCTCACAACATTATGGCTGGTTGGAGACAGTCCGAACCACAAGTACCGGGTCCATGGTTCTGGGCGTATACTGGGGGGACGGGGACGACTCCCATTAACCCCTGACTATACCGGGGATACGCTTATCACAATGCCTTTCTGGTCTGTGCTGAAGCAGGGCATTCTGGCAGCCAAGTGGCTTGACCTGTATTAGTGCGCCTGGTTACCCCCTCTCGGAACCACAGACTTAGAAATCGCCAGCTCATATACAGTGCATAAAATATATTTATATATATACCCTTATACACCATTTTAATAAAAAATATCACAAAATTCTTCTACAGTAAGTCCCTCGGGAAGAGTGAAAGACGCGCACGTTCATTTTCAGAGCTCCTAGACCTTCCTATAAGAAATTAGCCAAAAAGTAGCTTCGAAAAACGCTTAGGTTAAGTTTCAGAGTTGCTTCTAATGTACCAAAGCTGGACTTAGACATAATTTCACTCTCACAACATTATGGCTGGTTGGAGACAGTCCGAACCACAAGTACCGGGTCCATGGTTCTGGGCGTATACTGGGGGGACGGGGACGACTCCCATTAACCCCTGACTATACCGGGGATACGCTTATCACAATGCCTTTCTGGTCTGTGCTGAAGCAGGGCATTCTGGCAGCCAAGTGGCTTGACCTTTATTAGTGAGCCTGGTTACCCCCTCTCGGAACCACAGACTTAGAAATCGCCAGCTCATATAAAGTGCATAAAATATATTTATATATATACCCTTATACACCATTTTAATAAAAAATATCACAAAATTCTTCTAAGTCCCTCGGGAAGAGTGAAAAACGCGCACGTTCATTTTCAGCGCTCCTAGACCTTCCTATAAGAAGTTAGCCAAAAAGTAGATTAGAAAAACGCTTAGGTTAAGTTTCAGAGTTGCTTCTAATGTACCAAAGCTGGACTTAGACATAATTTCACTCTCACAACATTATGGCTGGTTGGAGACAGTCCGAACCAAAAGTACCGGATCGATGGTTCTGGGCGTATACTGGGGGGATGGGGACGACTCCCATTAACCCCTGACTATACCGGGGATACGCTTATCACAATGCCTTTCTGGTCTGTGCTGAAGCAGGGCATTCTGGCAGCCAAGTGGCGTGACCTTTATTAGTGAGCCTGGTTACCCCCTCTCGGAACCACAGACTAAGAAATCGCCAGCTCATATACAGTGCATAAAATATATTTATATAATATATTTATATATATACCCTTATACACCATTTTAATAAAAAAATATCACAAAATTCTTCTAAGTCCCTCGGGAAAAGTGAAAGACGCGCACGTTCATTTTCAGAGCTCCTTGACCTTCCTATAAGAAGTTAGCAAAAAGTAGCTTCGAAAAACGCTTAGGTTAAGTTTCAGAGTTGCTTCTAATGTACCAAAGCTGGACTTAGACATAATTTCACTCTCACAACATTATGGCTGGTTGGAGACAGTCCGAACCACAAGTACCGGGTCCATGGTTCTGGGCGTATACTGGGGGGACGGGGACGACTCCCATTAACCCCTGACTATACCGGGGATACGCTTATCACAATGCCTTTCTGGTCTGTGCTGAAGCAGGGCATTCTGGCAGCCAAGTGGCTTGACCTTTATTAGTGAGCCTGGTTACCCCCTCTCAGAACCACAGACTTAGAAATCGCCAGCTCATATACAGTGCATAAAATATATTTATATATATACCCTTATACACCATTTTAATAAAAAATATCACAAAATTCTTCTAAGTCCCTCGGAAAGAGTGAAAGACGCGCACGTTCATTTTCAGCGATCCTAGACCTTCCTATAAGAAGTTAGCCAAAAAGTAGCTTCGAAAAACGCTTAGGTTAAGTTTCAGAGTTGCTTCTAATGTACCAAAGCTGGACTTAGACATAATTTCACTCTCACAACATTATGGCTGGTAGGAGACAGTCCGAACCACAAGTACCGGATCGATGGTTGTGGGCGTATACTGGGGGGACGGGGACGACTCCCATTAACCCCTGACTATACCGGGGATACGCTTATCACAATGCCTTTCTGGTCTGTGCTGAAGCAGGGCATTCTGGCAACCAAGTGGCTTGACCTTTATTAGTGAGCCTGGTTACCCCCTCTCGGAACCACAGACTTAGAAATCGCCAGCTCATATACAATGCATAAAATATATTTATATAATATATTTATATATATACCCTTATACACCATTTTAATAAAAAATATCACAAAATTCTTCTAAGTCCCTCGGGAAGAGTGAAAGACGCGCACGTTCATTTTCAGAGCTCCTAGACCTTCCTATAAGAAGTTAGCCAAAAAGTAGCTTCGAAAAACGCTTAGGTTAAGTTTCAGAGTTGCTTCTAATGTACCAAAGCTGGACTTAGACATAATTTCACTCTCACAACATTATGGCTGGTTGGAGACAGTCCGAACCACAAGTAGCGGGTCCATGGTTCTGGGCGTATACTGGGGGGACGGGGACGACTCCCATTAACCCCTGACTATACCGGGGATACGCTTATCACAATGCCTTTCTGGTCTGTGCTGAAGCAGGGCATTCTGGCAGCCAAGTGGCTTGACCTGTATTAGTGCGCCTGGTTACCCCCTCTCGGAACCACAGACTTAGAAATCGCCAGCTCATATACAGTGCATAAAATATATTTATATATATACCCTTATACACCATTTTAATAAAAAATATCACAAAATTCTTCTACAGTAAGTCCCTCGGGAAGAGTGAAAGACGCGCACGTTCATTTTCAGAGCTCCTAGACCTTCCTATAAGAAATTAGCCAAAAAGTAGCTTCGAAAAACGCTTAGGTTAAGTTTCAGAGTTGCTTCTAATGTACCAAAGCTGGACTTAGACATAATTTCACTCTCACAACATTATGGCTGGTTGGAGACAGTCCGAACCACAAGTACCGGGTCCATGGTTCTGGGCGTATACTGGGGGGACGGGGACGACTCCCATTAACCCCTGACTATACCGGGGATACGCTTATCACAATGCCTTTCTGGTCTGTGCTGAAGCAGGGCATTCTGGCAGCCAAGTGGCTTGACCTTTATTAGTGAGCCTGGTTACCCCCTCTCGGAACCACAGACTTAGAAATCGCCAGCTCATATAAAGTGCATAAAATATATTTATATATATACCCTTATACACCATTTTAATAAAAAATATCACAAAATTCTTCTAAGTCCCTCGGGAAGAGTGAAAGACGCGCACGTTCATTTTCAGCGCTCCTAGACCTTCCTATAAGAAGTTAGCCAAAAAGTAGATTAGAAAAACGCTTAGGTTAAGTTTCAGAGTTGCTTCTAATGTACCAAAGCTGGACTTAGACATAATTTCACTCTCACAACATTATGGCTGGTTGGAGACAGTCCGAACCAAAAGTACCGGATCGATGGTTCTGGGCGTATACTGGGGGGATGGGGACGACTCCCATTAACCCCTGACTATACCGGGGATACGCTTATCACAATGCCTTTCTGGTCTGTGCTGAAGCAGGGCATTCTGGCAGCCAAGTGGCGTGACCTTTATTAGTGAGCCTGGTTACCCCCTCTCGGAACCACAGACTAAGAAATCGCCAGCTCATATACAGTGCATAAAATATATTTATATAATATATTTATATATATACCCTTATACACCATTTTAATAAAAAAATATCACAAAATTCTTCTAAGTCCCTCGGGAAAAGTGAAAGACGCGCACGTTCATTTTCAGAGCTCCTTGACCTTCCTATAAGAAGTTAGCAAAAAGTAGCTTCGAAAAACGCTTAGGTTAAGTTTCAGAGTTGCTTCTAATGTACCAAAGCTGGACTTAGACATAATTTCACTCTCACAACATTATGGCTGGTTGGAGACAGTCCGAACCACAAGTACCGGGTCCATGGTTCTGGGCGTATACTGGGGGGACGGGGACGACTCCCATTAACCCCTGACTATACCGGGGATACGCTTATCACAATGCCTTTCTGGTCTGTGCTGAAGCAGGGCATTCTGGCAGCCAAGTGGCTTGACCTTTATTAGTGAGCCTGGTTACCCCCTCTCAGAACCACAGACTTAGAAATCGCCAGCTCATATACAGTGCATAAAATATATTTATATATATACCCTTATACACCATTTTAATAAAAAATATCACAAAATTCTTCTAAGTCCCTCGGAAAGAGTGAAAGACGCGCACGTTCATTTTCAGCGATCCTAGACCTTCCTATAAGAAGTTAGCCAAAAAGTAGCTTCGAAAAACGCTTAGGTTAAGTTTCAGAGTTGCTTCTAATGTACCAAAGCTGGACTTAGACATAATTTCACTCTCACAACATTATGGCTGGTAGGAGACAGTCCGAACCACAAGTACCGGATCGATGGTTGTGGGCGTATACTGGGGGGACGGGGACGACTCCCATTAACCCCTGACTATACCGGGGATACGCTTATCACAATGCCTTTCTGGTCTGTGCTGAAGCAGGGCATTCTGGCAACCAAGTGGCTTGACCTTTATTAGTGAGCCTGGTTACCCCCTCTCGGAACCACAGACTTAGAAATCGCCAGCTCATATACAATGCATAAAATATATTTATATAATATATTTATATATATACCCTTATACACCATTTTAATAAAAAATATCACAAAATTCTTCTAAGTCCCTCGGGAAGAGTGAAAGACGCGCACGTTCATTTTCAGAGCTCCTAGACCTTCCTATAAGAAGTTAGCCAAAAAGTAGCTTCGAAAAACGCTTAGGTTAAGTTTCAGAGTTGCTTCTAATGTACCAAAGCTGGACTTAGATATAATTTCACTCTCACAACATTATGGCTGGTTGGAGACAGTCCGAACCACAAGTACCGGGTCCATGGTTCTGGGCGTATACTGGGGGGACGGGGACGACTCCCATTAACCCCTGACTATACCGGGGATACGCTTATCACAATGCCTTTCTGGTCTGTGCTGAAGCAGGGCATTCTGGCAGCCAAGTGGCTTGACCTGTATTAGTGAGCCTGGTTACCCCCTCTCGGAACCACAGACTTAGAAATCGCCAGCTCATATAAAGTGCATAAAATATATTTATATATATACCCTTATACACCATTTTAATAAAAAATATCACAAAATTCTTCTAAGTCCCTCGGGAAGAGTGAAAGACGCGCACGTTGATTTTCAGCGCTCCTAGACCTTCCTATAAGAAGTTAGCCAAAAAGTAGATTAGAAAAACGCTTAGGTTAAGTTTCAGAGTTGCTTCTAATGTACCAAAGCTGGACTTAGACATAATTTCACTCTCACAACATTATGGCTGGTTGGAGACAGTCCGAACCACAAGTACCGGATCGATGGTTCTGGGCGTATACTGGGGGGATGGGGACGACTCCCATTAACCCCTGACTATACCGGGGATACGCTTATCACAATGCCTTTCTGGTCTGTGCTGAAGCAGGGCATTCTGGCAGCCAAGTGGCTTGACCTTTATTAGTGAGCCTGGTTACCCCCTCTCGGAACCACAGACTAAGAAATCGCCAGCTCATATACAGTGCATAAAATATATTTATATAATATATTTATATATATACCCTTATACACCATTTTAATAAAAAATATCACAAAATTCTTCTAAGTCCCTCGGGAAAAGTGAAAGACGCGCACGTTCATTTTCAGAGCTCCTTGACCTTCCTATAAGAAGTTAGCAAAAAGTAGCTTCGAAAAACGCTTAGGTTAAGTTTCAGAGTTGCTTCTAATGTACCAAAGCTGGACTTAGACATAATTTCACTCTCACAACATTATGGCTGGTTGGAGACAGTCCGAACCACAAGTACCGGGTCCATGGTTCTGGGCGTATACTGGGGGGACGGGGACGACTCCCATTAACCCCTGACTATACCGGAGATACGCTTATCAAAATGCCTTTCTGGTCTGTGCTGAAGCAGGGCATTCTGGCAGCCAAGTGGCTTGACCTTTATTAGTGAGCCTGGTTACCCCCTCTCAGAACCACAGACTTAGAAAT
This sequence comes from Ascaphus truei, assembly GCF_040206685.1. Lineage (NCBI taxonomy): Eukaryota > Metazoa > Chordata > Amphibia > Anura > Ascaphidae > Ascaphus > Ascaphus truei. The sequence goes on along the minus strand of NC_134483.1, from coordinate 291,046,422 downwards.
CGCCAGCTCATATACAGTGCATAAAATATATTTATATATATACCCTTATACAGTACACCATTTTAATAAAAAATATCACAAAATTCTTCTAAGTCCCTCGGGAAGAGTGAAAGACGCGCACGTTCATTTTCAGCGCTCCTAGACCTTCCTATAAGAAGTTAGCCAAAAAGTAGCTTCGAAAAACGCTTAGGTTAAGTTTCAGAGTTGCTTCTAATGTACCAAAGCTGGACTTAGACATAATTTCACTCTCACAACATTATGGCTGGTAGGAGACAGTCCGAACCACAAGTACTGGATCGATGGTTCTGGGCGTATACTGGGGGGACGGGGACGACTCCCATTAACCCCTGACTATACCGGGGATACGCTTATCACAATGCCTTTCTGGTCTGTGCTGAAGCAGGGCATTCTGGCAACCAAGTGGCTTGACCTTTATTAGTGAGCCTGGTTACCCCCTCTCGGAACCACAGACTTAGATATCGCCAGCTCATATACAATGCATAAAATATATTTATATAATATATTTATATATATATACCCTTATACACCATTTTAATAAAAAATATCACAAAATTCTTCTAAGTCCCTCGGGAAGAGTGAAAGACGCGCACGTTCATTTTCAGAGCTCCTTGACCTTCCTATAAGAAGTTAGCCAAAAAGTAGCTTCGAAAAACGCTTAGGTTAAGTTTCAGAGTTGCTTCTAATGTACCAAAGCTGGACTTAGACATAATTTCACTCTCACAACATTATGGCTGGTTGGAGACAGTCCGAACCACAAGTACCGGGTCCATGGTTCTGGGCGTATACTGGGGGGACGGGGACGACTCCCATTAACCCCTGACTATACCGGGGATACGCTTATCAAAATGCCTTTCTGGTCTGTGCTGAAGCAGGGCATTCTGGCAGCCAAGTGGCTTGACCTTTATTAGTGCGCCTTATTACCCCCTCTCGGAACCACAGACTTAGAAATCGCCAGCTCATATACAGTGCATAAAATATATTTATATATATACCCTTATACACCATTTTAATAAAAAATATCACAGAATTCTTCTAAGTCCCTCGGGAAGAGTGAAAGACGCGCACGTTCATTTTCAGCGCTCCTAGACCTTCCTATAAGAAGTTAGCCAAAAAGTAGCTTCGAAAAACGCTTAGGTTAAGTTTCAGAGTTGCTTCTAATGTACCAAAGCTGGACTTAGATATAATTTCACTCTCACAACATTATGGCTGGTTGGAGACAGTCCGAACCACAAGTACCGGGTCCATGGTTCTGGGTGTATACTGGGGGGACGGGGACGACTCCCATTAACCCCTGACTATACCGGGGATACGCTTATCACAATGCCTTTCTGGTCTGTGCTGAAGCAGGGCATTCTGGCAGCCAAGTGGCTTGACCTGTATTAGTGAGCCTGGTTACCCCCTCTCGGAACCACAGACTTAGAAATCGCCAGCTCATATAAAGTGCATAAAATATATTTATATATATACCCTTATACACCATTTTAATAAAAAATATCACAAAATTCTTCTAAGTCCCTCGGGAAGAGTGAAAGACGCGCACGTTGATTTTCAGCGCTCCTAGACCTTCCTATAAGAAGTTAGCCAAAAAGTAGATTAGAAAAACGCTTAGGTTAAGTTTCAGAGTTGCTTCTAATGTACCAAAGCTGGACTTAGACATAATTTCACTCTCACAACATTATGGCTGGTTGGAGACAGTCCGAACCACAAGTACCGGATCGATGGTTCTGGGCGTATACTGGGGGGATGGGGACGACTCCCATTAACCCCTGACTATACCGGGGATACGCTTATCACAATGCCTTTCTGGTCTGTGCTGAAGCAGGGCATTCTGGCAGCCAAGTGGCTTGACCTTTATTAGTGAGCCTGGTTACCCCCTCTCGGAACCACAGACTAAGAAATCGCCAGCTCATATACAGTGCATAAAATATATTTATATAATATATTTATATATATACCCTTATACACCATTTTAATAAAAAATATCACAAAATTCTTCTAAGTCCCTCGGGAAAAGTGAAAGACGCGCACGTTCATTTTCAGAGCTCCTTGACCTTCCTATAAGAAGTTAGCAAAAAGTAGCTTCGAAAAACGCTTAGGTTAAGTTTCAGAGTTGCTTCTAATGTACCAAAGCTGGACTTAGACATAATTTCACTCTCACAACATTATGGCTGGTTGGAGACAGTCCGAACCACAAGTACCGGGTCCATGGTTCTGGGCGTATACTGGGGGGACGGGGACGACTCCCATTAACCCCTGACTATACCGGAGATACGCTTATCAAAATGCCTTTCTGGTCTGTGCTGAAGCAGGGCATTCTGGCAGCCAAGTGGCTTGACCTTTATTAGTGAGCCTGGTTACCCCCTCTCAGAACCACAGACTTAGAAATCGCCAGCTCATATACAGTGCATAAAATATATTTATATATATACCCTTATACAGTACACCATTTTAATAAAAAATATCACAAAATTCTTCTAAGTCCCTCGGGAAGAGTGAAAGACGCGCACGTTCATTTTCAGCGCTCCTAGACCTTCCTATAAGAAGTTAGCCAAAAAGTAGCTTCGAAAAACGCTTAGGTTAAGTTTCAGAGTTGCTTCTAATGTACCAAAGCTGGACTTAGACATAATTTCACTCTCACAACATTATGGCTGGTAGGAGACAGTCCGAACCACAAGTACTGGATCGATGGTTCTGGGCGTATACTGGGGGGACGGGGACGACTCCCATTAACCCCTGACTATACCGGGGATACGCTTATCACAATGCCTTTCTGGTCTGTGCTGAAGCAGGGCATTCTGGCAACCAAGTGGCTTGACCTTTATTAGTGAGCCTGGTTACCCCCTCTCGGAACCACAGACTTAGAAATCGCCAGCTCATATACAATGCATAAAATATATTTATATAATATATTTATATATATATACCCTTATACACCATTTTAATAAAAAATATCACAAAATTCTTCTAAGTCCCTCGGGAAGAGTGAAAGACGCGCACGTTCATTTTCAGAGCTCCTTGACCTTCCTATAAGAAGTTAGCCAAAAAGTAGCTTCGAAAAACGCTTAGGTTAAGTTTCAGAGTTGCTTCTAATGTACCAAAGCTGGACTTAGACATAATTTCACTCTCACAACATTATGGCTGGTTGGAGACAGTCCGAACCACAAGTACCGGGTCCATGGTTCTGGGCGTATACTGGGGGGACGGGGACGACTCCCATTAACCCCTGACTATACCGGGGATACGCTTATCAAAATGCCTTTCTGGTCTGTGCTGAAGCAGGGCATTCTGGCAGCCAAGTGGCTTGACCTTTATTAGTGCGCCTTATTACCCCCTCTCGGAACCACAGACTTAGAAATCGCCAGCTCATATACAGTGCATAAAATATATTTATATATATACCCTTATACACCATTTTAATAAAAAATATCACAGAATTCTTCTAAGTCCCTCGGGAAGAGTGAAAGACGCGCACGTTCATTTTCAGCGCTCCTAGACCTTCCTATAAGAAGTTAGCCAAAAAGTAGCTTCGAAAAACGCTTAGGTTAAGTTTCAGAGTTGCTTCTAATGTACCAAAGCTGGACTTAGACATAATTTCACTCTCACAACATTATGGCTGGTTGGAGACAGTCCGAACCACAAGTACCGGATCGATGGTTCTGGGCGTATACTGGGGGGACGGGGACGACTCCCATTAACCCCTGACTATACCGGGGATACGCTTATCACAATGCCTTTCTGGTCTGTGCTAAAGCAGGGCATTCTGGCAGCCAAGTGGCTTGACCTTTATTAGTGAGCCTGGTTACCCCCTCTCGGAACAACAGACTTAGAAATCGCCAGCTCATATACAGTGCATAAAATATATTTATATAATATATTTATATATATACCCTTATACACCATTTTAATAAAAAATATCACAAAATTATTCTAAGTCCCTCGGGAAGAGTGAAAGACGCGCACGTTCATTTTCAGAGCTCCTTGACCTTCCTATAAGAAGTTAGCCAAAAAGTAGCTTCGAAAAACGCTTAGGTTAAGTTTCAGAGTTGCTTCTAATGTACCAAAGCTGGACTTAGACATAATTTCACTCTCACAACATTATGGCTGGTTGGAGACAGTCCGAACCACAAGTACCGGGTCCATGGTTCTGGGCGTATACTGGGGGAACGGGGACGACTCCCATTAACCCCTGACTATACCGGGTATACGCTTATCACAATGCCTTTCTGGTCTGTGCTGAAGCAGGGCATTCTGGCAACCAAGTGTCTTGACCTTTATTAGTGAGCCTGGTTACCCCCTCTCGGAACCACAGACTTAGAAATCGCCAGCTCATATACAGTGCATAAAATATATTTATATATATACCCTTATACACCATTTTAATAAAAAATATCACAAAATTCTTCTAAGTCCCTCAGGAAGAGTGAAAGACGCGCACGTTCATTTTCAGCGCTCCTAGACCTTCCTATAAGAAGTTAGCCAAAAAGTAGCTTCGAAAAACGCTTAGGTTAAGTTTCAGAGTTGCTTCTAATGTACCAAAGCTGGACTTAGACATAATTTCACTCTCACAACATTATGGCTGGTTGGAGACAGTCCGAACCACAATTACCGGATCGATGGTTCCGGGCGTATACTGGGGGGGACGGGGACGACTCCCATTAACCCCTGACTATACCGGGGATACGCTTATCACAATGCCTTTCTGGTCTGTGCTGAAGCAGGGCATTCTTGCAGCCAAGTGGCTTGACCTTTATTATTGAGCCTGGTTACCCCCTCTCGGAACCACAGACTTAGAAATCGCCAGCTCATATACAGTGCATAAAATATATTTATATAATATATTTATATATATACCCTTATACACCATTTTAATAAAAAATATCACAAAATTCTTCTAAGTCCCTCGGGAAAAGTGAAAGACGCGCACGTTAATTTTCAGAGCTCCTTGACCTTCCTATAAGAAGTTAGCAAAAAGTAGCTTCGAAAAACGCTTAGGTTAAGTTTCAGAGTTGCTTCTAATGTACCAAAGCTGGACTTAGACATAATTTCACTCTCACAACATTATGGCTGGTTGGAGACAGTCCGAACCACAAGTACCGGGTCCATGGTTCTGGGCGTATACTGGGGGGACGGGGACGACTCCCATTAACCCCTGACTATACCGGGGATACGCTTATCACAATGCCTTTCTGGTCTGTGCTGAAGCAGGGCATTCTGGCAGCCAAGTGGCTTGACCTTTATTAGTGAGCCTGGTTACCCCCTCTCGGAACCACAGACTTAGAAATCGCCAGCTCATATACAGTGCATAAAATATATTTATATATATACCCTTATACACCATTTTAATAAAAAATATCACAAAATTCTTCTAAGTCCCTCGGGAAAAGTGAAAGACGCGCACGTTCATTTTCAGAGCTCCTAGACCTTCCTATAAGAAGTTAGCCAAAAAGTAGCTTCGAAAAACGCTTAGGTTAAGTTTCAGAGTTGCTTCTAATGTACCAAAGCTGGACTTAGACATCATTTCACTCTCACAACATTATGGCTGGTTGGAGACAGTCCGAACCACAAGTACCGGTTCCATGGTTCTGGGCGTATACTGGGGGGACGGGGACGACTCCCATTAACCCCTGACTATACCGGGGATACGCTTATCACAATGCCTTTCTGGTCTGTGCTGAAGCAGGGCATTCTGGCAGCCAAGTGGCTTGACCTTTATTAGTGCGCCTTATTACCCCCTCTCGGAACCACAGACTTAGAAATCGCCAGCTCATATACAGTGCATAAAATATATTTATATATATACCCTTATACACCATTTTAATAAAAAATATCACAAAATTCTTCTAAGTCCCTCGGGAAGAGTGAAAGACGCGCACGTTCATTTTCAGCGCTCCTAGACCTTCCTATAAGAAGTTAGCCAAAAAGTAGCTTCGAAAAACGCTTAGGTTAAGTTTCAGAGTTGCTTCTAATGTACCAAAGCTGGACTTAGACATAATTTCACTCTCACAACATTATGGCTGGTTGGAGACAGTCCGAACCACAAGTACCGGATCGATGGTTCTGGGCGTATACTGGGGGGACGGGGACGACTCCCATTAACCCCTGACTATACCGGGGATACGCTTATCACAATGCCTTTCTGGTCTGTGCTAAAGCAGGGCATTCTGGCAGCCAAGTGGCTTGACCTTTATTAGTGAGCCTGGTTACCCCCTCTCGGAACCACAGACTTAGAAATCGCCAGCTCATATACAGTGCATAAAATATATTTATATAATATATTTATATATATACCCTTATACACCATTTTAATAAAAAATATCACAAAATTCTTCTAAGTCCCTCGGGAAAAGTGAAAGACGCGCACGTTCATTTTCAGAGCTCCTTGACCTTCCTATAAGAAGTTAGCAAAAAGTAGCTTCGAAAAACGCTTAGGTTAAGTTTCAGAGTTGCTTCTAATGTACCAAAGCTGGACTTAGACATAATTTCACTCTCACAACATTATGGCTGGTTGGAGACAGTCCGAACCACAAGTACCGGGTCCATGGTTCTGGGCGTATACTGGGGGGACGGGGACGACTCCCATTAACCCCTGACTATACCGGGGATACGCTTATCACAATGCCTTTCTGGTCTGTGCTGAAGCAGGGCATTCTGGCAGCCAAGTGGCTTGACCTTTATTAGTGAGCCTGGTTACCCCCTCTCAGAACCACAGACTTAGAAATCGCCAGCTCATATACAGTGCATAAAATATATTTATATATATACCCTTATACACCATTTTAATAAAAAATATCACAAAATTCTTCTAAGTCCCTCGGAAAGAGTGAAAGACGCGCACGTTCATTTTCAGCGATCCTAGACATTCCTATAAGAAGTTAGCCAAAAAGTAGCTTCGAAAAACGCTTAGGTTAAGTTTCAGAGTTGCTTCTAATGTACCAAAGCTGGACTTAGACATAATTTCACTCTCACAACATTATGGCTGGTTGGAGACAGTCCGAACCACAAGTACCGGGTCCATGGTTCTGGGCGTATACTGGGGGGACGGGGACGACTCCCATTAACCCCTGACTATACCGGGGATACGCTTATCACAATGCCTTTCTGGTCTGTGCTGAAGCAGGGCATTCTGGCAACCAAGTGGCTTGACCTTTATTAGTGAGCCTGGTTACCCCCTCTCGGAACCACAGACTTAGAAATCGCCAGCTCATATACAATGCATAAAATATATTTATATAATATATTTATATATATACCCTTATACACCATTTTAATAAAAAATATCACAAAATTCTTCTAAGTCCCTCGGGAAGAGTGAAAGACGCGCACGTTCATTTTCAGAGCTCCTAGACCTTCCTATAAGAAGTTAGCCAAAAAGTAGCTTCGAAAAACGCTTAGGTTAAGTTTCAGAGTTGCTTCTAATGTACCAAAGCTGGACTTAGATATAATTTCACTCTCACAACATTATGGCTGGTTGGAGACAGTCCGAACCACAAGTACCGGGTCCATGGTTCTGGGCGTATACTGGGGGGACGGGGATGACTCCCATTAACCCCTGACTATACCGGGGATGCGCTTATCACAATGCCTTTCTGGTCTGTGCTGAAGCAGGGCATTCTGGCAGCCAAGTGGCTTGACCTGTATTAGTGCGCCTGGTTACCCCCTCTCGGAACCACAGACTTAGAAATCGCCAGCTCATATACAGTGCATAAAATATATTTATATATATACCCTTATACACCATTTTAATAAAAAATATCACAAAATTCTTCTAAGTCCCTCGGGAAGAGTGAAAGACGCGCACGTTCATTTTCAGAGCTCCTAGACCTTCCTATAAGAAGTTAGCCAAAAAGTAGCTTCGAAAAACGCTTAGGTTAAGTTTCAGAGTTGCTTCTAATGTACCAAAGCTGGACTTAGACATAATTTCACTCTCACAACATTATGGCTGGTTGGAGACAGTCCGAACCACAAGTACCGGGTCCATGGTTCTGGGCGTATACTGGGGGGGACGGGGACGACTCCCATTAACCCCTGACTATACCGGGGATACGCTTATCACAATGCCTTTCTGGTCTGTGCTGAAGCAGGGCATTCTGGCAGCCAAGTGGCTTGACCTTTATTAGTGAGCCTGGTTACCCCCTCTCGGAACCACAGACTTAGAAATCGCCAGCTCATATACAGTGCATAAAATATATTTATATATATACCCTTATACACCATTTTAATGAAAAATATCACAAAATTCTTCTAAGTCCCTCGGGAAAAGTGAAAGACGCGCACGTTCATTTTCAGAGCTCCTAGACCTTCCTATAAGAAGTTAGCCAAAAAGTAGCTTCGAAAAACGCTTAGGTTAAGTTTCAGAGATGCTTCTAATGTACCAAAGCTGGACTTAGACATAATTTCACTCTCACAACATTATGGCTGGTTGGAGACAGTCCGAACCACAAGTACCGGATCGATGGTTCTGGGTGTATACTGGGGGGACGGGGGGGACTCCCATTAACCCCTGACTATACCGGGGATACGCTTATCACAATGCCTTTCTGGTCTGTGCTGAAGCAGGGCATTCTGGCAGCCAAGTGGCTTGACCTTTATTAGTGAGCCTGGTTACCCCCTCTCGGAACCACAGACTTAGAAATCGCCAGCTCATATACAGTGCATAAAATATATTTATATAATATATTTATATATATACCCTTATACACCATTTTAATAAAAAATATCACAAAATTCTTCTAAGTCCCTCGGAAAAAGTGAAAGACGCGCACGTTCATTTTCAGAGCTCCTTGACCTTCCTATAAGAAGTTAGCCAAAAAGTAGCTTCGAAAAACGCTTAGGTTAAGTTTCAGAGTTGCTTCTAATGTACCAAAGCTGGACTTAGACATAATTTCACTCTCACAACATTATGGCTGGTTGGAGACAGTCCGAACCACAAGTACCGGGTCCATGGTTCTGGGCGTATACTGGGGGGACGGGGACGACTCCCATTAACCCCTGACTATACCGGGGATACGCTTATCACAATGCCTTTCTGGTCTGTGCTGAAGCAGGGCATTCTGGCAGCCAAGTGGCTTGACCTTTATTAGTGAGCCTGGTTACCCCCTCTCGGAACCACAGACTTAGAAATCGCCAGCTCATATACAGTGCATAAAATATATTTATATATATACCCTTATACACCATTTTAATAAAAAATATCACAAAATTCTTCTAAGTCCCTCGGGAAGAGTGAAAGACGCGCACGTTCATTTTCAGCGCTCCTAGACCTTCCTATAAGAAGTTAGCCAAAAAGTAGCTTCGAAAAACGTTTAGGTTAAGTTTCAGAGTTGCTTCTAATGTACCAAAGCTGGACTTAGACATAATTTCACTCTCACAACATTATGGCTGGTTGGAGACAGTCCGAACCACAAGTACCGGGTCGATGGTTCTGGCCGTATACTGGGGGGACGGGGACGACTCCCATTAACACCTGACTATACCGGGGATACGCTTATCGCAATGCCTTTCTGGTCTGTGCTGAAGCAGGGCATTCTGGCAACCATGTGGCTTGACCTTTATTAGTGAGCCTGGTTACCCCCTCTCGGAACCACAGACTTAGAAATCGCCAGCTCATATACAGTGCATAAATATATTTATATATACCCTTATACACCATTTTAATAAAAAATATCACAAAATTCTTCTAAGTCTCTCGGGAAGAGTGAAAGACGCGCACGTTCATTTTTAGAGCTCCTAGACCTTCCTATAAGAAGTTAGCCAAAAAGTAGCTTCGAAAAACGCTTAGGTTACGTTTCAGAGTTGCTTCTAATGTACCAAAGCTGGACTTAGACATAATTTCACTCTCACAACATTATGGCTGGTTGGAGACAGTCCGAACCACAAGTACCGGGTCCATGGTTCTGGGCGTATACCGGGGGGACGGGGATGACTCCCATTAACCCCTGACTATACCGGGGATGCGCTTATCACAATGCCTTTCTGGTCTGTGCTGAAGCAGGGCATTCTGGCAGCCAAGTGGCTTGACCTGTATTAGTGCGCCTGGTTACCCCCTCTCGGAACCACAGACTTAGAAATCGCCAGCTCATATACAGTGCATAAAATATATTTATATATATACCCTTATACACCATTTTAATAAAAAATATCACAAAATTCTTCTAAGTCCCTCGGGAAAAGTGAAAGACGCGCACGTTCATTTTTAGAGCTCCTAGACCTTCCTATAAGAAGTTAGCCAAAAAGTAGCTTCGAAAAACGCTTAGGTTACGTTTCAGAGTTGCTTCTAATGTACCAAAGCTGGACTTAGACATAATTTCACTCTCACAACATTATGGCTGGTTGGAGACAGTCCGAACCACAAGTACCGGGTCCATGGTTCTGGGCGTATACCGGGGGGACGGGGATGACTCCCATTAACCCCTGACTATACCGGGGATGCGCTTATCACAATGCCTTTCTGGTCTGTGCTGAAGCAGGGCATTCTGGCAGCCAAGTGGCTTGACCTGTATTAGTGCGCCTGGTTACCCCCTCTCGGAACCACAGACTTAGAAATCGCCAGCTCATATACAGTGCATAAAATATATTTATATATATACCCTTATACACCATTTTAATAAAAAATATCACAAAATTCTTCTAAGTCCCTCGGGAAAAGTGAAAGACGCGCACGTTCATTTTCAGAGCTCCTTGACCTTCCTATAAGAAGTTAGCCAAAAAGTAGCTTCGAAAAACGCTTAGGTTAAGTTTCAGAGTTGCTTCTAATGTACCAAAGCTGGACTTAGACATAATTTCACTCTCACAACATTATGGCTGGTTGGAGACAGTCCGAACCACAAGTACCGGATCGATGGTTCTGGGCGTATACTGGGGGGACGGGGGGGACTCCCATTAACCCCTGACTATACCGGGGATACGCTTATCACAATGCCTTTCTGGTCTGTGCTGAAGCAGGGCATTCTGGCAGCCAAGTGGCTTGACCTTTATTAGTGAGCCTGGTTACCCCCTCTCGGAACCACAGACTTAGAAATCGCCAGCGCATATACAGTGCATAAAATATATTTATATAATATATTTATATATATACCCTTATACACCATTTTAATAAAAAATATCACAAAATTCTTCTAAGTCTCTCGGGAAGAGTGAAAGACGCGCACGTTCATTTTTTGAGCTCCTAGACCTTCCTATAAGAAGTTAGCTAAAAAGTAGCTTCGAAAAACGCTTAGGTTAAGTTTCAGAGTTGCTTCTAATGTTCCAAAGCTGGACTTAGACATAATTTCACTCTCACAACATTATGGCTGGTTGGAGACAGTCCGAACCACAAGTACCGGGTCCATGGTTCTGGGCGTATACTGGGGGGACGGGGATGACTCCCATTAACCCCTGACTATACCGGGGATGCGCTTATCACAATGCCTTTCTGGTCTGTGCTGAAGCAGGGCATTCTGGCAGCCAAGTGGCTTGACCTGTATTAGTGCGCCTGGTTACCCCCTCTCGGAACCACAGACTTAGAAATCGCCAGCTCATATACAGTGCATAAAATATATTTATATATATACCCTTATACACCATTTTAATAAAAAATATCACAAAATTCTTCTAAGTCCCTCGGGAAGAGTGAAAGACGCGCACGTTCATTTTCAGAGCTCCTAGACCTTCCTATAAGAAGTTAGCCAAAAAGTAGCTTCGAAAAACGCTTAGGTTACGTTTCAGAGTTGCTTCTAATGTACCAAAGCTGGACTTAGACATAATTTCACTCTCACAACATTATGGCTGGTTGGAGACAGTCCGAACCACAAGTACCGGGTCCATGGTTCTGGGCGTATACCGGGGGGACGGGGATGACTCCCATTAACCCCTGACTATACCGGGGATGCGCTTATCACAATGCCTTTCTGGTCTGTGCTGAAGCAGGGCATTCTGGCAGCCAAGTGGCTTGACCTGTATTAGTGCGCCTGGTTACCCCCTCTCGGAACCACAGACTTAGAAATCGCCAGCTCATATACAGTGCATAAAATATATTTATATATATACCCTTATACACCATTTTAATAAAAAATATCACAAAATTCTTCTAAGTCCCTCGGGAAAAGTGAAAGACGCGCACGTTCATTTTCAGAGCTCCTTGACCTTCCTATAAGAAGTTAGCCAAAAAGTAGCTTCGAAAAACGCTTAGGTTAAGTTTCAGAGTTGCTTCTAATGTACCAAAGCTGGACTTAGACATAATTTCACTCTCACAACATTATGGCTGGTTGGAGACAGTCCGAACCACAAGTACCGGATCGATGGTTCTGGGCGTATACTGGGGGGACGGGGGGGACTCCCATTAACCCCTGACTATACCGGGGATACGCTTATCACAATGCCTTTCTGGTCTGTGCTGAAGCAGGGCATTCTGGCAGCCAAGTGGCTTGACCTTTATTAGTGAGCCTGGTTACCCCCTCTCGGAACCACAGACTTAGAAATCGCCAGCGCATATACAGTGCATAAAATATATTTATATAATATATTTATATATATACCCTTATACACCATTTTAATAAAAAATATCACAAAATTCTTCTAAGTCTCTCGGGAAGAGTGAAAGACGCGCACGTTCATTTTTTGAGCTCCTAGACCTTCCTATAAGAAGTTAGCTAAAAAGTAGCTTCGAAAAACGCTTAGGTTAAGTTTCAGAGTTGCTTCTAATGTTCCAAAGCTGGACTTAGACATAATTTCACTCTCACAACATTATGGCTGGTTGGAGACAGTCCGAACCACAAGTACCGGGTCCATGGTTCTGGGCGTATACTGGGGGGACGGGGATGACTCCCATTAACCCCTGACTATACCGGGGATGCGCTTATCACAATGCCTTTCTGGTCTGTGCTGAAGCAGGGCATTCTGGCAGCCAAGTGGCTTGACCTGTATTAGTGCGCCTGGTTACCCCCTCTCGGAACCACAGACTTAGAAATCGCCAGCTCATATACAGTGCATAAAATATATTTATATATATACCCTTATACACCATTTTAATAAAAAATATCACAAAATTCTTCTAAGTCCCTCGGGAAGAGTGAAAGACGCGCACGTTCATTTTCAGAGCTCCTAGACCTTCCTATAAGAAGTTAGCCAAAAAGTAGCTTCGAAAAACGCTTAGGTTAAGTTTCAGAGTTGCTTCTAATGTACCAAAGCTGGACTTAGACATAATTTCACTCTCACAACATTATGGCTGGTTGGAGACAGTCCGAACCACAAGTACCGGGTCCATGGTTCTGAGCGTATACTGGGGGGGACGGGGACGACTCCCATTAACCCCTGACTATACCGGGGATACGCTTATCACAATGCCTTTCTGGTCTGTGCTGAAGCAGGGCATTCTGGCAGCCAAGTGGCTTGACCTTTATTAGTGAGCCTGGTTACCACCTCTCGGAACCACAGACTTAGAAATCGCCAGCTCATATACAATGCATAAAATATATTTATATAATATATTTATATATATACCCTTATACACCATTTTAATAAAAAATATCACAAAATTCTTCTAAGTCCCTCGGGAAGAGTGAAAGACGCGCACGTTCATTTTCAGAGCTCCTAGACCTTCCTATAAGAAGTTAGCCAAAAAGTAGCTTCGAAAAACGCTTAGGTTAAGTTTCAGAGTTGCTTCTAATGTACCAAAGCTGGACTTAGACATTATTTCACTCTCACAACATTATGGCTGGTTGGAGACAGTCCGAACCACAAGTACCGGGTCCATGGTTCTGGGCGTATACTGGGGGGACGGGGACGACTCCCATTAACCCCTGACTATACCGGGGATACGCTTATCACAATGCCTTTCTGGTCTGTGCTGAAGCAGGGCATTCTGGCAGCCAAGTGGCTTGACCTTTATTAGTGAGCCTGGTTACCCGCTCTCGGAACCACAGACTTAGAAATCGCCAGCTCATATACAGTGCATAAAATATATTTATATATATACCCTTATACACCATTTTAATAAAAAATATCACAAAATTCTTCTAAGTCCCTCGGGAAGAGTGAAAGACGCGCACGTTCATTTTCAGAGCTCCTAGACCTTCCTATAAGAAGTTAGCCAAAAAGTAGCTTCGAAAAACGCTTAGGTTAAGTTTCAGAGTTGCTTCTAATGTACCAAAGCTGGACTTAGACATAATTTCACTCTCACAACATTATGGCTGGTTGGAGACAGTCCGAACCACAAGTACCGGATCGATGGTTCTGGGCGTATACTGGGGGGACGGGGACGACTCCCATTAACCCCTGACTATACCGGGGATACGCTTATCACAATGCCTTTCTGGTCTGTGCTGAAGCAGGGAATTCTGGCAGCCAAGTGGCTTGACCTTTATTCATGAGCCTGGTTACCCCCTCTTGGAACCACAGACTTAGAAATCGCCAGCTCATATACAGTGCATAAAATATATTTATATAATATATTTATATATATACCCTTATACACCATTTTAATAAAAAATATCACAAAATTCTTCTAAGTCCCTCGGGAAGAGTGAAAGACGCGCACGTTCATTTTCAGAGCTCCTAGACCTTCCTATAAGAAGTTAGCCAAAAAGTAGCTTCGAAAAACGCTTAGGTTAAGTTTCAGAGTTGCTTCTAATGTACCAAAGCTGGACTTAGACATAATTTCACTCTCACAACATTATGGCTGGTTGGAGACAGTCCGAACCACAAGTACCGGATCGATGGTTCTGGGCGTATACTGGGGGGACGGGGACGACTCCCATTAACCCCTGACTATACCGGGGATACGCTTATCACAATGCCTTTCTGGTCTGTGCTGAAGCAGGGCATTCTGGCAGCCAAGTGGCTTGACCTTTATTAGTGAGCCTGGTTACCCCCTCTCGGAACCACAGACTTAGAAATCGCCAGCTCATATACAGTGCATAAAATATATTTATATATATACCCTTATACACCATTTTAATGAAAAATATCACAAAATTCTTCTAAGTCCCTCGGGAAAAGTGAAAGACGCGCACGTTCATTTTCAGAGCTCCTAGACCTTCCTATAAGAAGTTAGCCAAAAAGTAGCTTCGAAAAACGCTTAGGTTAAGTTTCAGAGATGCTTCTAATGTACCAAAGCTGGACTTAGACATAATTTCACTCTCACAACATTATGGCTGGTTGGAGACAGTCCGAACCACAAGTACCGGATCGATGGTTCTGGGTGTATACTGGGGGGACGGGGGGGACTCCCATTAACCCCTGACTATACCGGGGATACGCTTATCACAATGCCTTTCTGGTCTGTGCTGAAGCAGGGCATTCTGGCAGCCAAGTGGCTTGACCTTTATTAGTGAGCCTGGTTACCCCCTCTCGGAACCACAGACTTAGAAATCGCCAGCTCATATACAGTGCATAAAATATATTTATATAATATATTTATATATATACCCTTATACACCATTTTAATAAAAAATATCACAAAATTCTTCTAAGTCCCTCGGGAAAAGTGAAAGACGCGCACGTTCATTTTCAGAGATCCTTGACCTTCCTATAAGAAGTTAGCCAAAAAGTAGCTTCGAAAAACGCTTAGGTTAAGTTTCAGAGTTGCTTCTAATGTACCAAAGCTGGACTTAGACATAATTTCACTCTCACAACATTATGGCTGGTTGGAGACAGTCCGAACCACAAGTACCGGGTCCATGGTTCTGGGCGTATACTGGGGGGACGGGGACGACTCCCATTAACCCCTGACTATACCGGGGATACGCTTATCACAATGCCTTTCTGGTCTGTGCTGAAGCAGGGCATTCTGGCAGCCAAGTGGCTTGACCTTTATTAGTGAGCCTGGTTACCCCCTCTCGGAACCACAGACTTAGAAATCGCCAGCTCATATACAGTGCATAAAATATATTTATATATATACCCTTATACACCATTTTAATAAAAAATATCACAAAATTCTTCTAAGTCCCTCGGGAAGAGTGAAAGACGCGCACGTTCATTTTCAGCGCTCCTAGACCTTCCTATAAGAAGTTAGCCAAAAAGTAGCTTCGAAAAACGCTTAGGTTAAGTTTCAGAGTTGCTTCTAATGTACCAAAGCTGGACTTAGACATAATTTCACTCTCACAACATTATGGCTGGTTGGAGACAGTCCGAACCACAAGTACCGGGTCGATGGTTCTGGCCGTATACTGGGGGGACGGGGACGACTCCCATTAACACTTGACTATACCGGGGATACGCTTATCGCAATGCCTTTCTGGTCTGTGCTGAAGCAGGGCATTCTGGCAACCATGTGGCTTGACCTTTATTAGTGAGCCTGGTTACCCCCTCTCGGAACCACAGACTTAGAAATCGCCAGCTCATATACAGTGCATAAAATATATTTATATATACCCTTATACACCATTTTAATAAAAAATATCACAAAATTCTTCTAAGTCTCTCGGGAAGAGTGAAAGACGCGCACGTTCATTTTTAGAGCTCCTAGACCTTCCTATAAGAAGTTAGCCAAAAAGTAGCTTCGAAAAACGCTTAGGTTAAGTTTCAGAGTTGCTTCTAATGTACCAAAGCTGGACTTAGACATAATTTCACTCTCACAACATTATGGCTGGTTGGAGACAGTCCGAACCACAAGTACCGGGTCCATGGTTCTGGGCGTATACTGGGGGGACGGGGATGACTCCCATTAACCCCTGACTATACCGGGGATGCGCTTATCACAATGCCTTTCTGGTCTGTGCTGAAGCAGGGCATTCTGGCAGCCAAGTGGCTTGACCTGTATTAGTGCGCCTGGTTACCCCCTCTCGGAACCACAGACTTAGAAATCGCCAGCTCATATACAGTGCATAAAATATATTTATATATACCCTTATACACCATTTTAATAAAAAATATCACAAAATTCTTCTAAGTCTCTCGGGAAGAGTGAAAGACGCGCACGTTCATTTTTAGAGCTCCTAGACCTTCCTATAAGAAGTTAGCCAAAAAGTAGCTTCGAAAAACGCTTAGGTTAAGTTTCAGAGTTGCTTCTAATGTACCAAAGCTGGACTTAGACATAATTTCACTCTCACAACATTATGGCTGGTTGGAGACAGTCCGAACCACAAGTACCGGGTCCATGGTTCTGGGCGTATACTGGGGGGGACGGGGACGACTCCCATTAACCCCTGACTATACCGGGGATACGCTTATCACAATGCCTTTCTGGTCTGTGCTGAAGCAGGGCATTCTGGCAGCCAAGTGGCTTGACCTTTATTAGTGAGCCTGGTTACCCCCTCTCGGAACCACAGACTTAGAAATCGCCAGCTCATATACAGTGCATAAAATATATTTATATATATACCCTTATACACCATTTTAATGAAAAATATCACAAAATTCTTCTAAGTCCCTCGGGAAAAGTGAAAGACGCGCACGTTCATTTTCAGAGCTCCTAGACCTTCCTATAAGAAGTTAGCCAAAAAGTAGCTTCGAAAAACGCTTAGGTTAAGTTTCAGAGATGCTTCTAATGTACCAAAGCTGGACTTAGACATAATTTCACTCTCACAACATTATGGCTGGTTGGAGACAGTCCGAACCACAAGTACCGGATCGATGGTTCTGGGTGTATACTGGGGGGACGGGGGGGACTCCCATTAACCCCTGACTATACCGGGGATACGCTTATCACAATGCCTTTCTGGTCTGTGCTGAAGCAGGGCATTCTGGCAGCCAAGTGGCTTGTCCTTTATTAGTGAGCCTGGTTACCCCCTCTCGGAACCACAGACTTAGAAATCGCCAGCTCATATACAGTGCATAAAATATATTTATATAATATATTTATATATATACCCTTATACACCATTTTAATAAAAAATATCACAAAATTCTTCTAAGTCCCTCGGGAAAAGTGAAAGACGCGCACGTTCATTTTCAGAGATCCTTGACCTTCCTATAAGAAGTTAGCCAAAAAGTAGCTTCGAAAAACGCTTAGGTTAAGTTTCAGAGTTGCTTCTAATGTACCAAAGCTGGACTTAGACATAATTTCACTCTCACAACATTATGGCTGGTTGGAGACAGTCCGAACCACAAGTACCGGGTCCATGGTTCTGGGCGTATACTGGGGGGACGGGGACGACTCCCATTAACCCCTGACTATACCGGGGATACGCTTATCACAATGCCTTTCTGGTCTGTGCTGAAGCAGGGCATTCTGGCAGCCAAGTGGCTTGACCTTTATTAGTGAGCCTGGTTACCCCCTCTCGGAACCACAGACTTAGAAATCGCCAGCTCATATACAGTGCATAAAATATATTTATATATATACCCTTATACACCATTTTAATAAAAAATATCACAAAATTCTTCTAAGTCCCTCGGGAAGAGTGAAAGACGCGCACGTTCATTTTCAGCGCTCCTAGACCTTCCTATAAGAAGTTAGCCAAAAAGTAGCTTCGAAAAACGTTTAGGTTAAGTTTCAGAGTTGCTTCTAATGTACCAAAGCTGGACTTAGACATAATTTCACTCTCACAACATTATGGCTGGTTGGAGACAGTCCGAACCACAAGTACCGGGTCGATGGTTCTGGCCGTATACTGGGGGGACGGGGACGACTCCCATTAACACCTGACTATACCGGGGATACGCTTATCGCAATGCCTTTCTGGTCTGTGCTGAAGCAGGGCATTCTGGCAACCATGTGGCTTGACCTTTATTAGTGAGCCTGGTTACCCCCTCTCGGAACCACAGACTTAGAAATCGCCAGCTCATATACAGTGCATACTGTAAATATATTTATATATACCCTTATACACCATTTTAATAAAAAATATCACAAAATTCTTCTAAGTCTCTCGGGAAGAGTGAAAGACGCGCACGTTCATTTTTAGAGCTCCTAGACCTTCCTATAAGAAGTTAGCCAAAAAGTAGCTTCGAAAAACGCTTAGGTTAAGTTTCAGAGTTGCTTCTAATGTACCAAAGCTGGACTTAGACATAATTTCACTCTCACAACATTATGGCTGGTTGGAGACAGTCCGAAGCACAAGTACCGGGTCCATGGTTCTGGGCGTATACCGGGGGGACGGGGATGACTCCCATTAACCCCTGACTATACCGGGGATGCGCTTATCACAATGCCTTTCTGGTCTGTGCTGAAGCAGGGCATTCTGGCAGCCAAGTGGCTTGACCTGTATTAGTGCGCCTGGTTACCCCCTCTCGGAACCACAGACTTAGAAATCGCCAGCTCATATACAGTGCATAAAATATATTTATATAATATATTTATATATATACCCTTATACACCATTTTAATAAAAAATATCACAAAATTCTTCTAAGTCCCTCGGGAAAAGTGAAAGACGCGCACGTTCATTTTCAGAGATCCTTGACCTTCCTATAAGAAGTTAGCCAAAAAGTAGCTTCGAAAAACGCTTAGGTTAAGTTTCAGAGTTGCTTCTAATGTACCAAAGCTGGACTTAGACATAATTTCACTCTCACAACATTATGGCTGGTTGGAGACAGTCCGAACCACAAGTACCGGGTCCATGGTTCTGGGCGTATACTGGGGGGACGGGGACGACTCCCATTAACCCCTGACTATACCGGGGATACGCTTATCACAATGCCTTTCTGGTCTGTGCTGAAGCAGGGCATTCTGGCAGCCAAGTGGCTTGACCTTTATTAGTGAGCCTGGTTACCCCCTCTCGGAACCACAGACTTAGAAATCGCCAGCTCATATACAGTGCATAAAATATATTTATATATATACCCTTATACACCATTTTAATAAAAAATATCACAAAATTCTTCTAAGTCCCTCGGGAAGAGTGAAAGACGCGCACGTTCATTTTCAGCGCTCCTAGACCTTCCTATAAGAAGTTAGCCAAAAAGTAGCTTCGAAAAACGCTTAGGTTAAGTTTCAGAGTTGCTTCTAATGTACCAAAGCTGGACTTAGACATAATTTCACTCTCACAACATTATGGCTGGTTGGAGACAGTCCGAACCACAAGTACCGGGTCGATGGTTCTGGCCGTATACTGGGGGGACGGGGACGACTCCCATTAACACTTGACTATACCGGGGATACGCTTATCGCAATGCCTTTCTGGTCTGTGCTGAAGCAGGGCATTCTGGCAACCATGTGGCTTGACCTTTATTAGTGAGCCTGGTTACCCCCTCTCGGAACCACAGACTTAGAAATCGCCAGCTCATATACAGTGCATAAAATATATTTATATATACCCTTATACACCATTTTAATAAAAAATATCACAAAATTCTTCTAAGTCTCTCGGGAAGAGTGAAAGACGCGCACGTTCATTTTTAGAGCTCCTAGACCTTCCTATAAGAAGTTAGCCAAAAAGTAGCTTCGAAAAACGCTTAGGTTAAGTTTCAGAGTTGCTTCTAATGTACCAAAGCTGGACTTAGACATAATTTCACTCTCACAACATTATGGCTGGTTGGAGACAGTCCGAACCACAAGTACCGGGTCCATGGTTCTGGGCGTATACTGGGGGGACGGGGATGACTCCCATTAACCCCTGACTATACCGGGGATGCGCTTATCACAATGCCTTTCTGGTCTGTGCTGAAGCAGGGCATTCTGGCAGCCAAGTGGCTTGACCTGTATTAGTGCGCCTGGTTACCCCCTCTCGGAACCACAGACTTAGAAATCGCCAGCTCATATACAGTGCATAAAATATATTTATATATACCCTTATACACCATTTTAATAAAAAATATCACAAAATTCTTCTAAGTCTCTCGGGAAGAGTGAAAGACGCGCACGTTCATTTTTAGAGCTCCTAGACCTTCCTATAAGAAGTTAGCCAAAAAGTAGCTTCGAAAAACGCTTAGGTTAAGTTTCAGAGTTGCTTCTAATGTACCAAAGCTGGACTTAGACATAATTTCACTCTCACAACATTATGGCTGGTTGGAGACAGTCCGAACCACAAGTACCGGGTCCATGGTTCTGGGCGTATACTGGGGGGGACGGGGACGACTCCCATTAACCCCTGACTATACCGGGGATACGCTTATCACAATGCCTTTCTGGTCTGTGCTGAAGCAGGGCATTCTGGCAGCCAAGTGGCTTGACCTTTATTAGTGAGCCTGGTTACCCCCTCTCGGAACCACAGACTTAGAAATCGCCAGCTCATATACAGTGCATAAAATATATTTATATATATACCCTTATACACCATTTTAATGAAAAATATCACAAAATTCTTCTAAGTCCCACGGGAAAAGTGAAAGACGCGCACGTTCATTTTCAGAGCTCCTAGACCTTCCTATAAGAAGTTAGCCAAAAAGTAGCTTCGAAAAACGCTTAGGTTAAGTTTCAGAGATGCTTCTAATGTACCAAAGCTGGACTTAGACATAATTTCACTCTCACAACATTATGGCTGGTTGGAGACAGTCCGAACCACAAGTACCGGATCGATGGTTCTGGGTGTATACTGGGGGGACGGGGGGGACTCCCATTAACCCCTGACTATACCGGGGATACGCTTATCACAATGCCTTTCTGGTCTGTGCTGAAGCAGGGCATTCTGGCAGCCAAGTGGCTTGTCCTTTATTAGTGAGCCTGGTTACCCCCTCTCGGAACCACAGACTTAGAAATCGCCAGCTCATATACAGTGCATAAAATATATTTATATAATATATTTATATATATACCCTTATACACCATTTTAATAAAAAATATCACAAAATTCTTCTAAGTCCCTCGGGAAAAGTGAAAGACGCGCACGTTCATTTTCAGAGATCCTTGACCTTCCTATAAGAAGTTAGCCAAAAAGTAGCTTCGAAAAACGCTTAGGTTAAGTTTCAGAGTTGCTTCTAATGTACCAAAGCTGGACTTAGACATAATTTCACTCTCACAACATTATGGCTGGTTGGAGACAGTCCGAACCACAAGTACCGGGTCCATGGTTCTGGGCGTTTACTGGGGGGACGGGGACGACTCCCATTAACCCCTGACTATACCGGGGATACGCTTATCACAATGCCTTTCTGGTCTGTGCTGAAGCAGGGCATTCTGGCAGCCAAGTGGCTTGACCTTTATTAGTGAGCCTGGTTACCCCCTCTCGGAACCACAGACTTAGAAATCGCCAGCTCATATACAGTGCATAAAATATATTTATATATATACCCTTATACACCATTTTAATAAAAAATATCACAAAATTCTTCTAAGTCCCTCGGGAAGAGTGAAAGACGCGCACGTTCATTTTCAGCGCTCCTAGACCTTCCTATAAGAAGTTAGCCAAAAAGTAGCTTCGAAAAACGTTTAGGTTAAGTTTCAGAGTTGCTTCTAATGTACCAAAGCTGGACTTAGACATAATTTCACTCTCACAACATTATGGCTGGTTGGAGACAGTCCGAACCACAAGTACCGGGTCGATGGTTCTGGCCGTATACTGGGGGGACGGGGACGACTCCCATTAACACCTGACTATACCGGGGATACGCTTATCGCAATGCCTTTCTGGTCTGTGCTGAAGCAGGGCATTCTGGCAACCATGTGGCTTGACCTTTATTAGTGAGCCTGGTTACCCCCTCTCGGAACCACAGACTTAGAAATCGCCAGCTCATATACAGTGCATACTGTAAATATATTTATATATACCCTTATACACCATTTTAATAAAAAATATCACAAAATTCTTCTAAGTCTCTCGGGAAGAGTGAAAGACGCGCACGTTCATTTTTAGAGCTCCTAGACCTTCCTATAAGAAGTTAGCCAAAAAGTAGCTTCGAAAAACGCTTAGGTTAAGTTTCAGAGTTGCTTCTAATGTACCAAAGCTGGACTTAGACATAATTTCACTCTCACAACATTATGGCTGGTTGGAGACAGTCCGAAGCACAAGTACCGGGTCCATGGTTCTGGGCGTATACCGGGGGGACGGGGATGACTCCCATTAACCCCTGACTATACCGGGGATGCGCTTATCACAATGCCTTTCTGGTCTGTGCTGAAGCAGGGCATTCTGGCAGCCAAGTGGCTTGACCTGTATTAGTGCGCCTGGTTACCCCCTCTCGGAACCACAGACTTAGAAATCGCCAGCTCATATACAGTGCATAAAATATATTTATATATATACCCTTATACACCATTTTAATAAAAAATATCACAAAATTCTTCTAAGTCCCTCGGGAAGAGTGAAAGACGCGCACGTTCATTTTCAGAGCTCCTAGACCTTCCTATAAGAAGTTAGCCAAAAAGTAGCTTCGAAAAACGCTTAGGTTAAGTTTCAGAGTTGCTTCTAATGTACCAAAGCTGGACTTAGACATAATTTCACTCTCACAACATTATGGCTGGTTGGAGACAGTCCGAACCACAAGTACCGGGTCCATGGTTCTGGGCGTATACTGGGGGGGACGGGGACGACTCCCATTAACCCCTGACTATACCGGGGATACGCTTATCACAATGCCTTTCTGGTCTGTGCTGAAGCAGGGCATTCTGGCAGCCAAGTGGCTTGACCTTTATTAGTGAGCCTGGTTACCCCCTCTCGGAACCACAGACTTAGAAATCGCCAGCTCATATACAATGCATAAAATATATTTATATAATATATTTATATATATACCCTTATACACCATTTTAATAAAAAATATCACAAAATTCTTCTAAGTCCCTCGGGAAGAGTGAAAGACGCGCACGTTCATTTTCAGAGCTCCTAGACCTTCCTATAAGAAGTTAGCCAAAAAGTAGCTTCGAAAAACGCTTAGGTTAAGTTTCAGAGTTGCTTCTAATGTACCAAAGCTGGACTTAGACATTATTTCACTCTCACAACATTATGGCTGGTTGGAGACAGTCCGAACCACAAGTACCGGGTCCATGGTTCTGGGCGTATACTGGGGGGACGGGGACGACTCCCATTAACCCCTGACTATACCGGGGATACGCTTATCACAATGCCTTTCTGGTCTGTGCTGAAGCAGGGCATTCTGGCAGCCAAGTGGCTTGACCTTTATTAGTGAGCCTGGTTACCCGCTCTCGGAACCACAGACTTAGAAATCGCCAGCTCATATACAGTGCATAAAATATATTTATATATATACCCTTATACACCATTTTAATAAAAAATATCACAAAATTCTTCTAAGTCCCTCGGGAAGAGTGAAAGACGCGCACGTTCATTTTCAGAGCTCCTAGACCTTCCTATAAGAAGTTAGCCAAAAAGTAGCTTCGAAAAACGCTTAGGTTAAGTTTCAGAGTTGCTTCTAATGTACCAAAGCTGGACTTAGACATAATTTCACTCTCACAACATTATGGCTGGTTGGAGACAGTCCGAACCACAAGTACCGGATCGATGGTTCTGGGCGTATACTGGGGGGACGGGGACGACTCCCATTAACCCCTGACTATACCGGGGATACGCTTATCACAATGCCTTTCTGGTCTGTGCTGAAGCAGGGAATTCTGGCAGCCAAGTGGCTTGACCTTTATTCATGAGCCTGGTTACCCCCTCTTGGAACCACAGACTTAGAAATCGCCAGCTCATATACAGTGCATAAAATATATTTATATAATATATTTATATATATACCCTTATACACCATTTTAATAAAAAATATCACAAAATTCTTCTAAGTCCCTCGGGAAGAGTGAAAGACGCGCACGTTCATTTTCAGAGCTCCTAGACCTTCCTATAAGAAGTTAGCCAAAAAGTAGCTTCGAAAAACGCTTAGGTTAAGTTTCAGAGTTGCTTCTAATGTACCAAAGCTGGACTTAGACATAATTTCACTCTCACAACATTATGGCTGGTTGGAGACAGTCCGAACCACAAGTACCGGATCGATGGTTCTGGGCGTATACTGGGGGGACGGGGACGACTCCCATTAACCCCTGACTATACCGGGGATACGCTTATCACAATGCCTTTCTGGTCTGTGCTGAAGCAGGGCATTCTGGCAGCCAAGTGGCTTGACCTTTATTAGTGAGCCTGGTTACCCCCTCTCGGAACCACAGACTTAGAAATCGCCAGCTCATATACAGTGCATAAAATATATTTATATATATACCCTTATACACCATTTTAATGAAAAATATCACAAAATTCTTCTAAGTCCCTCGGGAAAAGTGAAAGACGCGCACGTTCATTTTCAGAGCTCCTAGACCTTCCTATAAGAAGTTAGCCAAAAAGTAGCTTCGAAAAACGCTTAGGTTAAGTTTCAGAGATGCTTCTAATGTACCAAAGCTGGACTTAGACATAATTTCACTCTCACAACATTATGGCTGGTTGGAGACAGTCCGAACCACAAGTACCGGATCGATGGTTCTGGGTGTATACTGGGGGGACGGGGGGGACTCCCATTAACCCCTGACTATACCGGGGATACGCTTATCACAATGCCTTTCTGGTCTGTGCTGAAGCAGGGCATTCTGGCAGCCAAGTGGCTTGACCTTTATTAGTGAGCCTGGTTACCCCCTCTCGGAACCACAGACTTAGAAATCGCCAGCTCATATACAGTGCATAAAATATATTTATATAATATATTTATATATATACCCTTATACACCATTTTAATAAAAAATATCACAAAATTCTTCTAAGTCCCTCGGGAAAAGTGAAAGACGCGCACGTTCATTTTCAGAGATCCTTGACCTTCCTATAAGAAGTTAGCCAAAAAGTAGCTTCGAAAAACGCTTAGGTTAAGTTTCAGAGTTGCTTCTAATGTACCAAAGCTGGACTTAGACATAATTTCACTCTCACAACATTATGGCTGGTTGGAGACAGTCCGAACCACAAGTACCGGGTCCATGGTTCTGGGCGTATACTGGGGGGACGGGGACGACTCCCATTAACCCCTGACTATACCGGGGATACGCTTATCACAATGCCTTTCTGGTCTGTGCTGAAGCAGGGCATTCTGGCAGCCAAGTGGCTTGACCTTTATTAGTGAGCCTGGTTACCCCCTCTTGGAACCACAGACTTAGAAATCGCCAGCTCATATACAGTGCATAAAATATATTTATATATATACCCTTATACACCATTTTAATAAAAAATATCACAAAATTCTTCTAAGTCCCTCGGGAAGAGTGAAAGACGCGCACGTTCATTTTCAGCGCTCCTAGACCTTCCTATAAGAAGTAAGCCAAAAAGTAGCTTCGAAAAACGCTTAGGTTAAGTTTCAGAGTTGCTTCTAATGTACCAAAGCTGGACTTAGACATAATTTCACTCTCACAACATTATGGCTGGTTGGAGACAGTCCGAACCACAAGTACCGGGTCGATGGTTCTGGCCGTATACTGGGGGGACGGGGACGACTCCCATTAACACTTGACTATACCGGGGATACGCTTATCGTAATGCCTTTCTGGTCTGTGCTGAAGCAGGGCATTCTGGCAACCATGTGGCTTGACCTTTATTAGTGAGCCTGGTTACCCCCTCTCGGAACCACAGACTTAGAAATCGCCAGCTCATATACAGTGCATAAAATATATTTATATATACCCTTATACACCATTTTAATAAAAAATATCACAAAATTCTTCTAAGTCTCTCGGGAAGAGTGAAAGACGCGCACGTTCATTTTTAGAGCTCCTAGACCTTCCTATAAGAAGTTAGCCAAAAAGTAGCTTCGAAAAACGCTTAGGTTAAGTTTCAGAGTTGCTTCTAATGTACCAAAGCTGGACTTAGACATAATTTCACTCTCACAACATTATGGCTGGTTGGAGACAGTCCGAAGCACAAGTACCGGGTCCATGGTTCTGGGCGTATACCGGGGGGACGGGGATGACTCCCATTAACCCCTGACTATACCGGAGATGCGCTTATCACAATGCCTTTCTGGTCTGTGCTGAAGCAGGGCATTCTGGCAGCCAAGTGGCTTGACCTGTATTAGTGCGCCTGGTTACCCCCTCTCGGAACCACAGACTTAGAAATCGCCAGCTCATATACAGTGCATAAAATATATTTATATATATACCCTTATACACCATTTTAATAAAAAATATCACAAAATTCTTCTAAGTCCCTCGGGAAGAGTGAAAGACGCGCACGTTCATTTTCAGAGCTCCTAGACCTTCCTATAAGAAGTTAGCCAAAAAGTAGCTTCGAAAAACGCTTAGGTTAAGTTTCAGAGTTGCTTCTAATGTACCAAAGCTGGACTTAGACATAATTTCACTCTCACAACATTATGGCTGGTTGGAGACAGTCCGAACCACAAGTACCGGATCGATGGTTCTGGGCGTATACTGGGGGGACGGGGACGACTCCCATTAACCCCTGACTATACCGGGGATACGCTTATCACAATGCCTTTCTGGTCTGTGCTGAAGCAGGGAATTCTGGCAGCCAAGTGGCTTGACCTTTATTCATGAGCCTGGTTACCCCCTCTTGGAACCACAGACTTAGAAATCGCCAGCTCATATACAGTGCATAAAATATATTTATATAATATATTTATATATATACCCTTATACACCATTTTAATAAAAAATATCACAAAATTCTTCTAAGTCCCTCGGGAAGAGTGAAAGACGCGCACGTTCATTTTCAGATCTCCTAGACCTTCCTATAAGAAGTTAGCCAAAAAGTAGCTTCGAAAAACGCTTAGGTTAAGTTTCAGAGTTGCTTCTAATGTACCAAAGCTGGACTTAGACATAATTTCACTCTCACAACATTATGGCTGGTTGGAGACAGTCCGAACCACAAGTACCGGATCGATGGTTCTGGGCGTATACTGGGGGGACGGGGACGACTCCCATTAACCCCTGACTATACCGGGGATACGCTTATCACAATGCCTTTCTGGTCTGTGCTGAAGCAGGGCATTCTGGCAGCCAAGTGGCTTGACCTTTATTAGTGAGCCTGGTTACCCCCTCTCGGAACCACAGACTTAGAAATCGCCAGCTCATATACAGTGCATAAAATATATTTATATATATACCCTTATACACCATTTTAATGAAAAATATCACAAAATTCTTCTAAGTCCCTCGGGAAAAGTGAAAGACGCGCACGTTCATTTTCAGAGCTCCTAGACCTTCCTATAAGAAGTTAGCCAAAAAGTAGCTTCGAAAAACGCTTAGGTTAAGTTTCAGAGATGCTTCTAATGTACCAAAGCTGGACTTAGACATAATTTCACTCTCACAACATTATGGCTGGTTGGAGACAGTCCGAACCACAAGTACCGGATCGATGGTTCTGGGTGTATACTGGGGGGACGGGGGGGACTCCCATTAACCTCTGACTATACCGGGGATACGCTTATCACAATGCCTTTCTGGTCTGTGCTGAAGCAGGGCATTCTGGCAGCCAAGTGGCTTGACCTTTATTAGTGAGCCTGGTTACCCCCTCTCGGAACCACAGACTTAGAAATCGCCAGCTCATATACAGTGCATAAAATATATTTATATAATATATTTATATATATACCCTTATACACCATTTTAATAAAAAATATCACAAAATTCTTCTAAGTCCCTCGGGAAGAGTGAAAGACGCGCACGTTCATTTTCAGCGCTCCTAGACCTTCCTATAAGAAGTTAGCCAAAAAGTAGCTTCGAAAAACGCTTAGGTTAAGTTTCAGAGTTGCTTCTAATGTACCAAAGCTGGACTTAGACATAATTTCACTCTCACAACATTATGGCTGGTTGGAGACAGTCCGAACCACAAGTACCGGGTCGATGGTTCTGGCCGTATACTGGGGGGACGGGGACGACTCCCATTAACACTTGACTATACCGGGGATACGCTTATCGCAATGCCTTTCTGGTCTGTGCTGAAGCAGGGCATTCTGGCAACCATGTGGCTTGACC
Source organism: Ascaphus truei (assembly GCF_040206685.1). Classification (NCBI taxonomy): domain Eukaryota; kingdom Metazoa; phylum Chordata; class Amphibia; order Anura; family Ascaphidae; genus Ascaphus; species Ascaphus truei. The sequence continues at coordinate 291,017,690 of NC_134483.1, read as the reverse complement.
TTTATTAGTGAGCCTGGTTACCCCCTCTCGGAACCACAGACTTAGAAATCGCCAGCTCATATACAGTGCATAAAATATATTTATATATACCCTTATACACCATTTTAATAAAAAATATCACAAAATTCTTCTAAGTCTCTCGGGAAGAGTGAAAGACGCGCACGTTCATTTTTAGAGCTCCTAGACCTTCCTATAAGAAGTTAGCCAAAAAGTAGCTTCGAAAAACGCTTAGGTTAAGTTTCAGAGTTGCTTCTAATGTACCAAAGCTGGACTTAGACATAATTTCACTCTCACAACATTATGGCTGGTTGGAGACAGTCCGAACCACAAGTACCGGGTCCATGGTTCTGGGCGTATACTGGGGGGACGGGGATGACTCCCATTAACCCCTGACTATACCGGGGATGCGCTTATCACAATGCCTTTCTGGTCTGTGCTGAAGCAGGGCATTCTGGCAGCCAAGTGGCTTGACCTGTATTAGTGCGCCTGGTTACCCCCTCTCGGAACCACAGACTTAGAAATCGCCAGCTCATATACAGTGCATAAAATATATTTATATATACCCTTATACACCATTTTAATAAAAAATATCACAAAATTCTTCTAAGTCTCTCGGGAAGAGTGAAAGACGCGCACGTTCATTTTTAGAGCTCCTAGACCTTCCTATAAGAAGTTAGCCAAAAAGTAGCTTCGAAAAACGCTTAGGTTAAGTTTCAGAGTTGCTTCTAATGTACCAAAGCTGGACTTAGACATAATTTCACTCTCACAACATTATGGCTGGTTGGAGACAGTCCGAACCACAAGTACCGGGTCCATGGTTCTGGGCGTATACTGGGGGGGACGGGGACGACTCCCATTAACCCCTGACTATACCGGGGATACGCTTATCACAATGCCTTTCTGGTCTGTGCTGAAGCAGGGCATTCTGGCAGCCAAGTGGCTTGACCTTTATTAGTGAGCCTGGTTACCCCCTCTCGGAACCACATACTTAGAAATCGCCAGCTCATATACAGTGCATAAAATATATTTATATATATACCCTTATACACCATTTTAATGAAAAATATCACAAAATTCTTCTAAGTCCCTCGGGAAAAGTGAAAGACGCGCACGTTCATTTTCAGAGCTCCTAGACCTTCCTATAAGAAGTTAGCCAAAAAGTAGCTTCGAAAAACGCTTAGGTTAAGTTTCAGAGATGCTTCTAATGTACCAAAGCTGGACTTAGACATAATTTCACTCTCACAACATTATGGCTGGTTGGAGACAGTCCGAACCACAAGTACCGGATCGATGGTTCTGGGTGTATACTGGGGGGACGGGGGGGACTCCCATTAACCCCTGACTATACCGGGGATACGCTTATCACAATGCCTTTCTGGTCTGTGCTGAAGCAGGGCATTCTGGCAGCCAAGTGGCTTGACCTTTATTAGTGAGCCTGGTTACCCCCTCTCGGAACCACAGACTTAGAAATCGCCAGCTCATATACAGTGCATAAAATATATTTATAATATATTTATATATATACCCTTATACACCATTTTAATAAAAAATATCACAAAATTCTTCTAAGTCCCTCGGGAAAAGTGAAAGACGCGCACGTTCATTTTCAGAAATCCTTGACCTTCCTATAAGAAGTTAGCCAAAAAGTAGCTTCGAAAAACGCTTAGGTTAAGTTTCAGAGTTGCTTCTAATGTACCAAAGCTGGACTTAGACATAATTTCACTCTCACAACATTATGGCTGGTTGGAGACAGTCCGAACCACAAGTACCGGGTCCATGGTTCTGGGCGTATACTGGGGGGACGGGGACGACTCCCATTAACCCCTGACTATACCGGGGATACGCTTATCACAATGCCTTTCTGGTCTGTGCTGAAGCAGGGCATTCTGGCAGCCAAGTGGCTTGACCTTTATTAGTGAGCCTGGTTACCCCCTCTCGGAACCACAGACTTAGAAATCGCCAGCTCATATACAGTGCATAAAATATATTTATATATATACCCTTATACACCATTTTAATAAAAAATATCACAAAATTCTTCTAAGTCCCTCGGGAAGAGTGAAAGACGCGCACGTTCATTTTCAGCGCTCCTAGACCTTCCTATAAGAAGTTAGCCAAAAAGTAGCTTCGAAAAACGTTTAGGTTAAGTTTCAGAGTTGCTTCTAATGTACCAAAGCTGGACTTAGACATAATTTCACTCTCACAACATTATGGCTGGTTGGAGACAGTCCGAACCACAAGTACCGGGTCGATGGTTCTGGCCGTATACTGGGGGGACGGGGACGACTCCCATTAACACCTGACTATACCGGGGATACGCTTATCGCAATGCCTTTCTGGTCTGTGCTGAAGCAGGGCATTCTGGCAACCATGTGGCTTGACCTTTATTAGTGAGCCTGGTTACCCCCTCTCGGAACCACAGACTTAGAAATCGCCAGCTCATATACAGTGCATAAATATATTTATATATACCCTTATACACCATTTTAATAAAAAATATCACAAAATTCTTCTAAGTCTCTCGGGAAGAGTGAAAGACGCGCACGTTCATTTTTAGAGCTCCTAGACCTTCCTATAAGAAGTTAGCCAAAAAGTAGCTTCGAAAAACGCTTAGGTTAAGTTTCAGAGTTGCTTCTAATGTACCAAAGCTGGACTTAGACATAATTTCACTCTCACAACATTATGGCTGGTTGGAGACAGTCCGAAGCACAAGTACCGGGTCCATGGTTCTGGGCGTATACCGGGGGGACGGGGATGACTCCCATTAACCCCTGACTATACCGGGGATGCGCTTATCACAATGCCTTTCTGGTCTGTGCTGAAGCAGGGCATTCTGGCAGCCAAGTGGCTTGACCTGTATTAGTGCGCCTGGTTACCCCCTCTCGGAACCACAGACTTAGAAATCGCCAGCTCATATACAGTGCATAAAATATATTTATATATATACCCTTATACACCATTTTAATAAAAAATATCACAAAATTCTTCTAAGTCCCTCGGGAAGAGTGAAAGACGCGCACGTTCATTTTCAGAGCTCCTAGACCTTCCTATAAGAAGTTAGCCAAAAAGTAGCTTCGAAAAACGCTTAGGTTAAGTTTCAGAATTGCTTCTAATGTACCAAAGCTGGACTTAGACATAATTTCACTCTCACAACATTATGGCTGGTTGGAGACAGTCCGAACCACAAGTACCGGGTCCATGGTTCTGGGCGTATACTGGGGGGACGGGGACGACTCCCATTAACCCCTGACTATACCGGGGATACGCTTATCACAATGCCTTTCTGGTCTGTGCTGAAGCAGGGCATTCTGGCAGCCAAGTGGCTTGACCTTTATTAGTGAGCCTGGTTACCCCCTCTCGGAACCACAGACTTAGAAATCGCCAGCTCATATACAGTGCATAAAATATATTTATATATATACCCTTATACACCATTTTAATAAAAAATATCACAAAATTCTTCTAAGTCCCTCGGGAAAAGTGAAAGACGCGCACGTTCATTTTCAGAGCTCCTTGACCTTCCTATAAGAAGTTAGCCAAAAAGTAGCTTCGAAAAACGCTTAGGTTAAGTTTCAGAGTTGCTTCTAATGTACCAAAGCTGGACTTAGACATAATTTCACTCTCACAACATTATGGCTGGTTGGAGACAGTCCGAACCACAAGTACCGGATCGATGGTTCTGGGCGTATACTGGGGGGACGGGGGGGACTCCCATTAACCCCTGACTATACCGGGGATACGCTTATCACAATGCCTTTCTGGTCTGTGCTGAAGCAGGGCATTCTGGCAGCCAAGTGGCTTGACCTTTATTAGTGAGCCTGGTTACCCCCTCTCGGAACCACAGACTTAGAAATCGCCAGCGCATATACAGTGCATAAAATATATTTATATAATATATTTATATATATACCCTTATACACCATTTTAATAAAAAATATCACAAAATTCTTCTAAGTCCCTCGGGAAAAGTGAAAGACGCGCACGTTCATTTTCAGAGCTCCTTGACCTTCCTATAAGAAGTTAGCCAAAAAGTAGCTTCGAAAAACGCTTAGGTTAAGTTTCAGAGTTGCTTCTAATGTACCAAAGCTGGACTTAGACATAATTTCACTCTCACAACATTATGGCTGGTTGGAGACAGTCCGAACCACAAGTACCGGGTCCATGGTTCTGGGCGTATACTGGGGGGACGGGGACGACTCCCATTAACCCCTGACTATACCGGGGATACGCTTATCACAATGCCTTTCTGGTCTGTGCTGAAGCAGGGCATTCTGGCAGCCAAGTGGCTTGACCTTTATTAGTGAGCCTGGTTACCCCCTCTCGGAACCACAGACTTAGAAATCGCCAGCTCATATACAGTGCATAAAATATATTTATATATACCCTTATACACCATTTTAATAAAAAATATCACAAAATTCTTCTAAGTCTCTCGGGAAGAGTGAAAGACGCGCACGTTCATTTTTTGAGCTCCTAGACCTTCCTATAAGAAGTTAGCTAAAAAGTAGCTTCGAAAAACGCTTAGGTTAAGTTTCAGAGTTGCTTCTAATGTTCCAAAGCTGGACTTAGACATAATTTCACTCTCACAACATTATGGCTGGTTGGAGACAGTCCGAACCACAAGTACCGGGTCCATGGTTCTGGGCGTATACTGGGGGGACGGGGATGACTCCCATTAACCCCTGACTATACCGGGGATGCGCTTATCACAATGCCTTTCTGGTCTGTGCTGAAGCAGGGCATTCTGGCAGCCAAGTGGCTTGACCTGTATTAGTGCGCCTGGTTACCCCCTCTCGGAACCACAGACTTAGAAATCGCCAGCTCATATACAGTGCATAAAATATATTTATATATATACCCTTATACACCATTTTAATAAAAAATATCACAAAATTCTTCTAAGTCCCTCGGGAAGAGTGAAAGACGCGCACGTTCATTTTCAGAGCTCCTAGACCTTCCTATAAGAAGTTAGCCAAAAAGTAGCTTCGAAAAACGCTTAGGTTAAGTTTCAGAGTTGCTTCTAATGTACCAAAGCTGGACTTAGACATAATTTCACTCTCACAACATTATGGCTGGTTGGAGACAGTCCGAACCACAAGTACCGGGTCCATGGTTCTGGGCGTATACTGGGGGGGACGGGGACGACTCCCATTAACCCCTGACTATACCGGGGATACGCTTATCACAATGCCTTTCTGGTCTGTGCTGAAGCAGGGCATTCTGGCAGCCAAGTGGCTTGACCTTTATTAGTGAGCCTGGTTACCACCTCTCGGAACCACAGACTTAGAAATCGCCAGCTCATATACAATGCATAAAATATATTTATATAATATATTTATATATATACCCTTATACACCATTTTAATAAAAAATATCACAAAATTCTTCTAAGTCCCTCGGGAAGAGTGAAAGACGCGCACGTTCATTTTCAGAGCTCCTAGACCTTCCTATAAGAAGTTAGCCAAAAAGTAGCTTCGAAAAACGCTTAGGTTAAGTTTCAGAGTTGCTTCTAATGTACCAAAGCTGGACTTAGACATAATTTCACTCTCACAACATTATGGCTGGTTGGAGACAGTCCGAACCACAAGTACCGGGTCCATGGTTCTGGGCGTATACTGGGGGGACGACGACGACTCCCATTAACCCCTGACTATACCGGGGATACGCTTATCACAATGCCTTTCTGGTCTGTGCTGAAGCAGGGCATTCTGGCAGCCAAGTGGCTTGACCTGTATTAGTGCGCCTGGTTACCCCCTCTCGGAACCACAGACTTAGAAATCGCCAGCTCATATACAGTGCATAAAATATATTTATATATATACCCTTATACACCATTTTAATAAAAAATATCACAAAATTCTTCTAAGTCCCTCGGGAAGAGTGAAAGACGCGCACGTTCATTTTCAGCGCTCCTAGACCTTCCTATAAGAAGTTAGCCAAAAAGTAGCTTCAAAAAACGCTTAGGTTAAGTTTCAGAGTTGCTTCTAATGTACCAAAGCTGGACTTAGACATAATTTCACTCTCACAACATTATGGCTGGTTGGAGACAGTCCGAACCACAAGTACCGGATCGATGGTTCTGGGCGTATACTGGGGGGACGGGGACGACTCCCATTAACCCCTGACTATACCGGGGATACGCTTATCACAATGCCTTTCTGGTCTGTGCTGAAGCAGGGCATTCTGGCAGCCAAGTGGCTTGACCTTTATTAGTGAGCCTGGTTACCCCCTCTCGGAACCACAGACTTACAAATCGCCAGCTCATATACAGTGCATAAAATATATTTATATATATACCCTTATACACCATTTTAATAAAAAATATCACAAAATTCTTCTAAGTCCCTCGGGAAGAGTGAAAGACGCGCACGTTCATTTTCAGCGCTCCTAGACCTTCCTATAAGAAGTTAGCCAAAAAGTAGCTTCGAAAAACGCTTAGGTTAAGTTTCAGAGTTGCTTCTAATGTACCAAAGCTGGACTTAGACATAATTTCATTCTCACAACATTATGGCTGGTTGGAGACAGTCCGAACCACAAGTACCGGGTCGATGGTTCTGGCCGTATACTGGGGGGACGGGGACGACTCCCATTAACACCTGACAATACCGGGGATACGCTTATCACAATGCCTTTCTGGTCTGTGCTGAAGCAGGGCATTCTGGCAACCAAGTGGCTTGACCTTTATTAGTGAGCCTGGTTACCCCCTCTCGGAACCACAGACTTAGAAATCGCCAGCTCATATACAGTGCATAAAATATATTTATATATACCCTTATACACCATTTTAATAAAAGATATCACAAAATTCTTCTAAGTCTCTCGGGAAGAGTGAAAGACGTGCACGTTCATTTTTAGAGCTCCTAGACCTTCCTATAAGAAGTTAGCCAAAAAGTAGCTTCGAAAAACGCTTAGGTTAAGTTTCAGAGTTGCTTCTAATGTACCAAAGCTGGACTTAGACATAATTTCACTCTCACAACATTATGGCTGGTTGGAGACAGTCCGAACCACAAGTACCGGGTCCATGGTTCTGGGCGTATACTGGGGGGACGGGGACGACTCCCATTAACCCCTGACTATACCGGGGATACGCTTATCACAATGCCTTTCTGGTCTGTGCTGAAGCAGGGCATTCTGGCAGCCAAGTGGCTTGACCTGTATTAGTGCGCCTGGTTACCCCCTCTCGGAACCACAGACTTAGAAATCGCCAGCACATATACAGTGCATAAAATATATTTATATATATACCCTTATACACCATTTTAATAAAAAATATCACAAAATTCTTCTACAGTAAGTCCCTCGGGAAGAGTGAAAGACGCGCACGTTCATTTTCAGAGCTCCTAGACCTTCCTATAAGAAGTTAGCCAAAAAGTAGCTTCGAAAAACGCTTAGGTTAAGTTTCAGAGTTGCTTCTAATGTACCAAAGCTGGACTTAGACATAATTTCACTCTCACAACATTATGGCTGGTTGAAGACAGTCCGAACCACAAGTACCGGGTCCATGGTTCTGGGCGTATACTGGGGGGACGGGGACGACTCCCATTAACCCCTGACTATACCGGGGATACGCTTATCACAATGCCTTTCTGGTCTGTGCTGAAGCAGGGCATTCTGGCAGCCAAGTGGCTTGACCTGTATTAGTGCGCCTGGTTACCCCCTCTCGGAACCACAGACTTACAAATCGCCAGCTCATATACAGTGCATAAAATATATTTATATATATACCCTTATACACCATTTTAATAAAAAATATCACAAAATTCTTCTAAGTCCCTCGGGAAGAGTGAAAGACGCGCACGTTCATTTTCAGCGCTCCTAGACCTTCCTATAAGAAGTTAGCCAAAAAGTAGCTTCGAAAAACGCTTAGGTTAAGTTTCAGAGTTGCTTCTAATGTACCAAAGCTGGACTTAGACATAATTTCACTCTCACAACATTATGGCTGGTTGGAGACAGTCCGAACCACAAGTACCGGGTCGATGGTTCTGGCCGTATACTGGGGGGACGGGGACGACTCCCATTAACACCTGACTATACCGGGGATACGCTTATCACAATGCCTTTCTGGTCTGTGCTGAAGCAGGGCATTCTGGCAACCAAGTGGCTTGACCTTTATTAGTGAGCCTGGTTACCCCCTCTCGGAACCACAGACTTAGAAATCGCCAGCTCATATACAGTGCATAAAATATATTTATATATACCCTTATACACCATTTTAATAAAAAATATCACAAAATTCTTCTAAGTCTCTCGGGAAGAGTGAAAGACGTGCACGTTCATTTTTAGAGCTCCTAGACCTTCCTATAAGAAGTTAGCCAAAAAGTAGCTTCGAAAAACGCTTAGGTTAAGTTTCAGAGTTGCTTCTAATGTACCAAAGCTGGACTTAGACATAATTTCACTCTCACAACATTATGGCTGGTTGGAGACAGTCCGAACCACAAGTACCGGGTCCATGGTTCTGGGCGTATACTGGGGGGACGGGGATGACTCCCATTAACCCCTGACTATACCGGGGATGCGCTTATCACAATGCCTTTCTGGTCTGTGCTGAAGCAGGGCATTCTGGCAGCCAAGTGGCTTGACCTGTATTAGTGCGCCTGGTTACCCCCTCTCGGAACCACAGACTTAGAAATCGCAAGCTCATATACAGTGCATAAAATATATTTATATATATACCCTTATACACCATTTTAATAAAAAATATCACAAAATTCTTCCAAGTCCCTCGGGAAGAGTGAAAGACGCGCACGTTCATTTTCAGAGCTCCTAGACCTTCCTATAAGAAGTTAGCCAAAAAGTAGCTTCGAAAAACGCTTAGGTTAAGTTTCAGAGTTGCTTCTAATGTACCAAAGCTGGACTTAGACATAATTTCACTCACAACATTATGGCTGGTTGGAGACAGTCCGAACCACAAGTACCGGGTCCATGGTTCTGGGCGTATACTGGGGGGGACGGGGACGACTCCCATTAACCCCTGACTATACCGGGGATACGCTTATCACAATGCCTTTCTGGTCTGTGCTGAAGCAGGGCATTCTGGCAGCCAAGTGGCTTGACCTTTATTAGTGAGCCTGGTTAACCCCTCTCGGAACCACAGACTTAGAAATCGCCAGCTCATATACAATGCATAAAATATATTTATATAATATATTTATATATATACCCTTATACACCATTTTAATAAAAAATATCACAAAATTCTTCTACAGTAAGTCCCTCGGGAAGAGTGAAAGACGCGCACGTTCATTTTCAGAGCTCCTAGACCTTCCTATAAGAAGTTAGCCAAAAAGTAGCTTCGAAAAACGCTTAGGTTAAGTTTCAGAGTTGCTTCTAATGTACCAAAGCTGGACTTAGACATAATTTCACTCTCACAACATTATGGCTGGTTGAAGACAGTCCGAACCACAAGTACCGGGTCCATGGTTCTGGGCGTATACTGGGGGGACGGGGACGACTCCCATTAACCCCTGACTATACCGGGGATACGCTTATCACAATGCCTTTCTGGTCTGTGCTGAAGCAGGGCATTCTGGCAGCCAAGTGGCTTGACCTGTATTAGTGCGCCTGGTTACCCCCTCTCGGAACCACAGACTTAGAAATCGCCAGCTCATATACAGTGCATAAAATATATTTATATATATACCCTTATACACCATTTTAATAAAAAATATCACAAAATTCTTCTAAGTACCTCGGGAAGAGTGAAAGACGCGCACGTTCATTTTCAGCGCTCCTAGACCTTCCTATAAGAAGTTAGCCAAAAAGTAGCTTCGAAAAACGCTTAGGTTAAGTTTCAGAGTTGCTTCTAATGTACCAAAGCTGGACTTAGACATAATTTCACTCTCACAACATTATGGCTGGTTGGAGACAGTCCGAACCACAAGTACCGGATCGATGGTTCTGGGCGTATACTGGGGGGACGGGGACGACTCCCATTAACCCCTGACTATACCGGGGATACGCTTATCACAATGCCTTTCTGGTCTGTGCTGAAGCAGGGCATACTGGCAGCCAAGTGGTTTGACCTTTATTAGTGAGCCTGGTTACCCCCTCTCGGAACCACAGACTTACAAATCGCCAGCTCATATACAGTGCATAAAATATATTTATATATATACCCTTATACACCATTTTAATAAAAAATATCACAAAATTCTTCTAAGTCCCTCGGGAAGAGTGAAAGACGCGCACGTTCATTTTCAGCGCTCCTAGACCTTCCTATAAGAAGTTAGCCAAAAAGTAGCTTCGAAAAACGCTTAGGTTAAGTTTCAGAGTTGCTTCTAATGTACCAAAGCTGGACTTAGACATAATTTCACTCTCACAACATTATGGCTGGTTGGAGACAGTCCGAACCACAAGTACCGGGTCGATGGTTCTGGCCGTATACTGGGGGGACGGGGACGACTCCCATTAACACCTGACTATACCGGGGATACGCTTATCACAATGCCTTTCTGGTCTGTGCTGAAGCAGGGCATTCTGGCAACCAAGTGGCTTGACCTTTATTAGTGAGCCTGGTTACCCCCTCTCGGAACCACAGACTTAGAAATCGCCAGCTCATATACAGTGCATAAAATATATTTATATATACCCTTATACACCATTTTAATAAAAAATATCACAAAATTCTTCTAAGTCTCTCGGGAAGAGTGAAAGACGTGCACGTTCATTTTTAGAGCTCCTAGACCTTCCTATAAGAAGTTAGCCAAAAAGTAGCTTCGAAAAACGCTTAGGTTAAGTTTCAGAGTTGCTTCTAATGTACCAAAGCTGGACTTAGACATAATTTCACTCTCACAACATTATGGCTGGTTGGAGACAGTCCGAACCACAAGTACCGGGTCCATGGTTCTGGGCGTATACTGGGGGGACGGGGATGACTCCCATTAACCCCTGACTATACCGGGGATGCGCTTATCACAATGCCTTTCTGGTCTGTGCTGAAGCAGGGCATTCTGGCAGCCAAGTGGCTTGACCTGTATTAGTGCGCCTGGTTACCCCCTCTCGGAACCACAGACTTAGAAATCGCAAGCTCATATACAGTGCATAAAATATATTTATATATATACCCTTATACACCATTTTAATAAAAAATATCACAAAATTCTTCCAAGTCCCTCGGGAAGAGTGAAAGACGCGCACGTTCATTTTCAGAGCTCCTAGACCTTCCTATAAGAAGTTAGCCAAAAAGTAGCTTCGAAAAACGCTTAGGTTAAGTTTCAGAGTTGCTTCTAATGTACCAAAGCTGGACTTAGACATAATTTCACTCACAACATTATGGCTGGTTGGAGACAGTCCGAACCACAAGTACCGGGTCCATGGTTCTGGGCGTATACTGGGGGGGACGGGGACGACTCCCATTAACCCCTGACTATACCGGGGATACGCTTATCACAATGCCTTTCTGGTCTGTGCTGAAGCAGGGCATTCTGGCAGCCAAGTGGCTTGACCTTTATTAGTGAGCCTGGTTAACCCCTCTCGGAACCACAGACTTAGAAATCGCCAGCTCATATACAATGCATAAAATATATTTATATAATATATTTATATATATACCCTTATACACCATTTTAATAAAAAATATCACAAAATTCTTCTAAGTCCCTCGGGAAGAGTGAAAGACGCGCACGTTCATTTTCAGAGCTCCTAGACCTTCCTATAAGAAGTTAGCCAAAAAGTAGCTTCGAAAAACGCTTAGGTTAAGTTTCAGAGTTGCTTCTAATGTACCAAAGCTGGACTTAGACATAATTTCACTCTCACAACATTATGGCTGGTTGGAGACAGTCCGAACCACAAGTACCGGGTCCATGGTTCTGGGCGTATACTGGGGGGGACGGGGACGACTCCCATTAACCCCTGACTATACCGGGGATACGCTTATCACAATGCCTTTCTGGTCTGTGCTGAAGCAGGGCATTCTGGCAGCCAAGTGGCTTGACCTTTATTAGTGAGCCTGGTTAACCCCTCTCGGAACCACAGACTTAGAAATCGCCAGCTCATATACAATGCATAAAATATATTTATATAATATATTTATATATATACCCTTATACACCATTTTAATAAAAAATATCACAAAATTCTTCTAAGTCCCTCGGGAAGAGTGAAAGACGCGCACGTTCATTTTCAGAGCTCCTAGACCTTCCTATAAGAAGTTAGCCAAAAAGTAGCTTCGAAAAACGCTTAGGTTAAGTTTCAGAGTTGCTTCTAATGTACCAAAGCTGGACTTAGACATAATTTCACTCTCACAACATTATGGCTGGTTGGAGACAGTCCGAACCACAAGTACCGGGTCCATGGTTCTGGGCGTATACTGGGGGGACGGGGACGACTCCCATTAACCCCTGACTATACCGGGGATACGCTTATCACAATGCCTTTCTGGTCTGTGCTGAAGCAGGGCATTCTGGCAGCCAAGTGGCTTGACCTGTATTAGTGCGCCTGGTTACCCCCTCTCGGAACCACAGACTTAGAAATCGCCAGCTCATATACAGTGCATAAAATATATTTATATATATACCCTTATACACCATTTTAATAAAAAATATCACAAAATTCTTCTACAGTAAGTCCCTCGGGAAGAGTGAAAGACGCGCACGTTCATTTTCAGAGCTCCTAGACCTTCCTATAAGAAGTTAGCCAAAAAGTAGCTTCGAAAAACGCTTAGGTTAAGTTTCAGAGTTGCTTCTAATGTACCAAAGCTGGACTTAGACATAATTTCACTCTCACAACATTATGGCTGGTTGGAGACAGTCCGAACCACAAGTACCGGGTCCATGGTTCTGGGCGTATACTGGGGGGACGGGGGGGACTCCCATTAACCCCTGACTATACCGGGGATACGCTTATCACAATGCCTTTCTGGTCTGTGCTGAAGCAGGGCATTCTGGCAGCCAAGTGGCTTGACCTTTATTAGTGAGCCTGGTTACCCCCTCTCGGAACCACAGACTTAGAAATCGCCAGCTCATATACAGTGCATAAAATATATTTATATAATATATTTATATATATACCCTTATACACCATTTTAATAAAAAATATCACAAAATTCTTCTAAGTCCCTCGGGAAGAGTGAAAGACGCGCACGTTCATTTTCAGAGCTCCTAGACCTTCCTATAAGAAATTAGCCAAAAAGTAGCTTCGAAAAACGCTTAGGTTAAGTTTCAGAGTTGCTTCTAATGTACCAAAGCTGGACTTAGACATAATTTCACTCTCACAACATTATGGCTGGTTGGAGACAGTCCGAACCACAAGTACCGGGTCCATGGTTCTGGGCGTATACTGGGGGGACGGGGACGACTCCCATTAACCCCTGACTATACCGGGGATACGCTTATCACAATGCCTTTCTGGTCTGTGCTGAAGCAGGGCATTCTGGCAGCCAAGTGGCTTGACCTTAATTAGTGAGCCTGGTTACCCCCTCTCGGAACCACAGACTTAGAAATCGCCAGCTCATATAAAGTGCATAAAATATATTTATATATATACCCTTATACTGTACACCATTTTAATAAAAAATATCACAAAATTCTTCTAAGTCCCTCGGGAAGAGTGAAAGACGCGCACGTTCATTTTCAGAGCTCCTAGACCTTCCTATAAGAAGTTAGCCAAAAAGTAGATTAGAAAAACGCTTAGGTTAAGTTTCAGAGTTGCTTCTAATGTACCAAAGCTGGACTTAGACATAATTTCACTCTCACAACATTATGGCTGGTTGGAGACAGTCCGAACCAAAAGTACCGGATCGATGGTTCTGGGCGTATACTGGGGGGATGGGGACGACTCCCATTAACCCCTGACTATACCGGGGATACGCTTATCACAATGCCTTTCTGGTCTGTGCTGAAGCAGGGCATTCTGGCAGCCAAGTGGCTTGACCTTTATTAGTGAGCCTGGTTACCCCCTCTCGGAACCACAGACTAAGAAATCGCCAGCTCATATACAGTGCATAAAATATATTTATATAATATATTTATATATATACCCTTATACACCATTTTAATAAAAAAATATCACAAAATTCTTCTAAGTCCCTCGGGAAAAGTGAAAGACGCGCACGTTCATTTTCAGAGCTCCTTGACCTTCCTATAAGAAGTTAGCAAAAAGTAGCTTCGAAAAACGCTTAGGTTAAGTTTCAGAGTTGCTTCTAATGTACCAAAGCTGGACTTAGACATAATTTCACTCTCACAACATTATGGCTGGTTGGAGACAGTCCGAACCACAAGTACCGGGTCCATGGTTCTGGGCGTATACTGGGGGGACGGGGACGACTCCCATTAACCCCTGACTATACCGGAGATACGCTTATCAAAATGCCTTTCTGGTCTGTGCTGAAGCAGGGCATTCTGGCAGCCAAGTGGCTTGACCTTTATTAGTGAGCCTGGTTACCCCCTCTCAGAACCACAGACTTAGAAATCGCCAGCTCATATACAGTGCATAAAATATATTTATATATATACCCTTATACAGTACACCATTTTAATAAAAAATATCACAAAATTCTTCTAAGTCCCTCGGGAAGAGTGAAAGACGCGCACGTTCATTTTCAGAGCTCCTTGACCTTCCTATAAGAAGTTAGCCAAAAAGTAGCTTCGAAAAACGCTTAGGTTAAGTTTCAGAGTTGCTTCTAATGTACCAAAGCTGGACTTAGACATAATTTCACTCTCACAACATTATGGCTGGTTGGAGACAGTCCGAACCACAAGTACCGGGTCCATGGTTCTGGGCGTATACTGGGGGGACGGGGACGACTCCCATTAACCCCTGACTATACCGGGGATACGCTTATCAAAATGCCTTTCTGGTCTGTGCTGAAGCAGGGCATTCTGGCAGCCAAGTGGCTTGACCTTTATTAGTGCGCCTTATTACCCCCTCTCGGAACCACAGACTTAGAAATCGCCAGCTCATATACAGTGCATAAAATATATTTATATATATACCCTTATACACCATTTTAATAAAAAATATCACAGAATTCTTCTAAGTCCCTCGGGAAGAGTGAAAGACGCGCACGTTCATTTTCAGCGCTCCTAGACCTTCCTATAAGAAGTTAGCCAAAAAGTAGCTTCGAAAAACGCTTAGGTTAAGTTTCAGAGTTGCTTCTAATGTACCAAAGCTGGACTTAGACATAATTTCACTCTCACAACATTATGGCTGGTTGGAGACAGTCCGAACCACAAGTACCGGATCGATGGTTCTGGGCGTATACTGGGGGGACGGGGACGACTCCCATTAACCCCTGACTATACCGGGGATACGCTTATCACAATGCCTTTCTGGTCTGTGCTAAAGCAGGGCATTCTGGCAGCCAAGTGGCTTGACCTTTATTAGTGAGCCTGGTTACCCCCTCTCGGAACCACAGACTTAGAAATCGCCAGCTCATATACAGTGCATAAAATATATTTATATAATATATTTATATATATACCCTTATACACCATTTTAATAAAAAATATCACAAAATTATTCTAAGTCCCTCGGGAAGAGTGAAAGACGCGCACGTTCATTTTCAGAGCTCCTTGACCTTCCTATAAGAAGTTAGCCAAAAAGTAGCTTCGAAAAACGCTTAGGTTAAGTTTCAGAGTTGCTTCTAATGTACCAAAGCTGGACTTAGACATAATTTCACTCTCACAACATTATGGCTGGTTGGAGACAGTCCGAACCACAAGTACCGGGTCCATGGTTCTGGGCGTATACTGGGGGAACGGGGACGACTCCCATTAACCCCTGACTATACCGGGTATACGCTTATCACAATGCCTTTCTGGTCTGTGCTGAAGCAGGGCATTCTGGCAACCAAGTGTCTTGACCTTTATTAGTGAGCCTGGTTACCCCCTCTCGGAACCACAGACTTAGAAATCGCCAGCTCATATACAGTGCATAAAATATATTTATATATATACCCTTATACACCATTTTAATAAAAAATATCACAAAATTCTTCTAAGTCCCTCAGGAAGAGTGAAAGACGCGCACGTTCATTTTCAGCACTCCTAGACCTTCCTATAAGAAGTTAGCCAAAAAGTAGCTTCGAAAAACGCTTAGGTTAAGTTTCAGAGTTGCTTCTAATGTACCAAAGCTGGACTTAGACATAATTTCACTCTCACAACATTATGGCTGGTTGGAGACAGTCCGAACCACAAGTACCGGATCGATGGTTCTGGGCGTATACTGGGGGGACGGGGACGACTCCCATTAACCCCTGACTATACCGGGGATACGCTTATCACAATGCCTTTCTGGTCTGTGCTGAAGCAGGGCATTCTTGCAGCCAAGTGGCTTGACCTTTATTATTGAGCCTGGTTACCCCCTCTCGGAACCACAGACTTAGAAATCGCCAGCTCATATACAGTGCATAAAATATATTTATATAATATATTTATATATATACCCTTATACACCATTTTAATAAAAAATATCACAAAATTCTTCTAAGTCCCTCGGGAAAAGTGAAAGACGCGCACGTTAATTTTCAGAGCTCCTTGACCTTCCTATAAGAAGTTAGCAAAAAGTAGCTTCGAAAAACGCTTAGGTTAAGTTTCAGAGTTGCTTCTAATGTACCAAAGCTGGACTTAGACATAATTTCACTCTCACAACATTATGGCTGGTTGGAGACAGTCCGAACCACAAGTACCGGGTCCATGGTTCTGGGCGTATACTGGGGGGACGGGGACGACTCCCATTAACCCCTGACTATACCGGGGATACGCTTATCACAATGCCTTTCTGGTCTGTGCTGAAGCAGGGCATTCTGGCAGCCAAGTGGCTTGACCTTTATTAGTGAGCCTGGTTACCCCCTCTCGGAACCACAGACTTAGAAATCGCCAGCTCATATACAGTGCATAAAATATATTTATATATATACCCTTATACACCATTTTAATAAAAAATATCACAAAATTCTTCTAAGTCCCTCGGGAAAAGTGAAAGACGCGCACGTTCATTTTCAGAGCTCCTAGACCTTCCTATAAGAAGTTAGCCAAAAAGTAGCTTCGAAAAACGCTTAGGTTAAGTTTCAGAGTTGCTTCTAATGTACCAAAGCTGGACTTAGACATCATTTCACTCTCACAACATTATGGCTGGTTGGAGACAGTCCGAACCACAAGTACCGGGTCCATGGTTCTGGGCGTATACTGGGGGGACGGGGACGACTCCCATTAACCCCTGACTATACCGGGGATACGCTTATCACAATGCCTTTCTGGTCTGTGCTGAAGCAGGGCATTCTGGCAGCCAAGTGGCTTGACCTTTATTAGTGAGCCTGGTTACCCCCTCTCGGAACCACAGACTTAGAAATCGCCAGCTCATATACAGTGCATAAAATATATTTATATATATACCCTTATACACCATTTTAATAAAAAATATCACAAAATTCTTCTAAGTCCCTCGGGAAAAGTGAAAGACGCGCACGTTCATTTTCAGAGCTCCTAGACCTTCCTATAAGAAGTTAGCCAAAAAGTAGCTTCGAAAAACGCTTAGGTTAAGTTTCAGAGTTGCTTCTAATGTACCAAAGCTGGACTTAGACATCATTTCACTCTCACAACATTATGGCTGGTTGGAGACAGTCCGAACCACAAGTACCGGTTCCATGGTTCTGGGCGTATACTGGGGGGACGGGGACGACTCCCATTAACCCCTGACTATACCGGGGATACGCTTATCACAATGCCTTTCTGGTCTGTGCTGAAGCAGGGCATTCTGGCAGCCAAGTGGCTTGACCTTTATTAGTGCGCCTTATTACCCCCTCTCGGAACCACAGACTTAGAAATCGCCAGCTCATATACAGTGCATAAAATATATTTATATATATACCCTTATACACCATTTTAATAAAAAATATCACAAAATTCTTCTAAGTCCCTCGGGAAGAGTGAAAGACGCGCACGTTCATTTTCAGCGCTCCTAGACCTTCCTATAAGAAGTTAGCCAAAAAGTAGCTTCGAAAAACGCTTAGGTTAAGTTTCAGAGTTGCTTCTAATGTACCAAAGCTGGACTTAGACATAATTTCACTCTCACAACATTATGGCTGGTTGGAGACAGTCCGAACCACAAGTACCGGATCGATGGTTCTGGGCGTATACTGGGGGGACGGGGACGACTCCCATTAACCCCTGACTATACCGGGTATACGCTTATCACAATGCCTTTCTGGTCTGTGCTAAAGCAGGGCATTCTGGCAGCCAAGTGGCTTGACCTTTATTAGTGAGCCTGGTTACCCCCTCTCGGAACCACAGACTTAGAAATCGCCAGCTCATATACAGTGCATAAAATATATTTATATAATATATTTATATATATACCCTTATACACCATTTTAATAAAAAATATCACAAAATTCTTCTAAGTCCCTCGGGAAAAGTGAAAGACGCGCACGTTCATTTTCAGAGCTCCTTGACCTTCCTATAAGAAGTTAGCAAAAAGTAGCTTCGAAAAACGCTTAGGTTAAGTTTCAGAGTTGCTTCTAATGTACCAAAGCTGGACTTAGACATAATTTCACTCTCACAACATTATGGCTGGTTGGAGACAGTCCGAACCACAAGTACCGGGTCCATGGTTCTGGGCGTATACTGGGGGGACGGGGACGACTCCCATTAACCCCTGACTATACCGGGGATACGCTTATCACAATGCCTTTCTGGTCTGTGCTGAAGCAGGGCATTCTGGCAGCCAAGTGGCTTGACCTTTATTAGTGAGCCTGGTTACCCCCTCTCAGAACCACAGACTTAGAAATCGCCAGCTCATATACAGTGCATAAAATATATTTATATATATACCCTTATACACCATTTTAATAAAAAATATCACAAAATTATTCTAAGTCCCTCGGAAAGAGTGAAAGACGCGCACGTTCATTTTCAGCGATCCTAGACATTCCTATAAGAAGTTAGCCAAAAAGTAGCTTCGAAAAACGCTTAGGTTAAGTTTCAGAGTTGCTTCTAATGTACCAAAGCTGGACTTAGACATAATTTCACTCTCACAACATTATGGCTGGTAGGAGACAGTCCGAACCACAAGTACCGGATTGATGGTTCTGGGCGTATACTGGGGGGACGGGGACGACTCCCATTAACCCCTGACTATACCGGGGATACGCTTATCACAATGCCTTTCTGGTCTGTGCTGAAGCAGGGCATTCTGGCAACCAAGTGGCTTGACCTTTATTAGTGAGCCTGGTTACCCCCTCTCGGAACCACAGACTTAGAAATCGCCAGCTCATATACAATGCATAAAATATATTTATATAATATATTTATATATATACCCTTATACACCATTTTAATAAAAAATATCACAAAATTCTTCTAAGTCCCTCGGGAAGAGTGAAAGACGCGCACGTTCATTTTCAGAGCTCCTAGACCTTCCTATAAGAAGTTAGCCAAAAAGTAGCTTCGAAAAACGCTTAGGTTAAGTTTCAGAGTTGCTTCTAATGTACCAAAGCTGGACTTAGATATAATTTCACTCTCACAACATTATGGCTGGTTGGAGACAGTCCGAACCACAAGTACCGGGTCCATGGTTCTGGGCGTATACTGGGGGGACGGGGACGACTCCCATTAACCCCTGACTATACCGGGGATACGCTTATCACAATGCCTTTCTGGTCTGTGCTGAAGCAGGGCATTCTGGCAGCCAAGTGGCTTGACCTGTATTAGTGAGCCTGGTTACCCCCTCTCGGAACCACAGACTTAGAAATCGCCAGCTCATATAAAGTGCATAAAATATATTTATATATATACCCTTATACACCATTTTAATAAAAAATATCACAAAATTCTTCTAAGTCCCTCGGGAAGAGTGAAAGACGCGCACGTTCATTTTCAGCGCTCCTAGACCTTCCTATAAGAAGTTAGCCAAAAAGTAGATTAGAAAAACGCTTAGGTTAAGTTTCAGAGTTGCTTCTAATGTACCAAAGCTGGACTTAGACATAATTTCACTCTCACAACATTATGGCTGGTTGGAGACAGTCCGAACCACAAGTACCGGATCGATGGTTCTGGGCGTATACTGGGGGGATGGGGACGACTCCCATTAACCCCTGACTATACCGGGGATACGCTTATCACAATGCCTTTCTGGTCTGTGCTGAAGCAGGGCATTCTGGCAGCCAAGTGGCTTGACCTTTATTAGTGAGCCTGGTTAACCCCTCTCGGAACCACAGACTAAGAAATCGCCAGCTCATATACAGTGCATAAAATATATTTATATAATATATTTATATATATACCCTTATACACCATTTTAATAAAAAATATCACAAAATTCTTCTAAGTCCCTCGGGAAAAGTGAAAGACGCGCACGTTCATTTTCAGAGCTCCTTGACCTTCCTATAAGAAGTTAGCAAAAAGTAGCTTCGAAAAACGCTTAGGTTAAGTTTCAGAGTTGCTTCTAATGTACCAAAGCTGGACTTAGACATAATTTCACTCTCACAACATTATGGCTGGTTGGAGACAGTCCGAACCACAAGTACCGGGTCCATGGTTCTGGGCGTATACTGGGGGGACGGGGACGACTCCCATTAACCCCTGACTATACCGGGGATACGCTTATCAAAATGCCTTTCTGGTCTGTGCTGAAGCAGGGCATTCTGGCAGCCAAGTGGCTTGACCTTTATTAGTGAGCCTGGTTACCCCCTCTCAGAACCACAGACTTAGAAATCGCCAGCTCATATACAGTGCATAAAATATATTTATATATATACCCTTATACAGTACACCATTTTAATAAAAAATATCACAAAATTCTTCTAAGTCCCTCGGGAAGAGTGAAAGACGCGCACGTTCATTTTCAGCGCTCCTAGACCTTCCTATAAGAAGTTAGCCAAAAAGTAGCTTCGAAAAACGCTTAGGTTAAGTTTCAGAGTTGCTTCTAATGTACCAAAGCTGGACTTAGACATAATTTCACTCTCACAACATTATGGCTGGTAGGAGACAGTCCGAACCACAAGTACTGGATCGATGGTTCTGGGCGTATACTGGGGGGACGGGGACGACTCCCATTAACCCCTGACTATACCGGGGATACGCTTATCGCAATGCCTTTCTGGTCTGTGCTGAAGCAGGGCATTCTGGCAACCATGTGGCTTGACCTTTATTAGTGAGCCTGGTTACCCCCTCTCGGAACCACAGACTTAGAAATCGCCAGCTCATATACAATGCATAAAATATATTTATCTTATACTATATTAGTGAAAGCACTGTATGTTTGCCTGCCTGCCTGCCTGCATGCATGCATGCATGCCTGCCTGCTGGATGTCCGGTGTCCCTAGCGGCAATCTCATTGGTCCCATGGGCCGCCCGCCCCCGCACACCTCTCATTGGCCTCACACACTCACACCACCCCCTTGGCCCGCCCCCCACACCTCGCATTGGCCTGATGGGAGTGACGGGCCAAAGGTCCACAAAAAAAAAAAAAAAAAAAAAAAAAACACACACACACACACACACACACACACACACACACACACACACACACACACACACACACACACACACACACACACACACACACACACACACACACACACACACACACACACACACACGCCCCCCCCCCCAAGCTCACACACACCTCACCCCCCCCCAAGCTCACACCCCCCCCCCAAGCTCACACCCCGGCGCCGCTACAGTCAGCGGGGGAGCGGAGCGAGCGCCCGGGACACACGCGGGGGAGCGGCCACAACACGCTGCCTCCCGCCTCACATCCACGTGGGAGCGGCCGGATGGGTGAGGCAGCATACCCACGGGCCTCGCCGCACGCTCCTCGGCACCGGCTCACCTCTCCCACCCCCCTCACAGCAAAGACCAGCCTACCCGGCGCCGCCTGCAACGCTCCTCGGCACCGCCGCCTCACCTCGAGCCGGAGGGCAGCGGGGGGGCTCCCGCCCTGCAGGAGGCCTCACCTCGAGCCGGAGGGCAGCGGGGGGGCTCCCGCCCTGCAGGAGGCCTCACCTCGAGCCGGAGGGCAGCGGGGGGGCTCCCGCCCTGCAGGAGGCCTCACCTCGAGCCGGGGGGCAGCGGGGGGGCTCCCGCCCTGCAGGAGGCCTCACCTCGAGCCGGAGGGCAGCGGGGGTGCTCCCGCCCTGCAGGAGGCCTCACCTCGAGCCGGAGGGCAGCGGGGGGGCTCCCGCCCTGCAGGAGGCTTCACCTCGAGCCGGTGGGCAGCGGGGGGGCTCCCGCCCTGCAGGAGGCCTCACCTCGAGCCGGAGGCAGCGGGGGGGCTCCCGCCCTGCAGGAGGCCTCACCTCGAGCCGGGGGGGCTCCCGCCCTGCAGGAGGCCTCACCTCGAGCCGGGGGGGCTCCCGCCCTGCAGGAGGCCTCACCTCGAGCCGGAGGCAGCGGGGGGGCTCCCGCCCTGCAGGAGGCCTCACCTCGAGCCGGAGGCAGCGGGGGGGGCTCCCGCCCTGCAGGAGGCCTCACCTCGAGCCGGAGGCAGCGGGGGGGCTCCCGCCCTGCAGGAGGCCTCACCTCGAGCCGGAGGCAGCGGGGGGGCTCCCGCCCTGCAGGAGGCCTCACCTCGAGGAACATGCTGCCGACTGCAAGGTAAGCAGCTCTCCCCACACACACACACACACACATGTAGGCGCACACACACACATGTAGGCACACACACACACACACGCACACACACACATGTAGGCACACACACACGTCCACAGACACACACATGTAGACACACACACATGTAGACACACACACACATGTAGACAGACACACACGCACACACACACACACACACACACACACACCTATACAGACACACGTATACACACACACACACGTATACACACAGGCACACGTAGACACACAGACACACGTAGACACACGTAGACACAAACAAACACGTAGACACACAGACACACCTATACACACAGACACACACCTATACACACACACACACACACCTATACACACACACACACACGTATACACACAGACACACACGTATACACACAGACACACACGTATACACACAGACACACACGTATACACACACACACGTTTACACACACACACACACATACACACACGTATACACACACACACACACACGTACAAACACACACACACGTACAAACACACACGTAGACACACGTGTACACACACACACGTAGACACACACACAGACGTAGACACACGCACACACACGTACACACACGCACGTAGACACACACACACACGTAGACACACACACACACGTAGACACACACACACACGTAGACACACACACACACGTATACGCACACACACGTATACACACACACACGTAGACACACACACACGTATACACACGCACGTAGACACACACACATGTACACGTAGACACACACACACATGTACACGTACACACACACACATGTACACGTATACTCACACACATGTACACGTACACACACACATGGAGACATACACACACACATGGAGACATACACACACGCACATGTACACATACACACACGTACACACACACACACATGTATACATACACATAATGTATACACACACACATGTATACACACACACATGTATACACACACACATGTATACACACACACACACACACATACACACGTGTATACACACACAAACATGTATACACACAAATGTACACACACACATGTATACACACACACACACATACTATGTATACACACAAACATGTATACACACGTGTATACACACGTGTATACACACGTGTATACACATGTGTATATACACATGTGTATACACACACATGGAGACATACACACACGCACATGTACACATACACACACACGTATACATACACATAATGTATACACACACACATGTATACACACACACACACACACACGTGTATACACACACATGTATACACACACGTATACACACACACAAACATGTATACACACACACAAACATGTATACACACAAATGTACACACACACACAAACATGTATACACACACACAAACATGTATACACACACAAATGTACACACACACACACATGTACACACACACACACACATACTATGTATACACACATGTGTATACACATGTGTATACACACACGTACACATGTATACACACACACACACAATATATACATACACACAATGTCTACACACACATGTGTATACACGTCTATACACACATGTGTATACACACACATGTGTATACACACACGTACACACGTACACATGTATACACACACACACACACACACATACAATGTATACACACAAACATGTATACACACACACAAACATGTATACACACACACGTGTATACACACACACGTGTGTATACACACACACGTATACACACACACACTATCCCCAGCAAAACCACATCAGCACACCGCTATCCCATGCCCCCCCAGCACACTGGCATTCTCGGCTCCCCGCCATTCCCAGCCCCCATCAACACCATCAGCACCCACACATCGGCACCTTTGCACCTCCCCCATCGGCACACCCACATCCGCACCCCCACATCCGCACCCCCACATCAGCACCAAACCCTCCAAAATCAGCACACCGATACAATCACCATCAGTACAGCCACAGCAGCACTACCACCGCACATGGGCCGCGTTGACCACTCCTCACCCAAATGCCACACCCACACCACAAACATCCCGGGCAACGCCGGGGCTCTCAGCTAGTATAATATATTTATATATATATACCCTTATACACCATTTTAATAAAAATATCACAAAATTCTTCTAAGTCCCTCGGGAAGAGTGAAAGACGCGCACGTTCATTTTCAGAGCTCCTTGACCTTCCTATAAGAAGTTAGCCAAAAAGTAGCTTCGAAAAACGCTTAGGTTAAGTTTCAGAGTTGCTTCTAATGTACCAAAGCTGGACTTAGACATAATTTCACTCTCACAACATTATGGCTGGTTGGAGACAGTCCGAACCACAAGTACCGTGTCCATGGTTCTGGGCGTATACTGGGGGAACGGGGACGACTCCCATTAACCCCTGACTATACCGGGTATACGCTTATCACAATGCCTTTCTGGTCTGTGCTGAAGCAGGGCATTCTGGCAACCAAGTGGCTTGACCTTTATTAGTGAGCCTGGTTACCCCCTCTCGGAACCACAGACTTAGAAATCGCCAGCTCATATACAGTGCATAAAATATATTTATATATATACCCTTATACACCATTTTAATAAAAAATATCACAAAATTCTTCTAAGTCCCTCGGGAAGAGTGAAAGACGCGCACGTTCATTTTCAGCGCTCCTAGACCTTCCTATAAGAAGTTAGCCAAAAAGTAGCTTCGAAAAACGCTTAGGTTAAGTTTCAGAGTTGCTTCTAATGTACCAAAGCTGGACTTAGACATAATTTCACTCTCACAACATTATGGCTGGTTGGAGACAGTCCGAACCACAAGTACCGGATCGATGGTTCTGGGCGTATACTGGGGGGACGGGGACGACTCCCATTAACCCCTGACTATACCGGGGATACGCTTATCACAATGCCTTTCTGGTCTGTGCTGAAGCAGGGCATTCTTGCAGCCAAGTGGCTTGACCTTTATTATTGAGCCTGGTTACCCCCTCTCGGAACCACAGACTTAGAAATCGCCAGCTCATATACAGTGCATAAAATATATTTATATAATATATTTATATATATACCCTTATACACCATTTTAATAAAAAATATCACAAAATTCTTCTAAGTCCCTCGGGAAAAGTGAAAGACGCGCACGTTAATTTTCAGAGCTCCTTGACCTTCCTATAAGAAGTTAGCAAAAAGTAGCTTCGAAAAACGCTTAGGTTAAGTTTCAGAGTTGCTTCTAATGTACCAAAGCTGGACTTAGACATAATTTCACTCTCACAACATTATGGCTGGTTGGAGACAGTCCGAACCACAAGTACCGGGTCCATGGTTCTGGGCGTATACTGGGGGGACGGGGACGACTCCCATTAACCCCTGACTATACCGGGGATACGCTTATCACAATGCCTTTCTGGTCTGTGCTGAAGCAGGGCATTCTGGCAGCCAAGTGGCTTGACCTTTATTAGTGAGCCTGGTTACCCCCTCTCGGAACCACAGACTTAGAAATCGCCAGCTCATATACAGTGCATAAAATATATTTATATATATACCCTTATACACCATTTTAATAAAAAATATCACAAAATTCTTCTAAGTCCCTCGGGAAAAGTGAAAGACGCGCACGTTCATTTTCAGAGCTCCTAGACCTTCCTATAAGAAGTTAGCCAAAAAGTAGCTTCGAAAAACGCTTAGGTTAAGTTTCAGAGTTGCTTCTAATGTACCAAAGCTGGACTTAGACATCATTTCACTCTCACAACATTATGGCTGGTTGGAGACAGTCCGAACCACAAGTACCGGTTCCATGGTTCTGGGCGTATACTGGGGGGACGGGGACGACTCCCATTAACCCCTGACTATACCGGGGATACGCTTATCACAATGCCTTTCTGGTCTGTGCTGAAGCAGGGCATTCTGGCAGCCAAGTGGCTTGACCTTTATTAGTGCGCCTTATTACCCCCTCTCGGAACCACAGACTTAGAAATCGCCAGCTCATATACAGTGCATAAAATATATTTATATATATACCCTTATACACCATTTTAATAAAAAATATCACAGAATTCTTCTAAGTCCCTCGGGAAGAGTGAAAGACGCGCACGTTCATTTTCAGCGCTCCTAGACCTTCCTATAAGAAGTTAGCCAAAAAGTAGCTTCGAAAAACGCTTAGGTTAAGTTTCAGAGTTGCTTCTAATGTACCAAAGCTGGACTTAGACATAATTTCACTCTCACAACATTATGGCTGGTTGGAGACAGTCCGAACCACAAGTACCGGATCGATGGTTCTGGGCGTATACTGGGGGGACGGGGACGACTCCCATTAACCCCTGACTATACCGGGGATACGCTTATCACAATGCCTTTCTGGTCTGTGCTAAAGCAGGGCATTCTGGCAGCCAAGTGGCTTGACCTTTATTAGTGAGCCTGGTTACCCCCTCTCGGAACCACAGACTTAGAAATCGCCAGCTCATATACAGTGCATAAAATATATTTATATAATATATTTATATATATACCCTTATACACCATTTTAATAAAAAATATCACAAAATTATTCTAAGTCCCTCGGGAAGAGTGAAAGACGCGCACGTTCATTTTCAGAGCTCCTTGACCTTCCTATAAGAAGTTAGCCAAAAAGTAGCTTCGAAAAACGCTTAGGTTAAGTTTCAGAGTTGCTTCTAATGTACCAAAGCTGGACTTAGACATAATTTCACTCTCACAACATTATGGCTGGTTGGAGACAGTCCGAACCACAAGTACCGGGTCCATGGTTCTGGGCGTATACTGGGGGAACGGGGACGACTCCCATTAACCCCTGACTATACCGGGTATACGCTTATCACAATGCCTTTCTGGTCTGTGCTGAAGCAGGGCATTCTGGCAACCAAGTGTCTTGACCTTTATTAGTGAGCCTGGTTACCCCCTCTCGGAACCACAGACTTAGAAATCGCCAGCTCATATACAGTGCATAAAATATATTTATATATATACCCTTATACACCATTTTAATAAAAAATATCACAAAATTCTTCTAAGTCCCTCGGGAAGAGTGAAAGACGCGCACGTTCATTTTCAGCGCTCCTAGACCTTCCTATAAGAAGTTAGCCAAAAAGTAGCTTCGAAAAACGCTTAGGTTAAGTTTCAGAGTTGCTTCTAATGTACCAAAGCTGGACTTAGACATAATTTCACTCTCACAACATTATGGCTGGTTGGAGACAGTCCGAACCACAAGTACCGGATCGATGGTTCTGGGCGTATACTGGGGGGACGGGGACGACTCCCATTAACCCCTGACTATACCGGGGATACGCTTATCACAATGCCTTTCTGGTCTGTGCTGAAGCAGGGCATTCTTGCAGCCAAGTGGCTTGACCTTTATTATTGAGCCTGGTTACCCCCTCTCGGAACCACAGACTTAGAAATCGCCAGCTCATATACAGTGCATAAAATATATTTATATAATATATTTATATATATACCCTTATACACCATTTTAATAAAAAATATCACAAAATTCTTCTAAGTCCCTCGGGAAAAGTGAAAGACGCGCACGTTAATTTTCAGAGCTCCTTGACCTTCCTATAAGAAGTTAGCAAAAAGTAGCTTCGAAAAACGCTTAGGTTAAGTTTCAGAGTTGCTTCTAATGTACCAAAGCTGGACTTAGACATAATTTCACTCTCACAACATTATGGCTGGTTGGAGACAGTCCGAACCACAAGTACCGGGTCCATGGTTCTGGGCGTATACTGGGGGGACGGGGACGACTCCCATTAACCCCTGACTATACCGGGGATACGCTTATCACAATGCCTTTCTGGTCTGTGCTGAAGCAGGGCATTCTGGCAGCCAAGTGGCTTGACCTTTATTAGTGAGCCTGGTTACCCCCTCTCGGAACCACAGACTTAGAAATCGCCAGCTCATATACAGTGCATAAAATATATTTATATAATATATTTATATATATACCCTTATACACCATTTTAATAAAAAATATCACAAAATTCTTCTAAGTCCCTCGGGAAAAGTGAAAGACGCGCACGTTCATTTTCAGAGCTCCTAGACCTTCCTACTGTATAAGAAGTTAGCCAAAAAGTAGCTTCGAAAAACGCTTAGGTTAAGTTTCAGAGTTGCTTCTAATGTACCAAAGCTGGACTTAGACATAATTTCACTCTCACAACATTATGGCTGGTTGGAGACAGTCCGAACCACAAGTACCGGGTCCATGGTTCTGGGCGTATACTGGGGGGACGGGGACGACTCCCATTAACCCCTGACTATACCGGGGATACGCTTATCACAATGCCTTTCTGGTCTGTGCTGAAGCAGGGCATTCTGGCAGCCAAGTGGCTTGACCTGTATTAGTGCGCCTGGTTACCCCCTCTCGGAACCACAGACTTAGAAATCGCCAGCTCATATACAGTGCATAAAATATATTTATATATATACCCTTATACACCATTTTAATAAAAAATATCACAAAATTCTTCTAAGTCCCTCGGGAAGAGTGAAAGATGCGCACGTTCATTTTCAGAGCTCCTAGACCTTCCTATAAGAAGTTAGCCAAAAAGTAGCTTCGAAAAACGCTTAGGTTAAGTTTCAGAGTTGCTTCTAATGTACCAAAGCTGGACTTAGACATAATTTCACTCTCACAACATTATGGCTGGTTGGAGACAGTCCGAACCACAAGTACCGGGTCCATGGTTCTGGGCGTATACTGGGGGGACGGGGACGACTCCCATTAACCCCTGACTATACCGGGGATACGCTTATCACAATGCCTTTCTGGTCTGTGCTGAAGCAGGGCATTCTGGCAGCCAAGTGGCTTGACCTTTATTAGTGAGCCTGGTTACCCCCTCTCGGAACCACAGACTTAGAAATCGCCAGCTCATATACAGTGCATAAAATATATTTATATAATATATTTATATATATACCCTTATACACCATTTTAATAAAAAATATCACAAAATTCTTCTAAGTCCCTCGGGAAGAGTGAAAGACGCGCACGTTCATTTTCAGAGCCCCTAGACCTTCCTATAAGAAATTAGCCAAAAAGTAGCTTCGAAAAACGCTTAGGTTAAGTTTCAGAGTTGCTTCTAATGTACCAAAGCTGGACTTAGACATAATTTCACTCTCACAACATTATGGCTGGTTGGAGACAGTCCGAACCACAAGTACCGGGTCCATGGTTCTGGCCGTATACTGGGGGGACGGGGACGACTCCCATTAACCCCTGACTATACCGGGTATACGCTTATCACAATGCCTTTCTGGTCTGTGCTGAAGCAGGGCATTCTGGCAACCAAGTGGCTTGACCTTTATTAGTGAGCCTGGTTACCCCCTCTCGGAACCACAGACTTAGAAATCGCCAGCTCATATACAGTGCATAAAATATATTTATATATATACCCTTATACACCATTTTAATAAAAAATATCACAAAATTCTTCTAAGTCCCTCGGGAAGAGTGAAAGACGCGCACGTTCATTTTCAGCGCTCCTAGACCTTCCTATAAGAAGTTAGCCAAAAAGTAGCTTCGAAAAACGCTTAGGTTAAGTTTCAGAGTTGCTTCTAATGTACCAAAGCTGGACTTAGACATAATTTCACTCTCACAACATTATGGCTGGTTGGAGACAGTCCGAACCACAAGTACCGGATCGATGGTTCTGGGCGTATACTGGGGGGACGGGGACGACTCCCATTAACCCCTGACTATACCGGGGATACGCTTATCACAATGCCTTTCTGGTCTGTGCTGAAGCAGGGCATTCTGGCAGCCAAGTGGCTTGACCTTTATTATTGAGCCTGGTTACCCCCCTCTCGGAACCACAGACTTAGAAATCGCCAGCTCATATACAGTGCATAAAATATATTTATATATATACCCTTATACACCATTTTAATAAAAAATATCACAAAATTCTTCTAAGTCCCTCGGGAAGAGTGAAAGATGCGCACGTTCATTTTCAGAGCTCCTAGACCTTCCTATAAGAAGTTAGCCAAAAAGTAGCTTCGAAAAACGCTTAGGTGAAGTTTCAGAGTTGCTTCTAATGTACCAAAGCTGGACTTAGACATAATTTCACTCTCACAACATTATGGCTGGTTGGAGACAGTCCGAACCACAAGTACCGGGTCCATGGTTCTGGGCGTATACTGGGGGGACGGGGACGACTCCCATTAACCCCTGACTATACCGGGGATACGCTTATCACAATGCCTTTCTGGTCTGTGCTGAAGCAGGGCATTCTGGCAGCCAAGTGGCTTGACCTTTATTAGTGAGCCTGGTTACCCCCTCTCGGAACCACAGACTTAGAAATCGCCAGCTCATATACAGTGCATAAAATATATTTATATAATATATTTATATATATACCCTTATACACCATTTTAATAAAAAATATCACAAAATTCTTCTAAGTCCCTCGGGAAGAGTGAAAGACGCGCACGTTCATTTTCAGAGCTCCTAGACCTTCCTATAAGAAATTAGCCAAAAAGTAGCTTCGAAAAACGCTTAGGTTAAGTTTCAGAGTTGCTTCTAATGTACCAAAGCTGGACTTAGACATAATTTCACTCTCACAACATTATGGCTGGTTGGAGACAGTCCGAACCACAAGTACTGGGTCCATGGTTCTGGGCGTATACTGGGGGGACGGGGACGACTCCCATTAACCCCTGACTATACCGGGGATACGCTTATCACAATGCCTTTCTGGTCTGTGCTGAAGCAGGGCATTCTGGCAGCCAAGTGGCTTGACCTTTATTAGTGAGCCTGGTTACCCCCTCTCGGAACCACAGACTTAGAAATCGCCAGCTCATATACAGTGCATAAAATATATTTATATATATACCCTTATACACCATTTTAATAAAAAAATATCACAAAATTCTTCTACAGTAAGTCCCTCGGGAAGAGTGAAAGACGCGCACGTTCATTTTCAGCGCTCCTAGACCTTCCTATAAGAAGTTAGCCAAAAAGTAGCTTCGAAAAACGCTTAGGTTAAGTTTCAGAGTTGCTTCTAATGTACCAAAGCTGGACTTAGACATAATTTCACTCTCACAACATTATGGCTGGTTGGAGACAGTCCGAACCACAAGTACCGGGTCCATGGTTCTGGCCGTATACTGGGGGGAAGGGGACGACTCCCATTAACCCCTGACTATACCGGGTATACGCTTATCACAATGCCTTTCTGGTCTGTGCTGAAGCAGGGCATTCTGGCAACCAAGTGGCTTGACCTTTATTAGTGAGCCTGGTTACCCCCTCTCGGAACCACAGACTTAGAAATCGCCAGCTCATATACAGTGCATAAAATATATTTATATATATACCCTTATACACCATTTTAATAAAAAATATCACAAAATTCTTCTAAGTCCCTCGGGAAGAGTGAAAGACGCGCACGTTCATTTTCAGCGCTCCTAGACCTTCCTATAAGAAGTTAGCCAAAAAGTAGATTAGAAAAACGCTTAGGTTAAGTTTCAGAGTTGCTTCTAATGTACCAAAGCTGGACTTAGACATAATTTCACTCTCACAACATTATGGCTGGTTGGAGACAGTCCGAACCACAAGTACCGGATCGATGGTTCTGGGCGTATACTGGGGGGATGGGGACGACTCCCATTAACCCCTGACTATACCGGGGATACGCTTATCACAATGCCTTTCTGGTCTGTGCTGAAGCAGGGCATTCTGGCAGCCAAGTGGCTTGACCTTTATTAGTGAGCCTGGTTAACCCCTCTCGGAACCACAGACTAAGAAATCGCCAGCTCATATACAGTGCATAAAATATATTTATATAATATATTTATATATATACCCTTATACACCATTTTAATAAAAAATATCACAAAATTCTTCTAAGTCCCTCGGGAAAAGTGAAAGACGCGCACGTTCATTTTCAGAGCTCCTTGACCTTCCTATAAGAAGTTAGCAAAAAGTAGCTTCGAAAAACGCTTAGGTTAAGTTTCAGAGTTGCTTCTAATGTACCAAAGCTGGACTTAGACATAATTTCACTCTCACAACATTATGGCTGGTTGGAGACAGTCCGAACCACAAGTACCGGGTCCATGGTTCTGGGCGTATACTGGGGGGACGGGGACGACTCCCATTAACCCCTGACTATACCGGGGATACGCTTATCAAAATGCCTTTCTGGTCTGTGCTGAAGCAGGGCATTCTGGCAGCCAAGTGACTTGACCTTTATTAGTGAGCCTGGTTACCCCCTCTCAGAACCACAGACTTAGAAATCGCCAGCTCATATACAGTGCATAAAATATATTTATATATATACCCTTATACAGTACACCATTTTAATAAAAAATATCACAAAATTCTTCTAAGTCCCTCGGGAAGAGTGAAAGACGCGCACGTTCATTTTCAGCGCTCCTAGACCTTCCTATAAGAAGTTAGCCAAAAAGTAGCTTCGAAAAACGCTTAGGTTAAGTTTCAGAGTTGCTTCTAATGTACCAAAGCTGGACTTAGACATAATTTCAATCTCACAACATTATGGCTGGTAGGAGACAGTCCGAACCACAAGTACTGGATCGATGGTTCTGGGCGTATACTGGGGGGACGGGGACGACTCCCATTAACCCCTGACTATACCGGGGATACGCTTATCGCAATGCCTTTCTGGTCTGTGCTGAAGCAGGGCATTCTGGCAACCATGTGGCTTGACCTTTATTAGTGAGCCTGGTTACCCCCTCTCGGAACCACAGACTTAGAAATCGCCAGCTCATATACAATGCATAAAATATATTTATATAATATATTTATATATATATACCCTTATACACCATTTTAATAAAAATATCACAAAATTCTTCTAAGTCCCTCGGGAAGAGTGAAAGACGCGCACGTTCATTTTCAGAGCTCCTTGACCTTCCTATAAGAAGTTAGCCAAAAAGTAGCTTCGAAAAACGCTTAGGTTAAGTTTCAGAGTTGCTTCTAATGTACCAAAGCTGGACTTAGACATAATTTCACTCTCACAACATTATGGCTGGTTGGAGACAGTCCGAACCACAAGTACCGTGTCCATGGTTCTGGGCGTATACTGGGGGAACGGGGACGACTCCCATTAACCCCTGACTATACCGGGTATACGCTTATCACAATGCCTTTCTGGTCTGTGCTGAAGCAGGGCATTCTGGCAACCAAGTGGCTTGACCTTTATTAGTGAGCCTGGTTACCCCCTCTCGGAACCACAGACTTAGAAATCGCCAGCTCATATACAGTGCATAAAATATATTTATATATATACCCTTATACACCATTTTAATAAAAAATATCACAAAATTCTTCTAAGTCCCTCGGGAAGAGTGAAAGACGCGCACGTTCATTTTCAGCGCTCCTAGACCTTCCTATAAGAAGTTAGCCAAAAAGTAGCTTCGAAAAACGCTTAGGTTAAGATTCAGAGTTGCTTCTAATGTACCAAAGCTGGACTTAGACATAATTTCACTCTCACAACATTATGGCTGGTTGGAGACAGTCCGAACCACAAGTACCGGATCGATGGTTCTGGGCGTATACTGGGGGGACGGGGACGACTCCCATTAACCCCTGACTATACCGGGGATACGCTTATCACAATGCCTTTCTGGTCTGTGCTGAAGCAGGGCATTCTTGCAGCCAAGTGGCTTGACCTTTATTATTGAGCCTGGTTACCCCCTCTCGGAACCACAGACTTAGAAATCGCCAGCTCATATACAGTGCATAAAATATATTTATATAATATATTTATATATATACCCTTAGACACCATTTTAATAAAAAATATCACAAAATTCTTCTAAGTCCCTCGGGAAAAGTGAAAGACGCGCACGTTAATTTTCAGAGCTCCTTGACCTTCCTATAAGAAGTTAGCAAAAAGTAGCTTCGAAAAACGCTTAGGTTAAGTTTCAGAGTTGCTTCTAATGTACCAAAGCTGGACTTAGACATAATTTCACTCTCACAACATTATGGCTGGTTGGAGACAGTCCGAACCACAAGTACCGGGTCCATGGTTCTGGGCGTATACTGGGGGGACGGGGACGACTCCCATTAACCCCTGACTATACCGGGGATACGCTTATCACAATGCCTTTCTGGTCTGTGCTGAAGCAGGGCATTCTGGCAGCCAAGTGGCTTGACCTTTATTAGTGAGCCTGGTTACCCCCTCTCGGAACCACAGACTTAGAAATCGCCAGCTCATATACAGTGCATAAAATATATTTATATATATACCCTTATACACCATTTTAATAAAAAATATCACAAAATTCTTCTAAGTCCCTCGGGAAAAGTGAAAGACGCGCACGTTCATTTTCAGAGCTCCTAGACCTTCCTATAAGAAGTTAGCCAAAAAGTAGCTTCGAAAAACGCTTAGGTTAAGTTTCAGAGTTGCTTCTAATGTACCAAAGCTGGACTTAGACATCATTTCACTCTCACAACATTATGGCTGGTTGGAGACAGTCCGAACCACAAGTACCGGTTCCATGGTTCTGGGCGTATACTGGGGGGACGGGGACGACTCCCATTAACCCCTGACTATACCGGGGATACGCTTATCACAATGCCTTTCTGGTCTGTGCTGAAGCAGGGCATTCTGGCAGCCAAGTGGCTTGACCTTTATTAGTGCGCCTTATTACCCCCTCTCGGAACCACAGACTTAGAAATCGCCAGCTCATATACAGTGCATAAAATATATTTATATAATATATTTATATATATACCCTTATACACCATTTTAATAAAAAATATCACAAAATTATTCTAAGTCCCTCGGGAAGAGTGAAAGACGCGCACGTTCATTTTCAGAGCTCCTTGACCTTCCTATAAGAAGTTAGCCAAAAAGTAGCTTCGAAAAACGCTTAGGTTAAGTTTCAGAGTTGCTTCTAATGTACCAAAGCTGGACTTAGACATAATTTCACTCTCACAACATTATGGCTGGTTGGAGACAGTCCGAACCACAAGTACCGGGTCCATGGTTCTGGGCGTATACTGGGGGAACGGGGACGACTCCCATTAACCCCTGACTATACCGGGTATACGCTTATCACAATGCCTTTCTGGTCTGTGCTGAAGCAGGGCATTCTGGCAACCAAGTGTCTTGACCTTTATTAGTGAGCCTGGTTACCCCCTCTCGGAACCACAGACTTAGAAATCGCCAGCTCATATACAGTGCATAAAATATATTTATATATATACCCTTATACACCATTTTAATAAAAAATATCACAAAATTCTTCTAAGTCCCTCGGGAAGAGTGAAAGACGCGCACGTTCATTTTCAGCGCTCCTAGACCTTCCTATAAGAAGTTAGCCAAAAAGTAGCTTCGAAAAACGCTTAGGTTAAGTTTCAGAGTTGCTTCTAATGTACCAAAGCTGGACTTAGACATAATTTCACTCTCACAACATTATGGCTGGTTGGAGACAGTCCGAACCACAAGTACCGGATCGATGGTTCTGGGCGTATACTGGGGGGACGGGGACGACTCCCATTAACCCCTGACTATACCGGGGATACGCTTATCACAATGCCTTTCTGGTCTGTGCTGAAGCAGGGCATTCTTGCAGCCAAGTGGCTTGACCTTTATTATTGAGCCTGGTTACCCCCTCTCGGAACCACAGACTTAGAAATCGCCAGCTCATATACAGTGCATAAAATATATTTATATAATATATTTATATATATACCCTTATACACCATTTTAATAAAAAATATCACAAAATTCTTCTAAGTCCCTCGGGAAAAGTGAAAGACGCGCACGTTAATTTTCAGAGCTCCTTGACCTTCCTATAAGAAGTTAGCAAAAAGTAGCTTCGAAAAACGCTTAGGTTAAGTTTCAGAGTTGCTTCTAATGTACCAAAGCTGGACTTAGACATAATTTCACTCTCACAACATTATGGCTGGTTGGAGACAGTCCGAACCACAAGTACCGGGTCCATGGTTCTGGGCGTATACTGGGGGGACGGGGACGACTCCCATTAACCCCTGACTATACCGGGGATACGCTTATCACAATGCCTTTCTGGTCTGTGCTGAAGCAGGGCATTCTGGCAGCCAAGTGGCTTGACCTTTATTAGTGAGCCTGGTTACCCCCTCTCGGAACCACAGACTTAGAAATCGCCAGCTCATATACAGTGCATAAAATATATTTATATAATATATTTATATATATACCCTTATACACCATTTTAATAAAAAATATCACAAAATTCTTCTAAGTCCCTCGGGAAAAGTGAAAGACGCGCACGTTCATTTTCAGAGCTCCTAGACCTTCCTACTGTATAAGAAGTTAGCCAAAAAGTAGCTTCGAAAAACGCTTAGGTTAAGTTTCAGAGTTGCTTCTAATGTACCAAAGCTGGACTTAGACATAATTTCACTCTCACAACATTATGGCTGGTTGGAGACAGTCCGAACCACAAGTACCGGGTCCATGGTTCTGGGCGTATACTGGGGGGACGGGGACGACTCCCATTAACCCCTGACTATACCGGGGATACGCTTATCACAATGCCTTTCTGGTCTGTGCTGAAGCAGGGCATTCTGGCAGCCAAGTGGCTTGACCTGTATTAGTGCGCCTGGTTACCCCCTCTCGGAACCACAGACTTAGAAATCGCCAGCTCATATACAGTGCATAAAATATATTTATATATATACCCTTATACACCATTTTAATAAAAAATATCACAAAATTCTTCTAAGTCCCTCGGGAAGAGTGAAAGATGCGCACGTTCATTTTCAGAGCTCCTAGACCTTCCTATAAGAAGTTAGCCAAAAAGTAGCTTCGAAAAACGCTTAGGTTAAGTTTCAGAGTTGCTTCTAATGTACCAAAGCTGGACTTAGACATAATTTCACTCTCACAACATTATGGCTGGTTGGAGACAGTCCGAACCACAAGTACCGGGTCCATGGTTCTGGGCGTATACTGGGGGGACGGGGACGACTCCCATTAACCCCTGACTATACCGGGGATACGCTTATCACAATGCCTTTCTGGTCTGTGCTGAAGCAGGGCATTCTGGCAGCCAAGTGGCTTGACCTTTATTAGTGAGCCTGGTTACCCCCTCTCGGAACCACAGACTTAGAAATCGCCAGCTCATATACAGTGCATAAAATATATTTATATAATATATTTATATATATACCCTTATACACCATTTTAATAAAAAATATCACAAAATTCTTCTAAGTCCCTCGGGAAGAGTGAAAGACGCGCACGTTCATTTTCAGAGCCCCTAGACCTTCCTATAAGAAATTAGCCAAAAAGTAGCTTCGAAAAACGCTTAGGTTAAGTTTCAGAGTTGCTTCTAATGTACCAAAGCTGGACTTAGACATAATTTCACTCTCACAACATTATGGCTGGTTGGAGACAGTCCGAACCACAAGTACCGGGTCCATGGTTCTGGCCGTATACTGGGGGGACGGGGACGACTCCCATTAACCCCTGACTATACCGGGTATACGCTTATCACAATGCCTTTCTGGTCTGTGCTGAAGCAGGGCATTCTGGCAACCAAGTGGCTTGACCTTTATTAGTGAGCCTGGTTACCCCCTCTCGGAACCACAGACTTAGAAATCGCCAGCTCATATACAGTGCATAAAATATATTTATATAATATATTTATATATATACCCTTATACACCATTTTAATAAAAAATATCACAAAATTCTTCTAAGTCCCTCGGGAAGAGTGAAAGACGCGCACGTTCATTTTCAGCGCTCCTAGACCTTCCTATAAGAAGTTAGCCAAAAAGTAGCTTCGAAAAACGCTTAGGTTAAGTTTCAGAGTTGCTTCTAATGTACCAAAGCTGGACTTAGACATAATTTCACTCTCACAACATTATGGCTGGTTGGAGACAGTCCGAACCACAAGTACCGGATCGATGGTTCTGGGCGTATACTGGGGGGACGGGGACGACTCCCATTAACCCCTGACTATACCGGGGATACGCTTATCACAATGCCTTTCTGGTCTGTGCTGAAGCAGGGCATTCTGGCAGCCAAGTGGCTTGACCTTTATTATTGAGCCTGGTTACCCCCCTCTCGGAACCACAGACTTAGAAATCGCCAGCTCATATACAGTGCATAAAATATATTTATATATATACCCTTATACACCATTTTAATAAAAAATATCACAAAATTCTTCTAAGTCCCTCGGGAAGAGTGAAAGATGCGCACGTTCATTTTCAGAGCTCCTAGACCTTCCTATAAGAAGTTAGCCAAAAAGTAGCTTCGAAAAACGCTTAGGTGAAGTTTCAGAGTTGCTTCTAATGTACCAAAGCTGGACTTAGACATAATTTCACTCTCACAACATTATGGCTGGTTGGAGACAGTCCGAACCACAAGTACCGGGTCCATGGTTCTGGGCGTATACTGGGGGGACGGGGACGACTCCCATTAACCCCTGACTATACCGGGGATACGCTTATCACAATGCCTTTCTGGTCTGTGCTGAAGCAGGGCATTCTGGCAGCCAAGTGGCTTGACCTTTATTAGTGAGCCTGGTTACCCCCTCTCGGAACCACAGACTTAGAAATCGCCAGCTCATATACAGTGCATAAAATATATTTATATAATATATTTATATATATACCCTTATACACCATTTTAATAAAAAATATCACAAAATTCTTCTAAGTCCCTCGGGAAGAGTGAAAGACGCGCACGTTCATTTTCAGAGCTCCTAGACCTTCCTATAAGAAATTAGCCAAAAAGTAGCTTCGAAAAACGCTTAGGTTAAGTTTCAGAGTTGCTTCTAATGTACCAAAGCTGGACTTAGACATAATTTCACTCTCACAACATTATGGCTGGTTGGAGACAGTCCGAACCACAAGTACTGGGTCCATGGTTCTGGGCGTATACTGGGGGGACGGGGACGACTCCCATTAACCCCTGACTATACCGGGGATACGCTTATCACAATGCCTTTCTGGTCTGTGCTGAAGCAGGGCATTCTGGCAGCCAAGTGGCTTGACCTTTATTAGTGAGCCTGGTTACCCCCTCTCGGAACCACAGACTTAGAAATCGCCAGCTCATATACAGTGCATAAAATATATTTATATATATACCCTTATACACCATTTTAATAAAAAAATATCACAAAATTCTTCTACAGTAAGTCCCTCGGGAAGAGTGAAAGACGCGCACGTTCATTTTCAGCGCTCCTAGACCTTCCTATAAGAAGTTAGCCAAAAAGTAGCTTCGAAAAACGCTTAGGTTAAGTTTCAGAGTTGCTTCTAATGTACCAAAGCTGGACTTAGACATAATTTCACTCTCACAACATTATGGCTGGTTGGAGACAGTCCGAACCACAAGTACCGGGTCCATGGTTCTGGCCGTATACTGGGGGGAAGGGGACGACTCCCATTAACCCCTGACTATACCGGGTATACGCTTATCACAATGCCTTTCTGGTCTGTGCTGAAGCAGGGCATTCTGGCAACCAAGTGGCTTGACCTTTATTAGTGAGCCTGGTTACCCCCTCTCGGAACCACAGACTTAGAAATCGCCAGCTCATATACAGTGCATAAAATATATTTATATATATACCCTTATACACCATTTTAATAAAAAATATCACAAAATTCTTCTAAGTCCCTCGGGAAGAGTGAAAGACGCGCACGTTCATTTTCAGCGCTCCTAGACCTTCCTATAAGAAGTTAGCCAAAAAGTAGCTTCGAAAAACGCTTAGGTTAAGTTTCAGAGTTGCTTCTAATGTACCAAAGCTGGACTTAGACATAATTTCACTCTCACAACATTATGGCTGGTTGGAGACAGTCCGAACCACAAGTACCGGATCGATGGTTCTGGGCGTATACTGGGGGGACGGGGACGACTCCCATTAACCCCTGACTATACCGGGGATACGCTTATCACAATGCCTTTCTGGTCTGTGCTGAAGCAGGGCATTCTGGCAGCCAAGTGGCTTGACCTTTATTATTGAGCCTGGTTACCCCCCTCTCGGAACCACAGACTTAGAAATCGCCAGCTCATATACAGTGCATAAAATATAT
Organism: Ascaphus truei; assembly: GCF_040206685.1. NCBI lineage: Eukaryota > Metazoa > Chordata > Amphibia > Anura > Ascaphidae > Ascaphus > Ascaphus truei. The sequence goes on along the minus strand of NC_134483.1, from coordinate 290,977,146 downwards.
TTATATAATATATTTATATATATACCCTTATACACCATTTTAATAAAAAATATCACAAAATTCTTCTAAGTCCCTCGGGAAGAGTGAAAGACGCGCACGTTCATTTTCAGAGCTCCTAGACCTTCCTATAAGAAATTAGCCAAAAAGTAGCTTCGAAAAACGCTTAGGTTAAGTTTCAGAGTTGCTTCTAATGTACCAAAGCTGGACTTAGACATAATTTCACTCTCACAACATTATGGCTGGTTGGAGACAGTCCGAACCACAAGTACCGGGTCCATGGTTCTGGGCGTATACTGGGGGGACGGGGACGACTCCCATTAACCCCTGACTATACCGGGGATACGCTTATCACAATGCCTTTCTGGTCTGTGCTGAAGCAGGGCATTCTGGCAGCCAAGTGGCTTGACCTTTATTAGTGAGCCTGGTTACCCCCTCTCGGAACCACAGACTTAGAAATCGCCAGCTCATATACAGTGCATAAAATATATTTATATATATACCCTTATACACCATTTTAATAAAAAAATATCACAAAATTCTTCTACAGTAAGTCCCTCGGGAAGAGTGAAAGACGCGCACGTTCATTTTCAGCGCTCCTAGACCTTCCTATAAGAAGTTAGCCAAAAAGTAGCTTCGAAAAACGCTTAGGTTAAGTTTCAGAGTTGCTTCTAATGTACCAAAGCTGGACTTAGACATAATTTCACTCTCACAACATTATGGCTGGTTGGAGACAGTCCGAACCACAAGTACCGGGTCCATGGTTCTGGCCGTATACTGGGGGGAAGGGGACGACTCCCATTAACCCCTGACTATACCGGGTATACGCTTATCACAATGCCTTTCTGGTCTGTGCTGAAGCAGGGCATTCTGGCAACCAAGTGGCTTGACCTTTATTAGTGAGCCTGGTTACCCCCTCTCGGAACCACAGACTTAGAAATCGCCAGCTCATATACAGTGCATAAAATATATTTATATATATACCCTTATACACCATTTTAATAAAAAATATCACAAAATTCTTCTAAGTCCCTCGGGAAGAGTGAAAGACGCGCACGTTCATTTTCAGCGCTCCTAGACCTTCCTATAAGAAGTTAGCCAAAAAGTAGCTTCGAAAAACGCTTAGGTTAAGTTTCAGAGTTGCTTCTAATGTACCAAAGCTGGACTTAGACATAATTTCACTCTCACAACATTATGGCTGGTTGGAGACAGTCCGAACCACAAGTACCGGATCGATGGTTCTGGGCGTATACTGGGGGGACGGGGACGACTCCCATTAACCCCTGACTATACCGGGGATACGCTTATCACAATGCCTTTCTGGTCTGTGCTGAAGCAGGGCATTCTGGCAGCCAAGTGGCTTGACCTTTATTATTGAGCCTGGTTACCCCCCTCTCGGAACCACAGACTTAGAAATCGCCAGCTCATATACAGTGCATAAAATATATTTATATAATATATTTATATATATACCCTTATACACCATTTTAATAAAAAATATCACAAAATTCTTCTAAGTCCCTCGGGAAAAGTGAAAGACGCGCACGTTCATTTTCAGAGCTCCTTGACCTTCCTATAAGAAGTTAGCAAAAAGTAGCTTCGATAAACGCTTAGGTTAAGTTTCAGAGTTGCTTCTAATGTACCAAAGCTGGACTTAGACATAATTTCACTCTCACAACATTATGGCTGGTTGGAGACAGTCCGAACCACAAGTACCGGGTCCATGGTTCTGGGCGTATACTGGGGGGACGGGGACGACTCCCATTAACCCCTGACTATACCGGGGATACGCTTATCACAATGCCTTTCTGGTCTGTGCTGAAGCAGGGCATTCTGGCAGCCAAGTGGCTTGACCTTTATTAGTGAGCCTGGTTACCCCCTCTCGGAACCACAGACTTAGAAATCGCCAGCTCATATACAGTGCATAAAATATATTTATATATATACCCTTATACACCATTTTAATAAAAAATATCACAAAATTCTTCTAAGTCCCTCGGGAAGAGTGAAAGACGCGCACGTTCATTTTCAGCGCTCCTAGACCTTCCTATAAGAAGTTAGCCAAAAAGTAGCTTCGAAAAACGCTTAGGTTAAGTTTCAGAGTTGCTTCTAATGTACCAAAGCTGGACTTAGACATAATTTCACTCTCACAACATTATGGCTGGTTGGAGACAGTCCGAACCACAAGTACCGGATCGATGGTTCTGGGCGTATACTGGGGGGACGGGGACGACTCCCATTAACCCCTGACTATACCGGGGATACGCTTATCACAATGCCTTTCTGGTCTGTGCTGAAGCAGGGCATTCTGGCAGCCAAGTGGCTTGACCTTTATTATTGAGCCTGGTTACCCCCCTCTCGGAACCACAGACTTAGAAATCGCCAGCTCATATACAGTGCATAAAATATATTTATATAATATATTTATATATATACCCTTATACACCATTTTAATAAAAAATATCACAAAATTCTTCTAAGTCCCTCGGGAAAAGTGAAAGACGCGCACGTTCATTTTCAGAGCTCCTTGACCTTCCTATAAGAAGTTAGCAAAAAGTAGCTTCGATAAACGCTTAGGTTAAGTTTCAGAGTTGCTTCTAATGTACCAAAGCTGGACTTAGACATAATTTCACTCTCACAACATTATGGCTGGTTGGAGACAGTCCGAACCACAAGTACCGGGTCCATGGTTCTGGGCGTATACTGGGGGGACGGGGACGACTCCCATTAACCCCTGACTATACCGGGGATACGCTTATCACAATGCCTTTCTGGTCTGTGCTGAAGCAGGGCATTCTGGCAGCCAAGTGGCTTGACCTTTATTAGTGAGCCTGGTTACCCCGTCTCGGAACCACAGACTTAGAAATCGCCAGCTCATATACAGTGCATAAAATATATTTATATATATACCCTTATACACCATTTTAATAAAAAATATCACAAAATTCTTCTAAGTCCCTCGGGAAGAGTGAAAGACGCGCACGTTCATTTTTAGCGCTCCTAGACCTTCCTATAAGAAGTTAGCCAAAAAGTAGCTTCGAAAAACGCTTAGGTTAAGTTTCAGAGTTGCTCTAATGTACCAAAGCTGGACTTAGACATAATTTCACTCTCACAACATTATGGCTGGTTGGAGACAGTCCGAACCACAAGTACCGGGTCCATGGTTCTGGCCGTATACTGGGGGGACGGGGACAACTCCCATTAACCCCTGACTATACCGGGTATACGCTTATCACAATGCCTTTCTGGTCTGTGCTGAAGCAGGGCATTCTGGCAACCAAGTGGCTTGACCTTTATTAGTGAGCCTGGTTACCCCCTCTCGGAACCACAGACTTAGAAATCGCCAGCTCATATACAGTGCATAAAATATATTTATATATATACCCTTATACACCATTTTAATAAAAAATATCACAAAATTCTTCTAAGTCCCTCGGGAAGAGTGAAAGACGCGCACGTTCATTTTCAGCGCTCCTAGACCTTCCTATAAGAAGTTAGCCAAAAAGTAGCTTCGAAAAACGCTTAGGTTAAGTTTCAGAGTTGCTTCTAATGTACCAAAGCTGGACTTAGACATAATTTCACTCTCACAACATTATGGCTGGTTGGAGACAGTCCGAACCACAAGTACCGGATCGATGGTTCTGGGCGTATACTGGGGGGACGGGGACGACTCCCATTAACCCCTGACTATACCGGGGATACGCTTATCACAATGCCTTTCTGGTCTGTGCTGAAGCAGGGCATTCTGGCAGCCAAGTGGCTTGACCTTTATTATTGAGCCTGGTTACCCCCCTCTCGGAACCACAGACTTAGAAATCGCCAGCTCATATACAGTGCATACAATATATTTATATATATACCCTTATACACCATTTTAATAAAAAATATCACAAAATTCTTCTAAGTCCCTCGGGAAGAGTGAAAGATGCGCACGTTCATTTTCAGAGCTCCTAGACCTTCCTATAAGAAGTTAGCCAAAAAGTAGCTTCGAAAAACGCTTAGGTGAAGTTTCAGAGTTGCTTCTAATGTACCAAAGCTGGACTTAGACATAATTTCACTCTCACAACATTATGGCTGGTTGGAGACAGTCCGAACCACAAGTACCGGGTCCATGGTTCTGGGCGTATACTGGGGGGACGGGGACGACTCCCATTAACCCCTGACTATACCGGGGATACGCTTATCACAATGCCTTTCTGGTCTGTGCTGAAGCAGGGCATTCTGGCAGCCAAGTGGCTTGACCTTTATTAGTGAGCCTGGTTACCCCCTCTCGGAACCACAGACTTAGAAATCGCCAGCTCATATACAGTGCATAAAATATATTTATATAATATATTTATATATATACCCTTATACACCATTTTAATAAAAAATATCACAAAATTCTTCTAAGTCCCTCGGGAAGAGTGAAAGACGCGCACGTTCATTTTAAGAGCTCCTAGACCTTCCTATAAGAAATTAGCCAAAAAGTAGCTTCGAAAAACGCTTAGGTTAAGTTTCAGAGTTGCTTCTAATGTACCAAAGCTGGACTTAGACATAATTTCACTCTCACAACATTATGGCTGGTTGGAGACAGTCCGAACCACAAGTACTGGGTCCATGGTTCTGGGCGTATACTGGGGGGACGGGGACGACTCCCATTAACCCCTGACTATACCGGGGATACGCTTATCACAATGCCTTTCTGGTCTGTGCTGAAGCAGGGCATTCTGGCAGCCAAGTGGCTTGACCTTTATTAGTGAGCCTGGTTACCCCCTCTCGGAACCACAGACTTAGAAATCGCCAGCTCATATACAGTGCATAAAATATATTTATATATATACCCTTATACACCATTTTAATAAAAAAATATCACAAAATTCTTCTACAGTAAGTCCCTCGGGAAGAGTGAAAGACGCGCACGTTCATTTTCAGCGCTCCTAGACCTTCCTATAAGAAGTTAGCCAAAAAGTAGCTTCGAAAAACGCTTAGGTTAAGTTTCAGAGTTGCTTCTAATGTACCAAAGCTGGACTTAGACATAATTTCACTCTCACAACATTATGGCTGGTTGGAGACAGTCCGAACCACAAGTACCGGGTCCATGGTTCTGGCCGTATACTGGGGGGACGGGGACGACTCCCATTAACCCCTGACTATACCGGGTATACGCTTATCACAATGCCTTTCTGGTCTGTGCTGAAGCAGGGCATTCTGGCAACCAAGTGGCTTGACCTTTATTAGTGAGCCTGGTTACCCCCTCTCGGAACCACAGACTTAGAAATCGCCAGCTCATATACAGTGCATAAAATATATTTATATATATACCCTTATACACCATTTTAATAAAAAATATCACAAAATTCTTCTAAGTCCCTCGGGAAGAGTGAAAGACGCGCACGTTCATTTTCAGCGCTCCTAGACCTTCCTATAAGAAGTTAGCCAAAAAGTAGCTTCGAAAAACGCTTAGGTTAAGTTTCAGAGTTGCTTCTAATGTACCAAAGCTGGACTTAGACATAATTTCACTCTCACAACATTATGGCTGGTTGGAGACAGTCCGAACCACAAGTACCGGATCGATGGTTCTGGGCGTATACTGGGGGGACGGGGACGACTCCCATTAACCCCTGACTATACCGGGGATACGCTTATCACAATGCCTTTCTGGTCTGTGCTGAAGCAGGGCATTCTGGCAGCCAAGTGGCTTGACCTTTATTATTGAGCCTGGTTACCCCCCTCTCGGAACCACAGACTTAGAAATCGCCAGCTCATATACAGTGCATAAAATATATTTATATAATATATTTATATATATACCCTTATACACCATTTTAATAAAAAATATCACAAAATTCTTCTAAGTCCCTCGGGAAAAGTGAAAGACGCGCACGTTCATTTTCAGAGCTCCTTGACCTTCCTATAAGAAGTTAGCAAAAAGTAGCTTCGATAAACGCTTAGGTTAAGTTTCAGAGTTGCTTCTAATGTACCAAAGCTGGACTTAGACATAATTTCACTCTCACAACATTATGGCTGGTTGGAGACAGTCCGAACCACAAGTACCGGGTCCATGGTTCTGGGCGTATACTGGGGGGACGGGGACGACTCCCATTAACCCCTGACTATACCGGGGATACGCTTATCACAATGCCTTTCTGGTCTGTGCTGAAGCAGGGCATTCTGGCAGCCAAGTGGCTTGACCTTTATTAGTGAGCCTGGTTACCCCCTCTCGGAACCACAGACTTAGAAATCGCCAGCTCATATACAGTGCATAAAATATATTTATATATATACCCTTATACACCATTTTAATAAAAAATATCACAAAATTCTTCTAAGTCCCTCGGGAAGAGTGAAAGACGCGCACGTTCATTTTCAGCGCTCCTAGACCTTCCTATAAGAAGTTAGCCAAAAAGTAGCTTCGAAAAACGCTTAGGTTAAGTTTCAGAGTTGCTTCTAATGTACCAAAGCTGGACTTAGACATAATTTCACTCTCACAACATTATGGCTGGTTGGAGACAGTCCGAACCACAAGTACCGGATCGATGGTTCTGGGCGTATACTGGGGGGACGGGGACGACTCCCATTAACCCCTGACTATACCGGGGATACGCTTATCACAATGCCTTTCTGGTCTGTGCTGAAGCAGGGCATTCTGGCAGCAAAGTGGCTTGACCTTTATTATTGAGCCTGGTTACCCCCCTCTCGGAACCACAGACTTAGAAATCGCCAGCTCATATACAGTGCATAAAATATATTTATATAATATATTTATATATATACCCTTATACACCATTTTAATAAAAAATATCACAAAATTCTTCTAAGTCCCTCGGGAAAAGTGAAAGACGCGCACGTTCATTTTCAGAGCTCCTTGACCTTCCTATAAGAAGTTAGCAAAAAGTAGCTTCGATAAACGCTTAGGTTAAGTTTCAGAGTTGCTTCTAATGTACCAAAGCTGGACTTTGACATAATTTCACTCTCACAACATTATGGCTGGTTGGAGACAGTCCGAACCACAAGTACCGGGTCCATGGTTCTGGGCGTATACTGGGGGGATGGGGACGACTCCCATTAACCCCTGACTATACCGGGGATACGCTTATCACAATGCCTTTCTGGTCTGTGCTGAAGCAGGGCATTCTGGCAGCCAAGTGGCTTGACCTTTATTAGTGAGCCTGGTTACCCCCTCTCGGAACCACAGACTTAGAAATCGCCAGCTCATATACAGTGCATAAAATATATTTATATATATACCCTTATACACCATTTTAATAAAAAATATCACAAAATTCTTCTAAGTCCCTCGGGAAGAGTGAAAGACGCGCACGTTCATTTTTAGCGCTCCTAGACCTTCCTATAAGAAGTTAGCCAAAAAGTAGCTTCGAAAAACGCTTAGGTTAAGTTTCAGAGTTGCTCTAATGTACCAAAGCTGGACTTAGACATAATTTCACTCTCACAACATTATGGCTGGTTGGAGACAGTCCGAACCACAAGTACCGGGTCCATGGTTCTGGCCGTATACTGGGGGGACGGGGACGACTCCCATTAACCCCTGACTATACCGGGGATACGCTTATCACAATGCCTTTCTGGTCTGTGCTGAAGCAGGGCATTCTGGCAACCAAGTGGCTTGAACTTTATTAGTGAGCCTGGTTACCCCCTCTCGGAACCACAGACTTAGAAATCGCCAGCTCATATAAAGTGCATAAAATATATTTATATATATACCCTTATACACCATTTTAATAAAAAATATCACAAAATTCTTCTAAGTCCCTCGGGAAAAGTGAAAGACGCGCACGTTCATTTTCAGAGCTCCTAGACCTTCCTATAAGAAGTTAGCCAAAAAGTAGCTTCGAAAAACGCTTAGGTTAAGTTTCAGAGATGCTTCTAATGTACCAAAGCTGGACTTAGACATAATATCACTCTCACAACATTATGGCTGGTTGGAGACAGTCCGAACCACAAGTACCGGATCGATGGTTCTGGGCGTATACTGGGGGGACGGGGGGGACTCCCATTAACCCCTGACTATACCGGGGATACGCTTATCACAATGCCTTTCTGGTCTGTGCTGAAGCAGGGCATTCTGGCAGCCAAGTGGCTTGACCTTTATTAGTGAGCCTGGTTACCCCCTCTCGGAACCACAGACTTAGAAATCGCCAGCTCATATACAGTGCATAAAATATATTTATATATATACCCTTATACACCATTTTAATAAAAAATATCACAAAATTCTTCTAAGTCCCTCGGGAAAAGTGAAAGACGCGCATGTTCATTTTCAGAGCTCCTAGACCTTCCTATAAGAAGTTAGCCAAAAAGTAGCTTCGAAAAACGCTTAGGTTAAGTTTCAGAGATGCTTCTAATGTACCAAAGCTGGACTTAGACATAATTTCACTCTCACAACATTATGGCTGGTTGGAGACAGTCCGAACCACAAGTACCGGATCGATGGTTCTGGGCGTATACTGGGGGGGACAGGGACGACTCCCATTAACCCCTGACTATACCGGGGATACGCTTATCACAATGCCTTTCTGGTCTGTGCTGAAGCAGGGCATTCTGGCAGCCAAGTGTCTTGACCTTTATTAGTGAGCCTGGTTACCCCCTCTCGGAACCACAGACTTAGAAATCGCCAGCTCATATACAGTGCATAAAATATATTTATATAATATATTTATATATATACCCTTATACACCATTTTAATAAAAAATATCACAAAATTCTTCTAAGTCCCTCGGGAAGAGTGAAAGACGCGCACGTTCATTTTCAGAGCCCCTAGACCTTCCTATAAGAAATTAGCCAAAAAGTAGCTTCGAAAAACGCTTAGGTTAAGTTTCAGAGTTGCTTCTAATGTACCAAAGCTGGACTTAGACATAATTTCACTCTCACAACATTATGGCTGGTTGGAGACAGTCCGAACCACAAGTACCGGGTCCATGGTTCTGGCCGTATACTGGGGGGACGGGGACGACTCCCATTAACCCCTGACTATACCGGGTATACGCTTATCACAATGCCTTTCTGGTCTGTGCTGAAGCAGGGCATTCTGGCAACCAAGTGGCTTGACCTTTATTAGTGAGCCTGGTTACCCCCTCTCGGAACCACAGACTTAGAAATCGCCAGCTCATATACAGTGCATAAAATATATTTATATATATACCCTTATACACCATTTTAATAAAAAATATCACAAAATTCTTCTAAGTCCCTCGGGAAGAGTGAAAGACGCGCACGTTCATTTTCAGCGCTCCTAGACCTTCCTATAAGAAGTTAGCCAAAAAGTAGCTTCGAAAAACGCTTAGGTTAAGTTTCAGAGTTGCTTCTAATGTACCAAAGCTGGACTTAGACATAATTTCACTCTCACAACATTATGGCTGGTTGGAGACAGTCCGAACCACAAGTACCGGATCGATGGTTCTGGGCGTATACTGGGGGGACGGGGACGACTCCCATTAACCCCTGACTATACCGGGGATACGCTTATCACAATGCCTTTCTGGTCTGTGCTGAAGCAGGGCATTCTGGCAGCCAAGTGGCTTGACCTTTATTATTGAGCCTGGTTACCCCCCTCTCGGAACCACAGACTTAGAAATCGCCAGCTCATATACAGTGCATAAAATATATTTATATATATACCCTTATACACCATTTTAATAAAAAATATCACAAAATTCTTCTAAGTCCCTCGGGAAGAGTGAAAGATGCGCACGTTCATTTTCAGAGCTCCTAGACCTTCCTATAAGAAGTTAGCCAAAAAGTAGCTTCGAAAAACGCTTAGGTGAAGTTTCAGAGTTGCTTCTAATGTACCAAAGCTGGACTTAGACATAATTTCACTCTCACAACATTATGGCTGGTTGGAGACAGTCCGAACCACAAGTACCGGGTCCATGGTTCTGGGCGTATACTGGGGGGACGGGGACGACTCCCATTAACCCCTGACTATACCGGGGATACGCTTATCACAATGCCTTTCTGGTCTGTGCTGAAGCAGGGCATTCTGGCAGCCAAGTGGCTTGACCTTTATTAGTGAGCCTGGTTACCCCCTCTCGGAACCACAGACTTAGAAATCGCCAGCTCATATACAGTGCATAAAATATATTTATATAATATATTTATATATATACCCTTATACACCATTTTAATAAAAAATATCACAAAATTCTTCTAAGTCCCTCGGGAAGAGTGAAAGACGCGCACGTTCATTTTCAGAGCTCCTAGACCTTCCTATAAGAAATTAGCCAAAAAGTAGCTTCGAAAAACGCTTAGGTTAAGTTTCAGAGTTGCTTCTAATGTACCAAAGCTGGACTTAGACATAATTTCACTCTCACAACATTATGGCTGGTTGGAGACAGTCCGAACCACAAGTACTGGGTCCATGGTTCTGGGCGTATACTGGGGGGACGGGGACGACTCCCATTAACCCCTGACTATACCGGGGATACGCTTATCACAATGCCTTTCTGGTCTGTGCTGAAGCAGGGCATTCTGGCAGCCAAGTGGCTTGACCTTTATTAGTGAGCCTGGTTACCCCCTCTCGGAACCACAGACTTAGAAATCGCCAGCTCATATACAGTGCATAAAATATATTTATATATATACCCTTATACACCATTTTAATAAAAAAATATCACAAAATTCTTCTACAGTAAGTCCCTCGGGAAGAGTGAAAGACGCGCACGTTCATTTTCAGCGCTCCTAGACCTTCCTATAAGAAGTTAGCCAAAAAGTAGCTTCGAAAAACGCTTAGGTTAAGTTTCAGAGTTGCTTCTAATGTACCAAAGCTGGACTTAGACATAATTTCACTCTCACAACATTATGGCTGGTTGGAGACAGTCCGAACCACAAGTACCGGGTCCATGGTTCTGGCCGTATACTGGGGGGACGGGGACGACTCCCATTAACCCCTGACTATACCGGGTATACGCTTATCACAATGCCTTTCTGGTCTGTGCTGAAGCAGGTCATTCTGGCAACCAAGTGGCTTGACCTTTATTAGTGAGCCTGGTTACCCCCTCTCGGAACCACAGACTTAGAAATCGCCAGCTCATATACAGTGCATAAAATATATTTATATATATACCCTTATACACCATTTTAATAAAAAATATCACAAAATTCTTCTAAGTCCCTCGGGAAGAGTGAAAGACGCGCACGTTCATTTTCAGCGCTCCTAGACCTTCCTATAAGAAGTTAGCCAAAAAGTAGCTTCGAAAAACGCTTAGGTTAAGTTTCAGAGTTGCTTCTAATGTACCAAAGCTGGACTTAGACATAATTTCACTCTCACAACATTATGGCTGGTTGGAGACAGTCCGAACCACAAGTACCGGATCGATGGTTCTGGGCGTATACTGGGGGGACGGGGACGACTCCCATTAACCCCTGACTATACCGGGGATACGCTTATCACAATGCCTTTCTGGTCTGTGCTGAAGCAGGGCATTCTGGCAGCCAAGTGGCTTGACCTTTATTATTGAGCCTGGTTACCCCCCTCTCGGAACCACAGACTTAGAAATCGCCAGCTCATATACAGTGCATAAAATATATTTATATAATATATTTATATATATACCCTTATACACCATTTTAATAAAAAATATCACAAAATTCTTCTAAGTCCCTCGGGAAAAGTGAAAGACGCGCACGTTCATTTTCAGAGCTCCTTGACCTTCCTATAAGAAGTTAGCAAAAAGTAGCTTCGATAAACGCTTAGGTTAAGTTTCAGAGTTGCTTCTAATGTACCAAAGCTGGACTTAGACATAATTTCACTCTCACAACATTATGGCTGGTTGGAGACAGTCCGAACCACAAGTACCGGGTCCATGGTTCTGGGCGTATACTGGGGGGACGGGGACGACTCCCATTAACCCCTGACTATACCGGGGATACGCTTATCACAATGCCTTTCTGGTCTGTGCTGAAGCAGGGCATTCTGGCAGCCAAGTGGCTTGACCTTTATTAGTGAGCCTGGTTACCCCCTCTCGGAACCACAGACTTAGAAATCGCCAGCTCATATACAGTGCATAAAATATATTTATATATATACCCTTATACACCATTTTAATAAAAAATATCACAAAATTCTTCTAAGTCCCTCGGGAAGAGTGAAAGACGCGCACGTTCATTTTCAGCGCTCCTAGACCTTCCTATACTGTAAGAAGTTAGCCAAAAAGTAGCTTCGAAAAACGCTTAGGTTAAGTTTCAGAGATGCTTCTAATGTACCAAAGCTGGACTTAGACATAATTTCACTCTCACAACATTATGGCTGGTTGGAGACAGTCCGAACCACAAGTACCGGATCGATGGTTCTGGGCGTATACTGGGGGGGACAGGGACGACTCCCATTAACCCCTGACTATACCGGGGATACGCTTATCACAATGCCTTTCTGGTCTGTGCTGAAGCAGGGCATTCTGGCAGCCAAGTGTCTTGACCTTTATTAGTGAGCCTGGTTACCCCCTCTCGGAACCACAGACTTAGAAATCGCCAGCTCATATACAGTGCATAAAATATATTTATATAATATATTTATATATATACCCTTATACACCATTTTAATAAAAAATATCACAAAATTCTTCTAAGTCCCTCGGGAAGAGTGAAAGACGCGCACGTTCATTTTCAGAGCTCCTAGACCTTCCTATAAGAAATTAGCCAAAAAGTAGCTTCGAAAAACGCTTAGGTTAAGTTTCAGAGTTGCTTCTAATGTACCAAAGCTGGACTTAGACATAATTTCACTCTCACAACATTATGGCTGGTTGGAGACAGTCCGAACCACAAGTACTGGGTCCATGGTTCTGGGCGTATACTGGGGGGACGGGGACGACTCCCATTAACCCCTGACTATACCGGGGATACGCTTATCACAATGCCTTTCTGGTCTGTGCTGAAGCAGGGCATTCTGGCAGCCAAGTGGCTTGACCTTTATTAGTGAGCCTGGTTACCCCCTCTCGGAACCACAGACTTAGAAATCGCCAGCTCATATACAGTGCATAAAATATATTTATATATATACCCTTATACACCATTTTAATAAAAAAATATCACAAAATTCTTCTACAGTAAGTCCCTCGGGAAGAGTGAAAGACGCGCACGTTCATTTTCAGCGCTCCTAGACCTTCCTATAAGAAGTTAGCCAAAAAGTAGCTTCGAAAAACGCTTAGGTTAAGTTTCAGAGTTGCTTCTAATGTACCAAAGCTGGACTTAGACATAATTTCACTCTCACAACATTATGGCTGGTTGGAGACAGTCCGAACCACAAGTACCGGGTCCATGGTTCTGGCCGTATACTGGGGGGACGGGGACGACTCCCATTAACCCCTGACTATACCGGGTATACGCTTATCACAATGCCTTTCTGGTCTGTGCTGAAGCAGGTCATTCTGGCAACCAAGTGGCTTGACCTTTATTAGTGAGCCTGGTTACCCCCTCTCGGAACCACAGACTTAGAAATCGCCAGCTCATATACAGTGCATAAAATATATTTATATATATACCCTTATACACCATTTTAATAAAAAATATCACAAAATTCTTCTAAGTCCCTCGGGAAGAGTGAAAGACGCGCACGTTCATTTTCAGCGCTCCTAGACCTTCCTATAAGAAGTTAGCCAAAAAGTAGCTTCGAAAAACGCTTAGGTTAAGTTTCAGAGTTGCTTCTAATGTACCAAAGCTGGACTTAGACATAATTTCACTCTCACAACATTATGGCTGGTTGGAGACAGTCCGAACCACAAGTACCGGATCGATGGTTCTGGGCGTATACTGGGGGGACGGGGACGACTCCCATTAACCCCTGACTATACCGGGGATACGCTTATCACAATGCCTTTCTGGTCTGTGCTGAAGCAGGGCATTCTGGCAGCCAAGTGGCTTGACCTTTATTATTGAGCCTGGTTACCCCCCTCTCGGAACCACAGACTTAGAAATCGCCAGCTCATATACAGTGCATAAAATATATTTATATAATATATTTATATATATACCCTTATACACCATTTTAATAAAAAATATCACAAAATTCTTCTAAGTCCCTCGGGAAAAGTGAAAGACGCGCACGTTCATTTTCAGAGCTCCTTGACCTTCCTATAAGAAGTTAGCAAAAAGTAGCTTCGATAAACGCTTAGGTTAAGTTTCAGAGTTGCTTCTAATGTACCAAAGCTGGACTTAGACATAATTTCACTCTCACAACATTATGGCTGGTTGGAGACAGTCCGAACCACAAGTACCGGGTCCATGGTTCTGGGCGTATACTGGGGGGACGGGGACGACTCCCATTAACCCCTGACTATACCGGGGATACGCTTATCACAATGCCTTTCTGGTCTGTGCTGAAGCAGGGCATTCTGGCAGCCAAGTGGCTTGACCTTTATTAGTGAGCCTGGTTACCCCCTCTCGGAACCACAGACTTAGAAATCGCCAGCTCATATACAGTGCATAAAATATATTTATATATATACCCTTATACACCATTTTAATAAAAAATATCACAAAATTCTTCTAAGTCCCTCGGGAAGAGTGAAAGACGCGCACGTTCATTTTCAGAGCCCCTAGACCTTCCTATAAGAAATTAGCCAAAAAGTAGCTTCGAAAAACGCTTAGGTTAAGTTTCAGAGTTGCTTCTAATGTACCAAAGCTGGACTTAGACATAATTTCACTCTCACAACATTATGGCTGGTTGGAGACAGTCCGAACCACAAGTACCGGGTCCATGGTTCTGGCCGTATACTGTGGGGACGGGGACGACTCCCATTAACCCCTGACTATACCGGGTATACGCTTATCACAATGCCTTTCTGGTCTGTGCTGAAGCAGGGCATTCTGGCAACCAAGTGGCTTGACCTTTATTAGTGAGCCTGGTTACCCCCTCTCGGAACCACAGACTTAGAAATCGCCAGCTCATATACAGTGCATAAAATATATTTATATATATACCCTTATACACCATTTTAATAAAAAATATCACAAAATTCTTCTAAGTCCCTCGGGAAGAGTGAAAGACGCGCACGTTCATTTTCAGCGCTCCTAGACCTTCCTATAAGAAGTTAGCCAAAAAGTAGCTTCGAAAAACGCTTAGGTTAAGTTTCAGAGTTGCTTCTAATGTACCAAAGCTGGACTTAGACATAATTTCACTCTCACAACATTATGGCTGGTTGGAGACAGTCCGAACCACAAGTACCGGATCGATGGTTCTGGGCGTATACTGGGGGGACGGGGACGACTCCCATTAACCCCTGACTATACCGGGGATACGCTTATCACAATGCCTTTCTGGTCTGTGCTGAAGCAGGGCATTCTGGCAGCCAAGTGGCTTGACCTTTATTATTGAGCCTGGTTACCCCCCTCTCGGAACCACAGACTTAGAAATCGCCAGCTCATATACAGTGCATAAAATATATTTATATATATTCCCTTATACACCATTTTAATAAAAAATATCACAAAATTCTTCTAAGTCCCTCGGGAAGAGTGAAAGATGCGCACGTTCATTTTCAGAGCTCCTAGACCTTCCTATAAGAAGTTAGCCAAAAAGTAGCTTCGAAAAACGCTTAGGTGAAGTTTCAGAGTTGCTTCTAATGTACCAAAGCTGGACTTAGACATAATTTCACTCTCACAACATTATGGCTGGTTGGAGACAGTCCGAACCACAAGTACCGGGTCCATGGTTCTGGGCGTATACTGGGGGGACGGGGACGACTCCCATTAACCCCTGACTATACCGGGGATACGCTTATCACAATGCCTTTCTGGTCTGTGCTGAAGCAGGGCATTCTGGCAGCCAAGTGGCTTGACCTTTATTAGTGAGCCTGGTTACCCCCTCTCGGAACCACAGACTTAGAAATCGCCAGCTCATATACAGTGCATAAAATATATTTATATATATACCCTTATACACCATTTTAATAAAAAAATATCACAAAATTCTTCTACAGTAAGTCCCTCGGGAAGAGTGAAAGACGCGCACGTTCATTTTCAGCGCTCCTAGACCTTCCTATAAGAAGTTAGCCAAAAAGTAGCTTCGAAAAACGCTTAGGTTAAGTTTCAGAGTTGCTTCTAATGTACCAAAGCTGGACTTAGACATAATTTCACTCTCACAACATTATGGCTGGTTGGAGACAGTCCGAACCACAAGTACCGGGTCCATGGTTCTGGCCGTATACTGGGGGGACGGGGACGACTCCCATTAACCCCTGACTATACCGGGTATACGCTTATCACAATGCCTTTCTGGTCTGTGCTGAAGCAGGGCATTCTGGCAACCAAGTGGCTTGACCTTTATTAGTGAGCCTGGTTACCCCCTCTCGGAACCACAGACTTAGAAATCGCCAGCTCATATACAGTGCATAAAATATATTTATATATATACCCTTATACACCATTTTAATAAAAAATATCACAAAATTCTTCTAAGTCCCTCGGGAAGAGTGAAAGACGCGCACGTTCATTTTCAGCGCTCCTAGACCTTCCTATAAGAAGTTAGCCAAAAAGTAGCTTCGAAAAACGCTTAGGTTAAGTTTCAGAGTTGCTTCTAATGTACCAAAGCTGGACTTAGACATAATTTCACTCTCACAACATTATGGCTGGTTGGAGACAGTCCGAACCACAAGTACCGGATCGATGGTTCTGGGCGTATACTGGGGGGACGGGGACGACTCCCATTAACCCCTGACTATACCGGGGATACGCTTATCACAATGCCTTTCTGGTCTGTGCTGAAGCAGGGCATTCTGGCAGCCAAGTGGCTTGACCTTTATTATTGAGCCTGGTTACCCCCCTCTCGGAACCACAGACTTAGAAATCGCCAGCTCATATACAGTGCATAAAATATATTTATATAATATATTTATATATATACCCTTATACACCATTTTAATAAAAAATATCACAAAATTCTTCAAAGTCCCTCGGGAAAAGTGAAAGACGCGCACGTTCATTTTCAGAGCTCCTTGACCTTCCTATAAGAAGTTAGCAAAAAGTAGCTTCGATAAACGCTTAGGTTAAGTTTCAGAGTTGCTTCTAATGTACCAAAGCTGGACTTAGACATAATTTCACTCTCACAACATTATGGCTGGTTGGAGACAGTCCGAACCACAAGTACCGGGTCCATGGTTCTGGGCGTATACTGGGGGGACGGGGACGACTCCCATTAACCCCTGACTATACCGGGGATACGCTTATCACAATGCCTTTCTGGTCTGTGCTGAAGCAGGGTATTCTGGCAGCCAAGTGGCTTGACCTTTATTAGTGAGCCTGGTTACCCCCTCTCGGAACCACAGACTTAGAAATCGCCAGCTCATATACAGTGCATAAAATATATTTATATATATACCCTTATACACCATTTTAATAAAAAATATCACAAAATTCTTCTAAGTCCCTCGGGAAGAGTGAAAGACGCGCACGTTCATTTTCAGCGCTCCTAGACCTTCCTATAAGAAGTTAGCCAAAAAGTAGCTTCGAAAAACGCTTAGGTTAAGTTTCAGAGTTGCTTCTAATGTACCAAAGCTGGACTTAGACATAATTTCACTCTCACAACATTATGGCTGGTTGGAGACAGTCCGAACCACAAGTACCGGATCGATGGTTCTGGGCGTATACTGGGGGGACGGGGACGACTCCCATTAACCCCTGACTATACCGGGGATACGCTTATCACAATGCCTTTCTGGTCTGTGCTGAAGCAGGGCATTCTGGCAGCCAAGTGGCTTGACCTTTATTATTGAGCCTGGTTACCCCCCTCTCGGAACCACAGACTTAGAAATCGCCAGCTCATATACAGTGCATAAAATATATTTATATAATATATTTATATATATACCCTTATACACCATTTTAATAAAAAATATCACAAAATTCTTCTAAGTCCCTCGGGAAAAGTGAAAGACGCGCACGTTCATTTTCAGAGCTCCTTGACCTTCCTATAAGAAGTTAGCAAAAAGTAGCTTCGATAAACGCTTAGGTTAAGTTTCAGAGTTGCTTCTAATGTACCAAAGCTGGACTTAGACATAATTTCACTCTCACAACATTATGGCTGGTTGGAGACAGTCCGAACCACAAGTACCGGGTCCATGGTTCTGGCCGTATACTGGGGGGACGGGGACGACTCCCATTAACCCCTGACTATACCGGGGATACGCTTATCACAATGCCTTTCTGGTCTGTGCTGAAGCAGGGCATTCTGGCAACCAAGTGGCTTGACCTTTATTAGTGAGCCTGGTTACCCCCTCTCGGAACCACAGACTTAGAAATCGCCAGCTCATATAAAGTGCATAAAATATATTTATATATATACCCTTATACACCATTTTAATAAAAAATATCACAAAATTCTTCTAAGTCCCTCGGGAAAAGTGAAAGACGCGCACGTTCATTTTCAGAGCTCCTAGACCTTCCTATAAGAAGTTAGCCAAAAAGTAGCTTCGAAAAACGCTTAGGTTAAGTTTCAGAGATGCTTCTAATGTACCAAAGCTGGACTTAGACATAATATCACTCTCACAACATTATGGCTGGTTGGAGACAGTCCGAACCACAAGTACCGGATCGATGGTTCTGGGCGTATACTGGGGGGACGGGGGGGACTCCCATTAACCCCTGACTATACCGGGGATACGCTTATCACAATGCCTTTCTGGTCTGTGCTGAAGCAGGGCATTCTGGCAGCCAAGTGGCTTGACCTTTATTAGTGAGCCTGGTTACCCCCTCTCGGAACCACAGACTTAGAAATCGCCAGCTCATATACAGTGCATAAAATATATTTATATATATACCCTTATACACCATTTTAATAAAAAATATCACAAAATTCTTCTAAGTCCCTCGGGAAAAGTGAAAGACGCGCATGTTCATTTTCAGAGCTCCTAGACCTTCCTATAAGAAGTTAGCCAAAAAGTAGCTTCGAAAAACGCTTAGGTTAAGTTTCAGAGATGCTTCTAATGTACCAAAGCTGGACTTAGACATAATTTCACTCTCACAACATTATGGCTGGTTGGAGACAGTCCGAACCACAAGTACCGGATCGATGGTTCTGGGCGTATACTGGGGGGGACAGGGACGACTCCCATTAACCCCTGACTATACCGGGGATACGCTTATCACAATGCCTTTCTGGTCTGTGCTGAAGCAGGGCATTCTGGCAGCCAAGTGTCTTGACCTTTATTAGTGAGCCTGGTTACCCCCTCTCGGAACCACAGACTTAGAAATCGCCAGCTCATATACAGTGCATAAAATATATTTATATAATATATTTATATATATACCCTTATACACCATTTTAATAAAAAATATCACAAAATTCTTCTAAGTCCCTCGGGAAGAGTGAAAGACGCGTACGTTCATTTTCAGAGCTCCTAGACCTTCCTATAAGAAGTTAGCCAAAAAGTTACTTCGAAAAACGCTTAGGTTAAGTTTCAGAGTTGCTTCTAATGTACCAAAGCTGGACTTAGACATAATTTCACTCTCACAACATTATGGCTGGTTGGAGACAGTCCGAACCACAAGTACTGGGTCCATGGTTCTGGGCGTATACTGGGGGGACGGGGACGACTCCCATTAACCCCTGACTATACCGGGGATACGCTTATCACAATGCCTTTCTGGTCTGTGCTGAAGCAGGGCATTCTGGCAGCCAAGTGGCTTGACCTTTATTAGTGCGCCTGGTTACCCCCTCTCGGAACCACAGACTTAGAAATCGCCAGCTCATATACAGTGCATAAAATATATTTATATATATACCCTTATACACCATTTTAATAAAAAATATCACAAAATTCTTCTAAGACCCTCGGGAAAAGTGAAAGACGCGCCTGTTCATTTTCAGAGCTCCTTGACCTTCCTATAAGAAGTTAGCAAAAAGTAGCTTCGAAAAACGCTTAGGTTAAGTTTCAGAGTTGCTTCTAATGTACCAAAGCTGGACTTAGACATAATTTGACTCTCACAACATTATGGCTGGTTGGAGACAGTCCGAACCACAAGTACCGGGTCCATGGTTCTGGCCGTATACTGGGGGGACGGGGACGACTCCCATTAACCCCTGACTATACCGGGGATACGCTTATCACAATGCCTTTCTGGTCTGTGCTGAAGCAGGGCATTCTGGCAACCAAGTGGCTTGACCTTTATTAGTGAGCCTGGTTACCCCCTCTCGGAACCACAGACTTAGAAATCGCCAGCTCATATAAAGTGCATAAAATATATTTATATATATACCCTTATACACCATTTTAATAAAAAATATCACAAAATTCTTCTAAGTCCCTCGGGAAAAGTGAAAGACGCGCACGTTCATTTTCAGAGCTCCTAGACCTTCCTATAAGAAGTTAGCCAAAAAGTAGCTTCGAAAAACGCTTAGGTTAAGTTTCAGAGATGCTTCTAATGTACCAAAGCTGGACTTAGACATAATATCACTCTCACAACATTATGGCTGGTTGGAGACAGTCCGAACCACAAGTACCGGATCGATGGTTCTGGGCGTATACTGGGGGGACGGGGGGGACTCCCATTAACCCCTGACTATACCGGGGATACGCTTATCACAATGCCTTTCTGGTCTGTGCTGAAGCAGGGCATTCTGGCAGCCAAGTGGCTTGACCTTTATTAGTGAGCCTGGTTACCCCCTCTCGGAACCACAGACTTAGAAATCGCCAGCTCATATACAGTGCATAAAATATATTTATATATATACCCTTATACACCATTTTAATAAAAAATATCACAAAATTCTTCTAAGTCCCTCGGGAAAAGTGAAAGACGCGCATGTTCATTTTCAGAGCTCCTAGACCTTCCTATAAGAAGTTAGCCAAAAAGTAGCTTCGAAAAACGCTTAGGTTAAGTTTCAGAGATGCTTCTAATGTACCAAAGCTGGACTTAGACATAATTTCACTCTCACAACATTATGGCTGGTTGGAGACAGTCCGAACCACAAGTACCGGATCGATGGTTCTGGGCGTATACTGGGGGGGACAGGGACGACTCCCATTAACCCCTGACTATACCGGGGATACGCTTATCACAATGCCTTTCTGGTCTGTGCTGAAGCAGGGCATTCTGGCAGCCAAGTGTCTTGACCTTTATTAGTGAGCCTGGTTACCCCCTCTCGGAACCACAGACTTAGAAATCGCCAGCTCATATAAAGTGCATAAAATATATTTATATATATACCCTTATACACCATTTTAATAAAAAATATCACAAAATTCTTCTAAGTCCCTCGGGAAAAGTGAAAGACGCGCACGTTCATTTTCAGAGCTCCTAGACCTTCCTATAAGAAGTTAGCCAAAAAGTTACTTCGAAAAACGCTTAGGTTAAGTTTCAGAGTTGCTTCTAATGTACCAAAGCTGGACTTAGACATAATTTCACTCTCACAACATTATGGCTGGTTGGAGACAGTCCGAACCACAAGTACTGGGTCCATGGTTCTGGGCGTATACTGGGGGGACGGGGACGACTCCCATTAACCCCTGACTATACCGGGGATACGCTTATCACAATGCCTTTCTGGTCTGTGCTGAAGCAGGGCATTCTGGCAGCCAAGTGGCTTGACCTTTATTAGTGCGCCTGGTTACCCCCTCTCGGAACCACAGACTTAGAAATCGCCAGCTCATATACAGTGCATAAAATATATTTATATATATACCCTTATACACCATTTTAATAAAAAATATCACAAAATTCTTCTAAGTCCCTCGGGAAAAGTGAAAGACGCGCCTGTTCATTTTCAGAGCTCCTTGACCTTCCTATAAGAAGTTAGCAAAAAGTAGCTTCGAAAAACGCTTAGGTTAAGTTTCAGAGTTGCTTCTAATGTACCAAAGCTGGACTTAGACATAATTTCACTCTCACAACATTATGGCTGGTTGGAGACAGTCCGAACCACAAGTACCGGGTCCATGGTTCTGGGCGTATACTGGGGGGACGGGGACGACTCCCATTAACCCCTGACTATACCGGGGATACGCTTATCACAATGCCTTTCTGGTCTGTGCTGAAGCAGGGCATTCTGGCAGCCAAGTGGCTTTACCTTTATTAGTGAGCCTGGTTACCCCCTCTCGGAACCACAGACTTAGAAATCGCCAGCTCATATACAGTGCATAAAATATATTTATATATATACCCTTCTACACCATTTTAATAAAAAATATCACAAAATTCTTCTAAGTCCCTCGGGAAGAGTGAAAGACGCGCACGTTCATTTTCAGCGCTCGTAGACCTTCCTATAAGAAGTTAGCCAAAAAGTAGCTTCGAAAAACGCTTAGGTTAAGTTTCAGAGTTGCTTCTAATGTACCAAAGCTGGACTTAGACATAATTTCACTCTCACAACATTATGGCTGGTTGGAGACAGTCCGAACCACAAGTACCGGGTCCATGGTTCTTGCCGTATACTGGGGGGACGGGGACGACTCCCATTAACCCCTGACTATACCGGGGATATGCTTATCACAATGCCTTTCTGGTCTGTGCTGAAGCAGGGCATTCTGGCAACCAAGTGGCTTGACCTTTATTAGTGAGCCTGGTTACCCCCTCTCGGAACCACAGACTTAGAAATCGCCAGCTCATATACAGTGCATAAAATATATTTATATATATACCCTTATACACCATTTTAATAAAAAACATCACAAAATTCTTCTAAGTCCCTCGGGAAGAGTGAAAGACGCGCACGTTCATTTTCAGCTCTCCTAGACCTTCCTATAAGAAGTTAGCCAAAAAGTAGCTTCGAAAAACGCTTAGGTTAAGTTTCAGAGTTGCTTCTATTGTACCAAAGCTGGACTTAGACATAATTTCACTCTCACAACATTATGGCTGGTTGGAGACAGTCCGAACCACAAGTACCGGATCGATGGTTCTGGGCGTATACTGGGGGGACGGGGACGACTCCCATTAACCCCTGACTATACCGGGGATACGCTTATCACAATGCCTTTCTGGTCTGTGCTGAAGCAGGGCATTCTGGCAGCCAAGTGGCTTGACCTTTATTAGTGAGCCTGGTTACCCCCTCTCGGAACCACAAACTTAGAAATCGCCAGCTCATATACAGTGCATAAAATATATTTATATAATATATTTATATATATACCCTTATACACCATTTTAATAAAAAATATCACAAAATTCTTCTAAGTCCCTCGGGAAAAGTGAAAGACGCGCACGTTCATTTTAAGAGCTCCTTGACCTTCCTATAAGAAGTTAGCAAAAAGTAGCTTCGAAAAACGCTTAGGTTAAGTTTCAGAGTTGCTTCTAATGTACCAAAGCTGGACTTAGACATAATTTCACTTTCACAACATTATGGCTGGTTGGAGACAGTCCGAACCACAAGTACCGGGTCCATGGTTCTGGGCGTATACTGGGGGGACGGGGACGACTCCCATTAACCCCTGACTATACCGGGGATACGCTTATCACAATGCCTTTCTGGTCTGTGCTGAAGCAGGGCATTCTGGCAGCCAAGTGGCTTGACCTTTATTAGTGAGCCTGGTTACCCCCTCTCGGAACCACAGAATTAGAAATCGCCAGCTCATATACAGTGCATAAAATATATTTATATATATACCCTTATACACCATTTTAATAAAAAATATCACAAAATTCTTCTAAGTCCCTCGGGAAGAGTGAAAGACGCGCACGTTCATTTTCAGCGCTCCTAGACCTTCCTATAAGAAGTTAGCCAAAAAGTAGCTTCGAAAAACGCTTAGGTTAAGTTTCAGAGATGCTTCTAATGTACCAAAGCTGGACTTAGACATAATTTCACTCTCACAACATTATGGCTGGTTGGAGACAGTCCGAACCACAAGTACCGGGTCCATGGTTCTGGGCGTATACTGGGGGGACGGGGACGACTCCCATTAACCCCTGACTATTCCGGGGATACGCTTATCACAATGCCTTTCTGGTCTGTGCTGAAGCAGGGCATTCTGGCAGCCAAGTGGCTTGACCTTTATTAGTGAGCCTGGTTACCCCCTCTCGGAACCACAGACTTAGAAATCGCCAGCTCATATACAGTGCATAAAATATATTTATATAATATATTTATATATATACCCTTATACACCATTTTAATAAAAAATATCACAAAATTCTTCTAAGTCCCTCGGGAAAAGTGAAAGACGCGCACGTTCCTTTTCAGAGCTCCTAGACCTTCCTATAAGAAGTTAGCCAAAAAGTAGCTTCGAAAAACGCTTAGGTTAAGTTTCAGAGATGCTTCTAATGTACCAAAGCTGGACTTAGACATAATTTCACTCTCACAACATTATGGCTGGTTGGAGACAGTCCGAACCACAAGTACCGGATCGATGGTTCTGGGCGTATACTGGGGGGACGGGGGGGACTCCCATTAACCCCTGACTATACCGGGGATACGCTTATCACAATGCCTTTCTGGTCTGTGCTGAAGCAGGGCATTCTGGCAGCCAACTGGCTTGACCTTTATTAGTGAGCCTGGTTACCCCCTCTCGGAACCACAGACTTAGAAATCGCCAGCTCGTATACAGTGCATAAAATATATTTATATAATATATTTATATATATACCCTTATACACCATTTTAATAAAAAATATCACAAAATTCTTCTAAGTCCCTCGGGAAAAGTGAAAGACGCGCACGTTCATTTTCAGAGCTCCTTGACCTTCCTATAAGAAGTTAGCAAAAAGTAGCTTCGAAAAACGCTTAGGTTAAGTTTCAGAGTTGCTTCTAATGTACCAAAGCTGGACTTAGACATAATTTCACTCACAACATTATGGCTGGTTGGAGACAGTCCGAACCACAAGTACCGGGTCCATGGTTTTGGGCGTATACTGGGGGGACGGGGACGACTCCCATTAACCCCTGACTATACCGGGGATACGCTTATCACAATGCCTTTCTGGTTTGTGCTGAAGCAGGGCATTCTTGCAGCCAAGTGGCTTGACCTTTATTAGTGAGCCTGGTTACCCCCTCTCGGAACCACAGACTTAGAAATCGCCAGCTCATATACAGTGCATAAAATATATTTATACTGTATATATACCCTTATACACCATTTTAATAAAAAATATCACAAAATTCTTCTAAGTCCCTCGGGAAGAGTGAAAGACGCGCACGTTCATTTTCAGCGCTCCTAGTCCTTCCTATAAGAAGTTAGCCAAAAAGTAGCTTCGAAAAACGCTTAGGTTAAGTTTCAGAGTTGCTTCTAATGTACCAAAGCTGGACTTAGACATAATTTCACTCTCACAACATTATGGCTGGTTGGAGACAGTCCGAACCACAAGTACCGGATCGATGGTTCTGGGCGTATACTGGGGGGACGGGGACGACTCCCATTAACCCCTGACTATACCGGGGATACGCTTATCACAATGCCTTTCTGGTCTGTGCTGAAGCAGGGCATTCTGGCAGCCAAGTGGCTTGACCTTTATTAGTGAGCCTTGTTACCCCCTCTCGGAACCACAGACTTAGAAATCGCCAGCTCATATACAGTGCATAAAATATATTTATATAATATATTTATATATATACCCTTATACACCATTTTAATAAAAAATATCACAAAATTCTTCTAAGTCCCTCGGGAAGAGTGAAAGACGCGCACGTTCATTTTCAGAGCTCCTTGACCTTCCTATAAGAAGTTAGCAAAAAGTAGCTTCGAAAAACGCTTAGGTTAAGTTTCAGAGTTGCTTCTAATGTACCAAAGCTGGACTTAGACATAATTTCACTCTCACAACATTATGGCTGGTTGGAGACAGTCCGAACCACAAGTACCGGGTCCATGGTTCTGGGCGTATACTGGGGGGACGGGGACGACTCCCATTAACCCCTGACTATACCGGGGATACGCTTATCACAATGCCTTTCTGGTCTGTGCTGAAGCAGGGCATTCTGGCAGCCAAGTGGCTTGACCTTTATTAGTGAGCCTGGTTACCCTCTCTCGGAACCACAGACTTAGAAATCGCCAGCTCATATACAGTGCATAAAATATATTTATATATATACCCTTATACACCATTTTAATAAAAAATATCACAAAATTCTTCTAAGTCCCTCGGGAAGAGTGAAAGACGCGCACGTTCATTTTCAGAGCTCCTTGACCTTCCTATAAGAAGTTAGCCAAAAAGTAGCTTCGAAAAACGCTTAGGTTAAGTTTCAGAGTTGCTTCTAATGTACCAAAGCTGGACTTAGACATAATTTCACTCTCACAACATTAGGCTGGTTGGAGACAGTCCGAACCACAAGTACCGGGTCCATGGTTCTGGGCGTATACTGGGGGGACGGGGACGACTCCCATTAACCCCTGACTATACCGGGGATACGCTTATCACAATGCCTTTCTGGTCTGTGCTGAAGCAGGGCATTCTGGCAACCAAGTGGCTTGACTTTTATTAGTGAGCCTGGTTACCCCCTCTCGGAACCACAGACTTAGAAATCGCCAGCTCATATACAGTGCATAAAATATATTTATATATATACCCTTATACACCATTTTAATAAAAAATATCACAAAATTCTTCTAAGTCCCTCGGGAAGAGTGAAAGACGCGCACGTTCATTTTCAGCGCTCCTAGACCTTCCTATAAGAAGTTAGCCAAAAAGTAGCTTCGAAAAACGCTTAGGTTAAGTTTCAGAGTTGCTTCTAATGTACCAAAGCTGGACTTAGACATAATTTCACTCTCACAACATTATGGCTGGTTGGAGACAGTCCGAACCACAAGTACCGGATCGATGGTTCTGGGCGTATACTGGGGGGACGGGGACGACTCCCATTAACCCCTGACTATACCGGGGATACGCTTATCACAATGCCTTTCTGGTCTGTGCTGAAGCAGGGCATTCTGGCAGCCAAGTGGCTTGACCTTTATTAGTGAGCCTTGTTACCCCCTCTCGGAACCACAGACTTAGAAATCGCCAGCTCATATACAGTGCATAAAATATATTTATATAATATATTTATATATATACCCTTATACACCATTTTAATAAAAAATATCACAAAATTCTTCTAAGTCCCTCGGGAAGAGTGAAAGACGCGCACGTTCATTTTCAGAGCTCCTTGACCTTCCTATAAGAAGTTAGCAAAAAGTAGCTTCGAAAAACGCTTAGGTTAAGTTTCAGAGTTGCTTCTAATGTACCAAAGCTGGACTTAGACATAATTTCACTCTCACAACATTATGGCTGGTTGGAGACAGTCCGAACCACAAGTACCGGGTCCATGGTTCTGGGCGTATACTGGGGGGACGGGGACGACTCCCATTAACCCCTGACTATACCGGGGATACGCTTATCACAATGCCTTTCTGGTCTGTGCTGAAGCAGTGCATTCTGGCAGCCAAGTGGCTTGACCTTTATTAGTGAGCCTGGTTACCCCCTCTCGGAACCACAGACTTAGAAATCGCCAGCTCATATACAGTGCATAAAATATATTTATATATATACCCTTATACACCATTTTAATAAAAAATATCACAAAATTCTTCTAAGTCCCTCGTTTAGAGTGAAAGACGCGCACGTTCATTTTCAGCGCTCTTAGACCTTCCTATAAGAAGTTAGCAAAAAGTAGCTTCGAAAAACGCTTAGGTTAAGTTTCAGAGTTGCTTCTAATGTACCAAAGCTGGACTTAGACATAATTTCACTCTCACAACATTAGGCTGGTTGGAGACAGTCCGAACCACAAGTACCGGGTCCATGGTTCTGGGCGTATACTGGGGGGACGGGGACGACTCCCATTAACCCCTGACTATACCGGGGATACGCTTATCACAATGCCTTTCTGGTCTGTGCTGAAGAAGGGCATTCTGGCAGCCAAGTGGCTTGACCTTTATTAGTGAGCCTGGTTACCCCCTCTCGGAACCACAGACTTAGAAATCGCCAGCTCATATACAGTGCATAAAATATATTTATATATATACCCTTATACACCATTTTAATAAAAAATATCACAAAATTCTTCTAAGTCCCTCGGGAAGAGTGAAAGACGCGCACGTTCATTTTCAGCGCTCCTAGACCTTCCTATAAGAAGTTAGCCAAAAAGTAGCTTCGAAAAACGCTTAGGTTAAGTTTCAGAGTTGCTTCTAATGTACCAAAGCTGGACTTAGACATAATTTCACTCTCACAACATTATGGCTGGTTGGAGACAGTCCGAACCACAAGTACCGGGTCCATGCTTCTGGCCGTATACTGGGGTGACGGGGACGACTCCCATTAACCCCTGACTATACCGGAGATACGCTTATCACAATGCCTTTCTGGTCTGTGCTGAAGCAGGGCATTCTGGCAACCAAGTGGCTTGACTTTTATTAGTGAGCCTGGTTACCCCCTCTCGGAACCACAGACTTAGAAATCGCCAGCTCATATACAGTGCATAAAATATATTTATATATATACCCTTATACACCATTTTAATAAAAAATATCACAAAATTCTTCTAAGTCCCTCGTTTAGAGTGAAAGACGCGCACGTTCATTTTCAGCGCTCTTAGACCTTCCTATAAGAAGTTAGCAAAAAGTAGCTTCGAAAAACGCTTAGGTTAAGTTTCAGAGTTGCTTCTAATGTACCAAAGCTGGACTTAGACATAATTTCACTCTCACAACATTAGGCTGGTTGGAGACAGTCCGAACCACAAGTACCGGGTCCATGGTTCTGGGCGTATACTGGGGGGACGGGGACGACTCCCATTAACCCCTGACTATACCGGGGATACGCTTATCACAATGCCTTTCTGGTCTGTGCTGAAGAAGGGCATTCTGGCAGCCAAGTGGCTTGACCTTTATTAGTGAGCCTGGTTACCCCCTCTCGGAACCACAGACTTAGAAATCGCCAGCTCATATACAGTGCATAAAATATATTTATATATATACCCTTATACACCATTTTAATAAAAAATATCACAAAATTCTTCTAAGTCCCTCGGGAAGAGTGAAAGACGCGCACGTTCATTTTCAGCGCTCCTAGACCTTCCTATAAGAAGTTAGCCAAAAAGTAGCTTCGAAAAACGCTTAGGTTAAGTTTCAGAGTTGCTTCTAATGTACCAAAGCTGGACTTAGACATAATTTCACTCTCACAACATTATGGCTGGTTGGAGACAGTCCGAACCACAAGTACCGGGTCCATGCTTCTGGCCGTATACTGGGGTGACGGGGACGACTCCCATTAACCCCTGACTATACCGGAGATACGCTTATCACAATGCCTTTCTGGTCTGTGCTGAAGCAGGGCATTCTGGCAACCAAGTGGCTTGACTTTTATTAGTGAGCCTGGTTACCCCCTCTCGGAACCACAGACTTAGAAATCGCCAGCTCATATACAGTGCATAAAATATATTTATATATATACCCTTATACACCATTTTAATAAAAAATATCACAAAATTCTTCTAAGTCCCTCGGGAAGAGTGAAAGACGCGCACGTTCATTTTCAGCGCTCCTAGACCTTCCTATAAGAAGTTAGCCAAAAAGTAGCTTCGAAAAACGCTTAGGTTAAGTTTCAGAGTTGCTTCTAATGTACCAAAGCAGGACTTAGACATAATTTCACTCTCACAACATTATGGCTGGTTGGAGACAGTCCGAACCACAAGTACCGGATCGATGGTTCTGGGCGTATACTGGGGGGACGGGGACGACTCCCATTAACCCCTGACTATACCGGGGATACGCTTATCACAATGCCTTTCTGGTCTGTGCTGAAGCAGGGCATTCTGGCAGCCAAGTGGCTTGACCTTTATTAGTGAGCCTGGTTACCCCCTCTCGGAACCACAGACTTAGAAATCGCCAGCTCATATACAGTGCATAAAATATATTTATATAATATATTTATATATATACCCTTATACACCATTTTAATAAAAAATATCACAAAATTCTTCTAAGTCCCTCGGGAAAAGTGAAAGACGCGCACGTTCATTTTCAGAGCTCCTTGACCTTCCTATAAGAAGTTAGCCAAAAAGTAGCTTCGAAAAACGCTTAGGTTAAGTTTCAGAGTTGCTTCTAATGTACCAAAGCTGGACTTAGACATAATTTCACTCTCACAACATTATGGCTGGTTGGAGACAGTCCGAACCACAAGTACCGGGTCGATGGTTCTGGGCGTATACTGGGGGGACGGGGACGACTCCCATTAACCCCTGACTATACCGGGGATACGCTTATCACAATGCCTTTCTGGTCTGTGCTGAAGCAGGGAATTCTGGCAGCCAAGTGGCTTGACCTTTATTAGTGAGCCTGGTTACCCCCTCTCGGAACCACAGACTTAGAAATCGCCAGCTCATATACAGTGCATAAAATATATTTATTTAATATATTTATATATATATACCCTTATACACCATTTTAATAAAAAATATCACAAAATTCTTCTAAGTCCCTCGGGAAGAGTGAAAGACGCGCACGTTCATTTTCAGAGCTCCTAGACCTTCCTATAAGAAGTTAGCCAAAAAGTAGCTTCGAAAAACGCTTAGGTTAAGTTTCAGAGTTGCTTCTAATGTACCAAAGCTGGACTTAGACATAATTTCACTCTCACAACATTATGGCTGGTTGGAGACATTCTGAACCACAAGTACCGGGTCAATGGATCTGGGCGTATACTGGGGGGACGGGGACGACTCCCATTAACCCCTGACTATACCGGGGATACGCTTATCACAATGCCTTTCTGGTGTGTGCTGAAGCAGGGCATTCTGGCAGCCAAGTGTCTTGACCTTTATTAGTGAGCCTGGTTACCCCCTCTCGGAACCACAGACTTAGAAATCGCCAGCTCATATACAGTGCATAAAATATATTTATATAATATATTTATATATATACCCTTATACACCATTTTAATAAAAAATATCACAAAATTCTTCTAAGAACCTCGGGAAGAGTGAAAGACGCGCACGTTCATTTTCAGAGCTCCTAAACCTTCCTATAAGAAGTTAGCCAAAAAGTAGCTTCGAAAAACGCTTAGGTTAAGTTTCAGAGTTGCTTCTAATGTACCAAAGCTGGACTTAGACATAATTTCACTCTCACAACATTATGGCTGGTTGGAGACAGTCCGAACCACAAGTACCGGGTCGATGGTTCTGGGCGTATACTGGGGGGACGGGGACGACTCCCATTAACCCCTGACTATACCGGGGATACGCTTATCACAATGCCTTTCTGGTCTGTGCTGAAGCAGGGCATTCTGGCAGCCAAGTGGCTTGACCTTTATTAGTGAGCCTGGTTACCCCCTCTCGGAACCACAGACTTAGAAATCGCCAGCTCATATACAGTGCATTAAATATATTTATTTAATATATTTATATATATATACCCTTATACACCATTTTAATAAAAAATATCACAAAATTCTTCTAAGTCCCTCGGGAAGAGTGAAAGACGCGCACGTTCATTTTCAGAGCTCCTAGACCTTCCTATAAGAAGTTAGCCAAAAAGTAGCTTCGAAAAACGCTTAGGTTAAGTATCAGAGTTGCTTCTAATGTACCAAAGCTGGACTTAGACATAATTTCACTCTCACAACATTATGGCTGGTTGGAGACAGTCCGAACCACAATTACCGGGTCCATGGTTCTGGGCGTATACTGGGGGAAGGGGACGACTCCCATTAACCCCTGACTATACCGGGGATACGCTTCTCACAATGCATTTCTGGTTTGTGCTGAAGCAGGGCATTCTGGCAGCCAAGTGGCTTGACCTTTATTAGTGAGCCTGGTTACCCCCTCTCGGAACCACAGACTTAGAAGTCGCCAGCTCATATACAGTGCATAAAATATATTTATATATATACCCTTATACACCATTTTAATAAAAAATATCACAAAATTCTTCTAAGTCCCTCGGGAAGAGTGAAAGACGCGCACGTTCATTTTCAGAGCTCTTAGACCTTCCTATAAGAAGTTAGCCAAAAAGTAGCTTCGAAAAACGCTTAGGTTAAGTTTCAGAGTTGCTTCTAATGTACCAAAGCTGGACTTAGACATAATTTCACTCTCACAACATTATGGCTGGTTGGAGACATTCCGAACCACAAGTACCGGGTCAATGGTTCTGGGCGTATACTGGGGGGACGGGGACGACTCCCATTAACCCCTGACTATACCGGGGATACGCTTATCACAATGCCTTTCTGGTGTGTGCTGAAGCAGGGCATTCTGGCAGCCAAGTGTCTTGACCTTTATTAGTGAGCCTGGTTACCCCCTCTCGGAACCACAGACTTAGAAATCGCCAGCTCATATACAGTGCATAAAATATATTTATATAATATATTTATATATATACCCTTATACACCATTTTAATAAAAAATATCACAAATTTCTTCTAAAGTCCCTCGGGAAGAGTGAAAGACGCGCACGTTCATTTTCAGAGCTCCTAAACCTTCCTATAAGAAGTTAGCCAAAAAGTAGCTTCGAAAAACGCTTAGGTTAAGTTTCAGAGTTGCTTCTAATGTACCAAAGCTGGACTTAGACATAATTTCACTCTCACAACATTATGGCTGGTTGGAGACAGTCCGAACCACAAGTACCGGGTCCATGGTTCTGGGCGTATACTGGGGGGACGGGGATGACTCCCATTAACCCCTGACTATACCGGGGATACGCTTATCACAATGCCTTTCTGGTCTGTGCTGAAGCAGGGCATTCTGGCAGCCAAGTGGCTTGACCTTTATTAGTGAGCCTGGTTACCCCCTCTCGGAACCACAGACTTAGAAATCGCCAGCTCATATACAGTGCATAAAATATATTTATATATATACCCTTATACACCATTTTAATAAAAAATATCACAAAATTCTTCTAAGTCCCTCGGGAAGAGTGAAAGACGCGCACGTTCATTTTCAGCGCTCCTAGACCTTCCTATAAGAAGTTAGCCAAAAAGTAGCTTCGAAAAACGCTTAGGTTAAGTTTCAGAGTTGCTTCTAATGTACCAAAGCTGGACTTAGACATAATTTCACTCTCACAACATTATGGCTGGTTGGAGACATTCCGAACCACAAGTACCGGGTCAATGGTTCTGGGCGTATACTGGGGGGACGGGGACGACTCCCATTAACCCCTGACTATACCGGGGATACGCTTATCACAATGCCTTTCTGGTGTGTGCTGAAGCAGGGCATTCTGGCAGCCAAGTGTCTTGACCTTTATTAGTGAGCCTGGTTACCCCCTCTCGGAACCACAGACTTAGAAATCGCCAGCTCATATACAGTGCATAAAATATATTTATATAATATATTTATATATATACCCTTATACACCATTTTAATAAAAAATATCACAAATTTCTTCTAAAGTCCCTCGGGAAGAGTGAAAGACGCGCACGTTCATTTTCAGAGCTCCTAAACCTTCCTATAAGAAGTTAGCCAAAAAGTAGCTTCGAAAAACGCTTAGGTTAAGTTTCAGAGTTGCTTCTAATGTACCAAAGCTGGACTTAGACATAATTTCACTCTCACAACATTATGGCTGGTTGGAGACAGTCCGAACCACAAGTACCGGGTCCATGGTTCTGGGCGTATACTGGGGGGACGGGGATGACTCCCATTAACCCCTGACTATACCGGGGATACGCTTATCACAATGCCTTTCTGGTCTGTGCTGAAGCAGGGCATTCTGGCAGCCAAGTGGCTTGACCTTTATTAGTGAGCCTGGTTACCCCCTCTCGGAACCACAGACTTAGAAATCGCCAGCTCATATACAGTGCATAAAATATATTTATATATATACCCTTATACACCATTTTAATAAAAAATATCACAAAATTCTTCTAAGTCCCTCGGGAAGAGTGAAAGACGCGCACGTTCATTTTCAGCGCTCCTAGACCTTCCTATAAGAAGTTAGCCAAAAAGTAGCTTCGAAAAACGCTTAGGTTAAGTTTCAGAGTTGCTTCTAATGTACCAAAGCTGGACTTAGACATAATTTCACTCTCACAACATTATGGCTGGTTGGAGACATTCCGAACCACAAGTACCGGGTCAATGGTTCTGGGCGTATACTGGGGGGACGGGGACGACTCCCATTAACCCCTGACTATACCGGGGATACGCTTATCACAATGCCTTTCTGGTGTGTGCTGAAGCAGGGCATTCTGGCAGCCAAGTGTCTTGACCTTTATTAGTGAGCCTGGTTACCCCCTCTCGGAACCACAGACTTAGAAATCGCCAGCTCATATACAGTGCATAAAATATATTTATATAATATATTTATATATATACCCTTATACACCATTTTAATAAAAAATATCACAAATTTCTTCTAAAGTCCCTCGGGAAGAGTGAAAGACGCGCACGTTCATTTTCAGAGCTCCTAAACCTTCCTATAAGAAGTTAGCCAAAAAGTAGCTTCGAAAAACGCTTAGGTTAAGTTTCAGAGTTGCTTCTAATGTACCAAAGCTGGACTTAGACATAATTTCACTCTCACAACATTATGGCTGGTTGGAGACAGTCCGAACCACAAGTACCGGGTCCATGGTTCTGGGCGTATACTGGGGGGACGGGGATGACTCCCATTAACCCCTGACTATACCGGGGATACGCTTATCACAATGCCTTTCTGGTCTGTGCTGAAGCAGGGCATTCTGGCAGCCAAGTGGCTTGACCTTTATTAGTGAGCCTGGTTACCCCCTCTCGGAACCACAGACTTAGAAATCGCCAGCTCATATACAGTGCATAAAATATATTTATATATATACCCTTATACACCATTTTAATAAAAAATATCACAAAATTCTTCTAAGTCCCTCGGGAAGAGTGAAAGACGCGCACGTTCATTTTCAGAGCTCCTTGACCTTCCTATAAGAAGTTAGCAAAAAGTAGCTTCGAAAAACGCTTAGGTTAAGTTTCAGAGTTGCTTCTAATGTACCAAAGCTGGACTTAGACATAATTTCACTCTCACAACATAAAGCTGGTTGGAGACAGTCCGAACCACAAGTACCGGGTCCATGGTTCTGGGCGTATACTGGGGGGACGGGGACGACTCCCATTAACCCCTGACTATACCGGGGATACGCTTATCACAATGCCTTTCTGGTCTGTGCTGAAGAAGGGCATTCTGGCAGCCAAGTGGCTTGACCTTTATTAGTGAGCCTGGTTACCCCCTCTCGGAACCACAGACTTAGAAATCGCCAGCTCATATACAGTGCATAAAATATATTTATATATATACCCTTATACACCATTTTAATAAAAAATATCACAAAATTCTTCTAAGTCCCTCGGGAAGAGTGAAAGACGCGCACGTTCATTTTCAGAGCTTCTTGACCTTCCTATAAGAAGTTAGCAAAAAGTAGCTTCGAAAAACGCTTAGGTTAAGTTTCAGAGTTGCTTCTAATGTACCAAAGCTGGACTTAGACATAATTTCACTCTCACAACATTAGGCTGGTTGGAGACAGTCCGAACCACAAGTACCGGGTCCATGGTTCTGGGCGTATACTGGGGGGACGGGGACGACTCCCATTAACCCCTGACTATACCGGGGATACGCTTATCACAATGCCTTTCTGGTCTGTGCTGAAGAAGGGCATTCTGGCAGCCAAGTGGCTTGACCTTTATTAGTGAGCCTGGTTACCCCCTCTCGGAACCACAGACTTAGTAATCGCCAGCTCATATACAGTGCATAAAATATATTTATATATATACCCTTATACACCATTTTAATAAAAAATATCACAAAATTCTTCTAAGTCCCTCGGGAAGAGTGAAAGACGCGCACGTTCATTTTCAGCGCTCCTAGACCTTCCTATAAGAAGTTAGCCAAAAAGTAGCTTCGAAAAACGCTTAGGTTAAGTTTCAGAGTTGCTTCTAATGTACCAAAGCTGGACTTAGACATAATTTCACTCTCACAACATTATGGCTGGTTGGAGACAGTCCGAACCACAAGTACCGGATCGATGGTTCTGGGCGTATACTGGGGGGACGGGGACGACTCCCATTAACCCCTGACTATACCGGGGATACGCTTATCACAATGCCTTTCTGGTCTGTGCTGAAGCAGGGCATTCTGGCAGCCAAGTGGCTTGACCTTTATTAGTGAGCCTGGTTACCCCCTCTCGGAACCACAGACTTAGAAATCGCCAGCTCATATACAGTGCATAAAATATATTTATATAATATATTTATATATATACCCTTATACACCATTTTAATAAAAAATATCACAAAATTCTTCTAAGTCCCTCGGGAAAAGTGAAAGACGCGCACGTTCATTTTCAGAGCTCCTTGACCTTCCTATAAGAAGTTAGCCAAAAAGTAGCTTCGAAAAACGCTTAGGTTAAGTTTCAGAGTTGCTTCTAATGTACCAAAGCTGGACTTAGACATAATTTCACTCTCACAACATTATGGCTGGTTGGAGACAGTCCGAACCACAAGTACCGGGTCGATGGTTCTGGGCGTATACTGGGGGGACGGGGACGACTCCCATTAACCCCTGACTATACCGGGGATACGCTTATCACAATGCCTTTCTGGTCTGTGCTGAAGCAGGGAATTCTGGCAGCCAAGTGGCTTGACCTTTATTAGTGAGCCTGGTTACCCCCTCTCGGAACCACAGACTTAGAAATCGCCAGCTCATATACAGTGCATAAAATATATTTATTTAATATATTTATATATATATACCCTTATATACCATTTTAATAAAAAATATCACAAAATTCTTCTAAGTCCCTCGGGAAGAGTGAAAGACGCGCACGTTCATTTTCAGAGCTCCTAGACCTTCCTATAAGAAGTTAGCCAAAAAGTAGCTTCGAAAAACGCTTAGGTTAAGTTTCAGAGTTGCTTCTAATGTACCAAAGCTGGACTTAGACATAATTTCACTCTCACAACATTATGGCTGGTTGGAGACAGTCCGAACCACAAGTACCGGGTCGATGGTTCTGGGCGTATACTGAGGGGACGGGGACGACTCCCATTATCCCCTGACTATACCGGGGATACGCTTATCACAATGCCTTTCTGGTCTGTGCTGAAGCAGGGCATTCTGGCAGCCAAGTGGCTTGACCTTTATTAGTGAGCCTGGTTACCCCCTCTCGGAACCACAGACTTAGAAATCGCCAGCTCATATACAGTGCATAAAATATATTTATATATATATACCCTTATACACCATTTTAATAAAAAATATCACAAAATTCTTCTAAGTCCCTCGGGAAGAGTGAAAGACGCGCACGTTCATTTTCAGAGCTCCTAGACCTTCCTATAAGAAGTTAGCCAAAAAGTAGCTTCGAAAAACGCTTAGGTTAAGTTTCAGAGTTGCTTCTAATGTACCAAAGCTGGACTTAGACATAATTTCACTCTCACAACATTATGGCTGGTTGGAGACATTCCGAACCACAAGTACCGGGTCAATGGTTCTGGGCGTATACTGGGGGGACGGGGACGACTCCCATTAACCCCTGACTATACCGGGGATACGCTTATCACAATGCCTTTCTGGTGTGTGCTGAAGCAGGGCATTCTGGCAGCCAAGTGTCTTGACCTTTATTAGTGAGCCTGGTTACCCCCTCTCGGAACCACAGACTTAGAAATCGCCAGCTCATATACAGTGCATAAAATATATTTATATAATATATTTATATATATACCCTTATACACCATTTTAATAAAAAATATCACAAAATTCTTCTAAGTCCCTCGGGAAGAGTGAAAGACGCGCACGTTCATTTTCAGAGCTCCTAAACCTTCCTATAAGAAGTTAGCCAAAAAGTAGCTTCGAAAAACGCTTAGGTTAAGTTTCAGAGTTGCTTCTAATGTACCAAAGCTGGACTTAGACATAATTTCACTCTCACAACATTATGGCTGGTTGGAGACAGTCCGAACCACAAGTACCGGGTCGATGGTTCTGGGCGTATACTGGGGGGACGGGGACGACTCCCATTAACCCCTGACTATACCGGGGATACGCTTATCACAATGCCTTTCTGGTCTGTGCTGAAGCAGGGCATTCTGGCAGCCAAGTGGCTTGACCTTTATTAGTGAGCCTGGTTACCCCCTCTCGGAACCACAGACTTAGAAATCGCCAGCTCATATACAGTGCATAAAATATATTTATTTAATATATTTATATATATATACCCTTATACACCATTTTAATAAAAAATATCACAAAATTCTTCTAAGTCCCTCGGGAAGAGTGAAAGACGCGCACGTTCATTTTCAGAGCTCCTAGACCTTCCTATAAGAAGTTAGCCAAAAAGTAGCTTCGAAAAACGCTTAGGTTAAGTTTCAGAGTTGCTTCTAATGTACCAAAGCTGGACTTAGACATAATTTCACTCTCACAACATTATGGCTGGTTGGAGACATTCCGAACCACAAGTACCGGGTCAATGGTTCTGGGCGTATACTGGGGGGACGGGGACGACTCCCATTAACCCCTGACTATACCGGGGATACGCTTATCACAATGCCTTTCTGGTGTGTGCTGAAGCAGGGCATTCTGGCAGCCAAGTGTCTTGACCTTTATTAGTGAGCCTGGTTACCCCCTCTCGGAACCACAGACTTAGAAATCGCCAGCTCATATACAGTGCATAAAATATATTTATATAATATATTTATATATATACCCTTATACACCATTTTAATAAAAAATATCACAAAATTCTTCTAAGTCCCTCGGGAAGAGTGAAAGACGCGCACGTTCATTTTCAGAGCTCCTAAACCTTCCTATAAGAAGTTAGCCAAAAAGTAGCTAAGAAAAACGCTTAGGTTAAGTTTCAGAGTTGCTTCTAATGTACCAAAGCTGGACTTAGACATAATTTCACTCTCACAACATTATGGCTGGTTGGAGACAGTCCGAACCACAAGTACCGGGTCCATGGTTCTGGGCGTATACTGGGGGGACGGGGATGACTCCCATTAACCCCTGACTATACCGGGGATACGCTTATCACAATGCCTTTCTGGTCTGTGCTGAAGCAGGGCATTCTGGCAGCCAAGTGGCTTGACCTTTATTAGTGAGCCTGGTTACCCCCTCTCGGAACCACAGACTTAGAAATCGCCAGCTCATATACAGTGCATAAAATATATTTATATATATACCCTTATACACCATTTTAATAAAAAATATCACAAAATTCTTCTAAGTCCCTCGGGAAGAGTGAAAGACGCGCACGTTCATTTTCAGAGCTCCTTGACCTTCCTATAAGAAGTTAGCAAAAAGTAGCTTCGATAAACGCTTAGGTTAAGTTTCAGAGTTGCTTCTAATGTACCAAAGCTGGACTTAGACATAATTTCACTCTCACAACATTAGGCTGGTTGGAGACAGTCCGAACCACAAGTACCGGGTCCATGGTTCTGGGCGTATACTGGGGGGACGGGGACGACTCCCATTAACCCCTGACTATACCGGGGATACGCTTATCACAATGCCTTTCTGGTCTGTGCTGAAGAAGGGCATTCTGGCAGCCAAGTGGCTTGACCTTTATTAGTGAGCCTGGTTACCCCCTCTCGGAACCACAGACTTAGAAATCGCCAGCTCATATACAGTGCATAAAATATATTTATATATATACCCTTATACACCATTTTAATAAAAAATATCACAAAATTCTTCTAAGTCCCTCGAGAAGAGTGAAAGACGCGCACGTTCATTTTCAGCGCTCCTAGACCTTCCTATAAGAAGTTAGCCAAAAAGTAGCTTCGAAAAACGCTTAGGTTAAGTTTCAGAGTTGCTTCTAATGTACCAAAGCTGGACTTAGACATAATTTCACTCTCACAACATTATGGCTGGTTGGAGACAGTCCGAACCACAAGTACCGGGTCCATGCTTCTGGCCGTATACTGGGGTGACGGGGACGACTCCCATTAACCCCTGACTATACCGGGGATACGCTTATCACAATGCCTTTCTGGTCTGTGCTGAAGCAGGGCATTCTGGCAACCAAGTGGCTTGACTTTTATTAGGGAGCCTGGTTACCCCCTCTCGGAACCACAGACTTAGAAATCGCCAGCTCATATACAGTGCATAAAATATATTTATATATATACCCTTATACACCATTTTAATTAAAAATATCACAAAATTCTTCTAAGTCCCTCGGGAAGAGTGAAAGACGCGCACGTTCATTTTCAGCGCTCCTAGACCTTCCTATAAGAAGTTAGCCAAAAAGTAGCTTCGAAAAACGCTTAGGTTAAGTTTCAGAGTTGCTTCTAATGTACCAAAGCTGGACTTAGACATAATTTCACTCTCACAACATTATGGCTGGTTGGAGACAGTCCGAACCACAAGTACCGGATCGATGGTTCTGGGCGTATACTGGGGGAACGGGGACGACTCCCATTAACCCCTGACTATACCGGGGATACGCTTATCACAATGCCTTTCTGGTCTGTGCTGAAGCAGGGCATTCTGGCAGCCAAGTGGCTTGACCTTTATTAGTGAGCCTGGTTACCCCCTCTCGGAACCACAGACTTAGAAATCGCCAGCTCATATACAGTGCATAAAATATATTTATATAATATATTTATATATATACCCTTATACACCATTTTAATAAAAAATATCACAAAATTCTTCTAAGTACCTCGGGAAGAGTGAAAGACGCGTACGTTCATTTTCAGCGCTCCTAGACCTTCCTATAAGAAGTTAGCCAAAAAGTAGCTTCGAAAAACGCTTAGGTTAAGTTTCAGAGTTGCTTCTAATGTACCAAAGCTGGACTTAGACATAATTTCACTCTCACAACATTAAGGCTGGTTGGAGACATTCCGAACCACAAGTACCGGGTCAATGGTTCTGGGCGTATACTGGGGGGACGGGGACGACTCCCATTAACCCCTGACTATACCGGGGATACGCTTATCACAATGCCTTTCTGGTGTGTGCTGAAGCAGGGCATTCTGGCAGCCAAGTGTCTTGACCTTTATTAGTGAGCCTGGTTACCCCCTCTCGGAACCACAGACTTAGAAATCGCCAGCTCATATACAGTGCATAAAATATATTTATATAATATATTTATATATATACCCTTATACAGTACACCATTTTAATAAAAAATATCACAAAATTCTTCTAAGTCCCTCGGCAAGAGTGAAAGACGCGCACGTACATTTTCAGAGCTCCTAAACCTTCCTATAAGAAGTTAGCCAAAAAGTAGCTTCGAAAAACGCTTAGGTTAAGTTTCAGAGTTGCTTCTAATGTACCAAAGCTGGACTTAGACATAATTTCACTCTCACAACATTATGGCTGGTTGGAGACATTCCGAACCACAAGTACCGGGTCAATGGTTCTGGGCGTATACTGGGGGGACGGGGACGACTCCCATTAACCCCTGACTATACCGGGGATACGCTTATCACAATGCCTTTCTGGTGTGTGCTGAAGCAGGGCATTCTGGCAGCCAAGTGTCTTGACCTTTATTAGTGAGCCTGGTTACCCCCTCTCGGAACCACAGACTTAGAAATCGCCAGCTCATATACAGTGCATAAAATATATTTATTTAATATATTTATATATATACCCTTATACACCATTTTAATAAAAAATATCACAAAATTCTTCTAAGTCCCTCGGGAAGAGTGAAAGACGCGTACGTTCATTTTCAGCGCTCCTAGACCTTCCTATAAGAAGTTAGCCAAAAAGTAGCTTCGAAAAACGCTTAGGTTAAGTTTCAGAGTTGCTTCTAATGTACCAAAGCTGGACTTAGACATAATTTCACTCTCACAACATTATGGCTGGTTGGAGACAGTCCGAACCACAAGTACCGGGTCCATGGTTCTGGGCGTATACTGGGGGAAGGGGACGACTCCCATTTACCCCTGACTATACCGGGGATACGCTTCTCACAATGCATTTCTGGTCTGTGCTGAAGCAGGGCATTCTGGCAGCCAAGTGGCTTGACCAATATTAGTGAGCCTGGTTACCCCCTCTCGGAACCACAGACTTAGAAATCGCCAGCTCATATACAGTGCATAAAATATATTTATATAATATATTTATATATATATCCTTGTACACCATTTTAATAAAAAATATCACAAAATTCTTCTAAGTCCCTCGGGAAGAGTGAAAGACGCGCACGTTCATTTTCAGAGCTCCTTGACCTTCCTATAAGAAGTTAGCCAAAAAGTAGCTTCGAAAAACGCTTAGGTTAAGTTTCAGAGTTGCTTCTAATGTACCAAAGCTGGACTTAGACATAATTTCACTCTCACAACATTATGGCTGGTTGGAGACAGTCCGAACCACAAGTACCGGGTCCATGGTTCTGGGCGTATACTGGGGGAAGGGGACGACTCCCATTAAGCCCTGACTATACCGGGGATACGCTTATCACAATGCATTTCTGGTCTGTGCTGAAGCAGGGCATTCTGGCAGCCAAGTGGCTTGACCTTTATTAGTGAGCCTGGTTACCCCCTCTCGGAACCACAGACTTAGAAATCGCCAGCTCATATACAGTGCATAAAATATATTTATATAATATATTTATATATATTCCCTTGTACACCATTTTAATAAAAAATATCACAAAATTCTTCTAAGTCCCTCGGGAAGAGTGAAAGACGCGCACGTTCATTTTCAAAGCTCCTTGACCTTCCTATAAGAAGTTAGCCAAAAAGTAGCTTCGAAAAACGCTTAGGTTAAGTTTCAGAGTTGCTTCTAATGTACCAAAGCTGGACTTAGACATAATTTCACTCTCACAACATTATGGCTGGTTGGAGACAGTCCGAACCAGGAGTACCGGGTCGATGGTTCTGGGCGTATACTGGGGGGACGGGGACGACTCCCATTAACCCCTGACTATAACGGGGATACGCTTATCACAATGCCTTTCTGGTCTGTGCTGAAGCAGGGCATTCTGGCAGCCAAGTGACTTGACCTTTATTAGTGAGCCTGGTTACCCCCTCTCGGAACCACAGACTTAGAAATCGCCAGCTCATATACAGTGCTTAAAATATATTTATATATATACCCTTATACACCATTTTAATAAAAAATATCACAAAATTCTTCTAAGTCC
Source organism: Ascaphus truei (assembly GCF_040206685.1). Taxonomy (NCBI): domain Eukaryota; kingdom Metazoa; phylum Chordata; class Amphibia; order Anura; family Ascaphidae; genus Ascaphus; species Ascaphus truei. The sequence continues at coordinate 290,934,302 of NC_134483.1, read as the reverse complement.
CTCGGGAAGAGTGAAAGACGCGTACGTTCATTTTCAGCGCTCCTAGACCTTCCTATAAGAAGTTAGCCAAAAAGTAGCTTCGAAAAACGCTTAGGTTAAGTTTCAGAGTTGCTTCTAATGTACCAAAGCTGGACTTAGACATAATTTCACTCTCACAACATTATGGCTGGTTGGAGACATTCCGAACCACAAGTACCGGGTCAATGGTTCTGGGCGTATACTGGGGGGACGGGGACGACTCCCATTAACCCCTGACTATACCGGGGATACGCTTATCACAATGCCTTTCTGGTCTGTGCTGAAGCAGGGCATTCCCTTATACACCATTTTAATAAAAAATATCACAAAATTCTTCTAAGTCCCTCGGGAAGAGTGGAAGACGCGCACGTTCATTTTCAGAGCTCCTAGACCTTCCTATAAGAAGTTAGCCAAAAAGTAGCTTCGAAAAACGCTTAGGTTAAGTTTCAGAGTTGCTTCTAATGTACCAAAGCTGGACTTAGACATAATTTCACTCTCACAACATTATGGCTGGTTGGAGACAGTCCGAACCACAAGTACCGGGTCCATGGTTCTGGGCGTATACTGGGGGAAGGGGACGACTCCCATTAACCCCAGACTATACCGGGGATACGCTTATCACAATGCATTTCTGGTCTGTGCTGAAGCAGGGCATTCTGGCAGCCAAGTGGCTTGACCTTTATTAGTGAGCCTGGTTACCCCCTCTCGGAACCACAGACTTAGAAATCGCCAGCTCATATACAGTGCATAAAATATATTTATTTAATATATTTATATATATACCCTTATACACCATTTTAATAAAAAATATCACAAAATTCTTCTAAGTCCCTCGGGAAGAGTGAAAGACGCGTACGTTCATTTTCAGCGCTCCTAGACCTTCCTATAAGAAGTTAGCCAAAAAGTAGCTTCGAAAAACGCTTAGGTTAAGTTTCAGAGTTGCTTCTAATGTACCAAAGCTGGACTTAGACATAATTTCACTCTCACAACATTATGGCTGGTTGGAGACAGTCCGAACCACAAGTACCGGGTCCATGGTTCTGGGCGTATACTGGGGGAAGGGGACGACTCCCATTTACCCCTGACTATACCGGGGATACGCTTCTCACAATGCATTTCTGGTCTGTGCTGAAGCAGGGCATTCTGGCAGCCAAGTGGCTTGACCAATATTAGTGAGCCTGGTTACCCCCTCTCGGAACCACAGACTTAGAAATCGCCAGCTCATATACAGTGCATAAAATATATTTATATAATATATTTATATATATATCCTTGTACACCATTTTAATAAAAAATATCACAAAATTCTTCTAAGTCCCTCGGGAAGAGTGAAAGACGCGCACGTTCATTTTCAGAGCTCCTTGACCTTCCTATAAGAAGTTAGCCAAAAAGTAGCTTCGAAAAACGCTTAGGTTAAGTTTCAGAGTTGCTTCTAATGTACCAAAGCTGGACTTAGACATAATTTCACTCTCACAACATTATGGCTGGTTGGAGACAGTCCGAACCAGGAGTACCGGGTCGATGGTTCTGGGCGTATACTGGGGGGACGGGGACGACTCCCATTAACCCCTGACTATAACGGGGATACGCTTATCACAATGCCTTTCTGGTCTGTGCTGAAGCAGGGCATTCTGGCAGCCAAGTGACTTGACCTTTATTAGTGAGCCTGGTTACCCCCTCTCGGAACCACAGACTTAGAAATCGCCAGCTCATATACAGTGCTTAAAATATATTTATATATATACCCTTATACACCATTTTAATAAAAAATATCACAAAATTCTTCTAAGTCCCTCGGGAAGAGTGAAAGACGCGTACGTTCATTTTCAGCGCTCCTAGACCTTCCTATAAGAAGTTAGCCAAAAAGTAGCTTCGAAAAACGCTTAGGTTAAGTTTCAGAGTTGCTTCTAATGTACCAAAGCTGGACTTAGACATAATTTCACTCTCACAACATTATGGCTGGTTGGAGACATTCCGAACCACAAGTACCGGGTCAATGGTTCTGGGCGTATACTGGGGGGACGGGGACGACTCCCATTAACCCCTGACTATACCGGGGATACGCTTATCACAATGCCTTTCTGGTCTGTGCTGAAGCAGGGCATTCCCTTATACACCATTTTAATAAAAAATATCACAAAATTCTTCTAAGTCCCTCGGGAAGAGTGGAAGACGCGCACGTTCATTTTCAGAGCTCCTAGACCTTCCTATAAGAAGTTAGCCAAAAAGTAGCTTCGAAAAACGCTTAGGTTAAGTTTCAGAGTTGCTTCTAATGTACCAAAGCTGGACTTAGACATAATTTCACTCTCACAACATTATGGCTGGTTGGAGACAGTCCGAACCACAAGTACCGGGTCCATGGTTCTGGGCGTATACTGGGGGAAGGGGACGACTCCCATTAACCCCAGACTATACCGGGGATACGCTTATCACAATGCATTTCTGGTCTGTGCTGAAGCAGGGCATTCTGGCAGCCAAGTGGCTTGACCTTTATTAGTGAGCCTGGTTACCCCCTCTCGGAACCACAGACTTAGAAATCGCCAGCTCATATACAGTGCATAAAATATATTTATTTAATATATTTATATATATACCCTTATACACCATTTTAATAAAAAATATCACAAAATTCTTCTAAGTCCCTCGGGAAGAGTGAAAGACGCGCACGTTCATTTTCAGAGCTGCTAGACCTTCCTATAAGAAGTTAGCCAAAAAGTAGCTTCGAAAAACGCTTAGGTTAAGTTTCAGAGTTGCTTCTAATGTACCAAAGCTGGACTTAGACATAATTTCACTCTCACAACATTATGGCTGGTTGGAGACAGTCCGAACCACAAGTACCGGGTCCATGGTTCTGGGCGTATACTGGGGGAAGGGGACGACTCCCATTAAGCCCTGACTATACCGGGGATACGCTTATCACAATGCATTTCTGGTCTGTGCTGAAGCAGGGCATTCTGGCAGCCAAGTGGCTTGACCTTTATTAGTGAGCCTGGTTACCCCCTCTCGGAACCACAGACTTAGAAATCGCCAGCTCATATACAGTGCATAAAATATATTTATATAATATATTTATATATATACCCTTGTACACCATTTTAATAAAAAATATCACAAAATTCTTCTAAGTCCCTCGGGAAGAGTGAAAGACGCGCACGTTCATTTTCAGAGCTCCTTGACCTTCCTATAAGAAGTTAGCCAAAAAGTAGCTTCGAAAAACGCTTAGGTTAAGTTTCAGAGTTGCTTCTAATGTACCAAAGCTGGACTTAGACATAATTTCACTCTCACAACATTATGGCTGGTTGGAGACAGTCCGAACCAGGAGTACCGGGTCGATGGTTCTGGGCGTATACTGGGGGGACGGGGACGACTCCCATTAACCCCTGACTATAACGGGGATACGCTTATCACAATGCCTTTCTGGTCTGTGCTGAAGCAGGGCATTCTGGCAGCCAAGTGACTTGACCTTTATTAGTGAGCCTGGTTACCCCCTCTCGGAACCACAGACTTAGAAATCGCCAGCTCATATACAGTGCTTAAAATATATTTATATATATACCCTTATACACCATTTTAATAAAAAATATCACAAAATTATTCTAAGTCCCTCGGGAAGAGTGAAAGACGCGTACGTTCATTTTCAGCGCTCCTAGACCTTCCTATAAGAAGTTAGCCAAAAAGTAGCTTCGAAAAACGCTTAGGTTAAGTTTCAGAGTTGCTTCTAATGTACCAAAGCTGGACTTAGACATAATTTCACTCTCACAACATTATGGCTGGTTGGAGACATTCCGAACCACAAGTACCGGGTCAATGGTTCTGGGCGTATACTGGGGGGACGGGGACGACTCCCATTAACCCCTGACTATACCGGGGATACGCTTATCACAATGCCTTTCTGGTCTGTGCTGAAGCAGGGCATTCCCTTATACACCATTTTAATAAAAAATATCACAAAATTCTTCTAAGTCCCTCGGGAAGAGTGGAAGACGCGCACGTTCATTTTCAGAGCTCCTAGACCTTCCTATAAGAAGTTAGCCAAAAAGTAGCTTCGAAAAACGCTTAGGTTAAGTTTCAGAGTTGCTTCTAATGTACCAAAGCTGGACTTAGACATAATTTCACTCTCACAACATTATGGCTGGTTGGAGACAGTCCGAACCACAAGTACCGGGTCCATGGTTCTGGGCGTATACTGGGGGAAGGGGACGACTCCCATTAACCCCAGACTATACCGGGGATACGCTTATCACAATGCATTTCTGGTCTGTGCTGAAGCAGGGCATTCTGGCAGCCAAGTGGCTTGACCTTTATTAGTGAGCCTGGTTACCCCCTCTCGGAACCACAGACTTAGAAATCGCCAGCTCATATACAGTGCATAAAATATATTTATTTAATATATTTATATATATACCCTTATACACCATTTTAATAAAAAATATCACAAAATTCTTCTAAGTCCCTCGGGAAGAGTGAAAGACGCGCACGTTCATTTTCAGAGCTGCTAGACCTTCCTATAAGAAGTTAGCCAAAAAGTAGCTTCGAAAAACGCTTAGGTTAAGTTTCAGAGTTGCTTCTAATGTACCAAAGCTGGACTTAGACATAATTTCACTCTCACAACATTATGGCTGGTTGGAGACAGTCCGAACCACAAGTACCGGGTCCATGGTTCTGGGCGTATACTGGGGGAAGGGGACGACTCCCATTAAGCCCTGACTATACCGGGGATACGCTTATCACAATGCATTTCTGGTCTGTGCTGAAGCAGGGCATTCTGGCAGCCAAGTGGCTTGACCTTTATTAGTGAGCCTGGTTACCCCCTCTCGGAACCACAGACTTAGAAATCGCCAGCTCATATACAGTGCATAAAATATATTTATATAATATATTTATATATATACCCTTGTACACCATTTTAATAAAAAATATCACAAAATTCTTCTAAGTCCATCGGGAAGAGTGAAAGACGCGCACGTTCATTTTCAGAGCTCCTTGACCTTCCTATAAGAAGTTAGCCAAAAAGTAGCTTCGAAAAACGCTTAGGTTAAGTTTCAGAGTTGCTTCTAATGTACCAAAGCTGGACTTAGACATAATTTCACTCTCACAACATTATGGCTGGTTGGAGACAGTCCGAACCAGGAGTACCGGGTCGATGGTTCTGGGCGTATACTGGGGGGACGGGGACGATTCCCATTAACCCCTGACTATAACGGGGATACGCTTATCACAATGACTTTCTGGTCTGTGCTGAAGCAGGGCATTCTGGCAGCCAAGTGACTTGACCTTTATTAGTGAGCCTGGTTACCCCCTCTCGGAACCACAGACTTAGAAATCGCCAGCTCATATACAGTGCTTAAAATATATTTATATATATACCCTTATACACCATTTTAATAAAAAATATCACAAAATTCTTCTAAGTCCCTCGGGAAGAGTAAAAGACGCGCACGTTCATTTTCAGCGCTCCTAGACCTTCCTATAAGAAGTTAGCCAAAAAGTAGCTTCGAAAAACGCTTAGGTTAAGTTTCAGAGTTGCTTCTAATGTACCAAAGCTGGACTTAGACATAATTTCACTATCACAATATTATGGCTGGTTGGAGACAGTCCGAAACACAAGTACCGGGTCGATGGTTCTGGGCGTATACTGGGGGGACGGGGGGGACTCCCATTAACCCCTGACTATACCGGGGATACGCTTATCACAATGCCTTTCTGGTCTGTGCTGAAGCAGGGCATTCTGGCAGCCAAGTGGCTTGACCTTTATTAGTGAGCCTGGTTACCCCCTCTCGGAACCACAGACTTAGAAATCGCCAGCTCATATACAGTGCATAAAATATATTTATTTAATATATTTATATATATACCCTTATACACCATTTTAATAAAAAATATCACAAAATTCTTCTAAGTCCCTCGGGAAGAGTGAAAGACGCGTACGTTCATTTTCAGCGCTCCTAGACCTTCCTATAAGAAGTTAGCCAAAAAGTAGCTTCGAAAAACGCTTAGGTTAAGTTTCAGAGTTGCTTCTAATGTACCAAAGCTGGACTTAGACATAATTTCACTCTCACAATATTATGGCTGGTTGGAGACAGTCCGAAACACAAGTACCGGGTCGATGGTTCTGGGCGTATACTGGGGGGACGGGGGGGACTCCCATTAACCCCTGACTATACCGGGGATACGCTTATCACAATGCCTTTCTGGTCTGTGCTGAAGCAGGGCATTCTGGCAGCCAAGTGGCTTGACCTTTATTAGTGAGCCTGGTTACCCCCTCTCGGAACCACAGACTTAGAAATCGCCAGCTCATATACAGTGCATAAAATATATTTATTTAATATATTTATATATATACCCTTATACACCATTTTAATAAAAAATATCACAAAATTCTTCTAAGTCCCTCGGGAAGAGTGAAAGACGCGTACGTTCATTTTCAGCGCTCCTAGACCTTCCTATAAGAAGTTAGCCAAAAAGTAGCTTCGAAAAACGCTTAGGTTAAGTTTCAGAGTTGCTTCTAATGTACCAAAGCTGGACTTAGACATAATTTCACTCTCACAACATTATGGCTGGTTGGAGACATTCCGAACCACAAGTACCGGGTCAATGGTTCTGGGCGTATACTGGGGGGACGGGGACGACTCCCATTAACCCCTGACTATACCGGGGATACGCTTATCACAATGCCTTTCTGGTCTGTGCTGAAGCAGGGCATTCTGGCAGCCAAGTGTCTTGACCTTTATTAGTGAGCCTGGTTACCCCCTCTCGGAACCACAGACTTAGAAATCGCCAGCTCATATACAGTGCATAAAATATATTTATTTAATATATTTATATATATACCCTTATACACCATTTTAATAAAAAATATCACAAAATTCTTCTAAGTCCCTCGGGAAGAGTGAAAGACGCGAACGTTCATTTTCAGCGCTCCTAGACCTTCCTATAAGAAGTTAGCCAAAAAGTAGCTTCGAAAAACGCTTAGGTTAAGTTTCAGAGTTGCTTCTAATGTACCAAAGCTGGACTTAGACATAATTTCACTCTCACAACATTATGGCTGGTTGGAGACATTCCGAACCACAAGTACCGGGTCAATGGTTCTGGGCGTATACTGGGGGGACGGGGACGACTCCCATTAACCCCTGACTATACCGGGGATACGCTTATCACAATGCCTTTCTGGTCTGTGCTGAAGCAGGGCATTCTGGCAGCCAAGTGTCTTGACCTTTATTAGTGAGCCTGGTTACCCCCTCTCGGAACCACAGACTTAGAAATCGCCAGCTCATATACAGTGCATAAAATATATTTATTTAATATATTTATATATATACCCTTATACACCATTTTAATAAAAAATATCACAAAATTCTTCTAAGTCCCTCGGGAAGAGTGAAAGACGCGTACGTTCATTTTCAGCGCTCCTAGACCTTCCTATAAGAAGTTAGCCAAAAAGTAGCTTCGAAAAACGCTTAGGTTAAGTTTCAGAGTTGCTTCTAATGTACCAAAGCTGGACTTAGACATAATTTCACTCTCACAATATTATGGCTGGTTGGAGACAGTCCGAAACACAAGTACCGGGTCGATGGTTCTGGGCGTATACTGGGGGGACGGGGGGGACTCCCATTAACCCCTGACTATACCGGGGATACGCTTATCACAATGCCTTTCTGGTCTGTGCTGAAGCAGGGCATTCTGGCAGCCAAGTGGCTTGACCTTTATTAGTGAGCCTGGTTACCCCCTCTCGGAACCACAGACTTAGAAATCGCCAGCTCATATACAGTGCATAAAATATATTTATTTAATATATTTATATATATACCCTTATACACCATTTTAATAAAAAATATCACAAAATTCTTCTAAGTCCCTCGGGAAGAGTGAAAGACGCGTACGTTCATTTTCAGCGCTCCTAGACCTTCCTATAAGAAGTTAGCCAAAAAGTAGCTTCGAAAAACGCTTAGGTTAAGTTTCAGAGTTGCTTCTAATGTACCAAAGCTGGACTTAGACATAATTTCACTCTCACAACATTATGGCTGGTTGGAGACATTCCGAACCACAAGTACCGGGTCAATGGTTCTGGGCGTATACTGGGGGGACGGGGACGACTCCCATTAACCCCTGACTATACCGGGGATACGCTTATCACAATGCCTTTCTGGTCTGTGCTGAAGCAGGGCATTCTGGCAGCCAAGTGTCTTGACCTTTATTAGTGAGCCTGGTTACCCCCTCTCGGAACCACAGACTTAGAAATCGCCAGCTCATATACAGTGCATAAAATATATTTATTTAATATATTTATATATATACCCTTATACACCATTTTAATAAAAAATATCACAAAATTCTTCTAAGTCCCTCGGGAAGAGTGAAAGACGCGCACGTTCATTTTCAGAGCTGCTAGACCTTCCTATAAGAAGTTAGCCAAAAAGTAGCTTCGAAAAACGCTTAGGTTAAGTTTCAGAGTTGCTTCTAATGTACCAAAGCTGGACTTAGACATAATTTCACTCTCACAACATTATGGCTGGTTGGAGACAGTCCGAACCACAAGTACCGGGTCCATGGTTCTGGGCGTATACTGGGGGAAGGGGACGACTCCCATTAACCCCAGACTATACCGGGGATACGCTTATCACAATGCATTTCTGGTCTGTGCTGAAGCAGGGCATTCTGGCAGCCAAGTGGCTTGACCTTTATTAGTGAGCCTGGTTACCCCCTCTCGGAACCACAGACTTAGAAATCGCCAGCTCATATACAGTGCATAAAATATATTTATTTAATATATTTATATATATACCCTTATACACCATTTTAATAAAAAATATCACAAAATTCTTCTAAGTCCCTCGGGAAGAGTGAAAGACGCGCACGTTCATTTTCAGAGCTGCTAGACCTTCCTATAAGAAGTTAGCCAAAAAGTAGCTTCGAAAAACGCTTAGGTTAAGTTTCAGAGTTGCTTCTAATGTACCAAAGCTGGACTTAGACATAATTTCACTCTCACAACATTATGGCTGGTTGGAGACAGTCCGAACCACAAGTACCGGGTCCATGGTTCTGGGCGTATACTGGGGGAAGGGGACGACTCCCATTAAGCCCTGACTATACCGGGGATACGCTTATCACAATGCATTTCTGGTCTGTGCTGAAGCAGGGCATTCTGGCAGCCAAGTGGCTTGACCTATATTAGTGAGCCTGGTTACCCCCTCTCGGAACCACAGACTTAGAAATCGCCAGCTCATATACAGTGCATAAAATATATTTATATAATATATTTATATATATACCCTTGTACACCATTTTAATAAAAAATATCACAAAATTCTTCTAAGTCCCTCGGGAAGAGTGAAAGACGCGCACGTTCATTTTCAGAGCTCCTTGACCTTCCTATAAGAAGTTAGCCAAAAAGTAGCTTCGAAAAACGCTTAGGTTAAGTTTCAGAGTTGCTTCTAATGTACCAAAGCTGGACTTAGACATAATTTCACTCTCACAACATTATGGCTGGTTGGAGACAGTCCGAACCACAAGTACCGGGTCCATGGTTCTGGGCGTATACTGGGGGAAGGGGACGACTCCCATTAAGCCCTGACTATACCGGGGATACGCTTATCACAATGCATTTCTGGTCTGTGCTGAAGCAGGGCATTCTGGCAGCCAAGTGGCTTGACCTATATTAGTGAGCCTGGTTACCCCCTCTCGGAACCACAGACTTAGAAATCGCCAGCTCATATACAGTGCATAAAATATATTTATATAATATATTTATATATATACCCTTGTACACCATTTTAATAAAAAATATCACAAAATTCTTCTAAGTCCCTCGGGAAGAGTGAAAGACGCGCACGTTCATTTTCAGAGCTCCTTGACCTTCCTATAAGAAGTTAGCCAAAAAGTAGCTTCGAAAAACGCTTAGGTTAAGTTTCAGAGTTGCTTCTAATGTACCAAAGCTGGACTTAGACATAATTTCACTCTCACAACATTATGGCTGGTTGGAGACAGTCCGAACCACAAGTACCGGGTCCATGGTTCTGGGCGTATACTGGGGGAAGGGGACGACTCCCATTAAGCCCTGACTATACCGGGGATACGCTTATCACAATGCATTTCTGGTCTGTGCTGAAGCAGGGCATTCTGGCAGCCAAGTGGCTTGACCTTTATTAGTGAGCCTGGTTACCCCCTCTCGGAACCACAGACTTAGAAATCGCCAGCTCATATACAGTGCATAAAATATATTTATATAATATATTTATATATATTCCCTTGTACACCATTTTAATAAAAAATATCACAAAATTCTTCTAAGTCCCTCGGGAAGAGTGAAAGACGCGCACGTTCATTTTCAGAGCTCCTTGACCTTCCTATAAGAAGTTAGCCAAAAAGTAGCTTCGAAAAACGCTTAGGTTAAGTTTCAGAGTTGCTTCTAATGTACCAAAGCTGGACTTAGACATAATTTCACTCTCACAACATTATGGCTGGTTGGAGACAGTCCGAACCAGGAGTACCGGGTCGATGGTTCTGGGCGTATACTGGGGGGACGGGGACGACTCCCATTAACCCCTGACTATAACGGGGATACGCTTATCACAATGCCTTTCTGGTCTGTGCTGAAGCAGGGCATTCTGGCAGCCAAGTGACTTGACCTTTATTAGTGAGCCTGGTTACCCCCTCTCGGAACCACAGACTTAGAAATCGCCAGCTCATATACAGTGCTTAAAATATATTTATATATATACCCTTATACACCATTTTAATAAAAAATATCACAAAATTCTTCTAAGTCCCTCGGGAAGAGTGAAAGACGCGTACGTTCATTTTCAGCGCTCCTAGACCTTCCTATAAGAAGTTAGCCAAAAAGTAGCTTCGAAAAACGCTTAGGTTAAGTTTCAGAGTTGCTTCTAATGTACCAAAGCTGGACTTAGACATAATTTCACTCTCACAACATTATGGCTGGTTGGAGACATTCCGAACCACAAGTACCGGGTCAATGGTTCTGGGCGTATACTGGGGGGACGGGGACGACTCCCATTAACCCCTGACTATACCGGGGATACGCTTATCACAATGCCTTTCTGGTCTGTGCTGAAGCAGGGCATTCCCTTATACACCATTTTAATAAAAAATATCACAAAATTCATCTAAGTCCCTCGGGAAGAGTGGAAGACGCGCACGTTCATTTTCAGAGCTCTTAGACCTTCCTATAAGAAGTTAGCCAAAAAGTAGCTTCGAAAAAAGCTTAGGTTAAGTTTCAGAGTTGCTTCTAATGTACCAAAGCTGGACTTAGACATAATTTCACTCTCACAACATTATGGCTGGTTGGAGACAGTCCGAACCACAAGTACCGGGTCCATGGTTCTGGGCGTATACTGGGGGAAGGGGACGACTCCCATTAACCCCAGACTATACCGGGGATACGCTTATCACAATGCATTTCTGGTCTGTGCTGAAGCAGGGCATTCTGGCAGCCAAGTGGCTTGACCTTTATTAGTGAGCCTGGTTACCCCCTCTCGGAACCACAGACTTAGAAATCGCCAGCTCATATACAGTGCATAAAATATATTTATTTAATATATTTATATATATACCCTTATACACCATTTTAATAAAAAATATCACAAAATTCTTCTAAGTCCCTCGGGAAGAGTGAAAGACGCGCACGTTCATTTTCAGAGCTGCTAGACCTTCCTATAAGAAGTTAGCCAAAAAGTAGCTTCGAAAAACGCTTAGGTTAAGTTTCAGAGTTGCTTCTAATGTACCAAAGCTGGACTTAGACATAATTTCACTCTCACAACATTATGGCTGGTTGGAGACAGTCCGAACCACAAGTACCGGGTCCATGGTTCTGGGCGTATACTGGGGGAAGGGGACGACTCCCATTAAGCCCTGACTATACCGGGGATACGCTTATCACAATGCATTTCTGGTCTGTGCTGAAGCAGGGCATTCTGGCAGCCAAGTGGCTTGACCTATATTAGTGAGCCTGGTTACCCCCTCTCGGAACCACAGACTTAGAAATCGCCAGCTCATATACAGTGCATAAAATATATTTATATAATATATTTATATATATACCCTTGTACACCATTTTAATAAAAAATATCACAAAATTCTTCTAAGTCCCTCGGGAAGAGTGAAAGACGCGCACGTTCATTTTCAGAGCTCCTTGACCTTCCTATAAGAAGTTAGCCAAAAAGTAGCTTCGAAAAACGCTTAGGTTAAGTTTCAGAGTTGCTTCTAATGTACCAAAGCTGGACTTAGACATAATTTCACTCTCACAACATTATGGCTGGTTGGAGACAGTCCGAACCACAAGTACCGGGTCCATGGTTCTGGGCGTATACTGGGGGAAGGGGACGACTCCCATTAAGCCCTGACTATACCGGGGATACGCTTATCACAATGCATTTCTGGTCTGTGCTGAAGCAGGGCATTCTGGCAGCCAAGTGGCTTGACCTATATTAGTGAGCCTGGTTACCCCCTCTCGGAACCACAGACTTAGAAATCGCCAGCTCATATACAGTGCATAAAATATATTTATATAATATATTTATATATATACCCTTGTACACCATTTTAATAAAAAATATCACAAAATTCTTCTAAGTCCCTCGGGAAGAGTGAAAGACGCGCACGTTCATTTTCAGAGCTCCTTGACCTTCCTATAAGAAGTTAGCCAAAAAGTAGCTTCGAAAAACGCTTAGGTTAAGTTTCAGAGTTGCTTCTAATGTACCAAAGCTGGACTTAGACATAATTTCACTCTCACAACATTATGGCTGGTTGGAGACAGTCCGAACCACAAGTACCGGGTCCATGGTTCTGGGCGTATACTGGGGGAAGGGGACGACTCCCATTAAGCCCTGACTATACCGGGGATACGCTTATCACAATGCATTTCTGGTCTGTGCTGAAGCAGGGCATTCTGGCAGCCAAGTGGCTTGACCTTTATTAGTGAGCCTGGTTACCCCCTCTCGGAACCACAGACTTAGAAATCGCCAGCTCATATACAGTGCATAAAATATATTTATATAATATATTTATATATATTCCCTTGTACACCATTTTAATAAAAAATATCACAAAATTCTTCTAAGTCCCTCGGGAAGAGTGAAAGACGCGCACGTTCATTTTCAGAGCTCCTTGACCTTCCTATAAGAAGTTAGCCAAAAAGTAGCTTCGAAAAACGCTTAGGTTAAGTTTCAGAGTTGCTTCTAATGTACCAAAGCTGGACTTAGACATAATTTCACTCTCACAACATTATGGCTGGTTGGAGACAGTCCGAACCAGGAGTACCGGGTCGATGGTTCTGGGCGTATACTGGGGGGACGGGGACGACTCCCATTAACCCCTGACTATAACGGGGATACGCTTATCACAATGCCTTTCTGGTCTGTGCTGAAGCAGGGCATTCTGGCAGCCAAGTGACTTGACCTTTATTAGTGAGCCTGGTTACCCCCTCTCGGAACCACAGACTTAGAAATCGCCAGCTCATATACAGTGCTTAAAATATATTTATATATATACCCTTATACACCATTTTAATAAAAAATATCACAAAATTCTTCTAAGTCCCTCGGGAAGAGTGAAAGACGCGTACGTTCATTTTCAGCGCTCCTAGACCTTCCTATAAGAAGTTAGCCAAAAAGTAGCTTCGAAAAACGCTTAGGTTAAGTTTCAGAGTTGCTTCTAATGTACCAAAGCTGGACTTAGACATAATTTCACTCTCACAACATTATGGCTGGTTGGAGACATTCCGAACCACAAGTACCGGGTCAATGGTTCTGGGCGTATACTGGGGGGACGGGGACGACTCCCATTAACCCCTGACTATACCGGGGATACGCTTATCACAATGCCTTTCTGGTCTGTGCTGAAGCAGGGCATTCCCTTATACACCATTTTAATAAAAAATATCACAAAATTCATCTAAGTCCCTCGGGAAGAGTGGAAGACGCGCACGTTCATTTTCAGAGCTCTTAGACCTTCCTATAAGAAGTTAGCCAAAAAGTAGCTTCGAAAAAAGCTTAGGTTAAGTTTCAGAGTTGCTTCTAATGTACCAAAGCTGGACTTAGACATAATTTCACTCTCACAACATTATGGCTGGTTGGAGACAGTCCGAACCACAAGTACCGGGTCCATGGTTCTGGGCGTATACTGGGGGAAGGGGACGACTCCCATTAACCCCAGACTATACCGGGGATACGCTTATCACAATGCATTTCTGGTCTGTGCTGAAGCAGGGCATTCTGGCAGCCAAGTGGCTTGACCTTTATTAGTGAGCCTGGTTACCCCCTCTCGGAACCACAGACTTAGAAATCGCCAGCTCATATACAGTGCATAAAATATATTTATTTAATATATTTATATATATACCCTTATACACCATTTTAATAAAAAATATCACAAAATTCTTCTAAGTCCCTCGGGAAGAGTGAAAGACGCGCACGTTCATTTTCAGAGCTGCTAGACCTTCCTATAAGAAGTTAGCCAAAAAGTAGCTTCGAAAAACGCTTAGGTTAAGTTTCAGAGTTGCTTCTAATGTACCAAAGCTGGACTTAGACATAATTTCACTCTCACAACATTATGGCTGGTTGGAGACAGTCCGAACCACAAGTACCGGGTCCATGGTTCTGGGCGTATACTGGGGGAAGGGGACGACTCCCATTAAGCCCTGACTATACCGGGGATACGCTTATCACAATGCATTTCTGGTCTGTGCTGAAGCAGGGCATTCTGGCAGCCAAGTGGCTTGACCTATATTAGTGAGCCTGGTTACCCCCTCTCGGAACCACAGACTTAGAAATCGCCAGCTCATATACAGTGCATAAAATATATTTATATAATATATTTATATATATACCCTTGTACACCATTTTAATAAAAAATATCACAAAATTCTTCTAAGTCCCTCGGGAAGAGTGAAAGACGCGCACGTTCATTTTCAGAGCTCCTTGACCTTCCTATAAGAAGTTAGCCAAAAAGTAGCTTCGAAAAACGCTTAGGTTAAGTTTCAGAGTTGCTTCTAATGTACCAAAGCTGGACTTAGACATAATTTCACTCTCACAACATTATGGCTGGTTGGAGACAGTCCGAACCACAAGTACCGGGTCCATGGTTCTGGGCGTATACTGGGGGAAGGGGACGACTCCCATTAAGCCCTGACTATACCGGGGATACGCTTATCACAATGTATTTCTGGTCTGTGCTGAAGCAGGGCATTCTGGCAGCCAAGTGGCTTGACCTTTATTAGTGAGCCTGGTTACCCCCTCTCGGAACCACAGACTTAGAAATCGCCAGCTCATATACAGTGCATAAAATATATTTATATAATATATTTATATATATTCCCTTGTACACCATTTTAATAAAAAATATCACAAAATTCTTCTAAGTCCCTCGGGAAGAGTGAAAGACGCGCACGTTCATTTTCAGAGCTCCTTGACCTTCCTATAAGAAGTTAGCCAAAAAGTAGCTTCGAAAAACGCTTAGGTTAAGTTTCAGAGTTGCTTCTAATGTACCAAAGCTGGACTTAGACATAATTTCACTCTCACAACATTATGGCTGGTTGGAGACAGTCCGAACCAGGAGTACCGGGTCGATGGTTCTGGGCGTATACTGGGGGGACGGGGACGACTCCCATTAACCCCTGACTATAACGGGGATACGCTTATCACAATGCCTTTCTGGTCTGTGCTGAAGCAGGGCATTCTGGCAGCCAAGTGACTTGACCTTTATTAGTGAGCCTGGTTACCCCCTCTCGGAACCACAGACTTAGAAATCGCCAGCTCATATACAGTGCTTAAAATATATTTATATATATACCCTTATACACCATTTTAATAAAAAATATCACAAAATTCTTCTAAGTCCCTCGGGAAGAGTGAAAGACGCGTACGTTCATTTTCAGCGCTCCTAGACCTTCCTATAAGAAGTTAGCCAAAAAGTAGCTTCGAAAAACGCTTAGGTTAAGTTTCAGAGTTGCTTCTAATGTACCAAAGCTGGACTTAGACATAATTTCACTCTCACAACATTATGGCTGGTTGGAGACATTCCGAACCACAAGTACCGGGTCAATGGTTCTGGGCGTATACTGGGGGGACGGGGACGACTCCCATTAACCCCTGACTATACCGGGGATACGCTTATCACAATGCCTTTCTGGTCTGTGCTGAAGCAGGGCATTCCCTTATACACCATTTTAATAAAAAATATCACAAAATTCTTCTAAGTCCCTCGGGAAGAGTGGAAGACGCGCACGTTCATTTTCAGAGCTCCTAGACCTTCCTATAAGAAGTTAGCCAAAAAGTAGCTTCGAAAAACGCTTAGGTTAAGTTTCAGAGTTGCTTCTAATGTACCAAAGCTGGACTTAGACATAATTTCACTCTCACAACATTATGGCTGGTTGGAGACAGTCCGAACCACAAGTACCGGGTCCATGGTTCCGGGCGTATACTGGGGGAAGGGGACGACTCCCATTAACCCCAGACTATACCGGGGATACGCTTATCACAATGCATTTCTGGTCTGTGCTGAAGCAGGGCATTCTGGCAGCCAAGTGGCTTGACCTTTATTAGTGAGCCTGGTTACCCCCTCTCGGAACCACAGACTTAGAAATCGCCAGCTCATATACAGTGCATAAAATATATTTATTTAATATATTTATATATATACCCTTATACACCATTTTAATAAAAAATATCACAAAATTCTTCTAAGTCCCTCGGGAAGAGTGAAAGACGCGCACGTTCATTTTCAGAGCTGCTAGACCTTCCTATAAGAAGTTAGCCAAAAAGTAGCTTCGAAAAACGCTTAGGTTAAGTTTCAGAGTTGCTTCTAATGTACCAAAGCTGGACTTAGACATAATTTCACTCTCACAACATTATGGCTGGTTGGAGACAGTCCGAACCACAAGTACCGGGTCCATGGTTCTGGGCGTATACTGGGGGAAGGGGACGACTCCCATTAAGCCCTGACTATACCGGGGATACGCTTATCACAATGCATTTCTGGTCTGTGCTGAAGCAGGGCATTCTGGCAGCCAAGTGGCTTGACCTTTATTAGTGAGCCTGGTTACCCCCTCTCGGAACCACAGACTTAGAAATCGCCAGCTCATATACAGTGCATAAAATATATTTATATAATATATTTATATATATACCCTTGTACACCATTTTAATAAAAAATATCACAAAATTCTTCTAAGTCCCTCGGGAAGAGTGAAAGACGCGCACGTTCATTTTCAGAGCTCCTTGACCTTCCTATAAGAAGTTAGCCAAAAAGTAGCTTCGAAAAACGCTTAGGTTAAGTTTCAGAGTTGCTTCTAATGTACCAAAGCTGGACTTAGACATAATTTCACTCTCACAACATTATGGCTGGTTGGAGACAGTCCGAACCAGGAGTACCGGGTCGATGGTTCTGGGCGTATACTGGGGGGACGGGGACGATTCCCATTAACCCCTGACTATAACGGGGATACGCTTATCACAATGCCTTTCTGGTCTGTGCTGAAGCAGGGCATTCTGGCAGCCAAGTGACTTGACCTTTATTAGTGAGCCTGGTTACCCCCTCTCGGAACCACAGACTTAGAAATCGCCAGCTCATATACAGTGCTTAAAATATATTTATATATATACCCTTATACACCATTTTAATAAAAAATATCACAAAATTCTTCTAAGTCCCTCGGGAAGAGTAAAAGACGCGCACGTTCATTTTCAGCGCTCCTAGACCTTCCTATAAGAAGTTAGCCAAAAAGTAGCTTCGAAAAACGCTTAGGTTAAGTTTCAGAGTTGCTTCTAATGTACCAAGGCTGGACTTAGACATAATTTCACTCTCACAATATTATGGCTGGTTGGAGACAGTCCGAAACACAAGTACCGGGTCGATGGTTCTGGGCGTATACTGGGGGGACGGGGGGGACTCCCATTAACCCCTGACTATACCGGGGATACGCTTATCACAATGCCTTTCTGGTCTGTGCTGAAGCAGGGCATTCTGGCAGCCAAGTGGCTTGACCTTTATTAGTGAGCCTGGTTACCCCCTCTCGGAACCACAGACTTAGAAATCGCCAGCTCATATACAGTGCATAAAATATATTTATTTAATATATTTATATATATACCCTTATACACCATTTTAATAAAAAATATCACAAAATTCTTCTAAGTCCCTCGGGAAGAGTGAAAGACGCGTACGTTCATTTTCAGCGCTCCTAGACCTTCCTATAAGAAGTTAGCCAAAAAGTAGCTTCGAAAAACGCTTAGGTTAAGTTTCAGAGTTGCTTCTAATGTACCAAAGCTGGACTTAGACATAATTTCACTCTCACAACATTATGGCTGGTTGGAGACATTCCGAACCACAAGTACCGGGTCAATGGTTCTGGGCGTATACTGGGGGGACGGGGACGACTCCCATTAACCCCTGACTATACCGGGGATACGCTTATCACAATGCCTTTCTGGTCTGTGCTGAAGCAGGGCATTCTGGCAGCCAAGTGTCTTGACCTTTATTAGTGAGCCTGGTTACCCCCTCTCGGAACCACAGACTTAGAAATCGCCAGCTCATATACAGTGCATAAAATATATTTATTTAATATATTTATATATATACCCTTATACACCATTTTAATAAAAAATATCACAACATTCTTCTAAGTCCCTCGGGAAGAGTGAAAGACGCGCACGTTCATTTTCAGAGCTGCTAGACCTTCCTATAAGAAGTTAGCCAAAAAGTAGCTTCGAAAAACGCTTAGGTTAAGTTTCAGAGTTGCTTCTAATGTACCAAAGCTGGACTTAGACATAATTTCACTCTCACAACATTATGGCTGGTTGGAGACAGTCCGAACCACAAGTACCGGGTCCATGGTTCTGGGCGTATACTGGGGGAAGGGGACGACTCCCATTAAGCCCTGACTATACCGAGGATACGCTTATCACAATGCATTTCTGGTCTGTGCTGAAGCAGGGCATTCTGGCAGCCAAGTGCTTGACCTTTATTAGTGAGCCTGGTTACCCCCTCTCGGAACCACAGACTTAGAAATCGCCAGCTCATATACAGTGCATAAAATATATTTATATAATATATTTATATATATACCCTTGTACACCATTTTAATAAAAAATATCACAAAATTCTTCTAAGTCCCTCGGGAAGAGTGAAAGACGCGCACGTACATTTTCAGAGCTCCTTGACCTTCCTATAAGAAGTTAGCCAAAAAGTAGCTTCGAAAAACGCTTAGGTTAAGTTTCAGAGTTGCTTCTAATGTACCAAAGCTGGACTTAGACATAATTTCACTCTCACAACATTATGGCTGGTTGGAGACAGTCCGAACCAGGAGTACCGGGTCGATGGTTCTGGGCGTATACTGGGGGGACGGGGACGACTCCCATTAACCCCTGACTATAACGGGGATACGCTTATCACAATGCCTTTCTGGTCTGTGCTGAAGCAGGGCATTCTGGCAGCCAAGTGACTTGACCTTTATTAGTGAGCCTGGTTACCCCCTCTCGGAACCACAGACTTAGAAATCGCCAGCTCATATACAGTGCTTAAAATATATTTATATATATACCCTTATACACCATTTTAATAAAAAATATCACAAAATTCTTCTAAGTCCCTCGGGAAGAGTAAAAGACGCGCACGTTCATTTTCAGCGCTCCTAGACCTTCCTATAAGAAGTTAGCCAAAAAGTAGCTTCGAAAAACGCTTAGGTTAAGTTTCAGAGTTGCTTCTAATGTACCAAAGCTGGACTTAGACATAATTTCACTCTCACAATATTATGGCTGGTTGGAGACAGTCCGAAACACAAGTACCGGGTCGATGGTTCTGGGCGTATACTGGGGGGACGGGGGGGACTCCCATTAACCCCTGACTATACCGGGGATATGCTTATCACAATGCCTTTCTGGTCTGTGCTGAAGCAGGGCATTCTGGCAGCCAAGTGGCTTGACCTTTATTAGTGAGCCTGGTTACCCCCTCTCGGAACCACAGACTTAGAAATCGCCAGCTCATATACAGTGCATAAAATATATTTATATAATATATTTATATATATATCCTTGTACACCATTTTAATAAAAAATATCACAAAATTCTTCTAAGTCCCTCGGGAAGAGTGAAAGACGCGCACGTTCATTTTCAGAGCTCCTTGACCTTCCTATAAGAAGTTAGCCAAAAAGTAGCTTCGAAAAACGCTTAGGTTAAGTTTCAGAGTTGCTTCTAATGTACCAAAGCTGGACTTAGACATAATTTCACTCTCACAACATTATGGCTGGTTGGAGACAGTCCGAACCACAAGTACCGGGTCCATGGTTCTGGGCGTATACTGGGGGAAGGGGACGACTCCCATTAAGCCCTGACTATACCGGGGATACGCTTATCACAATGCATTTCTGGTCTGTGCTGAAGCAGGGCATTCTGGCAGCCAAGTGGCTTGACCTTTATTAGTGAGCCTGGTTACCCCCTCTCGGAACCACAGACTTAGAAATCGCCAGCTCATATACAGTGCATAAAATATATTTATATAATATATTTATATATATATCCTTGTACACCATTTTAATAAAAAATATCACAAAATTCTTCTAAGTCCCTCGGGAAGAGTGAAAGACGCGCACGTTCATTTTCAGAGCTCCTAGACCTTCCTATAAGAAATTAGCCAAAAAGTAGCTTCGAAAAACGCTTAGGTTAAGTTTCAGAGTTGCTTCTAATGTACCAAAGCTGGACTTAGACATAATTTCACTCTCACAACATTATGGCTGGTTGGAGACAGTCCGAACCACAAGTACCGGGTCCATGGTTCTGGGCGTATACTGGGGGGACGGGGACGACTCCCATTAACCCCTGACTATACCGGGGATACGCTTATCACAATGCCTTTCTGGTCTGTGCTGAAGCAGGGCATTCTGGCAGCCAAGTGGCTTGACCTTTATTAGTGAGCCTGGTTACCCCCTCTCGGAACCACAGACTTAGAAATCGCCAGCTCATATACAGTGCATAAAATATATTTATATAATATATTTATATATATATCCTTGTACACCATTTTAATAAAAAATATCACAAAATTCTTCTAAGTCCCTCGGGAAGAGTGAAAGACGCGCACGTTCATTTTCAGAGCTCCTTGACCTTCCTATAAGAAGTTAGCCAAAAAGTAGCTTCGAAAAACGCTTAGGTTAAGTTTCAGAGTTGCTTCTAATGTACCAAAGCTGGACTTAGACATAATTTCACTCTCACAACATTATGGCTGGTTGGAGACAGTCCGAACCACAAGTACCGGGTCCATGGTTCTGGGCGTATACTGGGGGAAGGGGACGACTCCCATTAAGCCCTGACTATACCGGGGATACGCTTATCACAATGCATTTCTGGTCTGTGCTGAAGCAGGGCATTCTGGCAGCCAAGTGGCTTGACCTTTATTAGTGAGCCTGGTTACCCCCTCTCGGAACCACAGACTTAGAAATCGCCAGCTCATATACAGTGCATAAAATATATTTATATAATATATTTATATATATATCCTTGTACACCATTTTAATAAAAAATATCACAAAATTCTTCTAAGTCCCTCGGGAAGAGTGAAAGACGCGCACGTTCATTTTAAGAGCTCCTTGACCTTCCTATAAGAAGTTAGCCAAAAAGTAGCTTCGAAAAACGCTTAGGTTAAGTTTCAGAGTTGCTTCTAATGTACCAAAGCTGGACTTAGACATAATTTCACTCTCACAACATTATGGCTGGTTGGAGACATTCCGAACCACAAGTACCGGGTCAATGGTTCTGGGCGTATACTGGGGGGACGGGGACGACTCCCATTAACCCCTGACTATACCGGGGATACGCTTATCACAATGCCTTTCTGGTCTGTGCTGAAGCAGGGCATTCTGGCAGCCAAGTGTCTTGACCTTTATTAGTGAGCCTGGTTACCCCCTCTCGGAACCACAGACTTAGAAATCGCCAGCTCATATACAGTGCATAAAATATATTTATATAATATATTTATATATATACCCTTATACACCATTTTAATAAAAAATATCACAAAATTCTTCTAAGTCCCTCGGGAAGAGTGGAAGACGCGCACGTTCATTTTCAGAGCTCCGAGACCTTCCTATAAGAAGTTAGCCAAAAAGTAGCTTCGAAAAACGCTTAGGTTAAGTTTCAGAGTTGCTTCTAATGTACCAAAGCTGGACTTAGACATAATTTCACTCTCACAACATTATGGCTGGTTGGAGACAGTCCG
Source organism: Ascaphus truei (assembly GCF_040206685.1). Lineage (NCBI taxonomy): Eukaryota > Metazoa > Chordata > Amphibia > Anura > Ascaphidae > Ascaphus > Ascaphus truei. The sequence goes on along the minus strand of NC_134483.1, from coordinate 290,912,065 downwards.
AACCACAAGTACCGGGTCGATGGTTCTGGGCGTATACTGGGGGGACGGGGACGACTCCCATTAACCCCTGACTATACCGGGGATACGCTTATCACAATGCCTTTCTGGTCTGTGCTGAAGCAGGGCATTCTGGCAGCCAAGTGGCTTGACCTTTATTAGTGAGCCTGGTTACCCCCTCTCGGAACCACAGACTTAGAAATCGCCAGCTCATATACAGTGCATAAAATATATTTATATAATATATTTATATATATACCCTTATACACCATTTTAATAAAAAATATCACAAAATTCTTCTAAGTCCCTCGGGAAGAGTGAAAGACGCGCACGTTCATTTTCAGAGCTCCTAGACCTTCCTATAAGAAGTTAGCCAAAAAGTAGCTTCGAAAAACGCTTAGGTTAAGTTTCAGAGTTGCTTCTAATGTACCAAAGCTGGACTTAGACATAATTTCACTCTCACAACATTATGGCTGGTTGGAGACAGTCCGAACCACAAGTACCGGGTCCATGGTTCTGGGCGTATACTGGGGGAAGGGGACGACTCCCATTAAGCCCTGACTATACCGGGGATACGCTTATCACAATGCATTTCTGGTCTGTGCTGAAGCAGGGCATTCTGGCAGCCAAGTGGCTTGACCTTTATTAGTGAGCCTGGTTACCCCCTCTCGGAACCACAGCATTAGAAATCGCCAGCTCATATACAGTGCATAAAATATATTTATATAATATATTTATATATATATCCTTGTACACCATTTTAATAAAAAATATCACAAAATTCTTCTAAGTCCCTCGGGAAGAGTGAAAGACGCGCACGTTCATTTTCAGAGCTCCTAGACCTTCCTATAAGAAGTTAGCCAAAAAGTAGCTTCGAAAAACGCTTAGGTTAAGTTTCAGAGTTGCTTCTAATGTACCAAAGCTGGACTTAGACATAATTTCACTCTCACAACATTATGGCTGGTTGGAGACAGTCCGAACCACAAGTACCGGGTCCATGGTTCTGGGCGTATACTGGGGGAAGGGGACGACTCCCATTAAGCCCTGACTATACCGGGGATACGCTTATCACAATGCATTTCTGGTCTGTGCTGAAGCAGGGCATTCTGGCAGCCAAGTGGCTTGACCTTTATTAGTGAGCCTGGTTACCCCCTCTCGGAACCACAGACTTAGAAATCGCCAGCTCATATACAGTGCATAAAATATATTTATATAATATATTTATATATATATCCTTGTACACCATTTTAATAAAAAATATCACAAAATTCTTCTAAGTCCCTCGGGAAGAGTGAAAGACGCGCACGTTCATTTTAAGAGCTCCTTGACCTTCCTATAAGAAGTTAGCCAAAAAGTAGCTTCGAAAAACGCTTAGGTTAAGTTTCAGAGTTGCTTCTAATGTACCAAAGCTGGACTTAGACATAATTTCACTCTCACAACATTATGGCTGGTTGGAGACAGTCCGAACCACAAGTACCGGGTCCTTGGTTCTGGGCGTATACTGGGGGGACGGGGACAACTCCCATTAACCCCTGACTATACCGGGGATACGCTTATCACAATGACTTTCTGGTCTGTGCTGAAGCAGGGCATTCTGGCAGCCAAGTGGCTTGACCTTTATTAGTGAGCCTGGTTACCCCCTCTCGGAACCACAGACTTAGAAATCGCCAGCTCATATACAGTGCATAAAATATATTTATTTAATATATTTATATATATACCCTTATACACCATTTTAATAAAAAATATCACAAAATTCTTCTAAGTCCCTCGGGAAGAGTGAAAGATGCGTACGTTCATTTTCAGCGCTCCTAGACCTTCCTATAAGAAGTTAGCCAAAAAGTAGCTTCGAAAAACGCTTAGGTTAAGTTTCAGAGTTGCTTCTAATGTACCAAAGCTGGACTTAGACATAATTTCACTCTCACAACATTATGGCTGGTTGGAGACATTCCGAACCACAAGTACCGGGTCAATGGTTCTGGGCGTATACTGGGGGGACGGGGACGACTCCCATTAACCCCTGACTATACCGGGGATACGCTTATCACAATGCCTTTCTGGTCTGTGCTGAAGCAGGGCATTCTGGCAGCCAAGTGGCTTGACCTTTATTAGTGAGCCTGGTTACCCCCTCTCGGAACCACAGACTTAGAAATCGCCAGCTCATATACAGTGCATAAAATATATTTATATAATATATTTATATATATACCCTTATACACCATTTTAATAAAAAATATCACAAAATTCTTCTAAGTCCCTCGGGAAGAGTGGAAGACGCGCACGTTCATTTTCAGAGCTCCGAGACCTTCCTATAAGAAGTTAGCCAAAAAGTAGCTTCGAAAAACGCTTAGGTTAAGTTTCAGAGTTGCTTCTAATGTACCAAAGCTGGACTTAGACATAATTTCACTCTCACAACATTATGGCTGGTTGGAGACAGTCCGAACCACAAGTACCGGGTCGATGGTTCTGGGCGTATACTGGGGGGACGGGGACGACTCCCATTAACCCCTGACTATACCGGGGATACGCTTATCACAATGCCTTTCTGGTCTGTGCTGAAGCAGGGCATTCTGGCAGCCAAGTGGCTTGACCTTTAATTGTGAGCCTGGTTACCCCCTCTCGGAACCACAGACTTAGAAATCGCCAGCTCATATACAGTGCATAAAATATATTTATATAATATATTTATATATATACCCTTATACACCATTTTAATAAAAAATATCACAAAATTCTTCTAAGTCCCTCGGGAAGAGTGAAAGACGCGCACGTTCATTTTCAGCGCTCCCAGACCTTCCTATAAGAAGTTAGCCAAAAAGTAGCTTCGAAAAACGCTTAGGTTAAGTTTCAGAGTTGCTTCTAATGTACCAAAGCTGGACTTAGACATAATTTGACTCTCACAACATTATGGCTGGTTGGAGACAGTCCGAACCACAAGTACCGGGTCCATGGTTCTGGGCGTATACTGGGGGGGACGGGGACGACTCCCATTAACCCCTGACTATACCGGGGATACGCTTATCACAATGCCTTTCTGGTCTGTGCTGAAGCAGGGCATTCTGGCAGCCAAGTGGCTTGACCTTTATTCGTGAGCCTGGTTACCCCCTCTCGGAACCACAGACTTAGAAATCGCCAGCTCATATACAGTGCATAAAATATATTTATATAATATATTTATATATATACCCTTATACACCATTTTAATAAAAAATATCACAAAATTCTTCTAAGTCCCTCGGGAAGAGTGAAAGACGCGCACGTTCATTTTCAGCGCTCCCAGACCTTCCTATAAGAAGTTAGCCAAAAAGTAGCTTCGAAAAACGCTTAGGTTAAGTTTCAGAGTTGCTTCTAATGTACCAAAGCTGGACTTAGACATAATTTCACTCTCACAACATTATGGCTGGTTGGAGACAGTCCGAACCACAAGTACCGGGTCCATGGTTCTGGGCGTATACTGGGGACGACGGGGACGACTCCCATTAACCCCTGACTATACCGGGGATACGCTTATCACAATGCCTTTCTGGTCTGTGCTGAAGCAGGGCATTCTGGCAGCCAAGTGGCTTGACCTTTATTAGTGAGCCTGGTTACCCCCTCTCGGAACCACAGACTTAGAAATCGCCAGCTCATATACAGTGCATAAATATATTTATATATATACCCTTATACACCATTTTAATAAAAAATATCACAAAATTCTTCTAAGTCCCTCGGGAAGAGTGAAAGACGCGCACGTTCATTTTCAGCGCTCCTAGACCTTCTTATAAGAAGTTTGCCAAAAAGTAGCTTCGAAAAACGCTTAGGTTAAGTTTCAGAGTTGCTTCTAATGTACCAAAGCTGGACTTAGACATAATTTCACTCTCACAACATTATGGCTGGTTGGAGACAGTCCGAACCACAAGTACTGGGTCGATGGTTCTGGGCGTATACTGGGGGGACGGGGACGACTCCCATTAACCCCTGACTATACCGGGGATACGCTTATCACAATGCCTTTCTGGTCTGTGCTGAAGCAGGGCATTCTGGCAGCCAAGTGGCTTGACCTTTATTAGTGAGCCTGGTTACCCCCTCTCGGAACCACAGACTTAGAAATCGCCAGCTCATATACAGTGCATAAAATATATTTATATAATATATTTATATATATACCCTTATACACCATTTTAATAAAAAATATCACAAAATTCTTCTAAGTCCCTCGGGAAGAGTGAAAGACGCGCACGTTCATCTTCAGCGCTCCCAGACCTTCCTATAAGAAGTTAGCCAAAAAGTAGCTTCGAAAAACGCTTAGGTTAAGTTTCAGAGTTGCTTCTAATGTACCAAAGCTGGACTTAGACATAATTTCACTCTCACAACATTATGGCTGGTTGGAGACAGTCCGAACCACAAGTACCGGGTCCATGGTTCTGGGCGTATACTGGGGGGGACGGGGACGACTCCCATTAACCCCTGACTATACCGGGGATACGCTTATCACAATGCCTTTCTGGTCTGTGCTGAAGCAGGGCATTCTGGCAGCCAAGTGGCTTGACCTTTATTAGTGAGCCTGGTTACCCCCTCTCGGAACCACAGACTTAGAAATCGCCAGCTCATATACAGTGCATAAATATATTTATATATATACCCTTATACACCATTTTAATAAAAAATATCACAAAATTCTTCTAAGTCCCTCGGGAAGAGTGAAAGACGCGCACGTTCATTTTCAGCGCTCCTAGACCTTCTTATAAGAAGTTAGTCAAAAAGTAGCTTCGAAAAACGCTTAGGTTAAGTTTCAGAGTTGCTTCTAATGTACCAAAGCTGGACTTAGACATAATTTCACTCTCACAACATTATGGCTGGTTGGAGACAGTCCGAACCACAAGTACTGGGTCGATGGTTCTGGGCGTATACTGGGGGGACGGGGACGACTCCCATTAACCCCTGACTATACCGGGGATACGCTTATCACAATGCCTTTCTGGTCTGTGCTGAAGCAGGGCATTCTGGCAGCCAAGTGGCTTGACCTTTATTAGTGAGCCTGGTTACCCCCTCTCGGAACCACAGACTTAGAAATCGCCAGCTCATATACAGTGCATAAAATATATTTATATAATATATTTATATATATACCCTTATACACCATTTTAATAAAAAATATCACAAAATTCTTCTAAGTCCCTCGGGAAGAGTGAAAGACGCGCACGTTCATCTTCAGCGCTCCCAGACCTTCCTATAAGAAGTTAGCCAAAAAGTAGCTTCGAAAAACGCTTAGGTTAAGTTTCAGAGTTGCTTCTAATGTACCAAAGCTGGACTTAGACATAATTTCACTCTCACAACATTATGGCTGGTTGGAGACAGTCCGAACCACAAGTACCGGGTCCATGGTTCTGGGCGTATACTGGGGGGGACGGGGACGACTCCCATTAACCCCTGACTATACCGGGGATACGCTTATCACAATGCCTTTCTGGTCTGTGCTGAAGCAGGGCATTCTGGCAGCCAAGTGGCTTGACCTTTATTAGTGAGCCTGGTTACCCCCTCTCGGAACCACAGACTTAGAAATCGCCAGCTCATATACAGTGCATAAATATATTTATATATATACCCTTATACACCATTTTAATAAAAAATATCACAAAATTCTTCTAAGTCCCTCGGGAAGAGTGAAAGACGCGCACGTTCATTTTCAGCGCTCCTAGACCTTCTTATAAGAAGTTAGTCAAAAAGTAGCTTCGAAAAACGCTTAGGTTAAGTTTCAGAGTTGCTTCTAATGTACCAAAGCTGGACTTAGACATAATTTCACTCTCACAACATTATGGCTGGTTGGAGACAGTCCGAACCACAAGTACTGGGTCGATGGTTCTGGGCGTATACTGGGGGGACGGGGACGACTCCCATTAACCCCTGACTATACCGGGGATACGCTTATCACAATGCCTTTCTGGTCTGTGCTGAAGCAGGGCATTCTGGCAGCCAAGTGGCTTGACCTTTATTAGTGAGCCTGGTTACCCCCTCTCGGAACCACAGACTTAGAAATCGCCAGCTCATATACAGTGCATAAAATATATTTATATAATATATTTATATATATACCCTTATACACCATTTTAATAAAAAATATCACAAAATTCTTCTAAGTCCCTCGGGAAGAGTGAAAGACGCGCACGTTCATCTTCAGCGCTCCCAGACCTTCCTATAAGAAGTTAGCCAAAAAGTAGCTTCGAAAAACGCTTAGGTTAAGTTTCAGAGTTGCTTCTAATGTACCAAAGCTGGACTTAGACATAATTTCACTCTCACAACATTATGGCTGGTTGGAGACAGTCCGAACCACAAGTACCGGGTCCATGGTTCTGGGCGTATACTGGGGGGGACGGGGACGACTCCCATTAACCCCTGACTATACCGGGGATACGTTTATCACAATGCCTTTCTGGTCTGTGCTGAAGCAGGGCATTCTGGCAGCCAAGTGGCTTGACCTTTATTAGTGAGCCTGGTTACCCCCTCTCGGAACCACAGACTTAGAAATCGCCAGCTCATATACAGTGCATAAATATATTTATATATATACCCTTATACACCATTTTAATAAAAAATATCACAAAATTCTTCTAAGTCCCTCGGGAAGAGTGAAAGACGCGCACGTTCATTTTCAGCGCTCCTAGACCTTCTTATAAGAAGTTAGTCAAAAAGTAGCTTCGAAAAACGCTTAGGTTAAGTTTCAGAGTTGCTTCTAATGTACCAAAGCTGGACTTAGACATAATTTCACTCTCACAACATTATGGCTGGTTGGAGACAGTCCGAACCACAAGTACTGGGTCGATGGTTCTGGGCGTATACTGGGGGGACGGGGACGACTCCCATTAACCCCTGACTATACCGGGGATACGCTTATCACAATGCCTTTCTGGTCTGTGCTGAAGCAGGGCATTCTGGCAGCCAAGTGGCTTGACCTTTATTAGTGAGCCTGGTTACCCCCTCTCGGAACCACAGACTTAGAAATCGCCAGCTCATATACAGTGCATAAAATATATTTCTATATATACCCTTATACACCATTTTAATAAAAAATATCACATAATTCTTCTAAGTCCCTCGGGAAGAGTGAAAGACGCGCACGTTCATTTTCAGCGCTCCTAGACCTTCCTATAAGAAGTTAGCCAAAAAGTAGCTTCGAAAAACGCTTAGGTTAAGTTTCAGAGTTGCTTCTAATGTACCAAAGCTGGACTTAGACATAATTTCACTCTCACAACATTATGGCTGGTTGGAGACAGTCCGAACCACAAGTACCGGGTCGATGGTTCTGGGCGTATACTGGGGGGACGGGGACGACTCCCATTAACCCCTGACTATACCGGGGATACGCTTATCACAATGCCTTTCTGGTCTGTGCTGAAGCAGGGCATTCTGGCAGCCAAGTGGCTTGACCTTTATTAGTGAGCCTGGTTACCCCCTCTCGGAACCACAGACTTAGAAATCGCCAGCTCATATACAGTGCATAAAATATATTTATATAATATATTTATATATATACCCTTATACACCATTTTAATAAAAAATATCACAAAATTCTTCTAAGTCCCTCGGGAAGAGTGAAAGACGCGCACGTTCATTTTCAGCGCTCCCAGACCTTCCTATAAGAAGTTAGCCAAAAAGTAGCTTCGAAAAACGCTTAGGTTAAGTTTCAGAGTTGCTTCTAATGTACCAAAGCTGGACTTAGACATAATTTGACTCTCACAACATTATGGCTGGTTGGAGACAGTCCGAACCACAAGTATCGGGTCCATGGTTCTGGGCGTATACTGGGGGGGACGGGGACGACTCCCATTAACCCCTGACTATACCGGGGATACGCTTATCACAATGCCTTTCTGGTCTGTGCTGAAGCAGGGCATTCTGGCAGCCAAGTGGCTTGACCTTTATTAGTGAGCCTGGTTACCCCCTCTCGGAACCACAGACTTAGAAATCGCCAGCTCATATACAGTGCATAAAATATATTTATATAATATATTTATATATATACCCTTATACACCATTTTAATAAAAAATATCACAAAATTCTTCTAAGTCCCTCGGGAAGAGTGAAAGACGCGCACGTTCATTTTCAGCGCTCCCAGACCTTCCTATAAGAAGTTAGCCAAAAAGTAGCTTCGAAAAACGCTTAGGTTAAGTTTCAGAGTTGCTTCTAATGTACCAAAGCTGGACTTAGACATAATTTCACTCTCACAACATTATGGCTGGTTGGAGACAGTCCGAACCACAAGTACCGGGTCCATGGTTCTGGGCGTATACTGGGGACGACGGGGACGACTCCCATTAACCCCTGACTATACCGGGGATACGCTTATCACAATGCCTTTCTGGTCTGTGCTGAAGCAGGGCATTCTGGCAGCCAAGTGGCTTGACCTTTATTAGTGAGCCTGGTTACCCCCTCTCGGAACCACAGACTTAGAAATCGCCAGCTCATATACAGTGCATAAATATATTTATATATATACCCTTATACACCATTTTAATAAAAAATATCACAAAATTCTTCTAAGTCCCTCGGGAAGAGTGAAAGACGCGCACGTTCATTTTCAGCGCTCCTAGACCTTCTTATAAGAAGTTAGCCAAAAAGTAGCTTCGAAAAACGCTTAGGTTAAGTTTCAGAGTTGCTTCTAATGTACCAAAGCTGGACTTAGACATAATTTCACTCTCACAACATTATGGCTGGTTGGAGACAGTCCGAACCACAAGTACTGGGTCGATGTTTCTGGGCGTATACTGGGGGGACGGGGACGACTCCCATTAACCCCTGACTATACCGGGGATACGCTTATCACAATGCCTTTCTGGTCTGTGCTGAAGCAGGGCATTCTGGCAGCCAAGTGGCTTGACCTTTATTAGTGAGCCTGGTTACCCCCTCTCGGAACCACAGACTTAGAAATTGCCAGCTCATATACAGTGCATAAAATATATTTATATAATATATTTATATATATACCCTTATACACCATTTTAATAAAAAATATCACAAAATTCTTCTAAGTCCCTCGGGAAGAGTGAAAGACGCGCACGTTCATCTTCAGCGCTCCCAGACCTTCCTATAAGAAGTTAGCCAAAAAGTAGCTTCGAAAAACGCTTAGGTTAAGTTTCAGAGTTGCTTCTAATGTACCAAAGCTGGACTTAGACATAATTTCACTCTCACAACATTATGGCTGGTTGGAGACAGTCCGAACCACAAGTACCGGGTCCATGGTTCTGGGCGTATACTGGGGGGGACGGGGACGACTCCCATTAACCCCTGACTATACCGGGGATACGCTTATCACAATGCCTTTCTGGTCTGTGCTGAAGCAGGGCATTCTGGCAGCCAAGTGGCTTGACCTTTATTAGTGAGCCTGGTTACCCCCTCTCGGAACCACAGACTTAGAAATCGCCAGCTCATATACAGTGCATAAATATATTTATATATATACCCTTATACACCATTTTAATAAAAAATATCACAAAATTCTTCTAAGTCCCTCGGGAAGAGTGAAAGACGCGCACGTTCATTTTCAGCGCTCCTAGACCTTCTTATAAGAAGTTAGCCAAAAAGTAGCTTCGAAAAACGCTTAGGTTAAGTTTCAGAGTTGCTTCTAATGTACCAAAGCTGGACTTAGACATAATTTCTCTCTCACAACATTATGGCTGGTTGGAGACAGTCCGAACCACAAGTACTGGGTCGATGGTTCTGGGCGTATACTGGGGGGACGGGGACGACTCCCATTAACCCCTGACTATACCGGGGATACGCTTATCACAATGCCTTTCTGGTCTGTGCTGAAGCAGGGCATTCTGGCAGCCAAGTGGCTTGACCTTTATTAGTGAGCCTGGTTACCCCCTCTCGGAACCACAGACTTAGAAATCGCCAGCTCATATACAGTGCATAAAATATATTTATATATATACCCTTATACACCATTTTAATAAAAAATATCACAAAATTCTTCTAAGTCCCTCGGGAAGAGTGAAAGACGCGCACGTTCATTTTCAGCGCTCCTAGACCTTCCTATAAGAAGTTAGCCAAAAAGTAGCTTCGAAAAACGCTTAGGTTAAGTTTCAGAGTTGCTTCTAATGTACCAAAGCTGGACTTAGACATAATTTCACTCTCACAACATTATGGCTGGTTGGAGACAGTCCGAACCACAAGTACCGGGTCGATGGTTCTGGGCGTATACTGGGGGGACGGGGACGACTCCCATTAACCCCTGACTATACCGGGGATAAGCTTATCACAATGCCTTTCTGGTCTGTGCTGAAGCAGGGCATTCTGGCAGCCAAGTGGCTTGACCTTTATTAGTGAGCCTGGTTACCCCCTCTCGGAACCACAGACTTAGAAATCGCCAGCTCATATACAGTGCATAAAATATATTTATATAATATATTTATATATATACCCTTATACACCATTTTAATAAAAAATATCACAAAATTCTTCTAAGTCCCTCGGGAAGAGTGAAAGACGCGCACGTTCATTTTCAGCGCTCCTAGACCTTCCTATAAGAAGTTAGCCAAAAAGTAAGTAGCTTCGAAAAACGCTTAGGTTAAGTTTCAGAGTTGCTTCTAATGTACCAAAGCTGGACTTAGACATAATTTCACTCTCACAACATTATGGCTGGTTGGAGACAGTTCGAAGCACAAGTACCGGGTCCATGGTTCTGGCCGTATACTGGGGGGACGGGGGCGACTCCCATTAACCCCTGACTATACCGGGGATACGCTTATCACAATGCCTTTCTGGTCTGTGCTGAAGCAGGGCATTCTGGAAACCAAGTGGCTTGACCTTTATTAGTGAGCCTGGTTACCCCCTCTCGGAACCACAGACTTAGAAATCGCCAGCTCATATACAGTGCATAAAATAAATTTATATATATACCCTTATACACCATTTTAATAAAAAATATCACAAAATTCTTCTAAGTCCCTCGGGAAGAGTGAAAGACGCGCACGTTCATTTTCAGCGCTCCTAGACCTTCCTATAAGAAGTTAGCCAAAAAGTAGCTTCGAAAAACGCTTAGGTTAAGTTTCAGAGTTGCTTCTAATGTACCAAAGCTGGACTTAGACATAATTTCACTCTCACAACATTATGGCTGGTTGGAGACAGTCCGAACCACAAGTACCGGGTCGATGGTTCTGGGCGTATACTGGGGGGACGGGGACGACTCCCATTAACCCCTGACTATACCGGGGATACGCTTATCACAATGCCTTTCTGGTCTGTGCTGAAGCAGGGCATTCTGGCAGCCAAGTGGCTTGACCTTTATTAGTGAGCCTGGTTACCCCCTCTCGGAACCACAGACTTAGAAATCGCCAGCTCATATACAGTGCATAAAATATATTTATATAATATATTTATATATATACCCTTATACACCATTTTAATAAAAAATATCACAAAATTCTTCTAAGTCCCTCGGGAAGAGTGAAAGACGCGCACGTTCATTTTCAGCGCTCCCAGACCTTCCTATAAGAAGTTAGCCAAAAAGTAGCTTCGAAAAACGCTTAGGTTAAGTTTCAGAGTTGCTTCTAATGTACCAAAGCTGGACTTAGACATAATTTCACTCTCACAACATTATGGCTGGTTGGAGACAGTCCGAACCACAAGTACCGGGTCCATGGTTCTGGCCGTATACTGGGGGGACGGGGGCGACTCCCATTAACCCCTGACTATACCGGGGATACGCTTATCACAATGCCTTTCTGGTCTGTGCTGAAGCAGGGCATTCTGGAAACCAAGTGGCTTGACCTTTATTAGTGAGCCTGGTTACCCCCTCACGGAACCACAGACTTAGAAATCGCCAGCTCATATACAGTGCATAAAATATATTTATATATATACCCTTATACACCATTTTAATAAAAAATATCACATAATTCTTCTAAGTCCCTCGGGAAGAGTGAAAGACGCGCACGTTCATTTTCAGCGCTCCTAGACCTTCCTATAAGAAGTTAGCCAAAAAGTAGCTTCGAAAAACGCTTAGGTTAAGTTTCAGAGTTGCTTCTAATGTACCAAAGCTGGACTTAGACATAATTTCACTCTCACAACATTATGGCTGGTTGGAGACAGTCCGAACCACAAGTACCGGGTCGATGGTTCTGGGCGTATACTGGGGGGACGGGGACGACTCCCATTAACCCCTGACTATACCGGGGATACGCTTATCACAATGCCTTTCTGGTCTGTGCTGAAGCAGGGCATTCTGGCAGCCAAGTGGCTTGACCTTTATTAGTGAGCCTGGTTACCCCCTCTCGGAACCACAGACTTAGAAATCGCCAGCTCATATACAGTGCATTAAATATATTTATATAATATATTTATATATATATACCCTTATACACCATTTTAATAAAAAATATCACAAAATTCTTCTAAGTCCCTCGGGAAGAGTGAAAGACGCGCACGTTCATTTTCAGCGCTCCCAGACCTTCCTATAAGAAGTTAGCCAAAAAGTAGCTTCGAAAAACGCTTAGGTTAAGTTTCAGAGTTGCTTCTAATGTACCAAAGCTGGACTTAGACATAATTTGACTCTCACAACATTATGGCTGGTTGGAGACAGTCCGAACCACAAGTACCGGGTCGATGGTTCTGGGCGTATACTGGGGGGACGGGGACGACTCCCATTAACCCCTGACTATACCGGGGATAAGCTTATCACAATGCCTTTCTGGTCTGTGCTGAAGCAGGGCATTCTGGCAGCCAAGTGGCTTGACCTTTATTAGTGAGCCTGGTTAACCCCTCTCGGAACCACAGACTTAGAAATCGCCAGCTCATATACAGTGCATAAAATATATTTATATAATATATTTATATATATACCCTTATACACCATTTTAATAAAAAATATCACAAAATTCTTCTAAGTCCCTCGGGAAGAGTGAAAGACGCGCACGTTCATTTTCAGCGCTCCTAGACCTTCCTATAAGAAGTTAGCCAAAAAGTAGCTTCGAAAAACGCTTAGGTTAAGTTTCAGAGTTGCTTCTAATGTACCAAAGCTGGACTTAGACATCATTTCACTCTCACAACATTATGGCTGGTTGGAGACAGTCCGAACCACAAGTACCGGGTCGATGGTTCTGGGCGTATACTGGGGGGACGGGGACGACTCCCATTAACCCCTGACTATACCGGGGATACGCTTATCACAATGCCTTTCTGGTCTGTGCTGAAGCAGGGCATTCTGGCAGCCAAGTGGCTTGACCTTTATTAGTGAGCCTGGTTACCCCCTCTCGGAACCACAGACTTAGAAATCGCCAGCTCATATACAGTGCATAAAATATATTTATATAATATATTTATATATATACCCTTATACACCATTTTAATAAAAAATATCACAAAATTCTTCTAAGTCCCTCGGGAAGAGTGAAAGACGCGCACGTTCATTTTCAGCGCTCCCAGACCTTCCTATAAGAAGTTAGCCAAAAAGTAGCTTCGAAAAACGCTTAGGTTAAGTTTCAGAGTTGCTTCTAATGTACCAAAGCTGGACTTAGACATAATTTCACTCTCACAACATTATGGCTGGTTGGAGACAGTCCGAACCACAAGTACCGGGTCCATGGTTCTGGGCGTATACTGGGGGGGACGGGGACGACTCCCATTAACCCCTGACTATACCGGGGATACGCTTATCACAATGCCTTTCTGGTCTGTGCTGAAGCAGGGCATTCTGGCAGCCAAGTGGCTTGACCTTTATTAGTGAGCCTGGTTACCCCCTCTCGGAACCACAGACTTAGAAATCGCCAGCTCATATACAGTGCATAAATATATTTATATATATACCCTTATACACCATTTTAATAAAAAATATCACAAAATTCTTCTAAGTCCCTCGGGAAGAGTGAAAGACGCGCACGTTCATTTTCAGCGCTCCCAGACCTTCCTATAAGAAGTTAGCCAAAAAGTAGCTTCGAAAAACGCTTAGGTTAAGTTTCAGAGTTGCTTCTAATGTACCAAAGCTGGACTTAGACATAATTTCACTCTCACAACATTATGGCTGGTTGGAGACAGTCCGAACCACAAGTACCGGGTCCATGGTTCTGGGCGTATACTGGGGGGGACGGGGACGACTCCCATTAACCCCTGACTATACCGGGGATACGCTTATCACAATGCCTTTCTGGTCTGTGCTGAAGCAGGGCATTCTGGCAGCCAAGTGGCTTGACCATTATTAGTGAGCCTGGTTACCCCCTCTCGGAACCACAGACTTAGAAATCGCCAGCTCATATACAGTGCATAAATATATTTATATATATACCCTTATACACCATTTTAATAAAAAATATCACAAAATTCTTCTAAGTCCCTCGGGAAGAGTGAAAGACGCGCACATTCATTTTCAGCGCTCCTAGACCTTCCTATAAGAAGTTAGCCAAAAAGTAGCTTCGAAAAACGCTTAGGTTAAGTTTCAGAGTTGCTTCTAATGTACCAAAGCTGGACTTAGACATAATTTGACTCTCACAACATTATGGCTGGTTGGAGACAGTCCGAACCACAAGTACCGGGTCCATGGTTCTGGGCGTATACTGGGGGGGACGGGGACGACTCCCATTAACCCCTGACTATACCGGGGATACGCTTATCACAATGCCTTTCTGGTCTGTGCTGAAGCAGGGCATTCTGGCAGCCAAGTGGCTTGACCTTTATTAGTGAGCCTGGTTACCCCCTCTCGGAACCACAGACTTAGAAATCGCCAGCTCATATACAGTGCATAAAATATATTTATATAATATATTTATATATATACCCTTATACACCATTTTAATAAAAAATATCACAAAATTCTTCTAAGTCCCTCGGGAAGAGTGAAAGACGCGCACGTTCATTTTCAGCGCTCCCAGACCTTCCTATAAGAAGTTAGCCAAAAAGTAGCTTCGAAAAACGCTTAGGTTAAGTTTCAGAGTTGCTTCTAATGTACCAAAGCTGGACTTAGACATCATTTCACTCTCACAACATTATGGCTGGTTGGAGACAGTCCGAACCACAAGTACCGGGTCGATGGTTCTGGGCGTATACTGGGGGGACGGGGACGACTCCCATTAACCCCTGACTATACCGGGGATACGCTTATCACAATGCCTTTCTGGTCTGTGCTGAAGCAGGGCATTCTGGCAGCCAAGTGGCTTGACCTTTATTAGTGAGCCTGGTTACCCCCTCTCGGAACCACAGACTTAGAAATTGCCAGCTCATATACAGTGCATAAAATATATTTATATAATATATTTATATATATACCCTTATACACCATTTTAATAAAAAATATCACAAAATTCTTCTAAGTCCCTCGGGAAGAGTGAAAGACGCGCACGTTCATCTTCAGCGCTCCCAGACCTTCCTATAAGAAGTTAGCCAAAAAGTAGCTTCGAAAAACGCTTAGGTTAAGTTTCAGAGTTGCTTCTAATGTACCAAAGCTGGACTTAGACATAATTTCACTCTCACAACATTATGGCTGGTTGGAGACAGTCCGAACCACAAGTACCGGGTCCATGGTTCTGGGCGTATACTGGGGGGGACGGGGACGACTCCCATTAACCCCTGACTATACCGGGGATACGCTTATCACAATGCCTTTCTGGTCTGTGCTGAAGCAGGGCATTCTGGCAGCCAAGTGGCTTGACCTTTATTAGTGAGCCTGGTTACCCCCTCTCGGAACCACAGACTTAGAAATCGCCAGCTCATATACAGTGCATAAATATATTTATATATATACCCTTATACACCATTTTAATAAAAAATATCACAAAATTCTTCTAAGTCCCTCGGGAAGAGTGAAAGACGCGCACGTTCATTTTCAGCGCTCCTAGACCTTCTTATAAGAAGTTAGCCAAAAAGTAGCTTCGAAAAACGCTTAGGTTAAGTTTCAGAGTTGCTTCTATAGTACCAAAGCTGGACTTAGACATAATTTCTCTCTCACAACATTATGGCTGGTTGGAGACAGTCCGAACCACAAGTACTGGGTCGATGGTTCTGGGCGTATACTGGGGGGACGGGGACGACTCCCATTAACCCCTGACTATACCGGGGATACGCTTATCACAATGCCTTTCTGGTCTGTGCTGAAGCAGGGCATTCTGGCAGCCAAGTGGCTTGACCTTTATTAGTGAGCCTGGTTACCCCCTCTCGGAACCACAGACTTAGAAATCGCCAGCTCATATACAGTGCATAAAATATATTTCTATATATACCCTTATACACCATTTTAATAAAAAATATCACAAAATTCTTCTAAGTCCCTCGGGAAGAGTGAAAGACGCGCACGTTCATTTTCAGCGCTCCTAGACCTTCCTATAAGAAGTTAGCCAAAAAGTAGCTTCGAAAAACGCTTAGGTTAAGTTTCAGAGTTGCTTCTAATGTACCAAAGCTGGACTTAGACATAATTTCACTCTCACAACATTATGGCTGGTTGGAGACAGTCCGAACCACAAGTACCGGGTCGATGGTTCTGGGCGTATACTGGGGGGACGGGGACGACTCCCATTAACCCCTGACTATACCGGGGATACGCTTATCACAATGCCTTTCTGGTCTGTGCTGAAGCAGGGCATTCTGGCAGCCATGTGGCTTGACCTTTATTAGTGAGCCTGGTTACCCCCTCTCGGAACCACAGACTTAGAAATCGCCAGCTCATATACAGTGCATAAAATATATTTCTATATATACCCTTATACACCATTTTAATAAAAAATATCACAAAATTCTTCTAAGTCCCTCGGGAAGAGTGAAAGACGCGCACGTTCATTTTCAGCGCTCCTAGACCTTCCTATAAGAAGTTAGCCAAAAAGTAGCTTCGAAAAACGCTTAGGTTAAGTTTCAGAGTTGCTTCTAATGTACCAAAGCTGGACTTAGACATAATTTGACTCTCACAACATTATGGCTGGTTGGAGACAGTCCGAACCACAAGTACCGGGTCCATGGTTCTGGGCGTATACTGGGGGGGACGGGGACGACTCCCATTAACCCCTGACTATACCGGGGATACGCTTATCACAATGCCTTTCTGGTCTGTGCTGAAGCAGGGCATTCTGGCAGCCAAGTGGCTTGACCTTTATTAGTGAGCCTAGTTACCCCCTCTCGGAACCACAGACTTAGAAATCGCCAGCTCATATACAGTGCATAAAATATATTTATATAATATATTTATATATATACCCTTATACACCATTTTAATAAAAAATATCACAAAATTCTTCTAAGTCCCTCGGGAAGAGTGAAAGACGCGCACGTTCATTTTCAGCGCTCCTAGACCTTCCTATAAGAAGTTAGCCAAAAAGTAAGTAGCTTCGAAAAACGCTTAGGTTAAGTTTCAGAGTTGCTTCTAATGTACCAAAGCTGGACTTAGACATAATTTCACTCTCACAACATTATGGCTGGTTGGAGACAGTCCGAAGCACAAGTACCGGGTCCATGGTTCTGGCCGTATACTGGGGGGACGGGGGCGACTCCCATTAACCCCTGACTATACCGGGGATACGCTTATCACAATGCCTTTCTGGTCTGTGCTGAAGCAGGGCATTCTGGAAACCAAGTGGCTTGACCTTTATTAGTGAGCCTGGTTACCCCCTCTCGGAACCACAGACTGAGAAATCGCCAGCTCATATACAGTGCATAAAATAA
This sequence comes from Ascaphus truei, assembly GCF_040206685.1. NCBI lineage: Eukaryota > Metazoa > Chordata > Amphibia > Anura > Ascaphidae > Ascaphus > Ascaphus truei. The sequence continues at coordinate 290,894,451 of NC_134483.1, read as the reverse complement.
ATTTATATATATACCCTTATACACCATTTTAATAAAAAATATCACAAAATTCTTCTAAGTCCCTCGGGAAGAGTGAAAGACGCGCACGTTCATTTTCAGCGCTCCTAGACCTTCCTATAAGAAGTTAGCCAAAAAGTAGCTTCGAAAAACGCTTAGGTTAAGTTTCAGAGTTGCTTCTAATGTACCAAAGCTGGACTTAGACATAATTTCACTCTCACAACATTATGGCTGGTTGGAGACAGTCCGAACCACAAGTACCGGGTCGATGGTTCTGGGCGTATACTGGGGGGACGGGGACGACTCCCATTAACCCCTGACTATACCGGGGATACGCTTATCACAATGCCTTTCTGGTCTGTGCTGAAGCAGGGCATTCTGGCAGCCATGTGGCTTGACCTTTATTAGTGAGCCTGGTTACCCCCTCTCGGAACCACAGACTTAGAAATCGCCAGCTCATATACAGTGCATAAAATATATTTCTATATATACCCTTATACACCATTTTAATAAAAAATATCACAAAATTCTTCTAAGTCCCTCGGGAAGAGTGAAAGACGCGCACGTTCATTTTCAGCGCTCCTAGACCTTCCTATAAGAAGTTAGCCAAAAAGTAGCTTCGAAAAACGCTTAGGTTAAGTTTCAGAGTTGCTTCTAATGTACCAAAGCTGGACTTAGACATAATTTGACTCTCACAACATTATGGCTGGTTGGAGACAGTCCGAACCACAAGTACCGGGTCCATGGTTCTGGGCGTATACTGGGGGGGACGGGGACGACTCCCATTAACCCCTGACTATACCGGGGATACGCTTATCACAATGCCTTTCTGGTCTGTGCTGAAGCAGGGCATTCTGGCAGCCAAGTGGCTTGACCTTTATTAGTGAGCCTAGTTACCCCCTCTCGGAACCACAGACTTAGAAATCGCCAGCTCATATACAGTGCATAAAATATATTTATATAATATATTTATATATATACCCTTATACACCATTTTAATAAAAAATATCACAAAATTCTTCTAAGTCCCTCGGGAAGAGTGAAAGACGCGCACGTTCATTTTCAGCGCTCCCAGACCTTCCTATAAGAAGTTAGCCAAAAAGTAGCTTCGAAAAACGCTTAGGTTAAGTTTCAGAGTTGCTTCTAATGTACCAAAGCTGGACTTAGACATCATTTCACTCTCACAACATTATGGCTGGTTGGAGACAGTCCGAACCACAAGTACCGGGTCGATGGTTCTGGGCGTATACTGGGGGGACGGGGACGACACCCATTAACCCCTGACTATACCGGGGATACGCTTATCACAATGCCTTTCTGGTCTGTGCTGAAGCAGGGCATTCTGGCAGCCAAGTGGCTTGACCTTTATTAGTGAGCCTGGTTACCCCCTCTCGGAACCACAGACTTAGAAATTGCCAGCTCATATACAGTGCATAAAATATATTTATATAATATATTTATATATATACCCTTATACACCATTTTAATAAAAAATATCACAAAATTCTTCTAAGTCCCTCGGGAAGAGTGAAAGACGCGCACGTTCATCTTCAGCGCTCCCAGACCTTCCTATAAGAAGTTAGCCAAAAAGTAGCTTCGAAAAACGCTTAGGTTAAGTTTCAGAGTTGCTTCTAATGTACCAAAGCTGGACTTAGACATAATTTCACTCTCACAACATTATGGCTGGTTGGAGACAGTCCGAACCACAAGTACCGGGTCCATGGTTCTGGGCGTATACTGGGGGGGACGGGGACGACTCCCATTAACCCCTGACTATACCGGGGATACGCTTATCACAATGCCTTTCTGGTCTGTGCTGAAGCAGGGCATTCTGGCAGCCAAGTGGCTTGACCTTTATTAGTGAGCCTGGTTACCCCCTCTCGGAACCACAGACTTAGAAATCGCCAGCTCATATACAGTGCATAAATATATTTATATATATACCCTTATACACCATTTTAATAAAAAATATCACAAAATTCTTCTAAGTCCCTCGGGAAGAGTGAAAGACGCGCACGTTCATTTTCAGCGCTCCCAGACCTTCCTATAAGAAGTTAGCCAAAAAGTAGCTTCGAAAAACGCTTAGGTTAAGTTTCAGAGTTGCTTCTAATGTACCAAAGCTGGACTTAGACATCATTTCACTCTCACAACATTATGGCTGGTTGGAGACAGTCCGAACCACAAGTACCGGGTCGATGGTTCTGGGCGTATACTGGGGGGACGGGGACGACTCCCATTAACCCCTGACTATACCGGGGATACGCTTATCACAATGCCTTTCTGGTCTGTGCTGAAGCAGGGCATTCTGGCAGCCAAGTGGCTTGACCTTTATTAGTGAGCCTGGTTACCCCCTCTCGGAACCACAGACTTAGAAATTGCCAGCTCATATACAGTGCATAAAATATATTTATATAATATATTTATATATATACCCTTATACACCATTTTAATAAAAAATATCACAAAATTCTTCTAAGTCCCTCGGGAAGAGTGAAAGACGCGCACGTTCATCTTCAGCGCTCCCAGACCTTCCTATAAGAAGTTAGCCAAAAAGTAGCTTCGAAAAACGCTTAGGTTAAGTTTCAGAGTTGCTTCTAATGTACCAAAGCTGGACTTAGACATAATTTCACTCTCACAACATTATGGCTGGTTGGAGACAGTCCGAACCACAAGTACCGGGTCCATGGTTCTGGGCGTATACTGGGGGGGACGGGGACGACTCCCATTAACCCCTGACTATACCGGGGATACGCTTATCACAATGCCTTTCTGGTCTGTGCTGAAGCAGGGCATTCTGGCAGCCAAGTGGCTTGACCTTTATTAGTGAGCCTGGTTACCCCCTCTCGGAACCACAGACTTAGAAATCGCCAGCTCATATACAGTGCATAAATATATTTATATATATACCCTTATACACCATTTTAATAAAAAATATCACAAAATTCTTCTAAGTCCCTCGGGAAGAGTGAAAGACGCGCACGTTCATTTTCAGCGCTCCTAGACCTTCTTATAAGAAGTTAGCCAAAAAGTAGCTTCGAAAAACGCTTAGGTTAAGTTTCAGAGTTGCTTCTAATGTACCAAAGCTGGACTTAGACATAATTTCTCTCTCACAACATTATGGCTGGTTGGAGACAGTCCGAACCACAAGTACTGGGTCGATGGTTCTGGGCGTATACTGGGGGGACGGGGACGACTCCCATTAACCCCTGACTATACCGGGGATACGCTTATCACAATGCCTTTCTGGTCTGTGCTGAAGCAGGGCATTCTGGCAGCCAAGTGGCTTGACCTTTATTAGTGAGCCTGGTTACCCCCTCTCGGAACCACAGACTTAGAAATCGCCAGCTCATATACAGTGCATAAAATATATTTCTATATATACCCTTATACACCATTTTAATAAAAAATATCACAAAATTCTTCTAAGTCCCTCGGGAAGAGTGAAAGACGCGCACGTTCATTTTCAGCGCTCCTAGACCTTCCTATAAGAAGTTAGCCAAAAAGTAGCTTCGAAAAACGCTTAGGTTAAGTTTCAGAGTTGCTTCTAATGTACCAAAGCTGGACTTAGACATAATTTGACTCTCACAACATTATGGCTGGTTGGAGACAGTCCGAACCACAAGTACCGGGTCCATGGTTCTGGGCGTATACTGGGGGGGACGGGGACGACTCCCATTAACCCCTGACTATACCGGGGATACGCTTATCACAATGCCTTTCTGGTCTGTGCTGAAGCAGGGCATTCTGGCAGCCAAGTGGCTTGACCTTTATTAGTGAGCCTGGTTACCCCCTCTCGGAACCACAGACTTAGAAATCGCCAGCTCATATACAGTGCATAAAATATATTTATATAATATATTTATATATATACCCTTATACACCATTTTAATAAAAAATATCACAAAATTCTTCTAAGTCCCTCGGGGAGAGTGAAAGACGCGCACGTTCATTTTCAGCGCTCCCAGACCTTCCTATAAGAAGTTAGCCAAAAAGTAGCTTCGAAAAACGCTTAGGTTAAGTTTCAGAGTTGCTTCTAATGTACCAAAGCTGGACTTAGACATCATTTCACTCTCACAACATTATGGCTGGTTGGAGACAGTCCGAACCACAAGTACCGGGTCGATGGTTCTGGGCGTATACTGGGGGGACGGGGACGACTCCCATTAACCCCTGACTATACCGGGGATACGCTTATCACAATGCCTTTCTGGTCTGTGCTGAAGCAGGGCATTCTGGCAGCCAAGTGGCTTGACCTTTATTAGTGAGCCTGGTTACCCCCTCTCGGAACCACAGACTTAGAAATTGCCAGCTCATATACAGTGCATAAAATATATTTATATAATATATTTATATATATACCCTTATACACCATTTTAATAAAAAATATCACAAAATTCTTCTAAGTCCCTCGGGAAGAGTGAAAGACGCGCACGTTCATCTTCAGCGCTCCCAGACCTTCCTATAAGAAGTTAGCCAAAAAGTAGCTTCGAAAAACGCTTAGGTTAAGTTTCAGAGTTGCTTCTAATGTACCAAAGCTGGACTTAGACATAATTTCACTCTCACAACATTATGGCTGGTTGGAGACAGTCCGAACCACAAGTACCGGGTCCATGGTTCTGGGCGTATACTGGGGGGGACGGGGACGACTCCCATTAACCCCTGACTATACCGGGGATACGCTTATCACAATGCCTTTCTGGTCTGTGCTGAAGCAGGGCATTCTGGCAGCCAAGTGGCTTGACCTTTATTAGTGAGCCTGGTTACCCCCTCTCGGAACCACAGACTTAGAAATCGCCAGCTCATATACAGTGCATAAATATATTTATATATATACCCTTATACACCATTTTAATAAAAAATATCACAAAATTCTTCTAAGTCCCTCGGGAAGAGTGAAAGACGCGCACGTTCATTTTCAGCGCTCCCAGACCTTCCTATAAGAAGTTAGCCAAAAAGTAGCTTCGAAAAACGCTTAGGTTAAGTTTCAGAGTTGCTTCTAATGTACCAAAGCTGGACTTAGACATCATTTCACTCTCACAACATTATGGCTGGTTGGAGACAGTCCGAACCACAAGTACCGGGTCGATGGTTCTGGGCGTATACTGGGGGGACGGGGACGACTCCCATTAACCCCTGACTATACCGGGGATACGCTTATCACAATGCCTTTCTGGTCTGTGCTGAAGCAGGGCATTCTGGCAGCCAAGTGGCTTGACCTTTATTAGTGAGCCTGGTTACCCCCTCTCGGAACCACAGACTTAGAAATTGCCAGCTCATATACAGTGCATAAAATATATTTATATAATATATTTATATATATACCCTTATACACCATTTTAATAAAAAATATCACAAAATTCTTCTAAGTCCCTCGGGAAGAGTGAAAGACGCGCACGTTCATCTTCAGCGCTCCCAGACCTTCCTATAAGAAGTTAGCCAAAAAGTAGCTTCGAAAAACGCTTAGGTTAAGTTTCAGAGTTGCTTCTAATGTACCAAAGCTGGACTTAGACATAATTTCACTCTCACAACATTATGGCTGGTTGGAGACAGTCCGAACCACAAGTACCGGGTCCATGGTTCTGGGCGTATACTGGGGGGGACGGGGACGACTCCCATTAACCCCTGACTATACCGGGGATACGCTTATCACAATGCCTTTCTGGTCTGTGCTGAAGCAGGGCATTCTGGCAGCCAAGTGGCTTGACCTTTATTAGTGAGCCTGGTTACCCCCTCTCGGAACCACAGACTTAGAAATCGCCAGCTCATATTCAGTGCATAAATATATTTATATATATACCCTTATACACCATTTTAATAAAAAATATCACAAAATTCTTCTAAGTCCCTCGGGAAGAGTGAAAGACGCGCACGTTCATTTTCAGCGCTCCTAGACCTTCTTATAAGAAGTTAGCCAAAAAGTAGCTTCGAAAAACGCTTAGGTTAAGTTTCAGAGTTGCTTCTAATGTACCAAAGCTGGACTTAGACATAATTTCTCTCTCACAACATTATGGCTGGTTGGAGACAGTCCGAACCACAAGTACTGGGTCGATGGTTCTGGGCGTATACTGGGGGGACGGGGACGACTCCCATTAACCCCTGACTATACCGGGGATACGCTTATCACAATGCCTTTCTGGTCTGTGCTGAAGCAGGGCATTCTGGCAGCCAAGTGGCTTGACCTTTATTAGTGAGCCTGGTTACCCCCTCTCGGAACCACAGACTTAGAAATCGCCAGCTCATATACAGTGCATAAAATATATTTCTATATATACCCTTATACACCATTTTAATAAAAAATATCACAAAATTCTTCTAAGTCCCTCGGGAAGAGTGAAAGACGCGCACGTTCATTTTCAGCGCTCCTAGACCTTCTTATAAGAAGTTAGCCAAAAAGTAGCTTCGAAAAACGCTTAGGTTAAGTTTCAGAGTTGCTTCTAATGTACCAAAGCTGGACTTAGACATAATTTCTCTCTCACAACATTATGGCTGGTTGGAGACAGTCCGAACCACAAGTACTGGGTCGATGGTTCTGGGCGTATACTGGGGGGACGGGGACGACTCCCATTAACCCCTGACTATACCGGGGATACGCTTATCACAATGCCTTTCTGGTCTGTGCTGAAGCAGGGCATTCTGGCAGCCAAGTGGCTTGACCTTTATTAGTGAGCCTGGTTACCCCCTCTCGGAACCACAGACTTAGAAATCGCCAGCTCATATACAGTGCATAAAATATATTTCTATATATACCCTTATACACCATTTTAATAAAAAATATCACAAAATTCTTCTAAGTCCCTCGGGAAGAGTGAAAGACGCGCACGTTCATTTTCAGCGCTCCTAGACCTTCCTATAAGAAGTTAGCCAAAAAGTAGCTTCGAAAAACGCTTAGGTTAAGTTTCAGAGTTGCTTCTAATGTACCAAAGCTGGACTTAGACATAATTTCACTCTCACAACATTATGGCTGGTTGGAGACAGTCCGAAGCACAAGTACCGGGTCCATGGTTCTGGCCGTATACTGGGGGGACGGGGGCGACTCCCATTAACCCCTGACTATACCGGTGATACGCTTATCACAATGCCTTTCTGGTCTGTGCTGAAGCAGGGCATTCTGGAAACCAAGTGGCTTGACCTTTATTAGTGAGCCTGGTTACCCCCTCTCGGAACCACAGACTGAGAAATCGCCAGCTCATATACAGTGCATAAAATAAATTTATATATATACCCTTATACACCATTTTAATAAAAAATATCACAAAATTCTTCTAAGTCCCTCGGGAAGAGTGAAAGACGCGCACGTTCATTTTCAGCGCTCCTAGACCTTCCTATAAGAAGTTAGCCAAAAAGTAGCTTCGAAAAACGCTTAGGTTAAGTTTCAGAGTTGCTTCTAATGTACCAAAGCTGGACTTAGACATAATTTCACTCTCACAACATTATGGCTGGTTGGAGACAGTCCGAACCACAAGTACCGGGTCGATGGTTCTGGGCGTATACTGGGGGGACGGGGACGACTCCCATTAACCCCTGACTATACCGGGGATACGCTTATCACAATGCCTTTCTGGTCTGTGCTGAAGCAGGGCATTCTGGCAGCCAAGTGGCTTGACCTTTATTAGTGAGCCTGGTTACCCCCTCTCGGAACCACAGACTTAGAAATCGCCAGCTCATATACAGTGCATAAAATATATTTATATAATATATTTATATATATACCCTTATACACCATTTTAATAAAAAATATCACAAAATTCTTCTAAGTCCCTCGGGAAGAGTGAAAGACGCGCACGTTCATTTTCAGCGCTCCTAGACCTTCCTATAAGAAGTTAGCCAAAAAGTAGCTTCGAAAAACGCTTAGGTTAAGTTTCAGAGTTGCTTCTAATGTACCAAAGCTGGACTTAGACATAATTTGACTCTCACAACATTATGGCTGGTTGGAGACAGTCCGAACCACAAGTACCGGGTCCATGGTTCTGGGCGTATACTGGGGGGGACGGGGACGACTCCCATTAACCCCTGACTATACCGGGGATACGCTTATCACAATGCCTTTCTGGTCTGTGCTGAAGCAGGGCATTCTGGCAGCCAAGTGGCTTGACCTTTATTAGTGAGCCTGGTTACCCCCTCTCGGAACCACAGACTTAGAAATCGCCAGCTCATATACAGTGCATAAATATATTTATATATATACCCTTATACACCATTTTAATAAAAAATATCACAAAATTCTTCTAAGTCCCTCGGGAAGAGTGAAAGACGCGCACGTTCATTTTCAGCGCTCCCAGACCTTCCTATAAGAAGTTAGCCAAAAAGTAGCTTCGAAAAACGCTTAGGTTAAGTTTCAGAGTTGCTTCTAATGTACCAAAGCTGGACTTAGACATCATTTCACTCTCACAACATTATGGCTGGTTGGAGACAGTCCGAACCACAAGTACCGGGTCGATGGTTCTGGGCGTATACTGGGGGGACGGGGACGACTCCCATTAACCCCTGACTATACCGGGGATACGCTTATCACAATGCCTTTCTGGTCTGTGCTGAAGCAGGGCATTCTGGCAGCCAAGTGGCTTGACCTTTATTAGTGAGCCTGGTTACCCCCTCTCGGAACCACAGACTTAGAAATTGCCAGCTCATATACAGTGCATAAAATATATTTATATAATATATTTATATATATACCCTTATACACCATTTTAATAAAAAATATCACAAAATTCTTCTAAGTCCCTCGGGAAGAGTGAAAGACGCGCACGTTCATCTTCAGCGCTCCCAGACCTTCCTATAAGAAGTTAGCCAAAAAGTAGCTTCGAAAAACGCTTAGGTTAAGTTTCAGAGTTGCTTCTAATGTACCAAAGCTGGACTTAGACATAATTTCACTCTCACAACATTATGGCTGGTTGGAGACAGTCCGAACCACAAGTACCGGGTCCATGGTTCTGGGCGTATACTGGGGGGGACGGGGACGACTCCCATTAACCCCTGACTATACCGGGGATACGCTTATCACAATGCCTTTCTGGTCTGTGCTGAAGCAGGGCATTCTGGCAGCCAAGTGGCTTGACCTTTATTAGTGAGCCTGGTTACCCCCTCTCGGAACCACAGACTTAGAAATCGCCAGCTCATATACAGTGCATAAATATATTTATATATATACCCTTATACACCATTTTAATAAAAAATATCACAAAATTCTTCTAAGTCCCTCGGGAAGAGTGAAAGACGCGCACGTTCATTTTCAGCGCTCCTAGACCTTCTTATAAGAAGTTAGCCAAAAAGTAGCTTCGAAAAACGCTTAGGTTAAGTTTCAGAGTTGCTTCTAATGTACCAAAGCTGGACTTAGACATAATTTCTCTCTCACAACATTATGGCTGGTTGGAGACAGTCCGAACCACAAGTACTGGGTCGATGGTTCTGGGCGTATACTGGGGGGACGGGGACGACTCCCATTAACCCCTGACTATACCGGGGATACGCTTATCACAATGCCTTTCTGGTCTGTGCTGAAGCAGGGCATTCTGGCAGCCAAGTGGCTTGACCTTTATTAGTGAGCCTGGTTACCCCCTCTCGGAACCACAGACTTAGAAATCGCCAGCTCATATACAGTGCATAAAATATATTTCTATATATACCCTTATACACCATTTTAATAAAAAATATCACAAAATTCTTCTAAGTCCCTCGGGAAGAGTGAAAGACGCGCACGTTCATTTTCAGCGCTCCTAGACCTTCCTATAAGAAGTTAGCCAAAAAGTAGCTTCGAAAAACGCTTAGGTTAAGTTTCAGAGTTGCTTCTAATGTACCAAAGCTGGACTTAGACATAATTTCACTCTCACAACATTATGGCTGGTTGGAGACAGTCCGAACCACAAGTACCGGGTCGATGGTTCTGGGCGTATACTGGGGGGACGGGGACGACTCCCATTAACCCCTGACTATACCGGGGATACGCTTATCACAATGCCTTTCTGGTCTGTGCTGAAGCAGGGCATTCTGGCAGCCAAGTGGCTTGACCTTTATTAGTGAGCCTAGTTACCCCCTCTCGGAACCACAGACTTAGAAATCGCCAGCTCATATACAGTGCATAAAATATATTTATATAATATATTTATATATATACCCTTATACACCATTTTAATAAAAAATATCACAAAATTCTTCTAAGTCCCTCGGGAAGAGTGAAAGACGCGCACGTTCATTTTCAGCGCTCCCAGACCTTCCTATAAGAAGTTAGCCAAAAAGTAGCTTCGAAAAACGCTTAGGTTAAGTTTCAGAGTTGCTTCTAATGTACCAAAGCTGGACTTAGACATCATTTCACTCTCACAACATTATGGCTGGTTGGAGACAGTCCGAACCACAAGTACCGGGTCGATGGTTCTGGGCGTATACTGGGGGGACGGGGACGACACCCATTAACCCCTGACTATACCGGGGATACGCTTATCACAATGCCTTTCTGGTCTGTGCTGAAGCAGGGCATTCTGGCAGCCAAGTGGCTTGACCTTTATTAGTGAGCCTGGTTACCCCCTCTCGGAACCACAGACTTAGAAATTGCCAGCTCATATACAGTGCATAAAATATATTTATATAATATATTTATATATATACCCTTATACACCATTTTAATAAAAAATATCACAAAATTCTTCTAAGTCCCTCGGGAAGAGTGAAAGACGCGCACGTTCATCTTCAGCGCTCCCAGACCTTCCTATAAGAAGTTAGCCAAAAAGTAGCTTCGAAAAACGCTTAGGTTAAGTTTCAGAGTTGCTTCTAATGTACCAAAGCTGGACTTAGACATAATTTCACTCTCACAACATTATGGCTGGTTGGAGACAGTCCGAACCACAAGTACCGGGTCCATGGTTCTGGGCGTATACTGGGGGGGACGGGGACGACTCCCATTAACCCCTGACTATACCGGGGATACGCTTATCACAATGCCTTTCTGGTCTGTGCTGAAGCAGGGCATTCTGGCAGCCAAGTGGCTTGACCTTTATTAGTGAGCCTGGTTACCCCCTCTCGGAACCACAGACTTAGAAATCGCCAGCTCATATACAGTGCATAAATATATTTATATATATACCCTTATACACCATTTTAATAAAAAATATCACAAAATTCTTCTAAGTCCCTCGGGAAGAGTGAAAGACGCGCACGTTCATTTTCAGCGCTCCCAGACCTTCCTATAAGAAGTTAGCCAAAAAGTAGCTTCGAAAAACGCTTAGGTTAAGTTTCAGAGTTGCTTCTAATGTACCAAAGCTGGACTTAGACATCATTTCACTCTCACAACATTATGGCTGGTTGGAGACAGTCCGAACCACAAGTACCGGGTCGATGGTTCTGGGCGTATACTGGGGGGACGGGGACGACTCCCATTAACCCCTGACTATACCGGGGATACGCTTATCACAATGCCTTTCTGGTCTGTGCTGAAGCAGGGCATTCTGGCAGCCAAGTGGCTTGACCTTTATTAGTGAGCCTGGTTACCCCCTCTCGGAACCACAGACTTAGAAATTGCCAGCTCATATACAGTGCATAAAATATATTTATATAATATATTTATATATATACCCTTATACACCATTTTAATAAAAAATATCACAAAATTCTTCTAAGTCCCTCGGGAAGAGTGAAAGACGCGCACGTTCATCTTCAGCGCTCCCAGACCTTCCTATAAGAAGTTAGCCAAAAAGTAGCTTCGAAAAACGCTTAGGTTAAGTTTCAGAGTTGCTTCTAATGTACCAAAGCTGGACTTAGACATAATTTCACTCTCACAACATTATGGCTGGTTGGAGACAGTCCGAACCACAAGTACCGGGTCCATGGTTCTGGGCGTATACTGGGGGGGACGGGGACGACTCCCATTAACCCCTGACTATACCGGGGATACGCTTATCACAATGCCTTTCTGGTCTGTGCTGAAGCAGGGCATTCTGGCAGCCAAGTGGCTTGACCTTTATTAGTGAGCCTGGTTACCCCCTCTCGGAACCACAGACTTAGAAATCGCCAGCTCATATACAGTGCATAAATATATTTATATATATACCCTTATACACCATTTTAATAAAAAATATCACAAAATTCTTCTAAGTCCCTCGGGAAGAGTGAAAGACGCGCACGTTCATTTTCAGCGCTCCTAGACCTTCTTATAAGAAGTTAGCCAAAAAGTAGCTTCGAAAAACGCTTAGGTTAAGTTTCAGAGTTGCTTCTAATGTACCAAAGCTGGACTTAGACATAATTTCTCTCTCACAACATTATGGCTGGTTGGAGACAGTCCGAACCACAAGTACTGGGTCGATGGTTCTGGGCGTATACTGGGGGGACGGGGACGACTCCCATTAACCCCTGACTATACCGGGGATACGCTTATCACAATGCCTTTCTGGTCTGTGCTGAAGCAGGGCATTCTGGCAGCCAAGTGGCTTGACCTTTATTAGTGAGCCTGGTTACCCCCTCTCGGAACCACAGACTTAGAAATCGCCAGCTCATATACAGTGCATAAAATATATTTCTATATATACCCTTATACACCATTTTAATAAAAAATATCACAAAATTCTTCTAAGTCCCTCGGGAAGAGTGAAAGACGCGCACGTTCATTTTCAGCGCTCCTAGACCTTCCTATAAGAAGTTAGCCAAAAAGTAGCTTCGAAAAACGCTTAGGTTAAGTTTCAGAGTTGCTTCTAATGTACCAAAGCTGGACTTAGACATAATTTGACTCTCACAACATTATGGCTGGTTGGAGACAGTCCGAACCACAAGTACCGGGTCCATGGTTCTGGGCGTATACTGGGGGGGACGGGGACGACTCCCATTAACCCCTGACTATACCGGGGATACGCTTATCACAATGCCTTTCTGGTCTGTGCTGAAGCAGGGCATTCTGGCAGCCAAGTGGCTTGACCTTTATTAGTGAGCCTGGTTACCCCCTCTCGGAACCACAGACTTAGAAATCGCCAGCTCATATACAGTGCATAAAATATATTTATATAATATATTTATATATATACCCTTATACACCATTTTAATAAAAAATATCACAAAATTCTTCTAAGTCCCTCGGGGAGAGTGAAAGACGCGCACGTTCATTTTCAGCGCTCCCAGACCTTCCTATAAGAAGTTAGCCAAAAAGTAGCTTCGAAAAACGCTTAGGTTAAGTTTCAGAGTTGCTTCTAATGTACCAAAGCTGGACTTAGACATCATTTCACTCTCACAACATTATGGCTGGTTGGAGACAGTCCGAACCACAAGTACCGGGTCGATGGTTCTGGGCGTATACTGGGGGGACGGGGACGACTCCCATTAACCCCTGACTATACCGGGGATACGCTTATCACAATGCCTTTCTGGTCTGTGCTGAAGCAGGGCATTCTGGCAGCCAAGTGGCTTGACCTTTATTAGTGAGCCTGGTTACCCCCTCTCGGAACCACAGACTTAGAAATTGCCAGCTCATATACAGTGCATAAAATATATTTATATAATATATTTATATATATACCCTTATACACCATTTTAATAAAAAATATCACAAAATTCTTCTAAGTCCCTCGGGAAGAGTGAAAGACGCGCACGTTCATCTTCAGCGCTCCCAGACCTTCCTATAAGAAGTTAGCCAAAAAGTAGCTTCGAAAAACGCTTAGGTTAAGTTTCAGAGTTGCTTCTAATGTACCAAAGCTGGACTTAGACATAATTTCACTCTCACAACATTATGGCTGGTTGGAGACAGTCCGAACCACAAGTACCGGGTCCATGGTTCTGGGCGTATACTGGGGGGGACGGGGACGACTCCCATTAACCCCTGACTATACCGGGGATACGCTTATCACAATGCCTTTCTGGTCTGTGCTGAAGCAGGGCATTCTGGCAGCCAAGTGGCTTGACCTTTATTAGTGAGCCTGGTTACCCCCTCTCGGAACCACAGACTTAGAAATCGCCAGCTCATATACAGTGCATAAATATATTTATATATATACCCTTATACACCATTTTAATAAAAAATATCACAAAATTCTTCTAAGTCCCTCGGGAAGAGTGAAAGACGCGCACGTTCATTTTCAGCGCTCCCAGACCTTCCTATAAGAAGTTAGCCAAAAAGTAGCTTCGAAAAACGCTTAGGTTAAGTTTCAGAGTTGCTTCTAATGTACCAAAGCTGGACTTAGACATCATTTCACTCTCACAACATTATGGCTGGTTGGAGACAGTCCGAACCACAAGTACCGGGTCGATGGTTCTGGGCGTATACTGGGGGGACGGGGACGACTCCCATTAACCCCTGACTATACCGGGGATACGCTTATCACAATGCCTTTCTGGTCTGTGCTGAAGCAGGGCATTCTGGCAGCCAAGTGGCTTGACCTTTATTAGTGAGCCTGGTTACCCCCTCTCGGAACCACAGACTTAGAAATTGCCAGCTCATATACAGTGCATAAAATATATTTATATAATATATTTATATATATACCCTTATACACCATTTTAATAAAAAATATCACAAAATTCTTCTAAGTCCCTCGGGAAGAGTGAAAGACGCGCACGTTCATCTTCAGCGCTCCCAGACCTTCCTATAAGAAGTTAGCCAAAAAGTAGCTTCGAAAAACGCTTAGGTTAAGTTTCAGAGTTGCTTCTAATGTACCAAAGCTGGACTTAGACATAATTTCACTCTCACAACATTATGGCTGGTTGGAGACAGTCCGAACCACAAGTACCGGGTCCATGGTTCTGGGCGTATACTGGGGGGGACGGGGACGACTCCCATTAACCCCTGACTATACCGGGGATACGCTTATCACAATGCCTTTCTGGTCTGTGCTGAAGCAGGGCATTCTGGCAGCCAAGTGGCTTGACCTTTATTAGTGAGCCTGGTTACCCCCTCTCGGAACCACAGACTTAGAAATCGCCAGCTCATATTCAGTGCATAAATATATTTATATATATACCCTTATACACCATTTTAATAAAAAATATCACAAAATTCTTCTAAGTCCCTCGGGAAGAGTGAAAGACGCGCACGTTCATTTTCAGCGCTCCTAGACCTTCTTATAAGAAGTTAGCCAAAAAGTAGCTTCGAAAAACGCTTAGGTTAAGTTTCAGAGTTGCTTCTAATGTACCAAAGCTGGACTTAGACATAATTTCTCTCTCACAACATTATGGCTGGTTGGAGACAGTCCGAACCACAAGTACTGGGTCGATGGTTCTGGGCGTATACTGGGGGGACGGGGACGACTCCCATTAACCCCTGACTATACCGGGGATACGCTTATCACAATGCCTTTCTGGTCTGTGCTGAAGCAGGGCATTCTGGCAGCCAAGTGGCTTGACCTTTATTAGTGAGCCTGGTTACCCCCTCTCGGAACCACAGACTTAGAAATCGCCAGCTCATATACAGTGCATAAAATATATTTCTATATATACCCTTATACACCATTTTAATAAAAAATATCACAAAATTCTTCTAAGTCCCTCGGGAAGAGTGAAAGACGCGCACGTTCATTTTCAGCGCTCCTAGACCTTCTTATAAGAAGTTAGCCAAAAAGTAGCTTCGAAAAACGCTTAGGTTAAGTTTCAGAGTTGCTTCTAATGTACCAAAGCTGGACTTAGACATAATTTCTCTCTCACAACATTATGGCTGGTTGGAGACAGTCCGAACCACAAGTACTGGGTCGATGGTTCTGGGCGTATACTGGGGGGACGGGGACGACTCCCATTAACCCCTGACTATACCGGGGATACGCTTATCACAATGCCTTTCTGGTCTGTGCTGAAGCAGGGCATTCTGGCAGCCAAGTGGCTTGACCTTTATTAGTGAGCCTGGTTACCCCCTCTCGGAACCACAGACTTAGAAATCGCCAGCTCATATACAGTGCATAAAATATATTTCTATATATACCCTTATACACCATTTTAATAAAAAATATCACAAAATTCTTCTAAGTCCCTCGGGAAGAGTGAAAGACGCGCACGTTCATTTTCAGCGCTCCTAGACCTTCCTATAAGAAGTTAGCCAAAAAGTAGCTTCGAAAAACGCTTAGGTTAAGTTTCAGAGTTGCTTCTAATGTACCAAAGCTGGACTTAGACATAATTTCACTCTCACAACATTATGGCTGGTTGGAGACAGTCCGAAGCACAAGTACCGGGTCCATGGTTCTGGCCGTATACTGGGGGGACGGGGGCGACTCCCATTAACCCCTGACTATACCGGTGATACGCTTATCACAATGCCTTTCTGGTCTGTGCTGAAGCAGGGCATTCTGGAAACCAAGTGGCTTGACCTTTATTAGTGAGCCTGGTTACCCCCTCTCGGAACCACAGACTGAGAAATCGCCAGCTCATATACAGTGCATAAAATAAATTTATATATATACCCTTATACACCATTTTAATAAAAAATATCACAAAATTCTTCTAAGTCCCTCGGGAAGAGTGAAAGACGCGCACGTTCATTTTCAGCGCTCCTAGACCTTCCTATAAGAAGTTAGCCAAAAAGTAGCTTCGAAAAACGCTTAGGTTAAGTTTCAGAGTTGCTTCTAATGTACCAAAGCTGGACTTAGACATAATTTCACTCTCACAACATTATGGCTGGTTGGAGACAGTCCGAACCACAAGTACCGGGTCGATGGTTCTGGGCGTATACTGGGGGGACGGGGACGACTCCCATTAACCCCTGACTATACCGGGGATACGCTTATCACAATGCCTTTCTGGTCTGTGCTGAAGCAGGGCATTCTGGCAGCCAAGTGGCTTGACCTTTATTAGTGAGCCTGGTTACCCCCTCTCGGAACCACAGACTTAGAAATCGCCAGCTCATATACAGTGCATAAAATATATTTATATAATATATTTATATATATACCCTTATACACCATTTTAATAAAAAATATCACAAAATTCTTCTAAGTCCCTCGGGAAGAGTGAAAGACGCGCACGTTCATTTTCAGCGCTCCTAGACCTTCCTATAAGAAGTTAGCCAAAAAGTAGCTTCGAAAAACGCTTAGGTTAAGTTTCAGAGTTGCTTCTAATGTACCAAAGCTGGACTTAGACATAATTTGACTCTCACAACATTATGGCTGGTTGGAGACAGTCCGAACCACAAGTACCGGGTCCATGGTTCTGGGCGTATACTGGGGGGGACGGGGACGACTCCCATTAACCCCTGACTATACCGGGGATACGCTTATCACAATGCCTTTCTGGTCTGTGCTGAAGCAGGGCATTCTGGCAGCCAAGTGGCTTGACCTTTATTAGTGAGCCTGGTTACCCCCTCTCGGAACCACAGACTTAGAAATCGCCAGCTCATATACAGTGCATAAATATATTTATATATATACCCTTATACACCATTTTAATAAAAAATATCACAAAATTCTTCTAAGTCCCTCGGGAAGAGTGAAAGACGCGCACGTTCATTTTCAGCGCTCCCAGACCTTCCTATAAGAAGTTAGCCAAAAAGTAGCTTCGAAAAACGCTTAGGTTAAGTTTCAGAGTTGCTTCTAATGTACCAAAGCTGGACTTAGACATCATTTCACTCTCACAACATTATGGCTGGTTGGAGACAGTCCGAACCACAAGTACCGGGTCGATGGTTCTGGGCGTATACTGGGGGGACGGGGACGACTCCCATTAACCCCTGACTATACCGGGGATACGCTTATCACAATGCCTTTCTGGTCTGTGCTGAAGCAGGGCATTCTGGCAGCCAAGTGGCTTGACCTTTATTAGTGAGCCTGGTTACCCCCTCTCGGAACCACAGACTTAGAAATTGCCAGCTCATATACAGTGCATAAAATATATTTATATAATATATTTATATATATACCCTTATACACCATTTTAATAAAAAATATCACAAAATTCTTCTAAGTCCCTCGGGAAGAGTGAAAGACGCGCACGTTCATCTTCAGCGCTCCCAGACCTTCCTATAAGAAGTTAGCCAAAAAGTAGCTTCGAAAAACGCTTAGGTTAAGTTTCAGAGTTGCTTCTAATGTACCAAAGCTGGACTTAGACATAATTTCACTCTCACAACATTATGGCTGGTTGGAGACAGTCCGAACCACAAGTACCGGGTCCATGGTTCTGGGCGTATACTGGGGGGGACGGGGACGACTCCCATTAACCCCTGACTATACCGGGGATACGCTTATCACAATGCCTTTCTGGTCTGTGCTGAAGCAGGGCATTCTGGCAGCCAAGTGGCTTGACCTTTATTAGTGAGCCTGGTTACCCCCTCTCGGAACCACAGACTTAGAAATCGCCAGCTCATATACAGTGCATAAATATATTTATATATATACCCTTATACACCATTTTAATAAAAAATATCACAAAATTCTTCTAAGTCCCTCGGGAAGAGTGAAAGACGCGCACGTTCATTTTCAGCGCTCCTAGACCTTCTTATAAGAAGTTAGCCAAAAAGTAGCTTCGAAAAACGCTTAGGTTAAGTTTCAGAGTTGCTTCTAATGTACCAAAGCTGGACTTAGACATAATTTCTCTCTCACAACATTATGGCTGGTTGGAGACAGTCCGAACCACAAGTACTGGGTCGATGGTTCTGGGCGTATACTGGGGGGACGGGGACGACTCCCATTAACCCCTGACTATACCGGGGATACGCTTATCACAATGCCTTTCTGGTCTGTGCTGAAGCAGGGCATTCTGGCAGCCAAGTGGCTTGACCTTTATTAGTGAGCCTGGTTACCCCCTCTCGGAACCACAGACTTAGAAATCGCCAGCTCATATACAGTGCATAAAATATATTTCTATATATACCCTTATACACCATTTTAATAAAAAATATCACAAAATTCTTCTAAGTCCCTCGGGAAGAGTGAAAGACGCGCACGTTCATTTTCAGCGCTCCTAGACCTTCCTATAAGAAGTTAGCCAAAAAGTAGCTTCGAAAAACGCTTAGGTTAAGTTTCAGAGTTGCTTCTAATGTACCAAAGCTGGACTTAGACATAATTTCACTCTCACAACATTATGGCTGGTTGGAGACAGTCCGAACCACAAGTACCGGGTCGATGGTTCTGGGCGTATACTGGGGGGACGGGGACGACTCCCATTAACCCCTGACTATACCGGGGATAAGCTTATCACAATGCCTTTCTGGTCTGTGCTGAAGCAGGGCATTCTGGCAGCCAAGTGGCTTGACCTTTATTAGTGAGCCTGGTTACCCCCTCTCGGAACCACAGACTTAGAAATCGCCAGCTCATATACAGTGCATAAAATATATTTATATAATATATTTATATATATACCCTTATACACCATTTTAATAAAAAATATCACAAAATTCTTCTAAGTCCCTCGGGAAGAGTGAAAGACGCGCACGTTCATTTTCAGCGCTCCTAGACCTTCCTATAAGAAGTTAGCCAAAAAGTAAGTAGCTTCGAAAAACGCTTAGGTTAAGTTTCAGAGTTGCTTCTAATGTACCAAAGCTGGACTTAGACATAATTTCACTCTCACAACATTATGGCTGGTTGGAGACAGTCCGAAGCACAAGTACCGGGTCCATGGTTCTGGCCGTATACTGGGGGGACGGGGGCGACTTCCTTTAACCCCTGACTATACCGGGGATACGCTTATCACAATGCCTTTCTGGTCTGTGCTGAAGCAGGGCATTCTGGAAACCAAGTGGCTTGACCTTTATTAGTGAGCCTGGTTACCCCCTCTCGGAACCACAGACTGAGAAATCGCCAGCTCATATACAGTGCATAAAATAAATTTATATATATACCCTTATACACCATTTTAATAAAAAATATCACAAAATTCTTCTAAGTCCCTCGGGAAGAGTGAAAGACGCGCACGTTCATTTTCAGCGCTCCTAGACCTTCCTATAAGAAGTTAGCCAAAAAGTAGCTTCGAAAAACGCTTAGGTTAAGTTTCAGAGTTGCTTCTAATGTACCAAAGCTGGACTTAGACATAATTTCACTCTCACAACATTATGGCTGGTTGGAGACAGTCCGAACCACAAGTACCGGGTCGATGGTTCTGGGCGTATACTGGGGGGACGGGGACGACTCCCATTAACCCCTGACTATACCGGGGATACGCTTATCACAATGCCTTTCTGGTCTGTGCTGAAGCAGGGCATTCTGGCAGCCAAGTGGCTTGACCTTTATTAGTGAGCCTGGTTACCCCCTCTCGGAACCACAGACTTAGAAATCGCCAGCTCATATACAGTGCATAAAATATATTTATATAATATATTTATATATATACCCTTATACACCATTTTAATAAAAAATATCACAAAATTCTTCTAAGTCCCTCGGGAAGAGTGAAAGACGCGCACGTTCATTTTCAGCGCTCCTAGACCTTCCTATAAGAAGTTAGCCAAAAAGTAGCTTCGAAAAACGCTTAGGTTAAGTTTCAGAGTTGCTTCTAATGTACCAAAGCTGGACTTAGACATAATTTGACTCTCACAACATTATGGCTGGTTGGAGACAGTCCGAACCACAAGTACCGGGTCCATGGTTCTGGGCGTATACTGGGGGGGACGGGGACGACTCCCATTAACCCCTGACTATACCGGGGATACGCTTATCACAATGCCTTTCTGGTCTGTGCTGAAGCAGGGCATTCTGGCAGCCAAGTGGCTTGACCTTTATTAGTGAGCCTGGTTACCCCCTCTCGGAACCACAGACTTAGAAATCGCCAGCTCATATACAGTGCATAAAATATATTTATATAATATATTTATATATATACCCTTATACACCATTTTAATAAAAAATATCACAAAATTCTTCTAAGTCCCTCGGGAAGAGTGAAAGACGCGCACGTTCATTTTCAGCGCTCCCAGACCTTCCTATAAGAAGTTAGCCAAAAAGTAGCTTCGAAAAACGCTTAGGTTAAGTTTCAGAGTTGCTTCTAATGTACCAAAGCTGGACTTAGACATCATTTCACTCTCACAACATTATGGCTGGTTGGAGACAGTCCGAACCACAAGTACCGGGTCGATGGTTCTGGGCGTATACTGGGGGGACGGGGACGACTCCCATTAACCCCTGACTATACCGGGGATACGCTTATCACAATGCCTTTCTGGTCTGTGCTGAAGCAGGGCATTCTGGCAGCCAAGTGGCTTGACCTTTATTAGTGAGCCTGGTTACCCCCTCTCGGAACCACAGACTTAGAAATTGCCAGCTCATATACAGTGCATAAAATATATTTATATAATATATTTATATATATACCCTTATACACCATTTTAATAAAAAATATCACAAAATTCTTCTAAGTCCCTCGGGAAGAGTGAAAGACGCGCACGTTCATCTTCAGCGCTCCCAGACCTTCCTATAAGAAGTTAGCCAAAAAGTAGCTTCGAAAAACGCTTAGGTTAAGTTTCAGAGTTGCTTCTAATGTACCAAAGCTGGACTTAGACATAATTTCACTCTCACAACATTATGGCTGGTTGGAGACAGTCCGAACCACAAGTACCGGGTCCATGGTTCTGGGCGTATACTGGGGGGGACGGGGACGACTCCCATTAACCCCTGACTATACCGGGGATACGCTTATCACAATGCCTTTCTGGTCTGTGCTGAAGCAGGGCATTCTGGCAGCCAAGTGGCTTGACCTTTATTAGTGAGCCTGGTTACCCCCTCTCGGAACCACAGACTTAGAAATCGCCAGCTCATATACAGTGCATAAATATATTTATATATATACCCTTATACACCATTTTAATAAAAAATATCACAAAATTCTTCTAAGTCCCTCGGGAAGAGTGAAAGACGCGCACGTTCATTTTCAGCGCTCCCAGACCTTCCTATAAGAAGTTAGCCAAAAAGTAGCTTCGAAAAACGCTTAGGTTAAGTTTCAGAGTTGCTTCTAATGTACCAAAGCTGGACTTAGACATCATTTCACTCTCACAACATTATGGCTGGTTGGAGACAGTCCGAACCACAAGTACCGGGTCGATGGTTCTGGGCGTATACTGGGGGGACGGGGACGACTCCCATTAACCCCTGACTATACCGGGGATACGCTTATCACAATGCCTTTCTGGTCTGTGCTGAAGCAGGGCATTCTGGCAGCCAAGTGGCTTGACCTTTATTAGTGAGCCTGGTTACCCCCTCTCGGAACCACAGACTTAGAAATTGCCAGCTCATATACAGTGCATAAAATATATTTATAATATATATTTATATATATACCCTTATACACCATTTTAATAAAAAATATCACAAAATTCTTCTAAGTCCCTCGGGAAGAGTGAAAGACGCGCACGTTCATCTTCAGCGCTCCCAGACCTTCCTATAAGAAGTTAGCCAAAAAGTAGCTTCGAAAAACGCTTAGGTTAAGTTTCAGAGTTGCTTCTAATGTACCAAAGCTGGACTTAGACATAATTTCACTCTCACAACATTATGGCTGGTTGGAGACAGTCCGAACCACAAGTACCGGGTCCATGGTTCTGGGCGTATACTGGGGGGGACGGGGACGACTCCCATTAACCCCTGACTATACCGGGGATACGCTTATCACAATGCCTTTCTGGTCTGTGCTGAAGCAGGGCATTCTGGCAGCCAAGTGGCTTGACCTTTATTAGTGAGCCTGGTTACCCCCTCTCGGAACCACAGACTTAGAAATCGCCAGCTCATATACAGTGCATAAATATATTTATATATATACCCTTATACACCATTTTAATAAAAAATATCACAAAATTCTTCTAAGTCCCTCGGGAAGAGTGAAAGACGCGCACGTTCATTTTCAGCGCTCCTAGACCTTCTTATAAGAAGTTAGCCAAAAAGTAGCTTCGAAAAACGCTTAGGTTAAGTTTCAGAGTTGCTTCTAATGTACCAAAGCTGGACTTAGACATAATTTCTCTCTCACAACATTATGGCTGGTTGGAGACAGTCCGAACCACAAGTACTGGGTCGATGGTTCTGGGCGTATACTGGGGGGACGGGGACGACTCCCATTAACCCCTGACTATACCGGGGATACGCTTATCACAATGCCTTTCTGGTCTGTGCTGAAGCAGGGCATTCTGGCAGCCAAGTGGCTTGACCTTTATTAGTGAGCCTGGTTACCCCCTCTCGGAACCACAGACTTAGAAATCGCCAGCTCATATACAGTGCATAAAATATATTTCTATATATACCCTTATACACCATTTTAATAAAAAATATCACAAAATTCTTCTAAGTCCCTCGGGAAGAGTGAAAGACGCGCACGTTCATTTTCAGCGCTCCTAGACCTTCCTATAAGAAGTTAGCCAAAAAGTAGCTTCGAAAAACGCTTAGGTTAAGTTTCAGAGTTGCTTCTAATGTACCAAAGCTGGACTTAGACATAATTTCACTCTCACAACATTATGGCTGGTTGGAGACAGTCCGAACCACAAGTACCGGGTCGATGGTTCTGGGCGTATACTGGGGGGACGGGGACGACTCCCATTAACCCCTGACTATACCGGGGATAAGCTTATCACAATGCCTTTCTGGTCTGTGCTGAAGCAGGGCATTCTGGCAGCCAAGTGGCTTGACCTTTATTAGTGAGCCTGGTTACCCCCTCTCGGAACCACAGACTTAGAAATCGCCAGCTCATATACAGTGCATAAAATATATTTATATAATATATTTATATATATACCCTTATACACCATTTTAATAAAAAATATCACAAAATTCTTCTAAGTCCCTCGGGAAGAGTGAAAGACGCGCACGTTCATTTTCAGCGCTCCTAGACCTTCCTATAAGAAGTTAGCCAAAAAGTAGCTTCGAAAAACGCTTAGGTTAAGTTTCAGAGTTGCTTCTAATGTACCAAAGCTGGACTTAGACATAATTTGACTCTCACAACATTATGGCTGGTTGGAGACAGTCCGAACCACAAGTACCGGGTCGATGGTTCTGGGCGTATACTGGGGGGACGGGGACGACTCCCATTAACCCCTGACTATACCGGGGATAAGCTTATCACAATGCCTTTCTGGTCTGTGCTGAAGCAGGGCATTCTGGCAGCCAAGTGGCTTGACCTTTATTAGTGAGCCTGGTTAACCCCTCTCGGAACCACAGACTTAGAAATCGCCAGCTCATATACAGTGCATAAAATATATTTATATAATATATTTATATATATACCCTTATACACCATTTTAATAAAAAATATCACAAAATTCTTCTAAGTCTCTCGGGAAGAGTGAAAGACGCGCACGTTCATTTTCAGCGCTCCTAGACCTTCCTATAAGAAGTTAGCCAAAAAGTAGCTTCGAAAAACGCTTAGGTTAAGTTTCAGAGTTACTTCTAATGTACCAAAGCTGGACTTAGACATCATTTCACTCTCACAACATTATGGCTGGTTGGAGACAGTCCGAACCACAAGTACCGGGTCGATGGTTCTGGGCGTATACTGGGGGGACGGGGACGACTCCCATTAACCCCTGACTATACCGGGGATACGCTTATCACAATGCCTTTCTGGTCTGTGCTGAAGCAGGGCATTCTGGCAGCCAAGTGGCTTGACCTTTATTAGTGAGCCTGGTTACCCCCTCTCGGAACCACAGACTTAGAAATCGCCAGCTCATATACAGTGCATAAAATATATTTATATAATATATTTATATATATACCCTTATACACCATTTTAATAAAAAATATCACAAAATTCTTCTAAGTCCCTCGGGAAGAGTGAAAGACGCGCACGTTCATTTTCAGCGCTCCCAGACCTTCCTATAAGAAGTTAGCCAAAAAGTAGCTTCGAAAAACGCTTAGGTTAAGTTTCAGAGTTGCTTCTAATGTACCAAAGCTGGACTTAGACATAATTTCACTCTCACAACATTATGGCTGGTTGGAGACAGTCCGAACCACAAGTACCGGGTCCATGGTTCTGGGCGTATACTGGGGGGGACGGGGACGACTCCCATTAACCCCTGACTATACCGGGGATACGCTTATCACAATGCCTTTCTGGTCTGTGCTGAAGCAGGGCATTCTGGCAGCCAAGTGGCTTGACCTTTATTAGTGAGCCTGGTTACCCCCTCTCGGAACCACAGACTTAGAAATCGCCAGCTCATATACAGTGCATAAATATATTTATATATATACCCTTATACACCATTTTAATAAAAAAAATCACAAAATTCTTCTAAGTCCCTCGGGAAGAGTGA
This sequence comes from Ascaphus truei, assembly GCF_040206685.1. Taxonomy (NCBI): domain Eukaryota; kingdom Metazoa; phylum Chordata; class Amphibia; order Anura; family Ascaphidae; genus Ascaphus; species Ascaphus truei. The sequence continues at coordinate 290,869,355 of NC_134483.1, read as the reverse complement.
AAGACGCGCACGTTCATTTTCAGCGCTCCTAGACCTTCTTATAAGAAGTTAGCCAAAAAGTAGCTTCGAAAAACGCTTAGGTTAAGTTTCAGAGTTGCTTCTAATGTACCAAAGCTGGACTTAGACATAATTTCACTCTCACAACATTATGGCTGGTTGGAGACAGTCCGAACCACAAGTACTGGGTCGATGGTTCTGGGCGTATACTGGGGGGACGGGGACGACTCCCATTAACCCCTGACTATACCGGGGATACGCTTATCACAATGCCTTTCTGGTCTGTGCTGAAGCAGGGCATTCTGGCAGCCATGTGGCTTGACCTTTATTAGTGAGCCTGGTTACCCCCTCTCGGAACCACAGACTTAGAAATCGCCAGCTCATATACAGTGCATAAAATATATTTCTATATATACCCTTATACACCATTTTAATAAAAAATATCACAAAATTCTTCTAAGTCCCTCGGGAAGAGTGAAAGACGCGCACGTTCATTTTCAGCGCTCCTAGACCTTCCTATAAGAAGTTAGCCAAAAAGTAGCTTCGAAAAACGCTTAGGTTAAGTTTCAGAGTTGCTTCTAATGTACCAAAGCTGGACTTAGACATAATTTCACTCTCACAACATTATGGCTGGTTGGAGACAGTCCGAACCACAAGTACCGGGTCCATGGTTCTGGGCGTATACTGGGGGGGACGGGGACGACTCCCATTAACCCCTGACTATACCGGGGATACGCTTATCACAATGCCTTTCTGGTCTGTGCTGAAGCAGGGCATTCTGGCAGCCAAGTGGCTTGACCTTTATTAGTGAGCCTGGTTACCCCCTCTCGGAACCACAGACTTAGAAATCGCCAGCTCATATACAGTGCATAAAATATATTTATATAATATATTTATATATATACCCTTATACACCATTTTAATAAAAAATATCACAAAATTCTTCTAAGTCCCTCGGGAAGAGTGAAAGACGCGCACGTTCATTTTCAGCGCTCCCAGACCTTCCTATAAGAAGTTAGCCAAAAAGTAGCTTCGAAAAACGCTTAGGTTAAGTTTCAGAGTTGCTTCTAATGTACCAAAGCTGGACTTAGACATAATTTCACTCTCACAACATTATGGCTGGTTGGAGACAGTCCGAACCACAAGTACTGGGTCGATGGTTCTGGGCGTATACTGGGGGGACGGGGACGACTCCCATTAACCCCTGACTATACCGGGGATACGCTTATCACAATGCCTTTCTGGTCTGTGCTGAAGCAGGGCATTCTGGCAGCCATGTGGCTTGACCTTTATTAGTGAGCCTGGTTACCCCCTCTCGGAACCACAGACTTAGAAATCGCCAGCTCATATACAGTGCATAAAATATATTTCTATATATACCCTTATACACCATTTTAATAAAAAATATCACAAAATTCTTCTAAGTCCCTCGGGAAGAGTGAAAGACGCGCACGTTCATTTTCAGCGCTCCTAGACCTTCCTATAAGAAGTTAGCCAAAAAGTAGCTTCGAAAAACGCTTAGGTTAAGTTTCAGAGTTGCTTCTAATGTACCAAAGCTGGACTTAGACATAATTTCACTCTCACAACATTATGGCTGGTTGGAGACAGTCCGAACCACAAGTACTGGGTCGATGGTTCTGGGCGTATACTGGGGGGACGGGGACGACTCCCATTAACCCCTGACTATACCGGGGATACGCTTATCACAATGCCTTTCTGGTCTGTGCTGAAGCAGGGCATTCTGGCAGCCAAGTGGCTTGACCTTTATTAGTGAGCCTGGTTACCCCCTCTCGGAACCACAGACTTAGAAATCGCCAGCTCATATACAGTGCATAAAATATATTTATATAATATATTTATATATATACCCTTATACACCATTTTAATAAAAAATATCACAAAATTCTTCTAAGTCCCTAGGGAAGAGTGAAAGACGCGCACGTTCATTTTCAGCGCTCCTAGACCTTCCTATAAGAAGTTAGCCAAAAAGTAGCTTCGAAAAACGCTTAGGTTAAGTTTCAGAGTTGCTTCTAATGTACCAAAGCTGGACTTAGACATAATTTCACTCTCACAACATTATGGCTGGTTGGAGACAGTCCGAACCACAAGTACCGGGTCGATGGTTCTGGGCGTATACTGGGGGGACGGGGACGACTCCCATTAACCCCTGACTATACCGGGGATAAGCTTATCACAATGCTTTTCTGGTCTGTGCTGAAGCAGGGCATTCTGGCAGCCAAGTGGCTTGACCTTTATTAGTGAGCCTGGTTACCCCCTCTCGGAACCACAGACTTAGAAATCGCCAGCTCATATACAGTGCATAAAATATATTTATATAATATATTTATATATATACCCTTATACACCATTTTAATAAAAAATATCACAAAATTCTTCTAAGTCCCTCGGGAAGAGTGAAAGACGCGCACGTTCATTTTCAGCGCTCCTAGACCTTCCTATAAGAAGTTAGCCAAAAAGTAGCTTCGAAAAACGCTTAGGTTAAGTTTCAGAGTTGCTTCTAATGTACCAAAGCTGGACTTAGACATAATTTCACTCTCACAACATTATGGCTGGTTGGAGACAGTCCGAACCACAAGTACCGGGTCGATGGTTCTGGGCGTATACTGGGGGGACGGGGACGACTCCCATTAACCCCTGACTATACCGGGGATAAGCTTATCACAATGCCTTTCTGGTCTGTGCTGAAGCAGGGCATTCTGGCAGCCAAGTGGCTTGACCTTTATTAGTGAGCCTGGTTACCCCCTCTCGGAACCACAGACTTAGAAATCGCCAGCTCATATACAGTGCATAAAATATATTTATATAATATATTTATATATATACCCTTATACACCATTTAATAAAAAATATCACAAAATTCTTCTAAGTCCCTCGGGAAGAGTGAAAGACGCGCACGTTCATTTTCAGCGCTCCCAGACCTTCCTATAAGAAGTTAGCCAAAAAGTAGCTTCGAAAAACGCTTAGGTTAAGTTTCAGAGTTGCTTCTAATGTACCAAAGCTGGACTTAGACATAATTTCACTCTCACAACATTATGGCTGGTTGGAGACAGTCCGAACCACAAGTACCGGGTCCATGGTTCTGGCCGTATACTGGGGGGACGGGGGCGACTCCCATTAACCCCTGACTATACCGGGGATACGCTTATCACAATGCCTTTCTGGTCTGTGCTGAAGCAGGGCATTCTGGAAACCAAGTGGCTTGACCTTTATTAGTGAGCCTGGTTACCCCCTCTCGGAACCACAGACTTAGAAATCGCCAGCTCATATACAGTGCATAAAATATATTTATATATATACCCTTATACACCATTTTAATAAAAAATATCACAAAATTCTTCTAAGTCCCTCGGGAAGAGTGAAAGACGCGCACGTTCATTTTCAGCGCTCCTAGACCTTCCTATAAGAAGTTAGCCAAAAAGTAGCTTCGAAAAACGCTTAGGTTAAGTTTCAGAGTTGCTTCTAATGTACCAAAGCTGGACTTAGACATAATTTCACTCTCACAACATTATGGCTGGTTGGAGACAGTCCGAACCACAAGTACCGGGTCGATGGTTCTGGGCGTATACTGGGGGGACGGGGACGACTCCCATTAACCCCTGACTATACCGGGGATACGCTTATCACAATGCCTTTCTGGTCTGTGCTGAAGCAGGGCATTCTGGCAGCCAAGTGGCTTGACCTTTATTAGTGAGCCTGGTTACCCCCTCTCGGAACCACAGACTTAGAAATCGCCAGCTCATATACAGTGCATAAAATATATTTATATAATATATTTATATATATACCCTTATACACCATTTTAATAAAAAATATCACAAAATGCTTCTAAGTACCTCGGGAAGAGTGAAAGACGCGCACGTTCATTTTCAGCGCTCCTAGACCTTCCTATAAGAAGTTAGCCAAAAAGTAAGTAGCTTCGAAAAACGCTTAGGTTAAGTTTCAGAGTTGCTTCTAATGTACCAAAGCTGGACTTAGACATAATTTCACTCTCACAACATTATGGCTGGTTGGAGACAGTCCGAACCACAAGTACTGGGTCGATGGTTCTGGGCGTATACTGGGGGGACGGGGACGACTCCCATTAACCCCTGACTATACCGGGGATACGCTTATCACAATGCCTTTCTGGTCTGTGCTGAAGCAGGGCATTCTGGCAGCCAAGTGGCTTGACCTTTATTAGTGAGCCTGGTTACCCCCTCTCGGAACCACAGACTTAGAAATCGCCAGCTCATATACAGTGCATAAAATATATTTCTATATATACCCTTATACACCATTTTAATAAAAAATATCACAAAATTCTTCTAAGTCCCTCGGGAAGAGTGAAAGACGCGCACGTTCATTTTCAGCGCTCCTAGACCTTCCTATAAGAAGTTAGCCAAAAAGTAGCTTCGAAAAACGCTTAGGTTAAGTTTCAGAGTTGCTTCTAATGTACCAAAGCTGGACTTAGACATAATTTCACTCTCACAACATTATGGCTGGTTGGAGACAGTCCGAACCACAAGTACCGGGTCGATGGTTCTGGGCGTATACTGGGGGGACGGGGACGACTCCCATTAACCCCTGACTATACCGGGGATAAGCTTATCACAATGCTTTTCTGGTCTGTGCTGAAGCAGGGCATTCTGGCAGCCAAGTGGCTTGACCTTTATTAGTGAGCCTGGTTACCCCCTCTCGGAACCACAGACTTAGAAATCGCCAGCTCATATACAGTGCATAAAATATATTTATATAATATATTTATATATATACCCTTATACACCATTTTAATAAAAAATATCACAAAATTCTTCTAAGTCCCTCGGGAAGAGTGAAAGACGCGCACGTTCATTTTCAGCGCTCCTAGACCTTCCTATAAGAAGTTAGCCAAAAAGTAGCTTCGAAAAACGCTTAGGTTAAGTTTCAGAGTTGCTTCTAATGTACCAAAGCTGGACTTAGACATAATTTCACTCTCACAACATTATGGCTGGTTGGAGACAGTCCGAACCACAAGTACCGGGTCGATGGTTCTGGGCGTATACTGGGGGGACGGGGACGACTCCCATTAACCCCTGACTATACCGGGGATAAGCTTATCACAATGCCTTTCTGGTCTGTGCTGAAGCAGGGCATTCTGGCAGCCAAGTGGCTTGACCTTTATTAGTGAGCCTGGTTACCCCCTCTCGGAACCACAGACTTAGAAATCGCCAGCTCATATACAGTGCATAAAATATATTTATATAATATATTTATATATATACCCTTATACACCATTTAATAAAAAATATCACAAAATTCTTCTAAGTCCCTCGGGAAGAGTGAAAGACGCGCACGTTCATTTTCAGCGCTCCCAGACCTTCCTATAAGAAGTTAGCCAAAAAGTAGCTTCGAAAAACGCTTAGGTTAAGTTTCAGAGTTGCTTCTAATGTACCAAAGCTGGACTTAGACATAATTTCACTCTCACAACATTATGGCTGGTTGGAGACAGTCCGAACCACAAGTACCGGGTCCATGGTTCTGGCCGTATACTGGGGGGACGGGGGCGACTCCCATTAACCCCTGACTATACCGGGGATACGCTTATCACAATGCCTTTCTGGTCTGTGCTGAAGCAGGGCATTCTGGAAACCAAGTGGCTTGACCTTTATTAGTGAGCCTGGTTACCCCCTCTCGGAACCACAGACTTAGAAATCGCCAGCTCATATACAGTGCATAAAATATATTTATATATATACCCTTATACACCATTTTAATAAAAAATATCACAAAATTCTTCTAAGTCCCTGGGGAAGAGTGAAAGACGCGCACGTTCATTTTCAGCGCTCCTAGACCTTCCTATAAGAAGTTAGCCAAAAAGTAGCTTCGAAAAACGCTTAGGTTAAGTTTCAGAGTTGCTTCTAATGTACCAAAGCTGGACTTAGACATAATTTCACTCTCACAACATTATGGCTGGTTGGAGACAGTCCGAACCACAAGTACCGGGTCGATGGTTCTGGGCGTATACTGGGGGGACGGGGACGACTCCCATTAACCCCTGACTATACCGGGGATACGCTTATCACAATGCCTTTCTGGTCTGTGCTGAAGCAGGGCATTCTGGCAGCCAAGTGGCTTGACCTTTATTAGTGAGCCTGGTTACCCCCTCTCGGAACCACAGACTTAGAAATCGCCAGCTCATATACAGTGCATAAAATATATTTATATAATATATTTATATATATACCCTTATACACCATTTTAATAAAAAATATCACAAAATGCTTCTAAGTACCTCGGGAAGAGTGAAAGACGCGCACGTTCATTTTCAGCGCTCCTAGACCTTCCTATAAGAAGTTAGCCAAAAAGTAAGTAGCTTCGAAAAACGCTTAGGTTAAGTTTCAGAGTTGCTTCTAATGTACCAAAGCTGGACTTAGACATAATTTCACTCTCACAACATTATGGCTGGTTGGAGACAGTCCGAACCACAAGTACTGGGTCGATGGTTCTGGGCGTATACTGGGGGGACGGGGACGACTCCCATTAACCCCTGACTATACCGGGGATACGCTTATCACAATGCCTTTCTGGTCTGTGCTGAAGCAGGGCATTCTGGCAGCCAAGTGGCTTGACCTTTATTAGTGAGCCTGGTTACCCCCTCTCGGAACCACAGACTTAGAAATCGCCAGCTCATATACAGTGCATAAAATATATTTCTATATATACCCTTATACACCATTTTAATAAAAAATATCACAAAATTCTTCTAAGTCCCTCGGGAAGAGTGAAAGACGCGCACGTTCATTTTCAGCGCTCCTAGACCTTCCTATAAGAAGTTAGCCAAAAAGTAGCTTCGAAAAACGCTTAGGTTAAGTTTCAGAGTTGCTTCTAATGTACCAAAGCTGGACTTAGACATAATTTCACTCTCACAACATTATGGCTGGTTGGAGACAGTCCGAACCACAAGTACCGGGTCCATGGTTCTGGGCGTATACTGGGGGGGACGGGGACGACTCCCATTAACCCCTGACTATACCGGGGATACGCTTATCACAATGCCTTTCTGGTCTGTGCTGAAGCAGGGCATTCTGGCAGCCAAGTGGCTTGACCTTTATTAGTGAGCCTGGTTACCCCCTCTCGGAACCACAGACTTAGAAATCGCCAGCTCATATACAGTGCATAAAATATATTTATATAATATATTTATATACTGTATATACCCTTATACACCATTTTAATAAAAAATATCACAAAATTCTTCTAAGTCCCTCGGGAAGAGTGAAAGACGCGCACGTTCATTTTCAGCGCTCCTAGACCTTCCTATAAGAAGTTAGCCAAAAAGTAGCTTCGAAAAACGCTTAGGTTAAGTTTCAGAGTTGCTTCTAATGTACCAAAGCTGGACTTAGACATAATATCACTCTCACAACATTATGGCTGGTTGGAGACAGTCCGAACCACAAGTACCGGGTCGATGGTTCTGGGCGTATACTGGGGGGACGGGGACGACTCCCATTAACCCCTGACTATACCGGGGATAAGCTTATCACAATGCCTTTCTGGTCTGTGCTGAAGCAGGGCATTCTGGCAGCCAAGTGGCTTGACCTTTATTAGTGAGCCTGGTTACCCCCTCTCGGAACCACAGACTTAGAAATCGCCAGCTCATATACAGTGCATAAAATATATTTATATAATATATTTATACATATACCCTTATACACCATTTTAATAAAAAATATCACAAAATTCTTCTAAGTCCCTCGGGAAGAGTGAAAGACGCGCACGTTCATTTTCAGCGCTCCTAGACCTTCCTATAAGAAGTTAGCCAAAAAGTAAGTAGCTTCGAAAAACGCTTAGGTTAAGTTTCAGAGTTGCTTCTAATGTACCAAAGCTGGACTTAGACATAATTTCACTCTCACAACATTATGGCTGGTTGGAGACAGTCCGAACCACAAGTACCGGGTCGATGGTTCTGGGCGTATACTGGGGGGACGGGGACGACTCCCATTAACCCCTGACTATACCGGGGATACGCTTATCACAATGCCTTTCTGGTCTGTGCTGAAGCAGGGCATTCTGGCAGCCAAGTGGCTTGACCTTTATTAGTGAGCCTGGTTACCCCCTCTCGGAACCACAGACTTAGAAATCGCCAGCTCATATACAGTGCATAAAATATATTTATATAATATATTTATATATATACCCTTATACACCATTTTAATAAAAAATATCACAAAATGCTTCTAAGTACCTCGGGAAGAGTGAAAGACGCGCACGTTCATTTTCAGCGCTCCTAGACCTTCCTATAAGAAGTTAGCCAAAAAGTAAGTAGCTTCGAAAAACGCTTAGGTTAAGTTTCAGAGTTGCTTCTAATGTACCAAAGCTGGACTTAGACATAATTTCACTCTCACAACATTATGGCTGGTTGGAGACAGTCCGAACCACAAGTACTGGGTCGATGGTTCTGGGCGTATACTGGGGGGACGGGGACGACTCCCATTAACCCCTGACTATACCGGGGATACGCTTATCACAATGCCTTTCTGGTCTGTGCTGAAGCAGGGCATTCTGGCAGCCAAGTGGCTTGACCTTTATTAGTGAGCCTGGTTACCCCCTCTCGGAACCACAGACTTAGAAATCGCCAGCTCATATACAGTGCATAAAATATATTTCTATATATACCCTTATACACCATTTTAATAAAAAATATCACAAAATTCTTCTAAGTCCCTCGGGAAGAGTGAAAGACGCGCACGTTCATTTTCAGCGCTCCTAGACCTTCCTATAAGAAGTTAGCCAAAAAGTAGCTTCGAAAAACGCTTAGGTTAAGTTTCAGAGTTGCTTCTAATGTACCAAAGCTGGACTTAGACATAATTTCACTCTCACAACATTATGGCTGGTTGGAGACAGTCCGAACCACAAGTACCGGGTCCATGGTTCTGGGCGTATACTGGGGGGGACGGGGACGACTCCCATTAACCCCTGACTATACCGGGGATACGCTTATCACAATGCCTTTCTGGTCTGTGCTGAAGCAGGGCATTCTGGCAGCCAAGTGGCTTGACCTTTATTAGTGAGCCTGGTTACCCCCTCTCGGAACCACAGACTTAGAAATCGCCAGCTCATATACAGTGCATAAAATATATTTATATAATATATTTATATACTGTATATACCCTTATACACCATTTTAATAAAAAATATCACAAAATTCTTCTAAGTCCCTCGGGAAGAGTGAAAGACGCGCACGTTCATTTTCAGCGCTCCTAGACCTTCCTATAAGAAGTTAGCCAAAAAGTAGCTTCGAAAAACGCTTAGGTTAAGTTTCAGAGTTGCTTCTAATGTACCAAAGCTGGACTTAGACATAATATCACTCTCACAACATTATGGCTGGTTGGAGACAGTCCGAACCACAAGTACCGGGTCGATGGTTCTGGGCGTATACTGGGGGGACGGGGACGACTCCCATTAACCCCTGACTATACCGGGGATAAGCTTATCACAATGCCTTTCTGGTCTGTGCTGAAGCAGGGCATTCTGGCAGCCAAGTGGCTTGACCTTTATTAGTGAGCCTGGTTACCCCCTCTCGGAACCACAGACTTAGAAATCGCCAGCTCATATACAGTGCATAAAATATATTTATATAATATATTTATACATATACCCTTATACACCATTTTAATAAAAAATATCACAAAATTCTTCTAAGTCCCTCGGGAAGAGTGAAAGACGCGCACGTTCATTTTCAGCGCTCCTAGACCTTCCTATAAGAAGTTAGCCAAAAAGTAAGTAGCTTCGAAAAACGCTTAGGTTAAGTTTCAGAGTTGCTTCTAATGTACCAAAGCTGGACTTAGACATAATTTCACTCTCACAACATTATGGCTGGTTGGAGACAGTCCGAACCACAAGTACTGGGTCGATGGTTCTGGGCGTATACTGGGGGGACGGGGACGACTGCCATTAACCCCTGACTATACCGGGGATACGCTTATCACAATGCCTTTCTGGTCTGTGCTGAAGCAGGGCATTCTGGCAGCCAAGTGGCTTGACCTTTATTAGTGAGCCTGGTTACCCCCTCTCGGAACCACAGACTTAGAAATCGCCAGCTCATATACAGTGCATAAAATATATTTCTATATATACCCTTATACACCATTTTAATAAAAAATATCACAAAATTCTTCTATGTCCCTCGGGAAGAGTGAAAGACGCGCACATTCATTTTCAGCGCTCCTAGACCTTCCTATAAGAAGTTAGCCAAAAAGTAGCTTCGAAAAACGCTTAGGTTAAGTTTCAGAGTTGCTTCTAATGTACCAAAGCTGGACTTAGACATAATTTCACTCTCACAACATTATGGCTGGTTGGAGACAGTCCGAACCACAAGTACCGGGTCCATGGTTCTGGGCGTATACTGGGGGGGACGGGGACGACTCCCATTAACCCCTGACTATACCGGGGATACGCTTATCACAATGCCTTTCTGGTCTGTGCTGAAGCAGGGCATTCTGGCAGCCAAGTGGCTTGACCTTTATTAGTGAGCCTGGTTACCCCCTCTCGGAACCACAGACTTAGAAATCGCCAGCTCATATACAGTGCATAAAATATATTTATATAATATATTTATATACTGTATATACCCTTATACACCATTTTAATAAAAAATATCACAAAATTCTTCTAAGTCCCTCGGGAAGAGTGAAAGACGCGCACGTTCATTTTCAGCGCTCCTAGACCTTCCTATAAGAAGTTAGCCAAAAAGTAGCTTCGAAAAACGCTTAGGTTAAGTTTCAGAGTTGCTTCTAATGTACCAAAGCTGGACTTAGACATAATTTCACTCTCACAACATTATGGCTGGTTGGAGACAGTCCGAACCACAAGTACCGGGTCGATGGTTCTGGGCGTATACTGGGGGGACGGGGACGACTCCCATTAACCCCTGACTATACCGGGGATAAGCTTATCACAATGCCTTTCTGGTCTGTGCTGAAGCAGGGCATTCTGGCAGCCAAGTGGCTTGACCTTTATTAGTGAGCCTGGTTACCCCCTCTCGGAACCACAGACTTAGAAATCGCCAGCTCATATACAGTGCATAAAATATATTTATATAATATATTTATATATATACCCTTATACACCATTTTAATAAAAAATATCACAAAATTCTTCTAAGTCCCTCGGGAAGAGTGAAAGACGCGCACGTTCATTTTCAGCGCTCCTAGACCTTCCTATAAGAAGTTAGCCAAAAAGTAAGTAGCTTCGAAAAACGCTTAGGTTAAGTTTCAGAGTTGCTTCTAATGTACCAAAGCTGGACTTAGACATAATTTCACTCTCACAACATTATGGCTGGTTGGAGACAGTCCGAACCACAAGTACTGGGTCGATGGTTCTGGGCGTATACTGGGGGGACGGGGACGACTCCCATTAACCCCTGACTATACCGGGGATACGCTTATCACAATGCCTTTCTGGTCTGTGCTGAAGCAGGGCATTCTGGCAGCCAAGTGGCTTGACCTTTATTAGTGAGCCTGGTTACCCCCTCTCGGAACCACAGACTTAGAAATCGCCAGCTCATATACAGTGCATAAAATATATTTCTATATATACCCTTATACACCATTTTAATAAAAAATATCACAAAATTCTTCTAAGTCCCTCGGGAAGAGTGAAAGACGCGCACGTTCATTTTCAGCGCTCCTAGACCTTCCTATAAGAAGTTAGCCAAAAAGTAGCTTCGAAAAACGCTTAGGTTAAGTTTCAGAGTTGCTTCTAATGTACCAAAGCTGGACTTAGACATAATTTCACTCTCACAACATTATGGCTGGTTGGAGACAGTCCGAACCACAAGTACCGGGTCCATGGTTCTGGGCGTATACTGGGGGGGACGGGGACGACTCCCATTAACCCCTGACTATACCGGGGATACGCTTATCACAATGCCTTTCTGGTCTGTGCTGAAGCAGGGCATTCTGGCAGCCAAGTGGCTTGACCTTTATTAGTGAGCCTGGTTACCCCCTCTCGGAACCACAGACTTAGAAATCGCCAGCTCATATACAGTGCATAAAATATATTTATATAATATATTTATATACTGTATATACCCTTATACACCATTTTAATAAAAAATATCACAAAATTCTTCTAAGTCCCTCGGGAAGAGTGAAAGACGCGCACGTTCATTTTCAGCGCTCCTAGACCTTCCTATAAGAAGTTAGCCAAAAAGTAGCTTCGAAAAACGCTTAGGTTAAGTTTCAGAGTTGCTTCTAATGTACCAAAGCTGGACTTAGACATAATATCACTCTCACAACATTATGGCTGGTTGGAGACAGTCCGAACCACAAGTACCGGGTCGATGGTTCTGGGCGTATACTGGGGGGACGGGGACGACTCCCATTAACCCCTGACTATACCGGGGATAAGCTTATCACAATGCCTTTCTGGTCTGTGCTGAAGCAGGGCATTCTGGCAGCCAAGTGGCTTGACCTTTATTAGTGAGCCTGGTTACCCCCTCTCGGAACCACAGACTTAGAAATCGCCAGCTCATATACAGTGCATAAAATATATTTATATAATATATTTATACATATACCCTTATACACCATTTTAATAAAAAATATCACAAAATTCTTCTAAGTCCCTCGGGAAGAGTGAAAGACGCGCACGTTCATTTTCAGCGCTCCTAGACCTTCCTATAAGAAGTTAGCCAAAAAGTAAGTAGCTTCGAAAAACGCTTAGGTTAAGTTTCAGAGTTGCTTCTAATGTACCAAAGCTGGACTTAGACATAATTTCACTCTCACAACATTATGGCTGGTTGGAGACAGTCCGAACCACAAGTACTGGGTCGATGGTTCTGGGCGTATACTGGGGGGACGGGGACGACTGCCATTAACCCCTGACTATACCGGGGATACGCTTATCACAATGCCTTTCTGGTCTGTGCTGAAGCAGGGCATTCTGGCAGCCAAGTGGCTTGACCTTTATTAGTGAGCCTGGTTACCCCCTCTCGGAACCACAGACTTAGAAATCGCCAGCTCATATACAGTGCATAAAATATATTTCTATATATACCCTTATACACCATTTTAATAAAAAATATCACAAAATTCTTCTATGTCCCTCGGGAAGAGTGAAAGACGCGCACATTCATTTTCAGCGCTCCTAGACCTTCCTATAAGAAGTTAGCCAAAAAGTAGCTTCGAAAAACGCTTAGGTTAAGTTTCAGAGTTGCTTCTAATGTACCAAAGCTGGACTTAGACATAATTTCACTCTCACAACATTATGGCTGGTTGGAGACAGTCCGAACCACAAGTACCGGGTCCATGGTTCTGGGCGTATACTGGGGGGGACGGGGACGACTCCCATTAACCCCTGACTATACCGGGGATACGCTTATCACAATGCCTTTCTGGTCTGTGCTGAAGCAGGGCATTCTGGCAGCCAAGTGGCTTGACCTTTATTAGTGAGCCTGGTTACCCCCTCTCGGAACCACAGACTTAGAAATCGCCAGCTCATATACAGTGCATAAAATATATTTATATAATATATTTATATACTGTATATACCCTTATACACCATTTTAATAAAAAATATCACAAAATTCTTCTAAGTCCCTCGGGAAGAGTGAAAGACGCGCACGTTCATTTTCAGCGCTCCTAGACCTTCCTATAAGAAGTTAGCCAAAAAGTAGCTTCGAAAAACGCTTAGGTTAAGTTTCAGAGTTGCTTCTAATGTACCAAAGCTGGACTTAGACATAATTTCACTCTCACAACATTATGGCTGGTTGGAGACAGTCCGAACCACAAGTACCGGGTCGATGGTTCTGGGCGTATACTGGGGGGACGGGGACGACTCCCATTAACCCCTGACTATACCGGGGATAAGCTTATCACAATGCCTTTCTGGTCTGTGCTGAAGCAGGGCATTCTGGCAGCCAAGTGGCTTGACCTTTATTAGTGAGCCTGGTTACCCCCTCTCGGAACCACAGACTTAGAAATCGCCAGCTCATATACAGTGCATAAAATATATTTATATAATATATTTATATATATACCCTTATACACCATTTTAATAAAAAATATCACAAAATTCTTCTAAGTCCCTCGGGAAGAGTGAAAGACGCGCACGTTCATTTTCAGCGCTCCTAGACCTTCCTATAAGAAGTTAGCCAAAAAGTAAGTAGCTTCGAAAAACGCTTAGGTTAAGTTTCAGAGTTGCTTCTAATGTACCAAAGCTGGACTTTGACATAATTTCACTCTCACAACATTATGGCTGGTTGGAGACAGTCCGAAGCACAAGTACCGGGTCCATGGTTCTGGCCGTATACTGGGGGGACGGGGACGACTCCCATTAACCCCTGACTATACCGGGGATACGCTTATCACAATGCCTTTCTGGTCTGTGCTGAAGCAGGGCATTCTGGAAACCAAGTGGCTTGACCTTTATTAGTGAGCCTGGTTACCCCCTCTCGGAACCACAGACTTAGAAATCGCCAGCTCATATACAGTGCATAAAATAAATTTATATATATACCCTTATACACCATTTTAATAAAAAATATCACAAAATTCTTCTAAGTCCCTCGGGAAGAGTGAAAGACGCGCACGTTCATTTTCAGCGCTCCTAGACCTTCCTATAAGAAGTTAGCCAAAAAGTAGCTTCGAAAAACGCTTAGGTTAAGTTTCAGAGTTGCTTCTAATGTACCAAAGCTGGACTTAGACATAATTTCACTCTCACAACATTATGGCTGGTTGGAGACAGTCCGAACCACAAGTACCGGGTCCATGGTTCTGGGCGTATACTGGGGGGGACGGGGACGACTCCCATTAACCCCTGACTATACCGGGGATACGCTTATCACAATGCCTTTCTGGTCTGTGCTGAAGCAGGGCATTCTGGCAGCCAAGTGGCTTGACCTTTATTAGTGAGCCTGGTTACCCCCTCTCGGAACCACAGACTTAGAAATCGCCAGCTCATATACAGTGCATAAAATATATTTATATAATATATTTATATATATACCCTTATACACCATTTTAATAAAAAATATCACAAAATTCTTCTAAGTCCCTCGGGAAGAGTGAAAGACGCGCACGTTCAATTTCAGCGCTCCTAGACCTTCCTATAAGAAGTTAGCCAAAAAGTAGCTTCGAAAAATGCTTAGGTTAAGTTTCAGAGTTGCTTATAATGTACCAAAGCTGGACTTAGACATAATTTCACTCTCACAACATTATGGCTGGTTGGAGACAGTCCGAACCACAAGTACCGGGTCGATGGTTCTGGGCGTATACTGGGGGGACGGGGACGACTCCCATTAACCCCTGACTATACCGGGGATAAGCTTATCACAATGCCTTTCTGGTCTGTGCTGAAGCAGGGCATTCTGGCAGCCAAGTGGCTTGACCTTTATTAGTGAGCCTGGTTACCCCCTCTCGGAACCACAGACTTAGAAATCGCCAGCTCATATACAGTGCATAAAATATATTTATATAATATATTTATATATATACCCTTATACACCATTTAATAAAAAATATCACAAAATTCTTCTAAGTCCCTCGGGAAGAGTGAAAGACGCGCACGTTCATTTTCAGCGCTCCCAGACCTTCCTATAAGAAGTTAGCCAAAAAGTAGCTTCGAAAAACGCTTAGGTTAAGTTTCAGAGTTGCTTCTAATGTACCAAAGCTGGACTTAGACATAATTTCACTCTCACAACATTATGGCTGGTTGGAGACAGTCCGAACCACAAGTACCGGGTCCATGGTTCTGGCCGTATACTGGGGGGACGGGGGCGACTCCCATTAACCCCTGACTATACCGGGGATACGCTTATCACAATGCCTTTCTGGTCTGTGCTGAAGCAGGGCATTCTGGAAACCAAGTGGCTTGACCTTTATTAGTGAGCCTGGTTACCCCCTCTCGGAACCACAGACTTAGAAATCGCCAGCTCATATACAGTGCATAAAATATATTTATATATATACCCTTATACACCATTTTAATAAAAAATATCACATAATTCTTCTAAGTCCCTCGGGAAGAGTGAAAGACGCGCACGTTCATTTTCAGCGCTCCTAGACCTTCCTATAAGAAGTTAGCCAAAAAGTAGCTTCGAAAAACGCTTAGGTTAAGTTTCAGAGTTGCTTCTAATGTACCAAAGCTGGACTTAGACATAATTTCACTCTCACAACATTATGGCTGGTTGGAGACAGTCCGAACCACAAGTACCGGGTCGATGGTTCTGGGCGTATACTTGGGGGACGGGGACGACTCCCATTAACCCCTGACTATACCGGGGATAAGCTTATCACTATGCCTTTCTGGTCTGTGCTGAAGCAGGGCATTCTGGCAGCCAAGTGGCTTGACCTTTATTAGTGAGCCTGGTTAACCCCTCTCGGAACCACAGACTTAGAAATCGCCAGCTCATATACAGTGCATAAAATATATTTATATAATATATTTATATATATACCCTTATACACCATTTTAATAAAAAATATCACAAAATTCTTCTAAGTCCCTCGGGAAGAGTGAAAGACGCGCACGTTCATTTTCAGCGCTCCTAGACCTTCCTATAAGAAGTTAGCCAAAAAGTAAGTAGCTTCGAAAAACGCTTAGGTTAAGTTTCAGAGTTGCTTCTAATGTACCAAAGCTGGACTTAGACATAATTTCACTCTCACAACATTATGGCTGGTTGGAGACAGTCCGAACCACAAGTACTGGGTCGATGGTTCTGGGCGTATACTGGGGGGACGGGGACGACTGCCATTAACCCCTGACTATACCGGGGATACGCTTATCACAATGCCTTTCTGGTCTGTGCTGAAGCAGGGCATTCTGGCAGCCAAGTGGCTTGACCTTTATTAGTGAGCCTGGTTACCCCCTCTCGGAACCACAGACTTAGAAATCGCCAGCTCATATACAGTGCATAAAATATATTTCTATATATACCCTTATACACCATTTTAATAAAAAATATCACAAAATTCTTCTATGTCCCTCGGGAAGAGTGAAAGACGCGCACATTCATTTTCAGCGCTCCTAGACCTTCCTATAAGAAGTTAGCCAAAAAGTAGCTTCGAAAAACGCTTAGGTTAAGTTTCAGAGTTGCTTCTAATGTACCAAAGCTGGACTTAGACATAATTTCACTCTCACAACATTATGGCTGGTTGGAGACAGTCCGAACCACAAGTACCGGGTCCATGGTTCTGGGCGTATACTGGGGGGGACGGGGACGACTCCCATTAACCCCTGACTATACCGGGGATACGCTTATCACAATGCCTTTCTGGTCTGTGCTGAAGCAGGGCATTCTGGCAGCCAAGTGGCTTGACCTTTATTAGTGAGCCTGGTTACCCCCTCTCGGAACCACAGACTTAGAAATCGCCAGCTCATATACAGTGCATAAAATATATTTATATAATATATTTATATACTGTATATACCCTTATACACCATTTTAATAAAAAATATCACAAAATTCTTCTAAGTCCCTCGGGAAGAGTGAAAGACGCGCACGTTCATTTTCAGCGCTCCTAGACCTTCCTATAAGAAGTTAGCCAAAAAGTAGCTTCGAAAAACGCTTAGGTTAAGTTTCAGAGTTGCTTCTAATGTACCAAAGCTGGACTTAGACATAATTTCACTCTCACAACATTATGGCTGGTTGGAGACAGTCCGAACCACAAGTACCGGGTCCATGGTTCTGGCCGTATACTGGGGGGACGGGGGCGACTCCCATTAACCCCTGACTATACCGGGGATACGCTTATCACAATGCCTTTCTGGTCTGTGCTGAAGCAGGGCATTCTGGAAACCAAGTGGCTTGACCTTTATTAGTGAGCCTGGTTACCCCCTCTCGGAACCACAGACTTAGAAATCGCCAGCTCATATACAGTGCATAAAATATATTTATATATATACCCTTATACACCATTTTAATAAAAAATATCACATAATTCTTCTAAGTCCCTCGGGAAGAGTGAAAGACGCGCACGTTCATTTTCAGCGCTCCTAGACCTTCCTATAAGAAGTTAGCCAAAAAGTAGCTTCGAAAAACGCTTAGGTTAAGTTTCAGAGTTGCTTCTAATGTACCAAAGCTGGACTTAGACATAATTTCACTCTCACAACATTATGGCTGGTTGGAGACAGTCCGAACCACAAGTACCGGGTCGATGGTTCTGGGCGTATACTTGGGGGACGGGGACGACTCCCATTAACCCCTGACTATACCGGGGATAAGCTTATCACTATGCCTTTCTGGTCTGTGCTGAAGCAGGGCATTCTGGCAGCCAAGTGGCTTGACCTTTATTAGTGAGCCTGGTTAACCCCTCTCGGAACCACAGACTTAGAAATCGCCAGCTCATATACAGTGCATAAAATATATTTATATAATATATTTATATATATACCCTTATACACCATTTTAATAAAAAATATCACAAAATTCTTCTAAGTCCCTCGGGAAGAGTGAAAGACGCGCACGTTCATTTTCAGCGCTCCTAGACCTTCCTATAAGAAGTTAGCCAAAAAGTAAGTAGCTTCGAAAAACGCTTAGGTTAAGTTTCAGAGTTGCTTCTAATGTACCAAAGCTGGACTTAGACATAATTTCACTCTCACAACATTATGGCTGGTTGGAGACAGTCCGAACCACAAGTACTGGGTCGATGGTTCTGGGCGTATACTGGGGGGACGGGGACGACTGCCATTAACCCCTGACTATACCGGGGATACGCTTATCACAATGCCTTTCTGGTCTGTGCTGAAGCAGGGCATTCTGGCAGCCAAGTGGCTTGACCTTTATTAGTGAGCCTGGTTACCCCCTCTCGGAACCACAGACTTAGAAATCGCCAGCTCATATACAGTGCATAAAATATATTTCTATATATACCCTTATACACCATTTTAATAAAAAATATCACAAAATTCTTCTATGTCCCTCGGGAAGAGTGAAAGACGCGCACATTCATTTTCAGCGCTCCTAGACCTTCCTATAAGAAGTTAGCCAAAAAGTAGCTTCGAAAAACGCTTAGGTTAAGTTTCAGAGTTGCTTCTAATGTACCAAAGCTGGACTTAGACATAATTTCACTCTCACAACATTATGGCTGGTTGGAGACAGTCCGAACCACAAGTACCGGGTCCATGGTTCTGGGCGTATACTGGGGGGGACGGGGACGACTCCCATTAACCCCTGACTATACCGGGGATACGCTTATCACAATGCCTTTCTGGTCTGTGCTGAAGCAGGGCATTCTGGCAGCCAAGTGGCTTGACCTTTATTAGTGAGCCTGGTTACCCCCTCTCGGAACCACAGACTTAGAAATCGCCAGCTCATATACAGTGCATAAAATATATTTATATAATATATTTATATACTGTATATACCCTTATACACCATTTTAATAAAAAATATCACAAAATTCTTCTAAGTCCCTCGGGAAGAGTGAAAGACGCGCACGTTCATTTTCAGCGCTCCTAGACCTTCCTATAAGAAGTTAGCCAAAAAGTAGCTTCGAAAAACGCTTAGGTTAAGTTTCAGAGTTGCTTCTAATGTACCAAAGCTGGACTTAGACATAATTTCACTCTCACAACATTATGGCTGGTTGGAGACAGTCCGAACCACAAGTACCGGGTCGATGGTTCTGGGCGTATACTTGGGGGACGGGGACGACTCCCATTAACCCCTGACTATACCGGGGATAAGCTTATCACTATGCCTTTCTGGTCTGTGCTGAAGCAGGGCATTCTGGCAGCCAAGTGGCTTGACCTTTATTAGTGAGCCTGGTTAACCCCTCTCGGAACCACAGACTTAGAAATCGCCAGCTCATATACAGTGCATAAAATATATTTATATAATATATTTATATATATACCCTTATACACCATTTTAATAAAAAATATCACAAAATTCTTCTAAGTCCCTCGGGAAGAGTGAAAGACGCGCACGTTCATTTTCAGCGCTCCTAGACCTTCCTATAAGAAGTTAGCCAAAAAGTAGCTTCGAAAAACGCTTAGGTTAAGTTTCAGAGTTGCTTCTAATGTACCAAAGCTGGACTTAGACATAATTTCACTCACAACATTATGGCTGGTTGGAGACAGTCCGAACCACAAGTACCGGGTCGATGGTTCTGGGCGTATACTGGGGGGACGGGGACGACTCCCATTAACCCCTGACTATACCGGGGATACGCTTATCACAATGCCTTTCTGGTCTGTGCTGAAGCAGGGCATTCTGGCAGCCAAGTGGCTTGACCTTTATTAGTGAGCCTGGTTACCCCCTCTCGGAACCACAGACTTAGAAATCGCCAGCTCATATACAGTGCATAAAATATATTTATATAATATATTTATATATATACCCTTATACACCATTTTAATAAAAAATATCACAAAATTCTTCTAAGTACCTCGGGAAGAGTGAAAGACGCGCACGTTCATTTTCAGCGCTCCTAGACCTTCCTATAAGAAGTTAGCCAAAAAGTAAGTAGCTTCGAAAAACGCTTAGGTTAAGTTTCAGAGTTGCTTCTAATGTACCAAAGCTGGACTTAGACATAATTTCACTCTCACAACATTATGGCTGGTTGGAGACAGTCCGAACCACAAGTACTGGGTCGATGGTTCTGGGCGTATACTGGGGGGACGGGGACGACTCCCATTAACCCCTGACTATACCGGGGATACGCTTATCACAATGCCTTTCTGGTCTGTGCTGAAGCAGGGCATTCTGGCAGCCAAGTGGCTTGACCTTTATTAGTGAGCCTGGTTACCCCCTCTCGGAACCACAGACTTAGAAATCGCCAGCTCATATACAGTGCATAAAATATATTTCTATATATACCCTTATACACCATTTTAATAAAAAATATCACAAAATTCTTCTAAGTCCCTCGGGAAGAGTGAAAGACGCGCACGTTCATTTTCAGCGCTCCTAGACCTTCCTATAAGAAGTTAGCCAAAAAGTAGCTTCGAAAAACGCTTAGGTTAAGTTTCAGAGTTGCTTCTAATGTACCAAAGCTGGACTTAGACATAATTTCACTCTCACAACATTATGGCTGGTTGGAGACAGTCCGAACCACAAGTACCGGGTCCATGGTTCTGGCCGTATACTGGGGGGACGGGGGCGACTCCCATTAACCCCTGACTATACCGGGGATACGCTTATCACAATGCCTTTCTGGTCTGTGCTGAAGCAGGGCATTCTGGAAACCAAGTGGCTTGACCTTTATTAGTGAGCCTGGTTACCCCCTCTCGGAACCACAGACTTAGAAATCGCCAGCTCATATACAGTGCATAAAATATATTTATATATATACCCTTATACACCATTTTAATAAAAAATATCACAAAATTCTTCTAAGTCCCTCGGGAAGAGTGAAAGACGCGCACGTTCATTTTCAGCGCTCCTAGACCTTCCTATAAGAAGTTAGCCAAAAAGTAGCTTCGAAAAACGCTTAGGTTAAGTTTCAGAGTTGCTTCTAATGTACCAAAGCTGGACTTAGACATAATTTCACTCTCACAACATTATGGCTGGTTGGAGACAGTCCGAACCACAAGTACCGGGTCGATGGTTCTGGGCGTATACTGGGGGGACGGGGACGACTCCCATTAACCCCTGACTATACCGGGGATAAGCTTATCACAATGCCTTTCTGGTCTGTGCTGAAGCAGGGCATTCTGGCAGCCAAGTGGCTTGACCTTTATTAGTGAGCCTGGTTACCCCCTCTCGGAACCACAGACTTAGAAATCGCCAGCTCATATACAGTGCATAAAATATATTTATATAATATATTTATATATATACCCTTATACACCATTTTAATAAAAAATATCACAAAATTCTTCTAAGTCCCTCGGGAAGAGTGAAAGACGCGCACGTTCATTTTCAGCGCTCCTAGACCTTCCTATAAGAAGTTAGCCAAAAAGTAAGTAGCTTCGAAAAACGCTTAGGTTAAGTTTCAGAGTTGCTTCTAATGTACCAAAGCTGGACTTTGACATAATTTCACTCTCACAACATTATGGCTGGTTGGAGACAGTCCGAAGCACAAGTACCGGGTCCATGGTTCTGGCCGTATACTGGGGGGACGGGGACGACTCCCATTAACCCCTGACTATACCGGGGATACGCTTATCACAATGCCTTTCTGGTCTGTGCTGAAGCAGGGCATTCTGGAAACCAAGTGGCTTGACCTTTATTAGTGAGCCTGGTTACCCCCTCTCGGAACCACAGACTTAGAAATCGCCAGCTCATATACAGTGCATAAAATAAATTTATATATATACCCTTATACACCATTTTAATAAAAAATATCACAAAATTCTTCTAAGTCCCTCGGGAAGAGTGAAAGACGCGCACGTTCATTTTCAGCGCTCCTAGACCTTCCTATAAGAAGTTAGCCAAAAAGTAGCTTAGAAAAACGCTTAGGTTAAGTTTCAGAGTTGCTTCTAATGTACCAAAGCTGGACTTAGAAATAATTTCACTCTCACAACATTATGGCTGGTTGGAGACAGTCCGAACCACAAGTACCGGGTCGATGGTTCTGGGCGTATACTGGGGGGACGGGGACGACTCCCATTAACCCCTGACTATACCGGGGATAAGCTTATCACAATGCCTTTCTGGTCTGTGCTGAAGCAGGGCATTCTGGCAGCCAAGTGGCTTGACCTTTATTAGTGAGCCTGGTTAACCCCTCTCGGAACCACAGACTTAGAAATCGCCAGCTCATATACAGTGCATAAAATATATTTATATAATATATTTATATATATACCCTTATACACCATTTTAATAAAAAATATCACAAAATTCTTCTAAGTCCCTCGGGAAGAGTGAAAGACGCGCACGTTCATTTTCAGCGCTCCTAGACCTTCCTATAAGAAGTTAGCCAAAAAGTAGCTTCGAAAAACGCTTAGGTTAAGTTTCAGAGTTGCTTCTAATGTACCAAAGCTGGACTTAGACATAATTTCACTCTCACAACATTATGGCTGGTTGGAGACAGTCCGAACCACAAGTACCGGGTCCATGGTTCTGGGCGTATACTGGGGGGGACGGGGACGACTCCCATTAACCCCTGACTATACCGGGGATACGCTTATCACAATGCCTTTCTGGTCTGTGCTGAAGCAGGGCATTCTGGCAGCCAAGTGGCTTGACCTTTATTAGTGAGCCTGGTTACCCCCTCTCGGAACCACAGACTTAGAAATCGCCAGCTCATATACAGTGCATAAAATATATTTATATAATATATTTATATATATACCCTTATACACCATTTAATAAAAAATATCACAAAATTCTTCTAAGTCCCTCGGGAAGAGTGAAAGACGCGCACGTTCATTTTCAGCGCTCCCAGACCTTCCTATAAGAAGTTAGCCAAAAAGTAGCTTCGAAAAACGCTTAGGTTAAGTTTCAGAGTTGCTTCTAATGTACCAAAGCTGGACTTTGACATAATTTCACTCTCACAACATTATGGCTGGTTGGAGACAGTCCGAACCACAAGTACCGGGTCCATGGTTCTGGCCGTATACTGGGGGGACGGGGGCGACTCCCATTAACCCCTGACTATACCGGGGATACGCTTATCACAATGCCTTTCTGGTCTGTGCTGAAGCAGGGCATTCTGGAAACCAAGTGGCTTGACCTTTATTAGTGAGCCTGGTTACCCCCTCTCGGAACCACAGACTTAGAAATCGCCAGCTCATATACAGTGCATAAAATATATGTATATATATACCCTTATACACCATTTTAATAAAAAATATCACATAATTCTTCTAAGTCCCTCGGGAAGAGTGAAAGACGCGCACGTTCATTTTCAGCGCTCCTAGACCTTCCTATAAGAAGTTAGCCAAAAAGTAGCTTCGAAAAACGCTTAGGTTAAGTTTCAGAGTTGCTTCTAATGTACCAAAGCTGGACTTAGACATAATTTCACTCTCACAACATTATGGCTGGTTGGAGACAGTCCGAACCACAAGTACCGGGTCGATGGTTCTGGGCGTATACTTGGGGGACGGGGACGACTCCCATTAACCCCTGACTATACCGGGGATAAGCTTATCACTATGCCTTTCTGGTCTGTGCTGAAGCAGGGCATTCTGGCAGCCAAGTGGCTTGACCTTTATTAGTGAGCCTGGTTAACCCCTCTCGGAACCACAGACTTAGAAATCGCCAGCTCATATACAGTGCATAAAATATATTTATATAATATATTTATATATATACCCTTATACACCATTTTAATAAAAAATATCACAAAATTCTTCTAAGTCCCTCGGGAAGAGTGAAAGACGCGCACGTTCATTTTCAGCGCTCCTAGACCTTCCTATAAGAAGTTAGCCAAAAAGTAAGTAGCTTCGAAAAACGCTTAGGTTAAGTTTCAGAGTTGCTTCTAATGTACCAAAGCTGGACTTAGACATAATTTCACTCTCACAACATTATGGCTGGTTGGAGACAGTCCGAACCACAAGTACTGGGTCGATGGTTCTGGGCGTATACTGGGGGGACGGGGACGACTGCCATTAACCCCTGACTATACCGGGGATACGCTTATCACAATGCCTTTCTGGTCTGTGCTGAAGCAGGGCATTCTGGCAGCCAAGTGGCTTGACCTTTATTAGTGAGCCTGGTTACCCCCTCTCGGAACCACAGACTTAGAAATCGCCAGCTCATATACAGTGCATAAAATATATTTCTATATATACCCTTATACACCATTTTAATAAAAAATATCACAAAATTCTTCTATGTCCCTCGGGAAGAGTGAAAGACGCGCACATTCATTTTCAGCGCTCCTAGACCTTCCTATAAGAAGTTAGCCAAAAAGTAGCTTCGAAAAACGCTTAGGTTAAGTTTCAGAGTTGCTTCTAATGTACCAAAGCTGGACTTAGACATAATTTCACTCTCACAACATTATGGCTGGTTGGAGACAGTCCGAACCACAAGTACCGGGTCCATGGTTCTGGGCGTATACTGGGGGGGACGGGGACGACTCCCATTAACCCCTGACTATACCGGGGATACGCTTATCACAATGCCTTTCTGGTCTGTGCTGAAGCAGGGCATTCTGGCAGCCAAGTGGCTTGACCTTTATTAGTGAGCCTGGTTACCCCCTCTCGGAACCACAGACTTAGAAATCGCCAGCTCATATACAGTGCATAAAATATATTTATATAATATATTTATATACTGTATATACCCTTATACACCATTTTAATAAAAAATATCACAAAATTCTTCTAAGTCCCTCGGGAAGAGTGAAAGACGCGCACGTTCATTTTCAGCGCTCCTAGACCTTCCTATAAGAAGTTAGCCAAAAAGTAGCTTCGAAAAACGCTTAGGTTAAGTTTCAGAGTTGCTTCTAATGTACCAAAGCTGGACTTAGACATAATTTCACTCTCACAACATTATGGCTGGTTGGAGACAGTCCGAACCACAAGTACCGGGTCGATGGTTCTGGGCGTATACTTGGGGGACGGGGACGACTCCCATTAACCCCTGACTATACCGG
Organism: Ascaphus truei; assembly: GCF_040206685.1. Lineage (NCBI taxonomy): Eukaryota > Metazoa > Chordata > Amphibia > Anura > Ascaphidae > Ascaphus > Ascaphus truei. The sequence continues at coordinate 290,843,892 of NC_134483.1, read as the reverse complement.
GGATAAGCTTATCACTATGCCTTTCTGGTCTGTGCTGAAGCAGGGCATTCTGGCAGCCAAGTGGCTTGACCTTTATTAGTGAGCCTGGTTAACCCCTCTCGGAACCACAGACTTAGAAATCGCCAGCTCATATACAGTGCATAAAATATATTTATATAATATATTTATATATATACCCTTATACACCATTTTAATAAAAAATATCACAAAATTCTTCTAAGTCCCTCGGGAAGAGTGAAAGACGCGCACGTTCATTTTCAGCGCTCCTAGACCTTCCTATAAGAAGTTAGCCAAAAAGTAGCTTCGAAAAACGCTTAGGTTAAGTTTCAGAGTTGCTTCTAATGTACCAAAGCTGGACTTAGACATAATTTCACTCACAACATTATGGCTGGTTGGAGACAGTCCGAACCACAAGTACCGGGTCGATGGTTCTGGGCGTATACTGGGGGGACGGGGACGACTCCCATTAACCCCTGACTATACCGGGGATACGCTTATCACAATGCCTTTCTGGTCTGTGCTGAAGCAGGGCATTCTGGCAGCCAAGTGGCTTGACCTTTATTAGTGAGCCTGGTTACCCCCTCTCGGAACCACAGACTTAGAAATCGCCAGCTCATATACAGTGCATAAAATATATTTATATAATATATTTATATATATACCCTTATACACCATTTTAATAAAAAATATCACAAAATTCTTCTAAGTACCTCGGGAAGAGTGAAAGACGCGCACGTTCATTTTCAGCGCTCCTAGACCTTCCTATAAGAAGTTAGCCAAAAAGTAAGTAGCTTCGAAAAACGCTTAGGTTAAGTTTCAGAGTTGCTTCTAATGTACCAAAGCTGGACTTAGACATAATTTCACTCTCACAACATTATGGCTGGTTGGAGACAGTCCGAACCACAAGTACTGGGTCGATGGTTCTGGGCGTATACTGGGGGGACGGGGACGACTCCCATTAACCCCTGACTATACCGGGGATACGCTTATCACAATGCCTTTCTGGTCTGTGCTGAAGCAGGGCATTCTGGCAGCCAAGTGGCTTGACCTTTATTAGTGAGCCTGGTTACCCCCTCTCGGAACCACAGACTTAGAAATCGCCAGCTCATATACAGTGCATAAAATATATTTCTATATATACCCTTATACACCATTTTAATAAAAAATATCACAAAATTCTTCTAAGTCCCTCGGGAAGAGTGAAAGACGCGCACGTTCATTTTCAGCGCTCCTAGACCTTCCTATAAGAAGTTAGCCAAAAAGTAGCTTCGAAAAACGCTTAGGTTAAGTTTCAGAGTTGCTTCTAATGTACCAAAGCTGGACTTAGACATAATTTCACTCTCACAACATTATGGCTGGTTGGAGACAGTCCGAACCACAAGTACCGGGTCCATGGTTCTGGCCGTATACTGGGGGGACGGGGGCGACTCCCATTAACCCCTGACTATACCGGGGATACGCTTATCACAATGCCTTTCTGGTCTGTGCTGAAGCAGGGCATTCTGGAAACCAAGTGGCTTGACCTTTATTAGTGAGCCTGGTTACCCCCTCTCGGAACCACAGACTTAGAAATCGCCAGCTCATATACAGTGCATAAAATATATTTATATATATACCCTTATACACCATTTTAATAAAAAATATCACATAATTCTTCTAAGTCCCTCGGGAAGAGTGAAAGACGCGCACGTTCATTTTCAGCGCTCCTAGACCTTCCTATAAGAAGTTAGCCAAAAAGTAGCTTCGAAAAACGCTTAGGTTAAGTTTCAGAGTTGCTTCTAATGTACCAAAGCTGGACTTAGACATCATTTCACTCTCACAACATTATGGCTGGTTGGAGACAGTCCGAACCACAAGTACCGGGTCGATGGTTCTGGGCGTATACTTGGGGGACGGGGACGACTCCCATTAACCCCTGACTATACCGGGGATAAGCTTATCACTATGCCTTTCTGGTCTGTGCTGAAGCAGGGCATTCTGGCAGCCAAGTGGCTTGACCTTTATTAGTGAGCCTGGTTAACCCCTCTCGGAACCACAGACTTAGAAATCGCCAGCTCATATACAGTGCATAAAATATATTTATATAATATATTTATATATATACCCTTATACACCATTTTAATAAAAAATATCACAAAATTCTTCTAAGTCCCTCGGGAAGAGTGAAAGACGCGCACGTTCATTTTCAGCGCTCCTAGACCTTCCTATAAGAAGTTAGCCAAAAAGTAGCTTCGAAAAACGCTTAGGTTAAGTTTCAGAGTTGCTTCTAATGTACCAAAGCTGGACTTAGACATAATTTCACTCACAACATTATGGCTGGTTGGAGACAGTCCGAACCACAAGTACCGGGTCGATGGTTCTGGGCGTATACTGGGGGGACGGGGACGACTCCCATTAACCCCTGACTATACCGGGGATACGCTTATCACAATGCCTTTCTGGTCTGTGCTGAAGCAGGGCATTCTGGCAGCCAAGTGGCTTGACCTTTATTAGTGAGCCTGGTTACCCCCTCTCGGAACCACAGACTTAGAAATCGCCAGCTCATATACAGTGCATAAAATATATTTATATAATAAATTTATATATATACCCTTATACACCATTTTAATAAAAAATATCACAAAATTCTTCTAAGTACCTCGGGAAGAGTGAAAGACGCGCACGTTCATTTTCAGCGCTCCTAGACCTTCCTATAAGAAGTTAGCCAAAAAGTAAGTAGCTTCGAAAAACGCTTAGGTTAAGTTTCAGAGTTGCTTCTAATGTACCAAAGCTGGACTTAGACATAATTTCACTCTCACAACATTATGGCTGGTTGGAGACAGTCCGAACCACAAGTACTGGGTCGATGGTTCTGGGCGTATACTGGGGGGACGGGGACGAATCCCATTAACTCCTGACTATACCGGGGATACGCTTATCACAATGCCTTTCTGGTCTGTGCTGAAGCAGGGCATTCTGGCAGCCAAGTGGCTTGACCTTTATTAGTGAGCCTGGTTAACCCCTCTCGGAACCACAGACTTAGAAATCGCCAGCTCATATACAGTGCATAAAATATATTTCTATATATACCCTTATACACCATTTTAATAAAAAATATCACAAAATTCTTCTAAGTCCCTCGGGAAGAGTGAAAGACGCGCACGTTCATTTTCAGCGCTCCTAGACCTTCCTATAAGAAGTTAGCCAAAAAGTAGCTTCGAAAAACGCTTAGGTTAAGTTTCAGAGTTGCTTCTAATGTACCAAAGCTGGACTTAGACATAATTTCACTCTCACAACATTATGGCTGGTTGGAGACAGTCCGAACCACAAGTACCGGGTCCATGGTTCTGGGCGTATACTGGGGGGGACGGGGACGACTCCCATTAACCCCTGACTATACCGGGGATACGCTTATCACAATGCCTTTCTGGTCTGTGCTGAAGCAGGGCATTCTGGCAGCCAAGTGGCTTGACCTTTATTAGTGAGCCTGGTTACCCCCTCTCGGAACCACAGACTTAGAAATCGCCAGCTCATATACAGTGCATAAAATATATTTATATAATATATTTATATACTGTATATACCCTTATACACCATTTTAATAAAAAATATCACAAAATTCTTCTAAGTCCCTCGGGAAGAGTGAAAGACGCGCACGTTCATTTTCAGCGCTCCTAGACCTTCCTATAAGAAGTTAGCCAAAAAGTAGCTTCGAAAAACGCTTAGGTTAAGTTTCAGAGTTGCTTCTAATGTACCAAAGCTGGACTTAGACATAATTTCACTCTCACAACATTATGGCTGGTTGGAGACAGTCCGAACCACAAGTACCGGGTCGATGGTTCTGGGCGTATACTGGGGGGACGGGGACGACTCCCATTAACCCCTGACTATACCGGGGATAAGCTTATCACAATGCCTTTCTGGTCTGTGCTGAAGCAGGGCATTCTGGCAGCCAAGTGGCTTGACCTTTATTAGTGAGCCTGGTTACCCCCTCTCGGAACCACAGACTTAGAAATCGCCAGCTCATATACAGTGCATAAAATATATTTATATAATATATTTATACATATACCCTTATACACCATTTTAATAAAAAATATCACAAAATTCTTCTAAGTCCCTCGGGAAGAGTGAAAGACGCGCACGTTCATTTTCAGCGCTCCTAGACCTTCCTATAAGAAGTTAGCCAAAAAGTAAGTAGCTTCGAAAAACGCTTAGGTTAAGTTTCAGAGTTGCTTCTAATGTACCAAAGCTGGACTTAGACATAATTTCACTCTCACAACATTATGGCTGGTTGGAGACAGTCCGAACCACAAGTACTGGGTCGATGGTTCTGGGCGTATACTGGGGGGACGGGGACGACTGCCATTAACCCCTGACTATACCGGGGATACGCTTATCACAATGCCTTTCTGGTCTGTGCTGAAGCAGGGCATTCTGGCAGCCAAGTGGCTTGACCTTTATTAGTGAGCCTGGTTACCCCCTCTCGGAACCACAGACTTAGAAATCGCCAGCTCATATACAGTGCATAAAATATATGTATATATATACCCTTATACACCATTTTAATAAAAAATATCACAAAATTCTTCTAAGTCCCTCGGGAAGAGTGAAAGACGCGCACGTTCATTTTCAGCGCTCCTAGACCTTCCTATAAGAAGTTAGCCAAAAAGTAGCTTCGAAAAACGCTTAGGTTAAGTTTCAGAGTTGCTTCTAATGTACCAAAGCTGGACTTAGACATAATTTCACTCTCACAACATTATGGCTGGTTGGAGACAGTCCGAACCACAAGTACCGGGTCGATGGTTCTGGGCGTATACTTGGGGGACGGGGACGACTCCCATTAACCCCTGACTATACCGGGGATAAGCTTATCACTATGCCTTTCTGGTCTGTGCTGAAGCAGGGCATTCTGGCAGCCAAGTGGCTTGACCTTTATTAGTGAGCCTGGTTAACCCCTCTCGGAACCACAGACTTAGAAATCGCCAGCTCATATACAGTGCATAAAATATATTTATATAATATATTTATATATATACCCTTATACACCATTTTAATAAAAAATATCACAAAATTCTTCTAAGTCCCTCGGGAAGAGTGAAAGACGCGCACGTTCATTTTCAGCGCTCCTAGACCTTCCTATAAGAAGTTAGCCAAAAAGTAAGTAGCTTCGAAAAACGCTTAGGTTAAGTTTCAGAGTTGCTTCTAATGTACCAAAGCTGGACTTAGACATAATTTCACTCTCACAACATTATGGCTGGTTGGAGACAGTCCGAACCACAAGTACTGGGTCGATGGTTCTGGGCGTATACTGGGGGGACGGGGACGACTGCCATTAACCCCTGACTATACCGGGGATACGCTTATCACAATGCCTTTCTGGTCTGTGCTGAAGCAGGGCATTCTGGCAGCCAAGTGGCTTGACCTTTATTAGTGAGCCTGGTTACCCCCTCTCGGAACCACAGACTTAGAAATCGCCAGCTCATATACAGTGCATAAAATATATTTCTATATATACCCTTATACACCATTTTAATAAAAAATATCACAAAATTCTTCTATGTCCCTCGGGAAGAGTGAAAGACGCGCACATTCATTTTCAGCGCTCCTAGACCTTCCTATAAGAAGTTAGCCAAAAAGTAGCTTCGAAAAACGCTTAGGTTAAGTTTCAGAGTTGCTTCTAATGTACCAAAGCTGGACTTAGACATAATTTCACTCTCACAACATTATGGCTGGTTGGAGACAGTCCGAACCACAAGTACCGGGTCCATGGTTCTGGGCGTATACTGGGGGGGACGGGGACGACTCCCATTAACCCCTGACTATACCGGGGATACGCTTATCACAATGCCTTTCTGGTCTGTGCTGAAGCAGGGCATTCTGGCAGCCAAGTGGCTTGACCTTTATTAGTGAGCCTGGTTACCCCCTCTCGGAACCACAGACTTAGAAATCGCCAGCTCATATACAGTGCATAAAATATATTTATATAATATATTTATATACTGTATATACCCTTATACACCATTTTAATAAAAAATATCACAAAATTCTTCTAAGTCCCTCGGGAAGAGTGAAAGACGCGCACGTTCATTTTCAGCGCTCCTAGACCTTCCTATAAGAAGTTAGCCAAAAAGTAGCTTCGAAAAACGCTTAGGTTAAGTTTCAGAGTTGCTTCTAATGTACCAAAGCTGGACTTAGACATAATTTCACTCTCACAACATTATGGCTGGTTGGAGACAGTCCGAACCACAAGTACCGGGTCGATGGTTCTGGGCGTATACTTGGGGGACGGGGACGACTCCCATTAACCCCTGACTATACCGGGGATAAGCTTATCACTATGCCTTTCTGGTCTGTGCTGAAGCAGGGCATTCTGGCAGCCAAGTGGCTTGACCTTTATTAGTGAGCCTGGTTAACCCCTCTCGGAACCACAGACTTAGAAATCGCCAGCTCATATACAGTGCATAAAATATATTTATATAATATATTTATATATATACCCTTATACACCATTTTAATAAAAAATATCACAAAATTCTTCTAAGTCCCTCGGGAAGAGTGAAAGACGCGCACGTTCATTTTCAGCGCTCCTAGACCTTCCTATAAGAAGTTAGCCAAAAAGTAGCTTCGAAAAACGCTTAGGTTAAGTTTCAGAGTTGCTTCTAATGTACCAAAGCTGGACTTAGACATAATTTCACTCACAACATTATGGCTGGTTGGAGACAGTCCGAACCACAAGTACCGGGTCGATGGTTCTGGGCGTATACTGGGGGGACGGGGACGACTCCCATTAACCCCTGACTATACCGGGGATACGCTTATCACAATGCCTTTCTGGTCTGTGCTGAAGCAGGGCATTCTGGCAGCCAAGTGGCTTGACCTTTATTAGTGAGCCTGGTTACCCCCTCTCGGAACCACAGACTTAGAAATCGCCAGCTCATATACAGTGCATAAAATATATTTATATAATATATTTATATATATACCCTTATACACCATTTTAATAAAAAATATCACAAAATTCTTCTAAGTACCTCGGGAAGAGTGAAAGACGCGCACGTTCATTTTCAGCGCTCCTAGACCTTCCTATAAGAAGTTAGCCAAAAAGTAAGTAGCTTCGAAAAACGCTTAGGTTAAGTTTCAGAGTTGCTTCTAATGTACCAAAGCTGGACTTAGACATAATTTCACTCTCACAACATTATGGCTGGTTGGAGACAGTCCGAACCACAAGTACTGGGTCGATGGTTCTGGGCGTATACTGGGGGGACGGGGACGACTCCCATTAACCCCTGACTATACCGGGGATACGCTTATCACAATGCCTTTCTGGTCTGTGCTGAAGCAGGGCATTCTGGCAGCCAAGTGGCTTGACCTTTATTAGTGAGCCTGGTTACCCCCTCTCGGAACCACAGACTTAGAAATCGCCAGCTCATATACAGTGCATAAAATATATTTCTATATATACCCTTATACACCATTTTAATAAAAAATATCACAAAATTCTTCTAAGTCCCTCGGGAAGAGTGAAAGACGCGCACGTTCATTTTCAGCGCTCCTAGACCTTCCTATAAGAAGTTAGCCAAAAAGTAGCTTCGAAAAACGCTTAGGTTAAGTTTCAGAGTTGCTTCTAATGTACCAAAGCTGGACTTAGACATAATTTCACTCTCACAACATTATGGCTGGTTGGAGACAGTCCGAACCACAAGTACCGGGTCCATGGTTCTGGCCGTATACTGGGGGGACGGGGGCGACTCCCATTAACCCCTGACTATACCGGGGATACGCTTATCACAATGCCTTTCTGGTCTGTGCTGAAGCAGGGCATTCTGGAAACCAAGTGGCTTGACCTTTATTAGTGAGCCTGGTTACCCCCTCTCGGAACCACAGACTTAGAAATCGCCAGCTCATATACAGTGCATAAAATATATTTATATATATACCCTTATACACCATTTTAATAAAAAATATCACATAATTCTTCTAAGTCCCTCGGGAAGAGTGAAAGACGCGCACGTTCATTTTCAGCGCTCCTAGACCTTCCTATAAGAAGTTAGCCAAAAAGTAGCTTCGAAAAACGCTTAGGTTAAGTTTCAGAGTTGCTTCTAATGTACCAAAGCTGGACTTAGACATAATTTCACTCTCACAACATTATGGCTGGTTGGAGACAGTCCGAACCACAAGTACCGGGTCGATGGTTCTGGGCGTATACTTGGGGGACGGGGACGACTCCCATTAACCCCTGACTATACCGGGGATAAGCTTATCACTATGCCTTTCTGGTCTGTGCTGAAGCAGGGCATTCTGGCAGCCAAGTGGCTTGACCTTTATTAGTGAGCCTGGTTAACCCCTCTCGGAACCACAGACTTAGAAATCGCCAGCTCATATACAGTGCATAAAATATATTTATATAATATATTTATATATATACCCTTATACACCATTTTAATAAAAAATATCACAAAATTCTTCTAAGTCCCTCGGGAAGAGTGAAAGACGCGCACGTTCATTTTCAGCGCTCCTAGACCTTCCTATAAGAAGTTAGCCAAAAAGTAGCTTCGAAAAACGCTTAGGTTAAGTTTCAGAGTTGCTTCTAATGTACCAAAGCTGGACTTAGACATAATTTCACTCACAACATTATGGCTGGTTGGAGACAGTCCGAACCACAAGTACCGGGTCGATGGTTCTGGGCGTATACTGGGGGGACGGGGACGACTCCCATTAACCCCTGACTATACCGGGGATACGCTTATCACAATGCCTTTCTGGTCTGTGCTGAAGCAGGGCATTCTGGCAGCCAAGTGGCTTGACCTTTATTAGTGAGCCTGGTTACCCCCTCTCGGAACCACAGACTTAGAAATCGCCAGCTCATATACAGTGCATAAAATATATTTATATAATAAATTTATATATATACCCTTATACACCATTTTAATAAAAAATATCACAAAATTCTTCTAAGTACCTCGGGAAGAGTGAAAGACGCGCACGTTCATTTTCAGCGCTCCTAGACCTTCCTATAAGAAGTTAGCCAAAAAGTAAGTAGCTTCGAAAAACGCTTAGGTTAAGTTTCAGAGTTGCTTCTAATGTACCAAAGCTGGACTTAGACATAATTTCACTCTCACAACATTATGGCTGGTTGGAGACAGTCCGAACCACAAGTACTGGGTCGATGGTTCTGGGCGTATACTGGGGGGACGGGGACGAATCCCATTAACTCCTGACTATACCGGGGATACGCTTATCACAATGCCTTTCTGGTCTGTGCTGAAGCAGGGCATTCTGGCAGCCAAGTGGCTTGACCTTTATTAGTGAGCCTGGTTAACCCCTCTCGGAACCACAGACTTAGAAATCGCCAGCTCATATACAGTGCATAAAATATATTTCTATATATACCCTTATACACCATTTTAATAAAAAATATCACAAAATTCTTCTAAGTCCCTCGGGAAGAGTGAAAGACGCGCACGTTCATTTTCAGCGCTCCTAGACCTTCCTATAAGAAGTTAGCCAAAAAGTAGCTTCGAAAAACGCTTAGGTTAAGTTTCAGAGTTGCTTCTAATGTACCAAAGCTGGACTTAGACATAATTTCACTCTCACAACATTATGGCTGGTTGGAGACAGTCCGAACCACAAGTACCGGGTCCATGGTTCTGGGCGTATACTGGGGGGGACGGGGACGACTCCCATTAACCCCTGACTATACCGGGGATACGCTTATCACAATGCCTTTCTGGTCTGTGCTGAAGCAGGGCATTCTGGCAGCCAAGTGGCTTGACCTTTATTAGTGAGCCTGGTTACCCCCTCTCGGAACCACAGACTTAGAAATCGCCAGCTCATATACAGTGCATAAAATATATTTATATAATATATTTATATACTGTATATACCCTTATACACCATTTTAATAAAAAATATCACAAAATTCTTCTAAGTCCCTCGGGAAGAGTGAAAGACGCGCACGTTCATTTTCAGCGCTCCTAGACCTTCCTATAAGAAGTTAGCCAAAAAGTAGCTTCGAAAAACGCTTAGGTTAAGTTTCAGAGTTGCTTCTAATGTACCAAAGCTGGACTTAGACATAATTTCACTCTCACAACATTATGGCTGGTTGGAGACAGTCCGAACCACAAGTACCGGGTCGATGGTTCTGGGCGTATACTGGGGGGACGGGGACGACTCCCATTAACCCCTGACTATACCGGGGATAAGCTTATCACAATGCCTTTCTGGTCTGTGCTGAAGCAGGGCATTCTGGCAGCCAAGTGGCTTGACCTTTATTAGTGAGCCTGGTTACCCCCTCTCGGAACCACAGACTTAGAAATCGCCAGCTCATATACAGTGCATAAAATATATTTATATAATATATTTATACATATACCCTTATACACCATTTTAATAAAAAATATCACAAAATTCTTCTAAGTCCCTCGGGAAGAGTGAAAGACGCGCACGTTCATTTTCAGCGCTCCTAGACCTTCCTATAAGAAGTTAGCCAAAAAGTAAGTAGCTTCGAAAAACGCTTAGGTTAAGTTTCAGAGTTGCTTCTAATGTACCAAAGCTGGACTTAGACATAATTTCACTCTCACAACATTATGGCTGGTTGGAGACAGTCCGAACCACAAGTACTGGGTCGATGGTTCTGGGCGTATACTGGGGGGACGGGGACGACTGCCATTAACCCCTGACTATACCGGGGATACGCTTATCACAATGCCTTTCTGGTCTGTGCTGAAGCAGGGCATTCTGGCAGCCAAGTGGCTTGACCTTTATTAGTGAGCCTGGTTACCCCCTCTCGGAACCACAGACTTAGAAATCGCCAGCTCATATACAGTGCATAAAATATATTTCTATATATACCCTTATACACCATTTTAATAAAAAATATCACAAAATTCTTCTATGTCCCTCGGGAAGAGTGAAAGACGCGCACATTCATTTTCAGCGCTCCTAGACCTTCCTATAAGAAGTTAGCCAAAAAGTAGCTTCGAAAAACGCTTAGGTTAAGTTTCAGAGTTGCTTCTAATGTACCAAAGCTGGACTTAGACATAATTTCACTCTCACAACATTATGGCTGGTTGGAGACAGTCCGAACCACAAGTACCGGGTCCATGGTTCTGGGCGTATACTGGGGGGGACGGGGACGACTCCCATTAACCCCTGACTATACCGGGGATACGCTTATCACAATGCCTTTCTGGTCTGTGCTGAAGCAGGGCATTCTGGCAGCCAAGTGGCTTGACCTTTATTAGTGAGCCTGGTTACCCCCTCTCGGAACCACAGACTTAGAAATCGCCAGCTCATATACAGTGCATAAAATATATTTATATAATATATTTATAAACTGTATATACCCTTATACACCATTTTAATAAAAAATATCACAAAATTCTTCTAAGTCCCTCGGGAAGAGTGAAAGACGCGCACGTTCATTTTCAGCGCTCCTAGACCTTCCTATAAGAAGTTAGCCAAAAAGTAAGTAGCTTCGAAAAACGCTTAGGTTAAGTTTCAGAGTTGCTTCTAATGTACCAAAGCTGGACTTTGACATAATTTCACTCTCACAACATTATGGCTGGTTGGAGACAGTCCGAAGCACAAGTACCGGGTCCATGGTTCTGGCCGTATACTGGGGGGACGGGGACGACTCCCATTAACCCCTGACTATACCGGGGATACGCTTATCACAATGCCTTTCTGGTCTGTGCTGAAGCAGGGCATTCTGGAAACCAAGTGGCTTGACCTTTATTAGTGAGCCTGGTTACCCCCTCTCGGAACCACAGACTTAGAAATCGCCAGCTCATATACAGTGCATAAAATAAATTTATATATATACCCTTATACACCATTTTAATAAAAAATATCACAAAATTCTTCTAAGTCCCTCGGGAAGAGTGAAAGACGCGCACGTTCATTTTCAGCGCTCCTAGACCTTCCTATAAGAAGTTAGCCAAAAAGTAGCTTCGAAAAACGCTTAGGTTAAGTTTCAGAGTTGCTTCTAATGTACCAAAGCTGGACTTAGACATAATTTCACTCTCACAACATTATGGCTGGTTGGAGACAGTCCGAACCACAAGTACCGGGTCCATGGTTCTGGGCGTATACTGGGGGGGACGGGGACGACTCCCATTAACCCCTGACTATACCGGGGATACGCTTATCACAATGCCTTTCTGGTCTGTGCTGAAGCAGGGCATTCTGGCAGCCAAGTGGCTTGACCTTTATTAGTGAGCCTGGTTACCCCCTCTCGGAACCACAGACTTAGAAATCGCCAGCTCATATACAGTGCATAAAATATATTTATATAATATATTTATATACTGTATATACCCTTATACACCATTTTAATAAAAAATATCACAAAATTCTTCTAAGTCCCTCGGGAAGAGTGAAAGACGCGCACGTTCATTTTCAGCGCTCCTAGACCTTCCTATAAGAAGTTAGCCAAAAAGTAGCTTCGAAAAACGCTTAGGTTAAGTTTCAGAGTTGCTTCTAATGTACCAAAGCTGGACTTAGACATAATTTCACTCTCACAACATTATGGCTGGTTGGAGACAGTCCGAACCACAAGTACCGGGTCGATGGTTCTGGGCGTATACTGGGGGGACGGGGACGACTCCCATTAACCCCTGACTATACCGGGGATAAGCTTATCACAATGCCTTTCTGGTCTGTGCTGAAGCAGGGCATTCTGGCAGCCAAGTGGCTTGACCTTTATTAGTGAGCCTGGTTACCCCCTCTCGGAACCACAGACTTAGAAATCGCCAGCTCATATACAGTGCATAAAATATATTTATATAATATATTTATACATATACCCTTATACACCATTTTAATAAAAAATATCACAAAATTCTTCTAAGTCCCTCGGGAAGAGTGAAAGACGCGCACGTTCATTTTCAGCGCTCCTAGACCTTCCTATAAGAAGTTAGCCAAAAAGTAAGTAGCTTCGAAAAACGCTTAGGTTAAGTTTCAGAGTTGCTTCTAATGTACCAAAGCTGGACTTAGACATAATTTCACTCTCACAACATTATGGCTGGTTGGAGACAGTCCGAACCACAAGTACTGGGTCGATGGTTCTGGGCGTATACTGGGGGGACGGGGACGACTGCCATTAACCCCTGACTATACCGGGGATACGCTTATCACAATGCCTTTCTGGTCTGTGCTGAAGCAGGGCATTTTGGCAGCCAAGTGGCTTGACCTTTATTAGTGAGCCTGGTTACCCCCTCTCGGAACCACAGACTTAGAAATCGCCAGCTCATATACAGTGCATAAAATATATTTCTATATATACCCTTATACACCATTTTAATAAAAAATATCACAAAATTCTTCTATGTCCCTCGGGAAGAGTGAAAGACGCGCACATTCATTTTCAGCGCTCCTAGACCTTCCTATAAGAAGTTAGCCAAAAAGTAGCTTCGAAAAACGCTTAGGTTAAGTTTCAGAGTTGCTTCTAATGTACCAAAGCTGGACTTAGACATAATTTCACTCTCACAACATTATGGCTGGTTGGAGACAGTCCGAACCACAAGTACCGGGTCCATGGTTCTGGGCGTATACTGGGGGGGACGGGGACGACTCCCATTAACCCCTGACTATACCGGGGATACGCTTATCACAATGCCTTTCTGGTCTGTGCTGAAGCAGGGCATTCTGGCAGCCAAGTGGCTTGACCTTTATTAGTGAGCCTGGTTACCCCCTCTCGGAACCACAGACTTAGAAATCGCCAGCTCATATACAGTGCATAAAATATATTTATATAATATATTTATATACTGTATATACCCTTATACACCATTTTAATAAAAAATATCACAAAATTCTTCTAAGTCCCTCGGGAAGAGTGAAAGACGCGCACGTTCATTTTCAGCGCTCCTAGACCTTCCTATAAGAAGTTAGCCAAAAAGTAAGTAGCTTCGAAAAACGCTTAGGTTAAGTTTCAGAGTTGCTTCTAATGTACCAAAGCTGGACTTTGACATAATTTCACTCTCACAACATTATGGCTGGTTGGAGACAGTCCGAAGCACAAGTACCGGGTCCATGGTTCTGGCCGTATACTGGGGGGACGGGGACGACTCCCATTAACCCCTGACTATACCGGGGATACGCTTATCACAATGCCTTTCTGGTCTGTGCTGAAGCAGGGCATTCTGGAAACCAAGTGGCTTGACCTTTATTAGTGAGCCTGGTTACCCCCTCTCGGAACCACAGACTTAGAAATCGCCAGCTCATATACAGTGCATAAAATAAATTTATATATATACCCTTATACACCATTTTAATAAAAAAATATCACAAAATTCTTCTAAGTCCCTCGGGAAGAGTGAAAGACGCGCACGTTCATTTTCAGCGCTCCTAGACCTTCCTATAAGAAGTTAGCCAAAAAGTAGCTTCGAAAAACGCTTAGGTTAAGTTTCAGAGTTGCTTCTAATGTACCAAAGCTGGACTTAGACATAATTTCACTCTCACAACATTATGGCTGGTTGGAGACAGTCCGAACCACAAGTACCGGGTCCATGGTTCTGGGCGTATACTGGGGGGGACGGGGACGACTCCCATTAACCCCTGACTATACCGGGGATACGCTTATCACAATGCCTTTCTGGTCTGTGCTGAAGCAGGGCATTCTGGCAGCCAAGTGGCTTGACCTTTATTAGTGAGCCTGGTTACCCCCTCTCGGAACCACAGACTTAGAAATCGCCAGCTCATATACAGTGCATAAAATATATTTATATAATATATTTATATACTGTATATACCCTTATACACCATTTTAATAAAAAATATCACAAAATTCTTCTAAGTCTCTCGGGAAGAGTGAAAGACGCGCACGTTCATTTTCAGCGCTCCTAGACCTTCCTATAAGAAGTTAGCCAAAAAGTAGCTTCGAAAAACGCTTAGGTTAAGTTTCAGAGTTGCTTCTAATGTACCAAAGCTGGACTTAGACATAATTTCACTCTCACAACATTATGGCTGGTTGGAGACAGTCCGAACCACAAGTACCGGGTCGATGGTTCTGGGCGTATACTGGGGGGACGGGGACGACTCCCATTAACCCCTGACTATACCGGGGATAAGCTTATCACAATGCCTTTCTGGTCTGTGCTGAAGCAGGGCATTCTGGCAGCCAAGTGGCTTGACCTTTATTAGTGAGCCTGGTTACCCCCTCTCGGAACCACAGACTTAGAAATCGCCAGCTCATATACAGTGCATAAAATATATTTATATAATATATTTATATATATACCCTTATACACCATTTTAATAAAAAATATCACAAAATTCTTCTAAGTCCCTCGGGAAGAGTGAAAGACGCGCACGTTCATTTTCAGCGCTCCTAGACCTTCCTATAAGAAGTTAGCCAAAAAGTAAGTAGCTTCGAAAAACGCTTAGGTTAAGTTTCAGAGTTGCTTCTAATGTACCAAAGCTGGACTTTGACATAATTTCACTCTCACAACATTATGGCTGGTTGGAGACAGTCCGAAGCACAAGTACCGGGTCCATGGTTCTGGCCGTATACTGGGGGGACGGGGACGACTCCCATTAACCCCTGACTATACCGGGGATACGCTTATCACAATGCCTTTCTGGTCTGTGCTGAAGCAGGGCATTCTGGAAACCAAGTGGCTTGACCTTTATTAGTGAGCCTGGTTACCCCCTCTCGGAACCACAGACTTAGAAATCGCCAGCTCATATACAGTGCATAAAATAAATTTATATATATACCCTTATACACCATTTTAATAAAAAATATCACAAAATTCTTCTAAGTCCCTCGGGAAGAGTGAAAGACGCGCACGTTCATTTTCAGCGCTCCTAGACCTTCCTATAAGAAGTTAGCCAAAAAGTAGCTTAGAAAAACGCTTAGGTTAAGTTTCAGAGTTGCTTCTAATGTACCAAAGCTGGACTTAGAAATAATTTCACTCTCACAACATTATGGCTGGTTGGAGACAGTCCGAACCACAAGTACCGGGTCGATGGTTCTGGGCGTATACTGGGGGGACGGGGACGACTCCCATTAACCCCTGACTATACCGGGGATAAGCTTATCACAATGCCTTTCTGGTCTGTGCTGAAGCAGGGCATTCTGGCAGCCAAGTGGCTTGACCTTTATTAGTGAGCCTGGTTAACCCCTCTCGGAACCACAGACTTAGAAATCGCCAGCTCATATACAGTGCATAAAATATATTTATATAATATATTTATATATATACCCTTATACACCATTTTAATAAAAAATATCACAAAATTCTTCTAAGTCCCTCGGGAAGAGTGAAAGACGCGCACGTTCATTTTCAGCGCTCCTAGACCTTCCTATAAGAAGTTAGCCAAAAAGTAAGTAGCTTCGAAAAACGCTTAGGTTAAGTTTCAGAGTTGCTTCTAATGTACCAAAGCTGGACTTAGACATAATTTCACTCTCACAACATTATGGCTGGTTGGAGACAGTCCGAAGCACAAGTACCGGGTCCATGGTTCTGGCCGTATACTGGGGGGACGGGGGCGACTCCCATTAACCCCTGACTATACCGGGGATACGCTTATCACAATGCCTTTCTGGTCTGTGCTGAAGCAGGGCATTCTGGAAACCAAGTGGCTTGACCTTTATTAGTGAGCCTGGTTACCCCCTCTCGGAACCACAGACTTAGAAATCGCCAGCTCATATACAGTGCATAAAATATATTTCTATATATACCCTTATACACCATTTTAATAAAAAATATCACAAAATTCTTCTAAGTCCCTCGGGAAGAGTGAAAGACGCGCACGTTCATTTTCAGCGCTCCTAGACCTTCCTATAAGAAGTTAGCCAAAAAGTAGCTTCGAAAAACGCTTAGGTTAAGTTTCAGAGTTGCTTCTAATGTACCAAAGCTGGACTTAGACATAATTTCACTCTCACAACATTATGGCTGGTTGGAGACAGTCCGAACCACAAGTACCGGGTCGATGGTTCTGGGCGTATACTGGGGGGACGGGGACGACTCCCATTAACCCCTGACTATACCGGGGATACGCTTATCACAATGCCTTTCTGGTCTGTGCTGAAGCAGGGCATTCTGGCAGCCAAGTGGCTTGACCTTTATTAGTGAGCCTGGTTACCCCCTCTCGGAACCACAGACTTAGAAATCGCCAGCTCATATACAGTGCATAAAATATATTTATATAATATATTTATATATATACCCTTATACACCATTTTAATAAAAAATATCACAAAATTCTTCTAAGTCCCTCGGGAAGAGTGAAAGACGCGCACGTTCATTTTCAGCGCTCCTAGACCTTCCTATAAGAAGTTAGCCAAAAAGTAGCTTCGAAAAACGCTTAGGTTAAGTTTCAGAGTTGCTTCTAATGTACCAAAGCTGGACTTAGACATAATTTCTCTCTCACAACATTATGGCTGGTTGGAGACAGTCCGAACCACAAGTACCGGGTCGATGGTTCTGGGCGTATACTGGGGGGACGGGGACGACTCCCATTAACCCCTGACTATACCGGGGATACGCTTATCACAATGCCTTTCTGGTCTGTGCTGAAGCAGGGCATTCTGGCAGCCAAGTGGCTTGACCTTTATTAGTGAGCCTGGTTACCCCCTCTCGGAACCACAGACTTAGAAATCGCCAGCTCATATACAGTGCATAAAATATATTTATATAATATATTTATATATATACCCTTATACACCATTTTAATAAAAAATATCACAAAATTCTTCTAAGTCCCTCGGGAAGAGTGAAAGACGCGCACGTTCATTTTCAGCGCTCCCAGACCTTCCTATAAGAAGTTAGCCAAAAAGTAGCTTCGAAAAACGCTTAGGTTAAGTTTCAGAGTTGCTTCTAATGTACCAAAGCTGGACTTAGACATAATTTCACTCTCACAACATTATGGCTGGTTGGAGACAGTCCGAAGCACAAGTACCGGGTCCATGGTTCTGGCCGTATACTGGGGGGACGGGGGCGACTCCCATTAACCCCTGACTATACCGGGGATACGCTTATCACAATGCCTTTCTGGTCTGTGCTGATGCAGGGCATTCTGGAAACCAAGTGGCTTGACCTTTATTAGTGAGCCTGGTTACCCCCTCTCGGAACCACAGACTTAGAAATCGCCAGCTCATATACAGTGCATAAAATATATTTCTATATATACCCTTATACACCATTTTAATAAAAAATATCACAAAATTCTTCTAAGTCCCTCGGGAAGAGTGAAAGACGCGCACTTTCATTTTCAGCGCTCCTAGACCTTCCTATAAGAAGTTAGCCAAAAAGTAGCTTCGAAAAACGCTTAGGTTAAGTTTCAGAGTTGCTTCTAATGTACCAAAGCTGGACTTAGACATAATTTCACTCTCACAACATTATGGCTGGTTGGAGACAGTCCGAAGCACAAGTACCGGGTCCATGGTTCTGGCCGTATACTGGGGGGACGGGGGCGACTCCCATTAACCCCTGACTATACCGGGGATACGCTTATCACAATGCCTTTCTGGTCTGTGCTGAAGCAGGGCATTCTGGAAACCAAGTGGCTTGACCTTTATCAGTGAGCCTGGTTACCCCCTCTCGGAACCACAGACTTAGAAATCGCCAGCTCATATACAGTGCATAAAATATATTTATATATATACCCTTATACACCATTTTAATAAAAAATATCACAAAATTCTTCTAAGTCCCTCGGGAAGAGTGAAAGACGCGCACGTTCATTTTCAGCGCTCCTAGACCTTCCTATAAGAAGTTAGCCAAAAAGTAGCTTCGAAAAACGCTTAGGTTAAGTTTCAGAGTTGCTTCTAATGTACCAAAGCTGGACTTAGACATAATTTCACTCTCACAACATTATGGCTGGTTGGAGACAGTCCGAACCACAAGTACCGGGTCGATGGTTCTGGGCGTATACTGGGGGGACGGGGACGACTCCCATTAACCCCTGACTATACCGGGGATACGCTTATCACAATGCCTTTCTGGTCTGTGCTGAAGCAGGGCATTCTGGCAGCCAAGTGGCTTGACCTTTATTAGTGAGCCTGGTTACCCCCTCTCGGAACCACAGACTTAGAAATCGCCAGCTCATATACAGTGCATAAAATATATTTATATAATATATTTATATATATACCCTTATACACCATTTTAATAAAAAATATCACAAAATTCTTCTAAGTCCCTCGGGAAGAGTGAAAGACGCGCACGTTCATTTTCAGCGCTCCTAGACCTTCCTATAAGAAGTTAGCCAAAAAGTAGCTTCGAAAAACGCTTAGGTTAAGTTTCAGAGTTGCTTCTAATGTACCAAAGCTGGACTTAGACATAATTTCACTCTCACAACATTATGGCTGGTTGGAGACAGTCCGAACCACAAGTACCGGGTCGATGGTTCTGGGCGTATACTTGGGGGGACGGGGACGACTCCCATTAACCCCTGACTATACCGGGGATAAGCTTATCACAATGCCTTTCTGGTCTGTGCTGAAGCAGGGCATTCTGGCAGCCAAGTGGCTTGACCTTTATTAGTGAGCCTGGTTACCCCCTCTCGGAACCACAGACTTAGAAATCGCCAGCTCATATACAGTGCATAAAATATATTTATATAATATATTTATATATATACCCTTATACACCATTTTAATAAAAAATATCACAAAATTCTTCTAAGTCCCTCGGGAAGAGTGAAAGACGCGCACGTTCATTTTCAGCGCTCCTAGACCTTCCTATAAGAAGTTAGCCAATAAGTAAGTAGCTTCGAAAAACGCTTAGGTTAAGTTTCAGAGTTGCTTCTAATGTACCAAAGCTGGACTTAGACATAATTTCACTCTCACAACATTATGGCTGGTTGGAGACAGTCCGAAGCACAAGTACCGGGTCCATGGTTCTGGCCGTATACTGGGGGGACGGGGGCGACTCCCATTAACCCCTGACTATACCGGGGATACGCTTATCACAATGCCTTTCTGGTCTGTGCTGAAGCAGGGCATTCTGGAAACCAAGTGGCTTGACCTTTATTAGTGAGCCTGGTTACCCCCTCTCGGAACCACAGACTTAGAAATCGCCAGCTCATATACAGTGCATAAAATATATTTCTATATATACCCTTATACACCATTTTAATAAAAAATATCACAAAATTCTTCTAAGTCCCTCGGGAAGAGTGAAAGACGCGCACGTTCATTTTCAGCGCTCCTAGACCTTCCTATAAGAAGTTAGCCAAAAAGTAGCTTCGAAAAACGCTTAGGTTAAGTTTCAGAGTTGCTTCTAATGTACCAAAGCTGGACTTAGACATAATTTCACTCTCACAACATTATGGCTGGTTGGAGACAGTCCGAACCACAAGTACCGGGTCGATGGTTCTGGGCGTATACTGGGGGGACGGGGACGACTCCCATTAACCCCTGACTATACCGGGGATACGCTTATCACAATGCCTTTCTGGTCTGTGCTGAAGCAGGGCATTCTGGCAGCCAAGTGGCTTGACCTTTATTAGTGAGCCTGGTTACCCCCTCTCGGAACCACAGACTTAGAAATCGCCAGCTCATATACAGTGCATAAAATATATTTATATAATATATTTATATATATACCCTTATACACCATTTTAATAAAAAATATCACAAAATTCTTCTAAGTCCCTCGGGAAGAGTGAAAGACGCGCACGTTCATTTTCAGCGCTCCTAGACCTTCCTATAAGAAGTTAGCCAAAAAGTAGCTTCGAAAAACGCTTAGGTTAAGTTTCAGAGTTGCTTCTAATGTACCAAAGCTGGACTTAGACATAATTTCACTCTCACAACATTATGGCTGGTTGGAGACAGTCCGAACCACAAGTACCGGGTCGATGGTTCTGGGCGTATACTGGGGGGACGGGGACGACTCCCATTAACCCCTGACTATACCGGGGATACGCTTATCACAATGCCTTTCTGGTCTGTGCTGAAGCAGGGCATTCTGGCAGCCAAGTGGCTTGACCTTTATTAGTGAGCCTGGTTACCCCCTCTCGGAACCACAGACTTAGAAATCGCCAGCTCATATACAGTGCATAAAATATATTTATATAATATATTTATATATATACCCTTATACACCATTTTAATAAAAAATATCACAAAATTCTTCTAAGTCCCTCGGGAAGAGTGAAAGACGCGCACGTTCATTTTCAGCGCTCCCAGACCTTCCTATAAGAAGTTAGCCAAAAAGTAGCTTCGAAAAACGCTTAGGTTAAGTTTCAGAGTTGCTTCTAATGTACCAAAGCTGGACTTAGACATAATTTCACTCTCACAACATTATGGCTGGTTGGAGACAGTCCGAACCACAAGTACCGGGTCCATGGTTCTGGCCGTATACTGGGGGGACGGGGGCGACTCCCATTAACCCCTGACTATACCGGGGATACGCTTATCACAATGCCTTTCTGGTCTGTGCTGAAGCAGGGCATTCTGGAAACCAAGTGGCTTGACCTTTATTAGTGAGCCTGGTTACCCCCTCTCGGAACCACAGACTTAGAAATCGCCAGCTCATATACAGTGCATAAAATATATTTATATATATACCCTTATACACCATTTTAATAAAAAATATCACATAATTCTTCTAAGTCCCTCGGGAAGAGTGAAAGACGCGCACGTTCATTTTCAGCGCTCCTAGACCTTCCTATAAGAAGTTAGCCAAAAAGTAGCTTCGAAAAACGCTTAGGTTAAGTTTCAGAGTTGCTTCTAATGTACCAAAGCTGGACTTAGACATAATTTCACTCTCACAACATTATGGCTGGTTGGAGACAGTCCGAACCACAAGTACCGGGTCGATGGTTCTGGGCGTATACTGGGGGGACGGGGACGACTCCCATTAACCCCTGACTATACCGGGGATAAGCTTATCACAATGCCTTTCTGGTCTGTGCTGAAGCAGGGCATTCTGGCAGCCAAGTGGCTTGACCTTTATTAGTGAGCCTGGTTAACCCCTCTCGGAACCACAGACTTAGAAATCGCCAGCTCATATACAGTGCATAAAATATATTTATATAATATATTTATATATATACCCTTATACACCATTTTAATAAAAAATATCACAAAATTCTTCTAAGTCCCTCGGGAAGAGTGAAAGACGCGCACGTTCATTTTCAGCGCTCCTAGACCTTCCTATAAGAAGTTAGCCAAAAAGTAAGTAGCTTCGAAAAACGCTTAGGTTAAGTTTCAGAGTTGCTTCTAATGTACCAAAGCTGGACTTAGACATAATTTCACTCTCACAACATTATGGCTGGTTGGAGACAGTCCGAAGCACAAGTACCGGGTCCATGGTTCTGGCCGTATACTGGGGGGACGGGGGCGACTCCCATTAACCCCTGACTATACCGGGGATACGCTTATCACAATGCCTTTCTGGTCTGTGCTGATGCAGGGCATTCTGGAAACCAAGTGGCTTGACCTTTATTAGTGAGCCTGGTTACCCCCTCTCGGAACCACAGACTTAGAAATCGCCAGCTCATATACAGTGCATAAAATATATTTCTATATATACCCTTATACACCATTTTAATAAAAAATATCACAAAATTCTTCTAAGTCCCTCGGGAAGAGTGAAAGACGCGCACGTTCATTTTCAGCGCTCCTAGACCTTCCTATAAGAAGTTAGCCAAAAAGTAGCTTCGAAAAACGCTTAGGTTAAGTTTCAGAGTTGCTTCTAATGTACCAAAGCTGGACTTAGACATAATTTCACTCTCACAACATTATGGCTGGTTGGAGACAGTCCGAACCACAAGTACCGGGTCGATGGTTCTGGGCGTATACTGGGGGGACGGGGACGACTCCCATTAACCCCTGACTATACCGGGGATAAGCTTATCACAATGCCTTTCTGGTCTGTGCTGAAGCAGGGCATTCTGGCAGCCAAGTGGCTTGACCTTTATTAGTGAGCCTGGTTAACCCCTCTCGGAACCACAGACTTAGAAATCGCCAGCTCATATACAGTGCATAAAATATATTTATATAATATATTTATATATATACCCTTATACACCATTTTAATAAAAAATATCACAAAATTCTTCTAAGTCCCTCGGGAAGAGTGAAAGACGCGCACGTTCATTTTCAGCGCTCCTAGACCTTCCTATAAGAAGTTAGCCAAAAAGTAAGTAGCTTCGAAAAACGCTTAGGTTAAGTTTCAGAGTTGCTTCTAATGTACCAAAGCTGGACTTAGACATAATTTCACTCTCACAACATTATGGCTGGTTGGAGACAGTCCGAAGCACAAGTACCGGGTCCATGGTTCTGGCCGTATACTGGGGGGACGGGGGCGACTCCCATTAACCCCTGACTATACCGGGGATACGCTTATCACAATGCCTTTCTGGTCTGTGCTGATGCAGGGCATTCTGGAAACCAAGTGGCTTGACCTTTATTAGTGAGCCTGGTTACCCCCTCTCGGAACCACAGACTTAGAAATCGCCAGCTCATATACAGTGCATAAAATATATTTCTATATATACCCTTATACACCATTTTAATAAAAAATATCACAAAATTCTTCTAAGTCCCTCGGGAAGAGTGAAAGACGCGCACTTTCATTTTCAGCGCTCCTAGACCTTCCTATAAGAAGTTAGCCAAAAAGTAGCTTCGAAAAACGCTTAGGTTAAGTTTCAGAGTTGCTTCTAATGTACCAAAGCTGGACTTAGACATAATTTCACTCTCACAACATTATGGCTGGTTGGAGACAGTCCGAAGCACAAGTACCGGGTCCATGGTTCTGGCCGTATACTGGGGGGACGGGGGCGACTCCCATTAACCCCTGACTATACCGGGGATACGCTTATCACAATGCCTTGCTGGTCTGTGCTGAAGCAGGGCATTCTGGAAACCAAGTGGCTTGACCTTTATCAGTGAGCCTGGTTACCCCCTCTCGGAACCACAGACTTAGAAATCGCCAGCTCATATACAGTGCATAAAATATATTTATATATATACCCTTATACACCATTTTAATAAAAAATATCACAAAATTCTTCTAAGTCCCTCGGGAAGAGTGAAAGACGCGCACGTTCATTTTCAGCGCTCCTAGACCTTCCTATAAGAAGTTAGCCAAAAAGTAGCTTCGAAAAACGCTTAGGTTAAGTTTCAGAGTTGCTTCTAATGTACCAAAGCTGGACTTAGACATAATTTCACTCTCACAACATTATGGCTGGTTGGAGACAGTCCGAACCACAAGTACCGGGTCGATGGTTCTGGGCGTATACTTGGGGGGACGGGGACGACTCCCATTAACCCCTGACTATACCGGGGATAAGCTTATCACAATGCCTTTCTGGTCTGTGCTGAAGCAGGGCATTCTGGCAGCCAAGTGGCTTGACCTTTATTAGTGAGCCTGGTTACCCCCTCTCGGAACCACAGACTTAGAAATCGCCAGCTCATATACAGTGCATAAAATATATATATATAATATATTTATATATATACCCTTATACACCATTTTAATAAAAAATATCACAAAATTCTTCTAAGTCCCTCGGGAAGAGTGAAAGACGCGCACGTTCATTTTCAGAGCTCCTAGACCTTCCTATAAGAAGTTAGCCAAAAAGTAGCTTCGAAAAACGCTTAGGTTAAGTTTCAGAGTTGCTTCTAATGTACCAAAGCTGGACTTAGACATAATTTCACTCTCACAACATTATGGCTGATTGGAGACAGTCTGAACCACAAGTACCGGGTCGATGGTTCTGGGCGTATACTGGGGGGACGGGGACGACTCCCATTAACCCCTGACTATACAGGGGATACGCTTATCACAATGCCTTTCTGGTCTGTGCTGAAGCAGGGCATTCTGGAAACCAAGTGGCTTGACCTTTATTAGTGAGCCTGGTTACCCCCTCTCGGAACCACAGACTTAGAAATCGCCAGCTCATATACAGTGCATAAAATATATTTATATATATACCCTTATACACCATTTTAATAAAAAATATCACAAAATTCTTCTAAGTCCCTCGGGAAGAGTGAAAGACGCGTACGTTCATTTTCAGAGCTCCTAGACCTTCCTATAAGAAGTTAGCCAAAAAGTAGCTTCGAAAAACGCTTAGGTTAAGTTTCAGAGTTGCTTCTAATGTACCAAAGCTGGACTTAGACATAATTTCACTCTCACAACATTATGGCTGGTTGGAGACACTCCGAACCACAAGTACCGGGTCGATGGTTCTGGGCGTATACTGGGGGGACGGGGACGACTCCCATTAACCCCTGACTATACCGGGGATACGCTTATCACAATGCCTTTCTGGTCTGTGCTGAAGCAGGGCATTCTGGCAGCCAAGTGGCTTGACCTTTATTAGTGAGCCTGGTTACCCCCTCTCGGAACCACAGACTTAGAAATCGCCAGCTCATATACAGTGCATAAAATATATTTATATAATATATTTATATATATACCCTTATACACCATTTTAATAAAAAATATCACAAAATTCTTCTAAGTCCCTCGGGAAGAGTGGAAGACGCGCACGTTCATTTTCAGAGCTCCTAGACCTTCCTATAAGAAGTTAGCCAAAAAGTAGCTTCGAAAAACGCTTAGGTTAAGTTTCAGAGTTGCTTCTAATGTACCAAAGCTGGACTTAGACATAATTTCACTCTCACAACATTATGGCTGGTTGGAGACAGTCTGAACCACAAGTACCGGGTCGATGGTTCTGGGCGTATACTGGGGGGACGGGGACGACTCCCATTAACCCCTGACTATACAGGGGATACGCTTATCACAATGCCTTTCTGGTCTGTGCTGAAGCAGGGCATTCTGGAAACCAAGTGGCTTGACCTTTATTAGTGAGCCTGGTTACCCCCTATCGGAACCACAGACTTAGAAATCGCCAGCTCATATACAGTGCATAAAATATATTTATATATATACCCTTATACACCATTTTAATAAAAAATATCACAAAATTCTTCTAAGTCACTCGGGAAGAGTGAAAGACGCGTACGTTCATTTTCAGAGCTCCTAGACCTTCCTATAAGAAGTTAGCCAAAAAGTAGCTTCGAAAAACGCTTAGGTTAAGTTTCAGAGTTGCTTCTAATGTACCAAAGCTGGACTTAGACATAATTTCACTCTCACAACATTATGGCTGGTTGGAGACACTCCGAACCACAAGTACCGGGTCGATGGTTCTGGGCGTATACTGGGGGGACGGGGACGACTCCCATTAACCCCTGACTATACCGGGGATACGCTTATCACAATGCCTTTCTGGTCTGTGCTGAAGCAGGGCATTCTGGCAGCCAAGTGGCTTGACCTTTATTAGTGAGCCGGGTTACCCCCTCTCGGAACCACAGACTTAGAAATCGCCAGCTCATATACAGTGCATAAAATATATTTATATAATATATTTATATATATACCCTTATACACCATTTTAATAAAAAATATCACAAAATTCTTCTAAGTCCCTCGGGAAGAGTGAAAGACGCGCACGTTCATTTTCAGCGCTTCCAGACCTTCCTATAAGAAGTTAGCCAAAAAGTACTGTAGCTTCGAAAAACGCTTAGGTTAAGTTTCAGAGTTGCTTCTAATGTACCAAAGCTGGACTTAGACATAATTTCACTCTCACAACATTATGGCTGGTTGGAGACAGTCCGAACCACAAGTACCGGGTCCATGGTTCTGGGCGTATACTGGGGGGGACGGGGACGACTCCCATTAACCCCTGACTATACCGGGGATACGCTTATCACAATGCCTTTCTGGTCTGTGCTGAAGCAGGGCATTCTGGCAGCCAAGTGGCTTGACCTTTATTAGTGAGCCTGGTTACCCCCTCTCGGAACCACAGACTTAGAAATCGCCAGCTCATATACAGTGCATAAAATATATTTATATATATACCCTTATACACCATTTTAATAAAAAATATCACAAAATTCTTCTAAGTCCCTCGGGAAGAGTGAAAGACGCGCACGTTCATTTTCAGCTCTCCCAGACCTTCCTATAAGAAGTTAGCCAAAAAGTAGCTTCGAAAAACGCTTAGGTTAAGTTTCAGAGTTGCTTCTAATGTACCAAAGCTGGACTTAGACATAATTTCACTCTCACAACATTATGGCTGGTTGGAGACAGTCCGAACCACAAGTACCGGGTCCATGGTTCTGGGCGTATACTGGGGGGGACGGGGACGACTCCCATTAATCCCTGACTATACCGGGGATACGCTTATCACAATGCCTTTCTGGTCTGTGCTGAAGCAGGGCATTCTGGCAGCCAAGTGACTTGACCTTTATTAGTGAGCCTGGTTACCCCCTCTCGGAACCATAGACTTAGAAATCGCCAGCTCATATACAGTGCATAAAATATATTTATATATATACCCTTATACACCATTTTAATAAAAAATATCACAAAATTCTTCTAAGTCCCTCGGGAAGAGTGAAAGACGCGCACGTTCATTTTGAGCGCTCCTAGACCTTCCTATAAGAAGTTAGCCAAAAAGTAGCTTCGAAAAACGCTTAGGTTAAGTTTCAGAGTTGCTTCTAATGTACCAAAGCTGGACTTAGACATAATTTCACTCTCACAACATTATGGCTGGTTGGAGACAGTCCGAACCACAAGTACCGGGTCGATGGTTCTGGGCGTATACTGGGGGGACGGGGACGACTCCCATTAACCCCTGACTATACCGGGGATAAGCTTATCACAATGCCTTTCTGGTCTGTGCTGAAGCAGGGCATTCTGGAAACCAAGTGGCTTGACCTTTATTAGTGAGCCTGGTTACCCCCTATCGGAACCACAGACTTAGAAATCGCCAGCTCATATACAGTGCATAAAATATATTTATATATATACCCTTATACACCATTTTAATAAAAAATATCACAAAATTCTTCTAAGACCCTCGGGAAGAGTGAAAGACGCGTACGTTCATTTTCAGAGCTCCTAGACCTTCCTATAAGAAGTTAGCCAAAAAGTAGCTTCGAAAAACGCTTAGGTTAAGTTTCAGAGTTGCTTCTAATGTACCAAAGCTGGACTTAGACATAATTTCACTCTCACAACATTATGGCTGGTTGGAGACAGTCCGAACCACAAGTACCGGGTCGATGGTTCTGGGCGTATACTGGGGGGACGGGGACGACTCCCATTAACCCCTGACTATACCGGGGATAAGCTTATCACAATGCCTTTCTGGTCTGTGCTGAAGCAGGGCATTCTGGCAGCCAAGTGGCTTGACCTTTATTAGTGAGCCTGGTTACCCCCTCTCGGAACCACAGACTTAGAAATCGCCAGCTCATATACAGTGCATAAAATATATTTACATAATATATTTATATATATACCCTTATACACCATTTTAATAAAAAATATCACAAAATTCTTCTAAGTCCCTCGGGAAGAGTGAGAGACGCGCACGTTCATTTTCAGCGCTCCTAGACCTTCCTATAAGAAGTTAGCCAAAAAGTAAGTAGCTTCGAAAAACGCTTAGGTTAAGTTTCAGAGTTGCTTCTAATGTACCAAAGCTGGACTTAGACATAATTTCACTCTCACAACATTATGGCTGGTTGGAGACAGTCCGAAGCACAAGTACCGGGTCCATGGTTCTGGCCGTATACTGGGGGGACGGGGGCGACTCCCATTAACCCCTGACTATACCGGGGATACGCTTATCACAATGCCTTTCTGGTCTGTGCTGAAGCAGGGCATTCTGGAAACCAAGTGGCTTGACCTTTATTAGTGAGCCTGGTTACCCCCTCTCGGAACCACAGACTTAGAAATCGCCAGCTCATATACAGTGCATATAATATATTTATATATATATACCCTTGTACACCATTTTAATAAAAAATATCACAAAATTCTTCTAAGTCCCTCGGGAAGAGTGAAAGACGCGCACGTTCATTTTCAGCGCTCCTAGACCTTCCTACAGTATAAGAAGTTAGCCAAAAAGTAGCTTCGAAAAACGCTTAGGTTAAGTTTCAGAGTTGCTTCTAATGTACCAAAGCTGGACTTAGACATAATTTCACTCTCACAACATTATGGCTGGTTGGAGACAGTCCGAACCAAAAGTACCGGGTCGATGGTTCTGGGCGTATACTGGGGGGACGGGGACGACTCCCATTAACCCCTGACTATACCGGGGATACGCTTATCACAATGCCTTTCTGGTCTGTGCTGAAGCAGGGCATTCTGGCAGCCAAGTGGCTTGACCTTTATTAGTGAGCCTGGTTACCCCCTCTCGGAACCACAGACTTAGAAATCGCCAGCTCATATACAGTGCATAAAATATATTTATATATATACCCTTATACACCATTTTAATAAAAAATATCACAAAATTCTTCTAAGTCCCTCGGGAAGAGTGAAAGACGCGCACGTTCATTTTCAGCTCTCCCAGACCTTCCTATAAGAAGTTAGCCAAAAAGTAGCTTCGAAAAACGCTTAGGTTAAGTTTCAGAGTTGCTTCTAATGTACCAAAGCTGGACTTAGACATAATTTCACTCTCACAACATTATGGCTGGTTGGAGACAGTCCGAACCACAAGTACCGGGTCCATGGTTCTGGGCGTATACTGGGGGGGACGGGGACGACTCCCATTAATCCCTGACTATACCGGGGATACGCTTATCACAATGCCTTTCTGGTCTGTGCTGAAGCAGGGCATTCTGGCAGCCAAGTGACTTGACCTTTATTAGTGAGCCTGGTTACCCCCTCTCGGAACCATAGACTTAGAAATCGCCAGCTCATATACAGTGCATAAAATATATTTATATATATACCCTTATACACCATTTTAATAAAAAATATCACAAAATTCTTCTAAGTCCCTCGGGAAGAGTGAAAGACGCGCACGTTCATTTTGAGCGCTCCTAGACCTTCCTATAAGAAGTTAGCCAAAAAGTAGCTTCGAAAAACGCTTAGGTTAAGTTTCAGAGTTGCTTCTAATGTACCAAAGCTGGACTTAGACATAATTTCACTCTCACAACATTATGGCTGGTTGGAGACAGTCCGAACCACAAGTACCGGGTCGATGGTTCTGGGCGTATACTGGGGGGACGGGGACGACTCCCATTAACCCCTGACTATACCGGGGATAAGCTTATCACAATGCCTTTCTGGTCTGTGCTGAAGCAGGGCATTCTGGCAGCCAAGTGGCTTGACCTTTATTAGTGAGCCTGGTTACCCCCTCTCGGAACCACAGACTTAGAAATCGCCAGCTCATATACAGTGCATAAAATATATTTATATAATATATTTATATATATACCCTTATACACCATTTTAATAAAAAATATCACAAAATTCTTCTAAGTCCCTCGGGAAGAGTGAGAGACGCGCACGTTCATTTTCAGCGCTCCTAGACCTTCCTATAAGAAGTTAGCCAAAAAGTAAGTAGCTTCGAAAAACGCTTAGGTTAAGTTTCAGAGTTGCTTCTAATGTACCAAAGCTGGACTTAGACATAATTTCACTCTCACAACATTATGGCTGGTTGGAGACAGTCCGAAGCACAAGTACCGGGTCCATGGTTCTGGCCGTATACTGGGGGGACGGGGGCGACTCCCATTAACCCCTGACTATACCGGGGATACGCTTATCACAATGCCTTTCTGGTCTGTGCTGAAGCAGGGCATTCTGGAAACCAAGTGGCTTGACCTTTATTAGTGAGCCTGGTTACCCCCTCTCGGAATAACAGACTTAGAAATCGCCAGCTCATATACAGTGCATATAATATATTTATATATATATACCCTTGTACACCATTTTAATAAAAAATATCACAAAATTCTTCTAAGTCCCTCGGGAAGAGTGAAAGACGCGCACGTTCATTTTCAGCGCTCCTAGACCTTCCTATAAGAAGTTAGCCAAAAAGTAGCTTCGAAAAACGCTTAGGTTAAGTTTCAGAGTTGCTTCTAATGTACCAAAGCTGGACTTAGACATAATTTCACTCTCACAACATTATGGCTGGTTGGAGACAGTCCGAACCACAAGTACCGGGTCGATGGTTCTGGGCGTATACTGGGGGGACGGGGACGACTCCCATTAACCCCTGACTATACCGGGGATACGCTTATCACAATGCCTTTCTGGTCTGTGCTGAAGCAGGGCATTCTGGCAGCCAAGTGGCTTGACCTTTATTAGTGAGCCTGGTTACCCCCTCTCGGAACCACAGACTTAGAAATCGCCAGCTCATATACAGTGCATAAAATATATTTATATAATATATTTATATATATACCCTTATACACCATTTTAATAAAAAATATCACAAAATTCTTCTAAGTCCCTCGGGAAGAGTGAAAGACGCGCACGTTCATTTTCAGCGCTCCTAGACCTTCCTATAAGAAGTTAGCCAAAAAGTAGCTTCGAAAAACGCTTAGGTTAAGTTTCAGAGTTGCTTCTAATGTACCAAAGCTGGACTTAGACATAATTTCACTCTCACAACATTATGGCTGGTTGGAGACAGTCCGAAGCACAAGTACCGGGTCCATGGTTCTGGCCGTATACTGGGGGGACGGGGGCGACTCCCATTAACCCCTGACTATACCGGGGATACGCTTATCACAATGCCTTTCTGGTCTGTGCTGAAGCAGGGCATTCTGGAAACCAAGTGGCTTGACCTTTATTAGTGAGCCTGGTTACCCCCTCTCGGAATAACAGACTTAGAAATCGCCAGCTCATATACAGTGCATATAATATATTTATATATATATACCCTTGTACACCATTTTAATAAAAAATATCACAAAATTCTTCTAAGTCCCTCGGGAAGAGTGAAAGACGCGCACGTTCATTTTCAGCGCTCCTAGACCTTCCTATAAGAAGTTAGCCAAAAAGTAGCTTCGAAAAACGCTTAGGTTAAGTTTCAGAGTTGCTTCTAATGTACCAAAGCTGGACTTAGACATAATTTCACTCTCACAACATTATGGCTGGTTGGAGACAGTCCGAACCACAAGTACCGGGTCGATGGTTCTGGGCGTATACTGGGGGGACGGGGACGACTCCCATTAACCCCTGACTATACCGGGGATACGCTTATCACAATGCCTTTCTGGTCTGTGCTGAAGCAGGGCATTCTGGCAGCCAAGTGGCTTGACCTTTATTAGTGAGCCTGGTTACCCCCTCTCGGAACCACAGACTTAGAAATCGCCAGCTCATATACAGTGCATAAAATATATTTATATAATATATTTATATATATACCCTTATACACCATTTTAATAAAAAATATCACAAAATTCTTCTAAGTCCCTCGGGAAGAGTGAAAGACGCGCACGTTCATTTTCAGCGCTCCTAGACCTTCCTATAAGAAGTTAGCCAAAAAGTAGCTTCGAAAAACGCTTAGGTTAAGTTTCAGAGTTGCTTCTAATGTACCAAAGCTGGACTTAGACATAATTTCACTCTCACAACATTATGGCTGGTTGGAGACAGTCCGAAGCACAAGTACCGGGTCCATGGTTCTGGCCGTATACTGGGGGGACGGGGGCGACTCCCATTAACCCCTGACTATACCGGGGATACGCTTATCACAATGCCTTTCTGGTCTGTGCTGAAGCAGGGCATTCTGGAAACCAAGTGGCTTGACCTTTATTAGTGAGCCTGGTTACCCCCTCTCGGAACCACAGACTTAGAAATCGCCAGCTCATATAAAGTGCATAAAATATATTTCTATATATACCCTTATACACCATTTTAATAAAAAATATCACAAAATTCTTCAAAGTCCCTCGGGAAGAGTGAAAGACGCGCACGTTCATTTTCAGCGCTCCTAGACCTTCTTATAAGAAGTTAGCCAAAAAGTAGCTTCGAAAAACGCTTAGGTTAAGTTTCAGAGTTGCTTCTAATGTACCAAAGCTGGACTTAGACATAATTTCACTCTCACAACATTATGGCTGGTTGGAGACAGTCTGAACCACAAGTACCGGGTCAATGGTTCTGGGCGTATACTGGGGGGACGGGGACGACTCCCATTAACCCCTGACTATACCGGGGATACGCTTATCACAATGCCTTTCTGGTCTGTGCTGAAGCAGGGCATTCTGGCAGCCAAGTGGCTTGACCTTTATTAGTGAGCCTGGTTACCCCATCTCGGAACCACAGACTTAGAAATCGCCAGCTCATATACAGTGCATAAAATATATTTATATAATATATTTATATATATACCCTTATACACCATTTTAATAAAAAATATCACAAAATTCTTCTAAGTCCCTCGGGAAGAGTGAAAGACGCGCACGTTCATTTTCAGCGCTCCTAGACCTTCTTATAAGAAGTTAGCCAAAAAGTAGCATCGAAAAACGCTTAGGTTAAGTTTCAGAGTTGCTTCTAATGTACCAAAGCTGGACTTAGACATAATTTCACTCTCACAACATTATGGCTGGTTGGAGACAGTCCGAAGCACAAGTACCGGGTCCATGGTTCTGGCCGTATACTGGGGGGACGGGGGCGACTCCCATTAACCCCTGACTATACCGGGGATACGCTTATCACAATGCCTTTCTGGTCTGTGCTGAAGCAGGGCATTCTGGAAACCAAGTGGCTTGACCTTTATTAGTGAGCCTGGTTACCCCCTCTCGGAACCACAGACTTAGAAATCGCCAGCTCATATACAGTGCATATAATATATTTATATATATATACCCTTGTACACCATTTTAATAAAAAATATCACAAAATTCTTCTAAGTCCCTCGGGAAGAGTGAAAGACGCGCACGTTCATTTTCAGCGCTCCTAGACCTTCCTATAAGAAGTTAGCCAAAAAGTAGCTTCGAAAAACGCTTAGGTTAAGTTTCAGAGTTGCTTCTAATGTACCAAAGCTGGACTTAGACATAATTTCACTCTCACAACATTATGGCTGGTTGGAGACAGTCCGAACCACAAGTACCGGGTCGATGGTTCTGGGCGTATACTGGGGGGACGGGGACGACTCCCATTAACCCCTGACTATACCGGGGATACGCTTATCACAATGCCTTTCTGGTCTGTGCTGAAGCAGGGCATTCTGGCAGCCAAGTGGCTTGACCTTTATTAGTGAGCCTGGTTACCCCCTCTCGGAACCACAGACTTAGAAATCGCCAGCTCATATACAGTGCATAAAATATATTTATATAATATATTTATATATATACCCTTATACACCATTTTAATAAAAAATATCACAAAATTCTTCTAAGTCCCTCGGGAAGAGTGAAAGACGCGCACGTTCATTTTCAGCGCTCCTAGACCTTCCTATAAGAAGTTAGCCAAAAAGTAAGTAGCTTCGAAAAACGCTTAGGTTAAGTTTCAGAGTTGCTTCTAATGTACCAAAGCTGGACTTAGACATAATTTCACTCTCACAACATTATGGCTGGTTGGAGACAGTCCGAACCACAAGTACCGGGTCGATGGTTCTGGGCGTATACTGGGGGGACGGGGACGACTCCCATTAACCCCTGACTATACCGGGGATACGCTTATCACAATGCCTTTCTGGTCTGTGCTGAAGCAGGGCATTCTGGCAGCCAAGTGGCTTGACCTTTATTAGTGAGCCTGGTTACCCCCTCTCGGAACCACAGACTTAGAAATCGCCAGCTCATATACAGTGCATAAAATATATTTATATAATATATTTATATATATACCCTTATACACCATTTTAATAAAAAATATCACAAAATTCTTCTAAGTCCCTCGGGAAGAGTGAAAGACGCGCACGTTCATTTTCAGCGCTCCTAGACCTTCCTATAAGAAGTTAGCCAAAAAGTAAGTAGCTTCGAAAAACGCTTAGGTTAAGTTTCAGAGTTGCTTCTAATGTACCAAAGCTGGACTTAGACATAATTTCACTCTCACAACATTATGGCTGGTTGGAGACAGTCCGAAGCACAAGTACCGGGTCCATGGTTCTGGCCGTATACTGGGGGGACGGGGGCGACTCCCATTAACCCCTGACTATACCGGGGATACGCTTATCACAATGCCTTTCTGGTCTGTGCTGAAGCAGGGCATTCTGGAAACCAAGTGGCTTGACCTTTATTAGTGAGCCTGGTTACCCCCTCTCGGAACCACAGACTTAGAAATCGCCAGCTCATATAAAGTGCATAAAATATATTTCTATATATACCCTTATACACCATTTTAATAAAAAATATCACAAAATTCTTCAAAGTCCCTCGGGAAGAGTGAAAGACGCGCACGTTCATTTTCAGCGCTCCTAGACCTTCTTATAAGAAGTTAGCCAAAAAGTAGCTTCGAAAAACGCTTAGGTTAAGTTTCAGAGTTGCTTCTAATGTACCAAAGCTGGACTTAGACATAATTTCACTCTCACAACATTATGGCTGGTTGGAGACAGTCTGAACCACAAGTACCGGGTCAATGGTTCTGGGCGTATACTGGGGGGACGGGGACGACTCCCATTAACCCCTGACTATACCGGGGATACGCTTATCACAATGCCTTTCTGGTCTGTGCTGAAGCAGGGCATTCTGGCAGCCAAGTGGCTTGACCTTTATTAGTGAGCCTGGTTACCCCATCTCGGAACCACAGACTTAGAAATCGCCAGCTCATATACAGTGCATAAAATATATTTATATAATATATTTATATATATACCCTTATACACCATTTTAATAAAAAATATCACAAAATTCTTCTAAGTCCCTCGGGAAGAGTGAAAGACGCGCACGTTCATTTTCAGCGCTCCTAGACCTTCTTATAAGAAGTTAGCCAAAAAGTAGCATCGAAAAACGCTTAGGTTAAGTTTCAGAGTTGCTTCTAATGTACCAAAGCTGGACTTAGACATAATTTCACTCTCACAACATTATGGCTGGTTGGAGACAGTCCGAACCACAAGTACCGGGTCGATGGTTCTGGGCGTATACTGGGGGGACGGGGACGACTCCCATTAACCCCTGACTATACCGGGGATACGCTTATCACAATGCCTTTCTGGTCTGTGCTGAAGCAGGGCATTCTGGCAGCCAAGTGGCTTGACCTTTATTAGTGAGCCTGGTTACCCCCTCTCGGAACCACAGACTTAGAAATCGCCAGCTCATATACAGTGCTTAAAATATATTTCTATATATACCCTTATACACCATTTTAATAAAAAATATCACAAAATTCTTCTAAGTCCCTCGGGAAGAGTGAAAGACGCGCACGTTCATTTTCAGCGCTCCTAGACCTTCCTATAAGAAGTTAGCCAAAAAGTAGCTTCGAAAAACGCTTAGGTTAAGTTTCAGAGTTGCTTCTAATGTACCAAAGCTGGACTTAGACATAATTTCACTCTCACAACATTATGGCTGGTTGGAGACAGTCTGAACCACAAGTACCGGGTCGATGGTTCTGGGCGTATACTGGGGGGACGGGGACGACTCCCATTAACCCCTGACTATACCGGGGATACGTTTATCACAATGCCTTTCTGGTCTGTGCTGAAGCAGGGCATTCTGGCAGCCAAGTGGCTTGACCTTTATTAGTGAGCCTGATTACCCCCTCTCGGAACCACAGACTTAGAAATCGCCAGCTCATATACAGTGCATAAAATATATTTATATAATATATTTATATATATACCCTTATACACCATTTTAATAAAAAATATCACAAAATTCTTCTAAGTCCCTCGGGAAGAGTGAAAGACGCGCACGTTCATTTTCAGCGCTTCCAGACCTTCCTATAAGAAGTTAGCCAAAAAGTAGCTTCGAAAAACGCTTAGGTTAAGTTTCAGAGTTGCTTCTAATGTACCAAAGCTGGACTTAGACATAATTTCACTCTCACAACATTATGGCTGGTTGGAGACAGTCCGAACCACAAGTACCGGGTCCATGGTTCTGGGCGTATACTGGGGGGGACGGGGACGACTCCCATTAACCCCTGACTATACCGGGGATACGCTTATCACAATGCCTTTCTGGTCTGTGCTGAAGCAGGGCATTCTGGCAGCCAAGTGGCTTGACCTTTATTAGTGAGCCTGGTTACCCCCTCTCGGAACCACAGACTTAGAAATCGCCAGCTCATATACAGTGCATAAAATATATTTATATATATACCCTTATACACCATTTTAATAAAAAATATCACAAAATTCTTCTAAGTCCCTCGGGAAGAGTGAAAGACGCGCACGTTCATTTTCAGAGCTCCTAGACCTTCCTATAAGAAGTTAGCCAAAAAGTAGCTTCGAAAAACGCTTAGGTTAAGTTTCAGAGTTGCTTCTAATGTACCAAAGCTGGACTTAGACATAATTTCACTCTCACAACATTATGGCTGGTTGGAGACAGTCTGAACCACAAGTACCGGGTCGATGGTTCTGGGCGTATACTGGGGGGACGGGGACGACTCCCATTAACCCCTGACTATACCGGGGATACGCTTATCACAATGCCTTTCTGGTCTGTGCTGAAGCAGGGCATTCTGGCAGCCAAGTGGCTTGATCTTTATTAGTGAGCCTGGTTACCCCCTCTCGGAACCACAGACTTAGAAATCGCCAGCTCATATACAGTGCATAAAATATATTTATATAATATATTTATATATATATATACCCTTATACACCATTTTAATAAAAAATATCACAAAATTCTTCTAAGTCCCTCGGGAAGAGTGAAAGACGCGCACGTTCATTTTCAGCGCTCCCAGAACTTCCTATAAGAAGTTAGACAAAAAGTAGCTTCGAAAAACGCTTAGGTTAAGTTTCAGAGTTGCTTCTAATGTACCAAAGCTGGACTTACAGTAGACATAATTTGACTCTCACAACATTATGGCTGGTTGGAGACAGTCCGAACCACAAGTACCGGGTCCATGGTTCTGGGCGTATACTGGGGGGGACGGGGACGACTCCCATTAACCCCTGACTATACCGGGGATACGCTTATCACAATGCCTTTCTGGTCTGTGCTGAAGCAGGGCATTCTGGCAGCCAAGTGGCTTGACCTTTATTAGTGAGCCTGGTTACCCCCTCTCGGAACCACAGACTTAGAAATCGCCAGCTCATATACAGTGCATAAAATATATTTATATATATACCCTTATACACCATTTTAATAAAAAATATCACAAAATTCTTCTAAGTCCCTCGGGAAGAGTGAAAGACGCGCACGTTCATTTTCAGAGCTCCTAGACCTTCCTATAAGAAGTTAGCCAAAAAGTAGCTTCGAAAAACGCTTAGGTTAAGTTTCAGAGTTGCTTCTAATGTACCAAAGCTGGACTTAGACATAATTTCACTCTCACAACATTATGGCTGGTTGGAGACAGTCTGAACCACAAGTACCGGGTCAATGGTTCTGGGCGTATACTGGGGGGACGGGGACGACTCCCATTAACCCCTGACTATACCGGGGATACGCTTATCACAATGCCTTTCTGGTCTGTGCTGAAGCAGGGCATTCTGGCAGCCAAGTGGCTTGACCTTTATTAGTGAGCCTGGTTACCCCCTCTCGGAACCACAGACTTAGAAATCGCCAGCTCATATACAGTGCATAAAATATATTTATATAATATATTTATATATATACCCTTATACACCATTTTAATAAAAAATATCACAAAATTCTTCTAAGTCCCTCGGGAAGAGTGAAAGACGCGCACGTTCATTTTCAGCGCTCCTAGACCTTCTTATAAGAAGTTAGCCAAAAAGTAGCATCGAAAAACGCTTAGGTTAAGTTTCAGAGTTGCTTCTAATGTACCAAAGCTGGACTTAGACATAATTTCACTCTCACAACATTATGGCTGGTTGGAGACAGTCCGAACCACAAGTACCGGGTCGATGGTTCTGGGCGTATACTGGGGGGACGGGGACGACTCCCATTAACCCCTGACTATACCGGGGATACGCTTATCACAATGCCTTTCTGGTCTGTGCTGAAGCAGGGCATTCTGGCAGCCAAGTGGCTTGACCTTTATTAGTGAGCCTGGTTACCCCCTCTCGGAACCACAGACTTAGAAATCGCCAGCTCATATACAGTGCTTAAAATATATTTCTATATATACCCTTATACACCATTTTAATAAAAAATATCACAAAATTCTTCTAAGTCCCTCTGGAAGAGTGAAAGACGCGCACGTTCATTTTCAGCGCTCCTAGACCTTCCTATAAGAAGTTAGCCAAAAAGTAGCTTCGAAAAACGCTTAGGTTAAGTTTCAGAGTTGCTTCTAATGTACCAAAGCTGGACTTAGACATAATTTCACTCTCACAACATTATGGCTGGTTGGAGACAGTCCGAACCACAAGTACCGGGTCCATGGTTCTGGGCGTATACTGGGGGGGACGGGGACGACTCCCATTAACCCCTGACTATACCGGGGATACGCTTATCACAATGCCTTTCTGGTCTGTGCTGAAGCAGGGCATTCTGGCAGCCAAGTGGCTTGACCTTTATTAGTGAGCCTGGTTACCCCCTCTCGGAACCACAGACTTAGAAATCGCCAGCTCATATACAGCGCATAAAATATATTTATATATATACCCTTATACACCATTTTAATAAAAAATATCACAAAATTCTTCTAAGTCCCTCGGGAAGAGTGAAAGACGCGCACGTTCATTTTGAGCGCTCCTAGACCTTCCTATAAGAAGTTAGCCAAAAAGTAGCTTCGAAAAACGCTTAGGTTAAGTTTCAGAGTTGCTTCTAATGTACCAAAGCTGGACTTAGACATAATTTGACTCTCACAACATTATGGCTGGTTGGAGACAGTCCGAACCACAAGTACCGGGTCCATGGTTCTGGGCGTATACTGGGGGGGACGGGGACGACTCCCATTAACCCCTGACTATACCGGGGATACGCTTATCACAATGCCTTTCTGGTCTGTGCTGAAGCAGGGCATTCTGGCAGCCAAGTGGCTTGACCTTTATTAGTGAGCCTGGTTACCCCCTCTCGGAACCACAGACTTAGAAATCGCCAGCTCATATACAGTGCATAAAATATATTTATATATATACCCTTATACACCATTTTAATAAAAAATATCACAAAATTCTTCAAAGTCCCTCGGGAAGAGTGAAAGACGCGCACGTTAATTTTCAGCGCTCCTAGACCTTCCTATAAGAAGTTAGCCAAAAAGTAGCTTCGAAAAACGCTTAGGTTAAGTTTCAGAGTTGCTTCTAATGTACCAAAGCTGGACTTAGACATAATTTCACTCTCACAACATTATGGCTGGTTGGAGACAGTCTGAACCACAAGTACCGGGTCGATGGTTCTGGGCGTATACTGGGGGGACGGGGACGACTCCCATTAACCCCTGACTATACCGGGGATACGTTTATCACAATGCCTTTCTGGTCTGTGCTGAAGCAGGGCATTCTGGCAGCCAAGTGGCTTGACCTTTATTAGTGAGCCTGGTTACCCGCTCTCGGAACCACAGACTTAGAAATCGCCAGCTCATATACAGTGCATAAAATATATTTATATAATAAATTTATATATATACCCTTATACACCATTTTAATAAAAAATATCACAAAATTCTTCTAAGTCCCTCGGGAAGAGTGAAAGACGCGCACGTTCATTTTCAGCGCTTCCAGACGTTCCTATAAGAAGTTAGCCAAAAAGTAGCTTCGAAAAACGCTTAGGTTAAGTTTCAGAGTTGCTTCTAATGTACCAAAGCTGGACTTAGACATAATTTCACTCTCACAACATTATGGCTGGTTGGAGACAGTCTGAACCACAAGTACCGGGTCGATGGTTCTGGGCGTATACTGGGGGGACGGGGACGACTCCCATTAACCCCTGACTATACCGGGGATACGTTTATCACAATGCCTTTCTGGTCTGTGCTGAAGCAGGGCATTCTGGCAGCCAAGTGGCTTGACCTTTATTAGTGAGCCTGGTTACCCGCTCTCGGAACCACAGACTTAGAAATCGCCAGCTCATATACAGTGCATAAAATATATTTATATAATAAATTTATATATATACCCTTATACACCATTTTAATAAAAAATATCACAAAATTCTTCTAAGTCCCTCGGGAAGAGTGAAAGACGCGCACGTTCATTTTCAGCGCTTCCAGACGTTCCTATAAGAAGTTAGCCAAAAAGTAGCTTCGAAAAACGCTTAGGTTAAGTTTCAGAGTTGCTTCTAATGTACCAAAGCTGGACTTAGACATAATTTCACTCTCACAACATTATGGCTGGTTGGAGACAGTCCGAACCACAAGTACCGGGTCCATGGTTCTGGGCGTATACTGGGGGGGACGGGGACGACTCCCATTAACCCCTGACTATACCGGGGATACGCTTATCACAATGCCTTTCTGGTCTGTGCTGAAGCAGGGCATTCTGGCAGCCAAGTGGCTTGACCTTTATTAGTGAGCCTGGTTACCCCCTCTCGGAACCACAGACTTAGAAATCGCCAGCTCATATACAGTGCATAAAATATATTTATATATATACCCTTATACACCATTTTAATAAAAAATATCACAAAATTCTTCTAAGTCCCTCGGGAAGAGTGAAAGACGCGCACGTTCATTTTCAGCGCTTCCAGACGTTCCTATAAGAAGTTAGCCAAAAAGTAGCTTCGAAAAACGCTTAGGTTAAGTTTCAGAGTTGCTTCTAATGTACCAAAGCTGGACTTAGACATAATTTCACTCTCACAACATTATGGCTGGTTGGAGACAGTCCGAACCACAAGTACCGGGTCCATGGTTCTGGGCGTATACTGGGGGGGACGGGGACGACTCCCATTAACCCCTGACTATACCGGGGATACGCTTATCACAATGCCTTTCTGGTCTGTGCTGAAGCAGGGCATTCTGGCAGCCAAGTGGCTTGACCTTTATTAGTGAGCCTGGTTACCCCCTCTCGGAACCACAGACTTAGAAATCGCCAGCTCATATATAGTGCATAAAATATATTTATATAATATATTTATATATATATACCCTTATACACCATTTTAATAAAAAATATCACAAAATTCTTCTAAGTCCCTCGGGAAGAGTGAAAGACGCGCACGTTCATTTTTAGCGCTCCCAGACCTTCCTATAAGAAGTTAGACAAAAAGTAGCTTCGAAAAACGCTTAGGTTAAGTTTCAGAGTTGCTTCTAATGTACCAAAGCTGGACTTAGACATAATTTCACTCTCACAACATTATGGCTGGTTGGAGACAGTCTGAACCACAAGTACCGGGTCGATGGTTCTGGGCGTATACTGGGGGGACGGGGACGACTCCCATTAACCCCTGACTATACCGGGGATACGTTTATCACAATGCCTTTCTGGTCTGTGCTGAAGCAGGGCATTCTGGCAGCCAAGTGGCTTG
This sequence comes from Ascaphus truei, assembly GCF_040206685.1. Taxonomy (NCBI): domain Eukaryota; kingdom Metazoa; phylum Chordata; class Amphibia; order Anura; family Ascaphidae; genus Ascaphus; species Ascaphus truei. Next base: position 290,801,750 of record NC_134483.1, on the reverse strand, counting down.
ACCTTTATTAGTGAGCCTGGTTACCCCCTCTCGGAACCACAGACTTAGAAATCGCCAGCTCATATACAGTGCATAAAATATATTTATATATATACCCTTATACACCATTTTAATAAAAAATATCACAAAATTCTTCTAAGTCCCTCGGGAAGAGTGAAAGACGCGAACGTTCATTTTCAGAGCTCCTAGACCTTCCTATAAGAAGTTAGCCAAAAAGTAGCTTCGAAAAACGCTTAGGTTAAGTTTCAGAGTTGCTTCTAATGTACCAAAGCTGGACTTAGACATAATTTCACTCTCACAACATTATGGCTGGTTGGAGACAGTCTGAACCACAAGTACCGGGTCGATGGTTCTGGGCGTATACTGGGGGGACGGGGACGACTCCCATTAACCCCTGACTATACCGGGGATTCGCTTATCACAATGCCTTTCTGGTCTGTGCTGAAGCAGGGCATTCTGGCAGCCAAGTGGCTTGACCTTTATTAGTGAGCCTGGTTACCCCCTCTCGGAACCACAGACTTAGAAATCGCCAGCTCATATACAGTGCATAAAATATATTTATATATATACCCTTATACACCATTTTAATAAAAAATATCACAAAATTCTTCTAAGTCCCTCGGGAAGAGTGAAAGACGCGCACGTTCATTTTCAGCGCTCCCAGACCTTCCTATAAGAAGTTAGACAAAAAGTAGCTTCGAAAAACGCTTAGGTTAAGTTTCAGAGTTGCTTCTAATGTACCAAAGCTGGACTTAGACATAATTTGACTCTCACAACATTATGGCTGGTTGGAGACAGTCCGAACCACAAGTACCGGGTCCATGGTTCTGGGCGTATACTGGGGGGGACGGGGACGACTCCCATTAACCCCTGACTATACCGGGGATACGCTTATCACAATGCCTTTCTGGTCTGTGCTGAAGCAGGGCATTCTGGCAGCCAAGTGGCTTGACCTTTATTAGTGAGCCTGGTTACCCCCTCTCGGAACCACAGACTTAGAAATCGCCAGCTCATATACAGTGCATAAAATATATTTATATAATATATTTATATATATACCCTTATACACCATTTTAATAAAAAATATCACAAAATTCTTCTAAGTCCCTCGGGAAGAGTGAAAGACGCGCACGTTCATTTTCAGCGCTCCCAGACCTTCCTATAAGAAGTTAGCCTAAAAGTAGCTTCGAAAAACGCTTAGGTTAAGTTTCAGAGTTGCTTCTAATGTACCAAAGCTGGACTTAGACATAATTTGACTCTCACAACATTATGGCTGGTTGGAGACAGTCCGAACCACAAGTACCGGGTCCATGGTTCTGGGCGTATACTGGGGGGGACGGGGACGACTCCCATTAACACCTGACTATACCGGGGATACGCTTATCACAATGCCTTTCTGGTCTGTGCTGAAGCAGGGCATTCTGGCAGCCAAGTGGCTTGACCTTTATTAGTGAGCCTGGTTACCCCCTCTCGGAACCACAGACTTAGAAATCGCCAGCTCATATACAGTGCATAAAATATATTTATATATATACCCTTATACACCATTTTAATAAAAAATATCACAAAATTCTTCTAAGTCCCTCGGGAAGAGTGAAAGACGCGCACGTTCATTTTCAGCGCTCCTAGACCTTCCTATAAGAAGTTAGCCAAAAAGTAGCTTCGAAAAACGCTTAGGTTAAGTTTCAGAGTTGCTTCTAATGTACCAAAGCTGGACTTAGACATAATTTCACTCTCACAACATTATGGCTGGTTGGAGACAGTCTGAACCACAAGTACCGGGTCGATGGTTCTGGGCGTATACTGGGGGGACGGGGACGACTCCCATTAACCCCTGACTATACCGGGGATACGTTTATCACAATGCCTTTCTGGTCTGTGCTGAAGCAGGGCATTCTGGCAGCCAAGTGGCTTGACCTTTATTAGTGAGCCTGGTTACCCCCTCTCGGAACCACAGACTTAGAAATCGCCAGCTCATATACAGTGCATAAAATATATTTATATAATATATTTATATATATACCCTTATACACCATTTTAATAAAAAATATCACAAAATTCTTCTAAGTCCCTCGGGAAGAGTGAAAGACGCGCACGTTCATTTTCAGCGCTTCCAGACCTTCCTATAAGAAGTTAGCCAAGAAGTAGCTTCGAAAAACGCTTAGGTTAAGTTTCAGAGTTGCTTCTAATGTACCAAAGCTGGACTTAGACATAATTTCACTCTCACAACATTATGGCTGGTTGGAGACAGTCCGAACCACAAGTACCGGGTCCATGGTTCTGGGCGCATACTGGGGGGGACGGGGACGACTCCCATTAACCCCTGACTATACCGGGGATACGCTTATCACAATGCCTTTCTGGTCTGTGCTGAAGCAGGGCATTCTGGCAGCCAAGTGGCTTGACCTTTATTAGTGAGCCTGGTTACCCCCTCTCGGAACCACAGACTTAGAAATCGCCAGCTCATATACAGTGCATAAAATATATTTATATAATATATTTATATATATACCCTTATACACCATTTTAATAAAAAATATCACAAAATTCTTCTAAGTCCCTCGGGAAGAGTGAAAGACGCGCACGTTCATTTTCAGCGCTCCCAGACCTTCCTATAAGAAGTTAGACAAAAAGTAGCTTCGAAAAACGCTTAGGTTAAGTTTCAGAGTTGCTTCTAATGTACCAAAGCTGGACTTAGACATAATTTGACTCTCACAACATTATGGCTGGTTGGAGACAGTCCGAACCACAAGTACCGGGTCCATGGTTCTGGGCGTATACTGGGGGGGACGGGGACGACTCCCATTAACCCCTGACTATACCGGGGATACGCTTATCACAATGCCTTTCTGGTCTGTGCTGAAGCAGGGCATTCTGGCAGCCAAGTGGCTTGACCTTTATTAGTGAGCCTGGTTACCCCCTCTCGGAACCACAGACTTAGAAATCGCCAGCTCATATACAGTGCATAAAATATATTTCTATATATACCCTTATACACCATTTTAATAAAAAATATCACAAAATTCTTCTAAGTCCCTCGGGAAGAGTGAAAGACGCGCACGTTCATTTTCAGCGCTCCTAGACCTTCCTATAAGAAGTTAGCCAAAAAGTAGCTTCGAAAAACGCTTAGGTTAAGTTTCAGAGTTGCTTCTAATGTACCAAAGCTGGACTTAGACATATTTTCACTCTCACAACATTATGGCTGGTTGGAGACAGTCCGAACCACAAGTTCCGGGTCCATGGTTCTGGGCGTATACTGGGGGGGACGGGGACGACTCCCATTAACCCCTGACTATACCGGGGATACGCTTATCACAATGCCTTTCTGGTCTGTGCTGAAGCAGGGCATTCTGGCAGCCAAGTGGCTTGACCTTTATTAGTGAGCCTGGTTACCCCCTCTCGGAACCACAGACTTAGAAATCGCCAGCTCATATACAGTGCATAAAATATATTTATATAATAAATTTATATATATACCCTTATACACCATTTTAATAAAAAATATCACAAAATTCTTCTAAGTCCCTCGGGAAGAGTGAAAGACGCGCACGTTCATTTTCAGCGCTTCCAGACGTTCCTATAAGAAGTTAGCCAAAAAGTAGCTTCGAAAAACGCTTAGGTTAAGTTTCAGAGTTGCTTCTAATGTACCAAAGCTGGACTTAGACATAATTTCACTCTCACAACATTATGGCTGGTTGGAGACAGTCCGAACCACAAGTACCGGGTCCATGGTTCTGGGCGTATACTGGGGGGGACGGGGACGACTCCCATTAACCCCTGACTATACCGGGGATACGCTTATCACAATGCCTTTCTGGTCTGTGCTGAAGCAGGGCATTCTGGCAGCCAAGTGGCTTGACCTTTATTAGTGAGCCTGGTTACCCCCTCTCGGAACCACAGACTTAGAAATCGCCAGCTCATATACAGTGCATAAAATATATTTATATATATACCCTTATACACCATTTTAATAAAAAATATCACAAAATTCTTCTAAGTCCCTCGGGAAGAGTGAAAGACGCGCACGTTCATTTTCAGCGCTCCCAGACCTTCCTATAAGAAGTTAGCCAAAAAGTAGCTTCGAAAAACGCTTAGGTTAAGTTTCAGAGTTGCTTCTAATGTACCAAAGCTGGACTTAGACATAATTTCACTCTCACAACATTATGGCTGGTTGGAGACAGTCTGAACCACAAGTACCGGGTCGATGGTTCTGGGCGTATACTGGGGGGACGGGGACGACTCCCATTAACCCCTGACTATACCGGGGATACGTTTATCACAATGCCTTTCTGGTCTGTGCTGAAGCAGGGCATTCTGGCAGCCAAGTGGCTTGACCTTTATTAGTGAGCCTGGTTACCCCCTCTCGGAACCACAGACTTAGAAATCGCCAGCTCATATACAGTGCATAAAATATATTTATATAATATATTTATATATATACCCTTATACACCATTTTAATAAAAAATATCACAAAATTCTTCTAAGTCCCTCGGGAAGAGTGAAAGACGCGCACGTTCATTTTCAGCGCTTCCAGACCTTCCTATAAGAAGTTAGCCAAGAAGTAGCTTCGAAAAACGCTTAGGTTAAGTTTCAGAGTTGCTTCTAATGTACCAAAGCTGGACTTAGACATAATTTCACACTCACAACATTATGGCTGGTTGGAGACAGTCCGAACCACAAGTACCGGGTCCATGGTTCTGGGCGCATACTGGGGGGGACGGGGACGACTCCCATTAACCCCTGACTATACCGGGGATACGCTTATCACAATGCCTTTCTGGTCTGTGCTGAAGCAGGGCATTCTGGCAGCCAAGTGGCTTGACCTTTATTAGTGAGCCTGGTTACCCCCTCTCGGAACCACAGACTTAGAAATCGCCAGCTCATATACAGTGCATAAAATATATTTATATAATATATTTATATATATACCCTTATACACCATTTTAATAAAAAATATCACAAAATTCTTCTAAGTCCCTCGGGAAGAGTGAAAGACGCGCACGTTCATTTTCAGCGCTCCCAGACCTTCCTATAAGAAGTTAGACAAAAAGTAGCTTCGAAAAACGCTTAGGTTAAGTTTCAGAGTTGCTTCTAATGTACCAAAGCTGGACTTAGACATAATTTGACTCTCACAACATTATGGCTGGTTGGAGACAGTCCGAACCACAAGTACCGGGTCCATGGTTCTGGGCGTATACTGGGGGGGACGGGGACGACTCCCATTAACCCCTGACTATACCGGGGATACGCTTATCACAATGCCTTTCTGGTCTGTGCTGAAGCAGGGCATTCTGGCAGCCAAGTGGCTTGACCTTTATTAGTGAGCCTGGTTACCCCCTCTCGGAACCACAGACTTAGAAATCGCCAGCTCATATACAGTGCATAAAATATATTTCTATATATACCCTTATACACCATTTTAATAAAAAATATCACAAAATTCTTCTAAGTCCCTCGGGAAGAGTGAAAGACGCGCACGTTCATTTTCAGCGCTCCTAGACCTTCCTATAAGAAGTTAGCCAAAAAGTAGCTTCGAAAAACGCTTAGGTTAAGTTTCAGAGTTGCTTCTAATGTACCAAAGCTGGACTTAGACATATTTTCACTCTCACAACATTATGGCTGGTTGGAGACAGTCCGAACCACAAGTTCCGGGTCCATGGTTCTGGGCGTATACTGGGGGGGACGGGGACGACTCCCATTAACCCCTGACTATACCGGGGATACGCTTATCACAATGCCTTTCTGGTCTGTGCTGAAGCAGGGCATTCTGGCAGCCAAGTGGCTTGACCTTTATTAGTGAGCCTGGTTACCCCCTCTCGGAACCACAGACTTAGAAATCGCCAGCTCATATACAGTGCATAAAATATATTTATATAATAAATTTATATATATACCCTTATACACCATTTTAATAAAAAATATCACAAAATTCTTCTAAGTCCCTCGGGAAGAGTGAAAGACGCGCACGTTCATTTTCAGCGCTTCCAGACGTTCCTATAAGAAGTTAGCCAAAAAGTAGCTTCGAAAAACGCTTAGGTTAAGTTTCAGAGTTGCTTCTAATGTACCAAAGCTGGACTTAGACATAATTTCACACTCACAACATTATGGCTGGTTGGAGACAGTCCGAACCACAAGTACCGGGTCCATGGTTCTGGGCGCATACTGGGGGGGACGGGGACGACTCCCATTAACCCCTGACTATACCGGGGATACGCTTATCACAATGCCTTTCTGGTCTGTGCTGAAGCAGGGCATTCTGGCAGCCAAGTGGCTTGACCTTTATTAGTGAGCCTGGTTACCCCCTCTCGGAACCACAGACTTAGAAATCGCCAGCTCATATACAGTGCATAAAATATATTTATATAATATATTTATATATATACCCTTATACACCATTTTAATAAAAAATATCACAAAATTCTTCTAAGTCCCTCGGGAAGAGTGAAAGACGCGCACGTTCATTTTCAGCGCTCCCAGACCTTCCTATAAGAAGTTAGACAAAAAGTAGCTTCGAAAAACGCTTAGGTTAAGTTTCAGAGTTGCTTCTAATGTACCAAAGCTGGACTTAGACATAATTTGACTCTCACAACATTATGGCTGGTTGGAGACAGTCCGAACCACAAGTACCGGGTCCATGGTTCTGGGCGTATACTGGGGGGGACGGGGACGACTCCCATTAACCCCTGACTATACCGGGGATACGCTTATCACAATGCCTTTCTGGTCTGTGCTGAAGCAGGGCATTCTGGCAGCCAAGTGGCTTGACCTTTATTAGTGAGCCTGGTTACCCCCTCTCGGAACCACAGACTTAGAAATCGCCAGCTCATATACAGTGCATAAAATATATTTCTATATATACCCTTATACACCATTTTAATAAAAAATATCACAAAATTCTTCTAAGTCCCTCGGGAAGAGTGAAAGACGCGCACGTTCATTTTCAGCGCTCCTAGACCTTCCTATAAGAAGTTAGCCAAAAAGTAGCTTCGAAAAACGCTTAGGTTAAGTTTCAGAGTTGCTTCTAATGTACCAAAGCTGGACTTAGACATATTTTCACTCTCACAACATTATGGCTGGTTGGAGACAGTCCGAACCACAAGTTCCGGGTCCATGGTTCTGGGCGTATACTGGGGGGGACGGGGACGACTCCCATTAACCCCTGACTATACCGGGGATACGCTTATCACAATGCCTTTCTGGTCTGTGCTGAAGCAGGGCATTCTGGCAGCCAAGTGGCTTGACCTTTATTAGTGAGCCTGGTTACCCCCTCTCGGAACCACAGACTTAGAAATCGCCAGCTCATATACAGTGCATAAAATATATTTATATAATAAATTTATATATATACCCTTATACACCATTTTAATAAAAAATATCACAAAATTCTTCTAAGTCCCTCGGGAAGAGTGAAAGACGCGCACGTTCATTTTCAGCGCTTCCAGACGTTCCTATAAGAAGTTAGCCAAAAAGTAGCTTCGAAAAACGCTTAGGTTAAGTTTCAGAGTTGCTTCTAATGTACCAAAGCTGGACTTAGACATAATTTCACTCTCACAACATTATGGCTGGTTGGAGACAGTCCGAACCACAAGTACCGGGTCCATGGTTCTGGGCGTATACTGGGGGGGACGGGGACGACTCCCATTAACCCCTGACTATACCGGGGATACGCTTATCACAATGCCTTTCTGGTCTGTGCTGAAGCAGGGCATTCTGGCAGCCAAGTGGCTTGACCTTTATTAGTGAGCCTGGTTACCCCCTCTCGGAACCACAGACTTAGAAATCGCCAGCTCATATACAGTGCATAAAATATATTTATATATATACCCTTATACACCATTTTAATAAAAAATATCACAAAATTCTTCTAAGTCCCTCGGGAAGAGTGAAAGACGCGCACGTTCATTTTCAGCGCTCCCAGACCTTCCTATAAGAAGTTAGACAAAAAGTAGCTTCGAAAAACGCTTAGGTTAAGTTTCAGAGTTGCTTCTAATGTACCAAAGCTGGACTTAGACATAATTTCACTCTCACAACATTATGGCTGGTTGGAGACAGTCTGAACCACAAGTACCGGGTCGATGGTTCTGGGCGTATACTGGGGGGACGGGGACGACTCCCATTAACCCCTGACTATACCGGGGATACGTTTATCACAATGCCTTTCTGGTCTGTGCTGAAGCAGGGCATTCTGGCAGCCAAGTGGCTTGACCTTTATTAGTGAGCCTGGTTACCCCCTCTCGGAACCACAGACTTAGAAATCGCCAGCTCATATACAGTGCATAAAATATATTTATATATATACCCTTATACACCATTTTAATAAAAAATATCACAAAATTCTTCTAAGTCCCTCGGGAAGAGTGAAAGACGCGAACGTTCATTTTCAGAGCTCCTAGACCTTCCTATAAGAAGTTAGCCAAAAAGTAGCTTCGAAAAACGCTTAGGTTAAGTTTCAGAGTTGCTTCTAATGTACCAAAGCTGGACTTAGACATAATTTCACTCTCACAACATTATGGCTGGTTGGAGACAGTCTGAACCACAAGTACCGGGTCGATGGTTCTGGGCGTATACTGGGGGGACGGGGACGACTCCCATTAACCCCTGACTATACCGGGGATACGCTTATCACAATGCCTTTCTGGTCTGTGCTGAAGCAGGGCATTCTGGCAGCCAAGTGGCTTGACCTTTATTAGTGAGCCTGGTTACCCCCTCTCGGAACCACAGACTTAGAAATCGCCAGCTCATATATAGTGCATAAAATATATTTATATAATATATTTATATATATATACCCTTATACACCATTTTAATAAAAAATATCACAAAATTCTTCTAAGTCCCTCGGGAAGAGTGAAAGACGCGCACGTTCATTTTCAGAGCTCCTAGACCTTCCTATAAGAAGTTAGCCAAAAAGTAGCTTCGAAAAACGCTTAGGTTAAGTTTCAGAGTTGCTTCTAATGTACCAAAGCTGGACTTAGACATAATTTCACTCTCACAACATTATGGCTGGTTGGAGACAGTCTGAACCACAAGTACCGGGTCGATGGTTCTGGGCGTATACTGGGGGGACGGGGACGACTCCCATTAACCCCTGACTATACCGGGGATACGCTTATCACAATGCCTTTCTGGTCTGTGCTGAAGCAGGGCATTCTGGCAGCCAAGTGGCTTGACCTTTATTAGTGAGCCTGGTTACCCCCTCTCGGAACCACAGACTTAGAAATCGCCAGCTCATATACAGTGCATAAAATATATTTATATAATATATTTATATATATACCCTTATACACCATTTTAATAAAAAATATCACAAAATTCTTCTAAGTCCCTCGGGAAGAGTGAAAGACGCGCACGTTAATTTTCAGCGCTCCCAGACCTTCCTATAAGAAGTTAGCCAAAAAGTAGCTTCGAAAAACGCTTAGGTTAAGTTTCAGAGTTGCTTCTAATGTACCAAAGCTGGACTTAGACATAATTTCACTCTCACAACATTATGGCTGGTTGGAGACAGTCCGAACCACAAGTACCGGGTCCATGGTTCTGGGCGTATACTGGGGGGGACGGGGACGACTCCCATTAACCCCTGACTATACCGGGGATACGCTTATCACAATGCCTTTCTGGTCTGTGCTGAAGCAGGGCATTCTGGCAGCCAAGTGGCTTGACCTTTATTAGTGAGCCTGGTTACCCCCTCTCGGAACCACAGACTTAGAAATCGCCAGCTCATATACAGTGCATAAATATATTTATATATATACCCTTATACACCATTTTAATAAAAAATATCACAAAATTCTTCTAAGTCCCTCGGGAAGAGTGAAAGACGCGCACGTTCATTTTCAGCGCTCCTAGACCTTCTTATAAGAAGTTAGCCAAAAAGTAGCTTCGAAAAACGCTTAGGTTAAGTTTCAGAGTTGCTTCTAATGGACCAAAGCTGGACTTAGACATAATTTCACTCTCACAACATTATGGCTGGTTGGAGACAGTCCGAACCACAAGTACTGGGTCGATGGTTCTGGGCGTATACAGGGGGGACGGGGACGACTCCCATTAACCCCTGACTATACCGGGGATACGCTTATCACAATGCCTTTCTGGTCTGTGCTGAAGCAGGGCATTCTGGCAGCCAAGTGGCTTGACCTTTATTAGTGAGCCTGGTTACCCCCTCTCGGAACCACAGACTTAGAAATCGCCAGCTCATATACAGTGCTTAAAATATATTTCTATATATACCCTTATACACCATTTTAATAAAAAATATCACAAAATTCTTCTAAGTCCCTCGGGAAGAGTGAAAGACGCGCACGTTCATTTTCAGCGCTCCTAGACCTTCCTATAAGAAGTTAGCCAAAAAGTAGCTTCGAAAAACGCTTAGGTTAAGTTTCAGAGTTGCTTCTAATGTACCAAAGCTGGACTTAGACATAATTTGACTCTCACAACATTATGGCTGGTTGGAGACAGTCCGAACCACAAGTACCGGGTCCATGGTTCTGGGCGTATACTGGGGGGGACGGGGACGACTCCCATTAACCCCTGACTATACCGGGGATACGCTTATCACAATGCCTTTCTGGTCTGTTCTGAAGCAGGGCATTCTGGCAGCCAAGTGGCTTGACCTTTATTAGTGAGCCTGGTTACCCCCTCTCGGAACCACAGACTTAGAAATCGCCAGCTCATATACAGTGCATAAAATATATTTATATATATACCCTTATACACCATTTTAATAAAAAATATCACAAAATTCTTTTAAGTCCCTCGGGAAGAGTGAAAGACGCGCACGTTCATTTTCAGAGCTCCTAGACCTTCCTATAAGAAGTTAGCCAAAAAGTAGCTTCGAAAAACGCTTAGGTTAAGTTTCAGAGTTGCTTCTAATGTACCAAAGCTGGACTTAGACATAATTTCACTCTCACAACATTATGGCTGGTTGGAGACAGTCTGAACCACAAGTACCGGGTCGATGGTTCTGGGCGTATACTGGGGGGACGGGGACGACTCCCATTAACCCCTGACTATACCGGGGATACGCTTATCACAATGCCTTTCTGGTCTGTGCTGAAGCAGGGCATTCTGGCAGCCAAGTGGCTTGACCTTTATTAGTGAGCCTGGTTACCCCCTCTCGGAACCACAGACTTAGAAATCGCCAGCTCATATACAGTGCATAAAATATATTTATATAATATATTTATATATATACCCTTATACACCATTTTAATAAAAAATATCACAAAATTCTTCTAAGTCCCTCGGGAAGAGTGAAAGACGCGCACGTTCATTTTCAGCGCTCCCAGACCTTCCTATAAGAAGTTAGCCAAAAAGTAGCTTCGAAAAACGCTTAGGTTAAGTTTCAGAGTTGCTTCTAATGTACCAAAGCTGGACTTAGACATAATTTCACTCTCACAACATTATGGCTGGTTGGAGACAGTCCGAACCACAAGTACCGGGTCCATGGTTCTGGGCGTATACTGGGGGGGACGGGGACGACTCCCATTAACCCCTGACTATACCGGGGATACGCTTATCACAATGCCTTTCTGGTCTGTGCTGAAGCAGGGCATTCTGGCAGCCAAGTGGCTTGACCTTTATTAGTGAGCCTGGTTACCCCCTCTCGGAACCACAGACTTAGAAATCGCCAGCTCATATACAGTGCATAAATATATTTATATATATACCCTTATACACCATTTTAATAAAAAATATCACAAAATTCTTCTAAGTCCCTCGGGAAGAGTGAAAGACGCGCACGTTCATTTTCAGCGCTCCTAGACCTTCTTATAAGAAGTTAGCCAAAAAGTAGCTTCGAAAAACGCTTAGGTTAAGTTTCAGAGTTGCTTCTAATGGACCAAAGCTGGACTTAGACATAATTTCACTCTCACAACATTATGGCTGGTTGGAGACAGTCCGAACCACAAGTACTGGGTCGATGGTTCTGGGCGTATACTGGGGGGACGGGGACGACTCCCATTAACCCCTGACTATACCGGGGATACGCTTATCACAATGCCTTTCTGGTCTGTGCTGAAGCAGGGCATTCTGGCAGCCACGTGGCTTGACCTTTATTAGTGAGCCTGGTTACCCCCTCTCGGAACCACAGACTTAGAAATCGCCAGCTCATATACAGTGCTTAAAATATATTTCTATATATACCCTTATACACCATTTTAATAAAAAATATCACAAAATTCTTCTAAGTCCCTCGGGAAGAGTGAAAGACGCGCACGTTCATTTTCAGCGCTCCTAGACCTTCCTATAAGAAGTTAGCCAAAAAGTAGCGTCGAAAAACGCTTAGGTTAAGTTTCAGAGTTGCTTCTAATGTACCAAAGCTGGACTTAGACATAATTTCACTCTCACAACATTATGGCTGGTTGGAGACAGTCCGAACCACAAGTTCCGGGTCCATGGTTCTGGGCGTATACTGGGGGGGACGGGGACGACTCCCATTAACCCCTGACTATACCGGGGATACGCTTATCACAATGCCTTTCTGGTCTGTGCTGAAGCAGGGCATTCTGGCAGCCAAGTGGCTTGACCTTTATTAGTGAGCATGGTTACCCCCTCTCGGAACCACAGACTTAGAAATCGCCAGCTCATATACAGTGCATTAAATATATTTATATAATATATTTATATATATACCCTTATACACCATTTTAATAAAAAATATCACAAAATTCTTCTAAGTCCATCGGGAAGAGTGAAAGACGCGCACGTTCATTTTCAGCGCTCCCAGACCTTCCTATAAGAAGTTAGCCAAAAAGTAGCTTCGAAAAACGCTTAGGTTAAGTTTCAGAGTTGCTTCTAATGTACCAAAGCTGGACTTAGACATAATTTCACTCTCACAACATTATGGCTGGTTGGAGACAGTCCGAACCACAAGTACCGGGTCCATGGTTCTGGGCGTATACTGGGGGGGACGGGGACGACTCCCATTAACCCCTGACTATACCGGGGATACGCTTATCACAATGCCTTTCTGGTCTGTGCTGAAGCAGGGCATTCTGGCAGCCAAGTGGCTTGACCTTTATTAGTGAGCCTGGTTACCCCCTCTCGGAACCACAGACTTAGAAATCGCCAGCTCATATACAGTGCATAAAATATATTTATATAATATATTTATATATATACCCTTATACACCATTTTAATAAAAAATATCACAAAATTCCTCTAAGTCCCTCGGGAAGAGTAAAAGACGCGCACGTTCATTTTCAGCGCTCCTAGACCTTCCTATAAGAAGTTAGCCAAAAAGTAAGTAGCTTCGAAAAACGCTTAGGTTAAGTTTCAGAGTTGCTTCTAATGTACCAAAGCTGGACTTAGACATAATTTCACTCTCACAACATTATGGCTGGTTGGAGACAGTCCGAAGCACAAGTACCGGGTCCATGGTTCTGGCTGTATACTGGGGGGACGGGGGCGACTCCCATTAACCCCTGACTATACCGGGGATACGCTTATCACAATGCCTTTCTGGTCTGTGCTGAAGCAGGGCATTCTGGAAACCAAGTGGCTTGACCTTTATTAGTGAGCCTGGTTACCCCCTCTCGGAACCACAGACTTAGAAATCGCCAGCTCATATACAGTGCATAAAATATATTTCTATATATACCCTTATACACCATTTTAATAAAAAATATCACAAAATTCTTCTAAGTCCCTCGGGAAGAGTGAAAGACGCGCACGTTCATTTTCAGCGCTCCTAGACCTTCCTATAAGAAGTTAGCCAAAAAGTAGCTTCGAAAAACGCTTAGGTTAAGTTTCAGAGTTGCTTCTAATGTACCAAAGCTGGACTTAGACATAATTTCACTCTCACAACATTATGGCTGGTTGGAGACAGTCCGAACCACAAGTACCGGGTCGATGGTTCTGGGCGTATACTGGGGGGACGGGGACGACTCCCATTAACCCCTGACTATACCGGGGATAAGCTTATCACAATGCCTTTCTGGTCTGTGCTGAAGCAGGGCATTCTGGCAGCCAAGTGGCTTGACCTTTATTAGTGAGCCTGGTTACCCCCTCTCGGAACCACAGACTTAGAAATCGCCAGCTCATATACAGTGCATAAAATATATTTATATAATATATTTATATATATACCCTTATACACCATTTTAATAAAAAATATCACAAAATTCTTCTAAGTCCCTCGGGAAGAGTAAAAGACGCGCACGTTCATTTTCAGCGCTCCTAGACCTTCCTATAAGAAGTTAGCCAAAAAGTAAGTAGCTTCGAAAAACGCTTAGGTTAAGTTTCAGAGTTGCTTCTAATGTACCAAAGCTGGACTTAGACATAATTTCACTCTCACAACATTATGGCTGGTTGGAGACAGTCCGAACCACAAGTCCCGGGTCGATGGTTCTGGGCGTATACTGGGGGGACGGGGACGACTCCCATTAACCCTTGACTATACCGGGGATACGCTTATTACAATGCCTTTCTGGTCTGTGCTGAAGCAGGGCATTCTGGAAACCAAGTGGTTTGACCTTTATTAGTGAGCCTGGTTACCCCCTCTCGGAACCACAGACTTAGAAATCGCCAGCTCATATACAGTGCATAAAATATATTTATATAATATATTTATATATATACCCTTATACACCATTTTAATAAAAAAATATCACAAAATTCTTCTAAGTCCCTCGGGAAGAGTGAAAGACGCGCACGTTCATTTTCAGCGCTTCCAGACCTTCCTATAAGAAGTTAGCCAAAAAGTAGCTTCGAAAAACGCTTAGGTTAAGTTTCAGAGTTGCTTCTAATGTACCAAAGCTGGACTTAGACATAATTTCACTCTCACAACATTATGGCTGGTTGGAGACAGTCCGAACCACAAGTACCGGGTCCATGGTTCTGGGCGTATACTGGGGGGGACGGGGACGACTCCCATTAACCCCTGACTATACCGGGGATACGCTTATCACAATGCCTTTCTGGTCTGTGCTGAAGCAGGGCATTCTGGCAGCCACGTGGCTTGACCTTTATTAGTGAGCCTGGTTACCCCCTCTCGGAACCACAGACTTAGAAATCGCCAGCTCATATACAGTGCTTAAAATATATTTCTATATATACCCTTATACACCATTTTAATAAAAAATATCACAAAATTCTTCTAAGTCCCTCGGGAAGAGTGAAAGACGCGCACGTTCATTTTCAGCGCTCCTAGACCTTCCTATAAGAAGTTAGCCAAAAAGTAGCGTCGAAAAACGCTTAGGTTAAGTTTCAGAGTTGCTTCTAATGTACCAAAGCTGGACTTAGACATAATTTCACTCTCACAACATTATGGCTGGTTGGAGACAGTCCGAACCACAAGTTCCGGGTCCATGGTTCTGGGCGTATACTGGGGGGGACGGGGACGACTCCCATTAACCCCTGACTATACCGGGGATACGCTTATCACAATGCCTTTCTGGTCTGTGCTGAAGCAGGGCATTCTGGCAGCCAAGTGGCTTGACCTTTATTAGTGAGCATGGTTACCCCCTCTCGGAACCACAGACTTAGAAATCGCCAGCTCATATACAGTGCATTAAATATATTTATATAATATATTTATATATATACCCTTATACACCATTTTAATAAAAAATATCACAAAATTCTTCTAAGTCCATCGGGAAGAGTGAAAGACGCGCACGTTCATTTTCAGCGCTCCCAGACCTTCCTATAAGAAGTTAGCCAAAAAGTAGCTTCGAAAAACGCTTAGGTTAAGTTTCAGAGTTGCTTCTAATGTACCAAAGCTGGACTTAGACATAATTTCACTCTCACAACATTATGGCTGGTTGGAGACAGTCCGAACCACAAGTACCGGGTCCATGGTTCTGGGCGTATACTGGGGGGGACGGGGACGACTCCCATTAACCCCTGACTATACCGGGGATACGCTTATCACAATGCCTTTCTGGTCTGTGCTGAAGCAGGGCATTCTGGCAGCCAAGTGGCTTGACCTTTATTAGTGAGCCTGGTTACCCCCTCTCGGAACCACAGACTTAGAAATCGCCAGCTCATATACAGTGCATAAAATATATTTATATAATATATTTATATATATACCCTTATACACCATTTTAATAAAAAATATCACAAAATTCCTCTAAGTCCCTCGGGAAGAGTAAAAGACGCGCACGTTCATTTTCAGCGCTCCTAGACCTTCCTATAAGAAGTTAGCCAAAAAGTAAGTAGCTTCGAAAAACGCTTAGGTTAAGTTTCAGAGTTGCTTCTAATGTACCAAAGCTGGACTTAGACATAATTTCACTCTCACAACATTATGGCTGGTTGGAGACAGTCCGAAGCACAAGTACCGGGTCCATGGTTCTGGCTGTATACTGGGGGGACGGGGGCGACTCCCATTAACCCCTGACTATACCGGGGATACGCTTATCACAATGCCTTTCTGGTCTGTGCTGAAGCAGGGCATTCTGGAAACCAAGTGGCTTGACCTTTATTAGTGAGCCTGGTTACCCCCTCTCGGAACCACAGACTTAGAAATCGCCAGCTCATATACAGTGCATAAAATATATTTCTATATATACCCTTATACACCATTTTAATAAAAAATATCACAAAATTCTTCTAAGTCCCTCGGGAAGAGTGAAAGACGCGCACGTTCATTTTCAGCGCTCCTAGACCTTCCTATAAGAAGTTAGCCAAAAAGTAGCTTCGAAAAACGCTTAGGTTAAGTTTCAGAGTTGCTTCTAATGTACCAAAGCTGGACTTAGACATAATTTCACTCTCACAACATTATGGCTGGTTGGAGACAGTCCGAACCACAAGTACCGGGTCGATGGTTCTGGGCGTATACTGGGGGGACGGGGACGACTCCCATTAACCCCTGACTATACCGGGGATAAGCTTATCACAATGCCTTTCTGGTCTGTGCTGAAGCAGGGCATTCTGGCAGCCAAGTGGCTTGACCTTTATTAGTGAGCCTGGTTACCCCCTCTCGGAACCACAGACTTAGAAATCGCCAGCTCATATACAGTGCATAAAATATATTTATATAATATATTTATATATATACCCTTATACACCATTTTAATAAAAAATATCACAAAATTCTTCTAAGTCCCTCGGGAAGAGTAAAAGACGCGCACGTTCATTTTCAGCGCTCCTAGACCTTCCTATAAGAAGTTAGCCAAAAAGTAAGTAGCTTCGAAAAACGCTTAGGTTAAGTTTCAGAGTTGCTTCTAATGTACCAAAGCTGGACTTAGACATAATTTCACTCTCACAACATTATGGCTGGTTGGAGACAGTCCGAACCACAAGTCCCGGGTCGATGGTTCTGGGCGTATACTGGGGGGACGGGGACGACTCCCATTAACCCTTGACTATACCGGGGATACGCTTATTACAATGCCTTTCTGGTCTGTGCTGAAGCAGGGCATTCTGGAAACCAAGTGGTTTGACCTTTATTAGTGAGCCTGGTTACCCCCTCTCGGAACCACAGACTTAGAAATCGCCAGCTCATATACAGTGCATAAAATATATTTATATAATATATTTATATATATACCCTTATACACCATTTTAATAAAAAAATATCACAAAATTCTTCTAAGTCCCTCGGGAAGAGTGAAAGACGCGCACGTTCATTTTCAGCGCTTCCAGACCTTCCTATAAGAAGTTAGCCAAAAAGTAGCTTCGAAAAACGCTTAGGTTAAGTTTCAGAGTTGCTTCTAATGTACCAAAGCTGGACTTAGACATAATTTCACTCTCACAACATTATGGCTGGTTGGAGACAGTCCGAACCACAAGTACCGGGTCCATGGTTCTGGGCGTATACTGGGGGGGACGGGGACGACTCCCATTAACCCCTGACTATACCGGGGATACGCTTATCACAATGCCTTTCTGGTCTGTGCTGAAGCAGGGCATTCTGGCAGCCACGTGGCTTGACCTTTATTAGTGAGCCTGGTTACCCCCTCTCGGAACCACAGACTTAGAAATCGCCAGCTCATATACAGTGCTTAAAATATATTTCTATATATACCCTTATACACCATTTTAATAAAAAATATCACAAAATTCTTCTAAGTCCCTCGGGAAGAGTGAAAGACGCGCACGTTCATTTTCAGCGCTCCTAGACCTTCCTATAAGAAGTTAGCCAAAAAGTAGCGTCGAAAAACGCTTAGGTTAAGTTTCAGAGTTGCTTCTAATGTACCAAAGCTGGACTTAGACATAATTTCACTCTCACAACATTATGGCTGGTTGGAGACAGTCCGAACCACAAGTTCCGGGTCCATGGTTCTGGGCGTATACTGGGGGGGACGGGGACGACTCCCATTAACCCCTGACTATACCGGGGATACGCTTATCACAATGCCTTTCTGGTCTGTGCTGAAGCAGGGCATTCTGGCAGCCAAGTGGCTTGACCTTTATTAGTGAGCATGGTTACCCCCTCTCGGAACCACAGACTTAGAAATCGCCAGCTCATATACAGTGCATTAAATATATTTATATAATATATTTATATATATACCCTTATACACCATTTTAATAAAAAATATCACAAAATTCTTCTAAGTCCATCGGGAAGAGTGAAAGACGCGCACGTTCATTTTCAGCGCTCCCAGACCTTCCTATAAGAAGTTAGCCAAAAAGTAGCTTCGAAAAACGCTTAGGTTAAGTTTCAGAGTTGCTTCTAATGTACCAAAGCTGGACTTAGACATAATTTCACTCTCACAACATTATGGCTGGTTGGAGACAGTCCGAACCACAAGTACCGGGTCCATGGTTCTGGGCGTATACTGGGGGGGACGGGGACGACTCCCATTAACCCCTGACTATACCGGGGATACGCTTATCACAATGCCTTTCTGGTCTGTGCTGAAGCAGGGCATTCTGGCAGCCAAGTGGCTTGACCTTTATTAGTGAGCCTGGTTACCCCCTCTCGGAACCACAGACTTAGAAATCGCCAGCTCATATACAGTGCATAAAATATATTTATATAATATATTTATATATATACCCTTATACACCATTTTAATAAAAAATATCACAAAATTCCTCTAAGTCCCTCGGGAAGAGTAAAAGACGCGCACGTTCATTTTCAGCGCTCCTAGACCTTCCTATAAGAAGTTAGCCAAAAAGTAAGTAGCTTCGAAAAACGCTTAGGTTAAGTTTCAGAGTTGCTTCTAATGTACCAAAGCTGGACTTAGACATAATTTCACTCTCACAACATTATGGCTGGTTGGAGACAGTCCGAAGCACAAGTACCGGGTCCATGGTTCTGGCTGTATACTGGGGGGACGGGGGCGACTCCCATTAACCCCTGACTATACCGGGGATACGCTTATCACAATGCCTTTCTGGTCTGTGCTGAAGCAGGGCATTCTGGAAACCAAGTGGCTTGACCTTTATTAGTGAGCCTGGTTACCCCCTCTCGGAACCACAGACTTAGAAATCGCCAGCTCATATACAGTGCATAAAATATATTTCTATATATACCCTTATACACCATTTTAATAAAAAATATCACAAAATTCTTCTAAGTCCCTCGGGAAGAGTGAAAGACGCGCACGTTCATTTTCAGCGCTCCTAGACCTTCCTATAAGAAGTTAGCCAAAAAGTAGCTTCGAAAAACGCTTAGGTTAAGTTTCAGAGTTGCTTCTAATGTACCAAAGCTGGACTTAGACATAATTTCACTCTCACAACATTATGGCTGGTTGGAGACAGTCCGAACCACAAGTACCGGGTCGATGGTTCTGGGCGTATACTGGGGGGACGGGGACGACTCCCATTAACCCCTGACTATACCGGGGATAAGCTTATCACAATGCCTTTCTGGTCTGTGCTGAAGCAGGGCATTCTGGCAGCCAAGTGGCTTGACCTTTATTAGTGAGCCTGGTTACCCCCTCTCGGAACCACAGACTTAGAAATCGCCAGCTCATATACAGTGCATAAAATATATTTATATAATATATTTATATATATACCCTTATACACCATTTTAATAAAAAATATCACAAAATTCTTCTAAGTCCCTCGGGAAGAGTAAAAGACGCGCACGTTCATTTTCAGCGCTCCTAGACCTTCCTATAAGAAGTTAGCCAAAAAGTAAGTAGCTTCGAAAAACGCTTAGGTTAAGTTTCAGAGTTGCTTCTAATGTACCAAAGCTGGACTTAGACATAATTTCACTCTCACAACATTATGGCTGGTTGGAGACAGTCCGAACCACAAGTCCCGGGTCGATGGTTCTGGGCGTATACTGGGGGGACGGGGACGACTCCCATTAACCCTTGACTATACCGGGGATACGCTTATTACAATGCCTTTCTGGTCTGTGCTGAAGCAGGGCATTCTGGAAACCAAGTGGTTTGACCTTTATTAGTGAGCCTGGTTACCCCCTCTCGGAACCACAGACTTAGAAATCGCCAGCTCATATACAGTGCATAAAATATATTTATATAATATATTTATATATATACCCTTATACACCATTTTAATAAAAAAATATCACAAAATTCTTCTAAGTCCCTCGGGAAGAGTGAAAGACGCGCACGTTCATTTTCAGCGCTTCCAGACCTTCCTATAAGAAGTTAGCCAAAAAGTAGCTTCGAAAAACGCTTAGGTTAAGTTTCAGAGTTGCTTCTAATGTACCAAAGCTGGACTTAGACATAATTTCACTCTCACAACATTATGGCTGGTTGGAGACAGTCCGAACCACAAGTACCGGGTCCATGGTTCTGGGCGTATACTGGGGGGGACGGGGACGACTCCCATTAACCCCTGACTATACCGGGGATACGCTTATCACAATGCCTTTCTGGTCTGTGCTGAAGCAGGGCATTCTGGCAGCCACGTGGCTTGACCTTTATTAGTGAGCCTGGTTACCCCCTCTCGGAACCACAGACTTAGAAATCGCCAGCTCATATACAGTGCTTAAAATATATTTCTATATATACCCTTATACACCATTTTAATAAAAAATATCACAAAATTCTTCTAAGTCCCTCGGGAAGAGTGAAAGACGCGCACGTTCATTTTCAGCGCTCCTAGACCTTCCTATAAGAAGTTAGCCAAAAAGTAGCGTCGAAAAACGCTTAGGTTAAGTTTCAGAGTTGCTTCTAATGTACCAAAGCTGGACTTAGACATAATTTCACTCTCACAACATTATGGCTGGTTGGAGACAGTCCGAACCACAAGTTCCGGGTCCATGGTTCTGGGCGTATACTGGGGGGGACGGGGACGACTCCCATTAACCCCTGACTATACCGGGGATACGCTTATCACAATGCCTTTCTGGTCTGTGCTGAAGCAGGGCATTCTGGCAGCCAAGTGGCTTGACCTTTATTAGTGAGCATGGTTACCCCCTCTCGGAACCACAGACTTAGAAATCGCCAGCTCATATACAGTGCATTAAATATATTTATATAATATATTTATATATATACCCTTATACACCATTTTAATAAAAAATATCACAAAATTCTTCTAAGTCCATCGGGAAGAGTGAAAGACGCGCACGTTCATTTTCAGCGCTCCCAGACCTTCCTATAAGAAGTTAGCCAAAAAGTAGCTTCGAAAAACGCTTAGGTTAAGTTTCAGAGTTGCTTCTAATGTACCAAAGCTGGACTTAGACATAATTTCACTCTCACAACATTATGGCTGGTTGGAGACAGTCCGAACCACAAGTACCGGGTCCATGGTTCTGGGCGTATACTGGGGGGGACGGGGACGACTCCCATTAACCCCTGACTATACCGGGGATACGCTTATCACAATGCCTTTCTGGTCTGTGCTGAAGCAGGGCATTCTGGCAGCCAAGTGGCTTGACCTTTATTAGTGAGCCTGGTTACCCCCTCTCGGAACCACAGACTTAGAAATCGCCAGCTCATATACAGTGCATAAAATATATTTATATAATATATTTATATATATACCCTTATACACCATTTTAATAAAAAATATCACAAAATTCCTCTAAGTCCCTCGGGAAGAGTAAAAGACGCGCACGTTCATTTTCAGCGCTCCTAGACCTTCCTATAAGAAGTTAGCCAAAAAGTAAGTAGCTTCGAAAAACGCTTAGGTTAAGTTTCAGAGTTGCTTCTAATGTACCAAAGCTGGACTTAGACATAATTTCACTCTCACAACATTATGGCTGGTTGGAGACAGTCCGAAGCACAAGTACCGGGTCCATGGTTCTGGCTGTATACTGGGGGGACGGGGGCGACTCCCATTAACCCCTGACTATACCGGGGATACGCTTATCACAATGCCTTTCTGGTCTGTGCTGAAGCAGGGCATTCTGGAAACCAAGTGGCTTGACCTTTATTAGTGAGCCTGGTTACCCCCTCTCGGAACCACAGACTTAGAAATCGCCAGCTCATATACAGTGCATAAAATATATTTCTATATATACCCTTATACACCATTTTAATAAAAAATATCACAAAATTCTTCTAAGTCCCTCGGGAAGAGTGAAAGACGCGCACGTTCATTTTCAGCGCTCCTAGACCTTCCTATAAGAAGTTAGCCAAAAAGTAGCTTCGAAAAACGCTTAGGTTAAGTTTCAGAGTTGCTTCTAATGTACCAAAGCTGGACTTAGACATAATTTCACTCTCACAACATTATGGCTGGTTGGAGACAGTCCGAACCACAAGTACCGGGTCGATGGTTCTGGGCGTATACTGGGGGGACGGGGACGACTCCCATTAACCCCTGACTATACCGGGGATAAGCTTATCACAATGCCTTTCTGGTCTGTGCTGAAGCAGGGCATTCTGGCAGCCAAGTGGCTTGACCTTTATTAGTGAGCCTGGTTACCCCCTCTCGGAACCACAGACTTAGAAATCGCCAGCTCATATACAGTGCATAAAATATATTTATATAATATATTTATATATATACCCTTATACACCATTTTAATAAAAAATATCACAAAATTCTTCTAAGTCCCTCGGGAAGAGTAAAAGACGCGCACGTTCATTTTCAGCGCTCCTAGACCTTCCTATAAGAAGTTAGCCAAAAAGTAAGTAGCTTCGAAAAACGCTTAGGTTAAGTTTCAGAGTTGCTTCTAATGTACCAAAGCTGGACTTAGACATAATTTCACTCTCACAACATTATGGCTGGTTGGAGACAGTCCGAACCACAAGTCCCGGGTCGATGGTTCTGGGCGTATACTGGGGGGACGGGGACGACTCCCATTAACCCTTGACTATACCGGGGATACGCTTATTACAATGCCTTTCTGGTCTGTGCTGAAGCAGGGCATTCTGGAAACCAAGTGGTTTGACCTTTATTAGTGAGCCTGGTTACCCCCTCTCGGAACCACAGACTTAGAAATCGCCAGCTCATATACAGTGCATAAAATATATTTATATAATATATTTATATATATACCCTTATACACCATTTTAATAAAAAAATATCACAAAATTCTTCTAAGTCCCTCGGGAAGAGTGAAAGACGCGCACGTTCATTTTCAGCGCTTCCAGACCTTCCTATAAGAAGTTAGCCAAAAAGTAGCTTCGAAAAACGCTTAGGTTAAGTTTCAGAGTTGCTTCTAATGTACCAAAGCTGGACTTAGACATAATTTCACTCTCACAACATTATGGCTGGTTGGAGACAGTCCGAACCACAAGTACCGGGTCCATGGTTCTGGGCGTATACTGGGGGGGACGGGGACGACTCCCATTAACCCCTGACTATACCGGGGATACGCTTATCACAATGCCTTTCTGGTCTGTGCTGAAGCAGGGCATTCTGGCAGCCAAGTGGCTTGACCTTTATTAGTGAGCCTGGTTACCCCCTCTCG
This sequence comes from Ascaphus truei, assembly GCF_040206685.1. Lineage (NCBI taxonomy): Eukaryota > Metazoa > Chordata > Amphibia > Anura > Ascaphidae > Ascaphus > Ascaphus truei. The sequence goes on along the minus strand of NC_134483.1, from coordinate 290,778,014 downwards.
GAACCACAGACTTAGAAATCGCCAGCTCATATACAGTGCATAAAATATATTTATATAATATATTTATATATATACCCTTATACACCATTTTAATAAAAAATATCACAAAATTCCTCTAAGTCCCTCGGGAAGAGTAAAAGACGCGCACGTTCATTTTCAGCGCTCCTAGACCTTCCTATAAGAAGTTAGCCAAAAAGTAAGTAGCTTCGAAAAACGCTTAGGTTAAGTTTCAGAGTTGCTTCTAATGTACCAAAGCTGGACTTAGACATAATTTCACTCTCACAACATTATGGCTGGTTGGAGACAGTCCGAAGCACAAGTACCGGGTCCATGGTTCTGGCTGTATACTGGGGGGACGGGGGCGACTCCCATTAACCCCTGACTATACCGGGGATACGCTTATCACAATGCCTTTCTGGTCTGTGCTGAAGCAGGGCATTCTGGAAACCAAGTGGCTTGACCTTTATTAGTGAGCCTGGTTACCCCCTCTCGGAACCACAGACTTAGAAATCGCCAGCTCATATACAGTGCATAAAATATATTTCTATATATACCCTTATACACCATTTTAATAAAAAATATCACAAAATTCTTCTAAGTCCCTCGGGAAGAGTGAAAGACGCGCACGTTCATTTTCAGCGCTCCTAGACCTTCCTATAAGAAGTTAGCCAAAAAGTAGCTTCGAAAAACGCTTAGGTTAAGTTTCAGAGTTGCTTCTAATGTACCAAAGCTGGACTTAGACATAATTTCACTCTCACAACATTATGGCTGGTTGGAGACAGTCCGAACCACAAGTACCGGGTCGATGGTTCTGGGCGTATACTGGGGGGACGGGGACGACTCCCATTAACCCCTGACTATACCGGGGATAAGCTTATCACAATGCCTTTCTGGTCTGTGCTGAAGCAGGGCATTCTGGCAGCCAAGTGGCTTGACCTTTATTAGTGAGCCTGGTTACCCCCTCTCGGAACCACAGACTTAGAAATCGCCAGCTCATATACAGTGCATAAAATATATTTATATAATATATTTATATATATACCCTTATACACCATTTTAATAAAAAATATCACAAAATTCTTCTAAGTCCCTCGGGAAGAGTAAAAGACGCGCACGTTCATTTTCAGCGCTCCTAGACCTTCCTATAAGAAGTTAGCCAAAAAGTAAGTAGCTTCGAAAAACGCTTAGGTTAAGTTTCAGAGTTGCTTCTAATGTACCAAAGCTGGACTTAGACATAATTTCACTCTCACAACATTATGGCTGGTTGGAGACAGTCCGAACCACAAGTCCCGGGTCGATGGTTCTGGGCGTATACTGGGGGGACGGGGACGACTCCCATTAACCCTTGACTATACCGGGGATACGCTTATTACAATGCCTTTCTGGTCTGTGCTGAAGCAGGGCATTCTGGAAACCAAGTGGTTTGACCTTTATTAGTGAGCCTGGTTACCCCCTCTCGGAACCACAGACTTAGAAATCGCCAGCTCATATACAGTGCATAAAATATATTTATATAATATATTTATATATATACCCTTATACACCATTTTAATAAAAAAATATCACAAAATTCTTCTAAGTCCCTCGGGAAGAGTGAAAGACGCGCACGTTCATTTTCAGCGCTTCCAGACCTTCCTATAAGAAGTTAGCCAAAAAGTAGCTTCGAAAAACGCTTAGGTTAAGTTTCAGAGTTGCTTCTAATGTACCAAAGCTGGACTTAGACATAATTTCACTCTCACAACATTATGGCTGGTTGGAGACAGTCCGAACCACAAGTACCGGGTCCATGGTTCTGGGCGTATACTGGGGGGGACGGGGACGACTCCCATTAACCCCTGACTATACCGGGGATACGCTTATCACAATGCCTTTCTGGTCTGTGCTGAAGCAGGGCATTCTGGCAGCCAAGTGGCTTGACCTTTATTAGTGAGCCTGGTTACCCCCTCTCGGAACCACAGACTTAGAAATCGCCAGCTCATATACAGTGCATAAAATATATTTATATAATATATTTATATATATACCCTTATACACCATTTTAATAAAAAATATCACAAAATTCTTCTAAGTCCCTCGGGAAGAGTGAAAGACGCGCACGTTCATTTTCAGCGCTCCCAGACCTTCCTATAAGAAGTTAGACAAAAAGTAGCTTCGAAAAACGCTTAGGTTAAGTTTCAGAGTTGCTTCTAATGTACCAAAGCTGGACTTAGACATAATTTCACTCTCACAACATTATGGCTGGTTGGAGACAGTCCGAAGCACAAGTACCGGGTCCATGGTTCTGGCTGTATACTGGGGGGACGGGGGCGACTCCCATTAACCCCTGACTATACCGGGGATACGCTTATCACAATGCCTTTCTGGTCTGTGCTGAAGCAGGGCATTCTGGAAACCAAGTGGCTTGACCTTTATTAGTGAGCCTGGTTACCCCCTCTCGGAACCACAGACTTAGAAATCGCCAGCTCATATACAGTGCATAAAATATATTTCTATATATACCCTTATACACCATTTTAATAAAAAATATCACAAAATTCTTCTAAGTCCCTCGGGAAGAGTGAAAGACGCGCACGTTCATTTTCAGCGCTCCTAGACCTTCCTATAAGAAGTTAGCCAAAAAGTAGCTTCGAAAAACGCTTAGGTTAAGTTTCAGAGTTGCTTCTAATGTACCAAAGCTGGACTTAGACATAATTTCACTCTCACAACATTATGGCTGGTTGGAGACAGTCCGAACCACAAGTACCGGGTCGATGGTTCTGGGCGTATACTGGGGGGACGGGGACGACTCCCATTAACCCCTGACTATACCGGGGATAAGCTTATCACAATGCCTTTCTGGTCTGTGCTGAAGCAGGGCATTCTGGCAGCCAAGTGGCTTGACCTTTATTAGTGAGCCTGGTTACCCCCTCTCGGAACCACAGACTTAGAAATCGCCAGCTCATATACAGTGCATAAAATATATTTATATAATATATTTATATATATACCCTTATACACCATTTTAATAAAAAATATCACAAAATTCTTCTAAGTCCCTCGGGAAGAGTAAAAGACGCGCACGTTCATTTTCAGCGCTCCTAGACCTTCCTATAAGAAGTTAGCCAAAAAGTAAGTAGCTTCGAAAAACGCTTAGGTTAAGTTTCAGAGTTGCTTCTAATGTACCAAAGCTGGACTTAGACATAATTTCACTCTCACAACATTATGGCTGGTTGGAGACAGTCCGAACCACAAGTCCCGGGTCGATGGTTCTGGGCGTATACTGGGGGGACGGGGACGACTCCCATTAACCCTTGACTATACCGGGGATACGCTTATTACAATGCCTTTCTGGTCTGTGCTGAAGCAGGGCATTCTGGAAACCAAGTGGTTTGACCTTTATTAGTGAGCCTGGTTACCCCCTCTCGGAACCACAGACTTAGAAATCGCCAGCTCATATACAGTGCATAAAATATATTTATATAATATATTTATATATATACCCTTATACACCATTTTAATAAAAAAATATCACAAAATTCTTCTAAGTCCCTCGGGAAGAGTGAAAGACGCGCACGTTCATTTTCAGCGCTTCCAGACCTTCCTATAAGAAGTTAGCCAAAAAGTAGCTTCGAAAAACGCTTAGGTTAAGTTTCAGAGTTGCTTCTAATGTACCAAAGCTGGACTTAGACATAATTTCACTCTCACAACATTATGGCTGGTTGGAGACAGTCCGAACCACAAGTACCGGGTCCATGGTTCTGGGCGTATACTGGGGGGGACGGGGACGACTCCCATTAACCCCTGACTATACCGGGGATACGCTTATCACAATGCCTTTCTGGTCTGTGCTGAAGCAGGGCATTCTGGCAGCCAAGTGGCTTGACCTTTATTAGTCAGCCTGGTTACCCCCTCTCGGAACCACAGACTTAGAAATCGCCAGCTCATATACAGTGCATAAAATATATTTATATAATATATTTATATATATACCCTTATACACCATTTTAATAAAAAATATCACAAAATTCTTCTAAGTCCCTCGGGAAGAGTGAAAGACGCGCACGTTAATTTTCAGCGCTCCCAGACCTTCCTATAAGAAGTTAGACAAAAAGTAGCTTCGAAAAACGCTTAGGTTAAGTTTCAGAGTTGCTTCTAATGTACCAAAGCTGGACTTAGACATAATTTGACTCTCACAACATTATGGCTGGTTGGAGACAGTCCGAACCACAAGTACCGGGTCCATGGTTCTGGGCGTATACTGGGGGGGACGGGGACGACTCCCATTAACCCCTGACTATACCGGGGATACGCTTATCACAATGCCTTTCTGGTCTGTGCTGAAGCAGGGCATTCTGGCAGCCAAGTGGCTTGACCTTTATTAGTGAGCCTGGTTACCCCCTCTCGGAACCACAGACTTAGAAATCGCCAGCTCATATACAGTGCATAAAATATATTTATATATATACCCTTATACACCATTTTAATAAAAAATATCACAAAATTCTTCTAAGTCCCTCGGGAAGAGTGAAAGACGCGCACGTTAATTTTCAGCGCTCCCAGACCTTCCTATAAGAAGTTAGCCAAAAAGTAGCTTCGAAAAACGCTTAGGTTAAGTTTCAGAGTTGCTTCTAATGTACCAAAGCTGGACTTAGACATAATTTCACTCTCACAACATTATGGCTGGTTGGAGACAGTCTGAACCACAAGTACCGGGTCGATGGTTCTGGGCGTATACTGGGGGGACGGGGACGACTCCCATTAACCCCTGACTATACCGGGGATAAGCTTATCACAATGCCTTTCTGGTCTGTGCTGAAGCAGGGCATTCTGGCAGCCAAGTGGCTTGACCTTTATTAGTGAGCCTGGTTACCCCCTCTCGGAACCACAGACTTAGAAATCGCCAGCTCATATACAGTGCATAAAATATATTTATATAATATATTTATATATATACCCTTATACACCATTTTAATAAAAAATATCACAAAATTCTTCTAAGTCCCTCGGGAAGAGTAAAAGACGCGCACGTTCATTTTCAGCGCTCCTAGACCTTCCTATAAGAAGTTAGCCAAAAAGTAAGTAGCTTCGAAAAACGCTTAGGTTAAGTTTCAGAGTTGCTTCTAATGTACCAAAGCTGGACTTCGACATAATTTCACTCTCACAACATTATGGCTGGTTGGAGACAGTCCGAACCACAAGTCCCGGGTCGATGGTTCTGGGCGTATACTGGGGGGACGGGGACGACTCCCATTAACCCTTGACTATACCGGGGATACGCTTATCACAATGCCTTTCTGGTCTGTGCTGAAGCAGGGCATTCTGGAAACCAAGTGGTTTGACCTTTATTAGTGAGCCTGGTTACCCCCTCTCGGAACCACAGACTTAGAAATCGCCAGCTCATATACAGTGCATAAAATATATTTATATAATATATTTATATATATACCCTTATACACCATTTTAATAAAAAAATATCACAAAATTCTTCTAAGTCCCTCGGGAAGAGTGAAAGACGCGCACGTTCATTTTCAGCGCTTCCAGACCTTCCTATAAGAAGTTAGCCAAAAAGTAGCTTCGAAAAACGCTTAGGTTAAGTTTCAGAGTTGCTTCTAATGTACCAAAGCTGGACTTAGACATAATTTCACTCTCACAACATTATGGCTGGTTGGAGACAGTCCGAACCACAAGTACCGGGTCCATGGTTCTGGGCGTATACTGGGGGGGACGGGGACGACTCCCATTAACCCCTGACTATACCGGGGATACGCTTAACACAATGCCTTTCTGGTCTGTGCTGAAGCAGGGCATTCTGGCTGCCAAGTGGCTTGACCTTTATTAGTGAGCCTGGTTACCCCCTCTCGGAACCACAGACTTAGAAATCGCCAGCTCATATACAGTGCATAAAATATATTTATATATATACCCTTATACACCATTTTAATAAAAAATATCACAAAATTCTTCTAAGTCCCTCGGGAAGAGTGAAAGACGCGCACGTTCATTTTCAGAGCTCCTAGACCTTCCTATAAGAAGTTAGCCAAAAAGTAGCTTCGAAAAACGCTTAGGTTAAGTTTCAGAGTTGCTTCTAATGTACCAAAGCTGGACTTAGACATAATTTCACTCTCACAACATTATGGCTGGTTGGAGACAGTCCGAACCACAAGTACCGGGTCCATGGTTCTGGGCGTATACTGGGGGGACGGGGACGACTCCCATTAACCCCTGACTATACCGGGGATACGCTTATCACAATGCCATTCTGGTCTGTGCTGAAGCAGGGCATTCTGGCAGCCAAGTGGCTTGACCTTTATTAGTGAGCCTGGTTACCCCCTCTCGGAACCACAGACTTAGAAATCGCCAGCTCATATACAGTGCATAAAATATATTTATATAATATATTTATATATATACCCTTATACACCATTTTAATAAAAAATATCACAAAATTCTTCTAAGTCCCTCGGGAAGAGTGAAAGACGCGCACGTTCATTTTCAGCGCTCCCAGACCTTCCTATAAGAAGTTAGACAAAAAGTAGCTTCGAAAAACGCTTAGGTTAAGTTTCAGAGTTGCTTCTAATGTACCAAAGCTGGACTTAGACATAATTTGACTCTCACAACATTATGGCTGGTTGGAGACAGTCCGAACCACAAGTACCGGGTCCATGGTTCTGGGCGTATACTGGGGGGGACGGGGACGACTCCCATTAACCCCTGACTATACCGGGGATACGCTTATCACAATGCCTTTCTGGTCTGTGCTGAAGCAGGGCATTCTGGCAGCCAAGTGGCTTGACCTTTATTAGTGAGCCTGGTTACCCCCTCTCGGAACCACAGACTTAGAAATCGCCAGCTCATATACAGTGCATAAAATATATTTATATATATACCCTTATACACCATTTTAATAAAAAATATCACAAAATTCTTCTAAGTCCCTCGGGAAGAGTGAAAGACGCGCACGTTCATTTTCAGAGCTCCTAGACCTTCCTATAAGAAGTTAGCCAAAAAGTAGCTTCGAAAAACGCTTAGGTTAAGTTTCAGAGTTGCTTCTAATGTACCAAAGCTGGACTTAGACATAATTTCACTCTCACAACATTATGGCTGGTTGGAGACAGTCTGAACCACAAGTACAGGGTCGATGGTTCTGGGCGTATACTGGGGGGACGGGGACGACTCCTATTAACCCCTGACTATACCGGGGATACGCTTATCACAATGCCTTTCTGGTCTGTGCTGAAGCAGGGCATTCTGGCAGCCAAGTGGCTTGACCTTTATTAGTCAGCCTGGTTACCCCCTCTCGGAACCACAGACTTAGAAATCGCCAGCTCATATACAGTGCATAAAATATATTTATATAATATATTTATATATATACCCTTATACACCATTTTAATAAAAAATATCACAAAATTCTTCTAAGTCCCTCGGGAAGAGTGAAAGACGCGCACGTTCATTTTCAGCGCTCCTAGACCTTCCTATAAGAAGTTAGCCAAAAAGTAGCTTCGAAAAACGCTTAGGTTAAGTTTCAGAGTTGCTTCTAATGTACCAAAGCTGGACTTAGACATAATTTCACTCTCACAACATTATGGCTGGTTGGAGACAGTCCGAACCACAAGTACCGGGTCCATGGTTCTGGGCGTATACTGGGGGGGACGGGGACGACTCCCATTAACCCCTGACTATACCGGGGATACGCTTATCACAATGCCTTTCTGGTCTGTGCTGAAGCAGGGCATTCTGGCAGCCAAGTGGCTTGACCTTTATTAGTGAGCCTGGTTACCCCCTCTCGGAACCACAGACTTAGAAATCGCCAGCTCATATACAGTGCATAAAATATATTTATATAATATATTTATATATATACCCTTATACACCATTTTAATAAAAAATATCACAAAATTCTTCTAAGTCCCTCGGGAAGAGTGAAAGACGCGCACGTTCATTTTCAGCGCTCCCAGACCTTCCTATAAGAAGTTAGCCAAAAAGTAGCTTCGAAAAACGCTTAGGTTAAGTTTCAGAGTTGCTTCTAATGTACCAAAGCTGGACTTAGACATAATTTCACTCTCACAACATTATGGCTGGTTGGAGACACTCCGAACCACAAGTACCGGGTCCATGGTTCTGGGCGTATACTGGGGGGGACGGGGACGACTCCCATTAACCCCTGACTATACCGGGGATACGCTTATCACAATGCCTTTCTGGTCTGTGCTGAAACAGGGCATTCTGGCAGCCAAGTGGCTTGACCTTTATTAGTGAGCCTGGTTACCCCCTCTCGGAACCACAGACTTAGAAATCGCCAGCTCATATACAGCGCATAAAATATATTTATATATATACCCTTATACACCATTTTAATAAAAAATATCACAAAATTCTTCTAAGTCCCTCAGGAAGAGTGAAAGACGCGCACGTTCATTTTGAGCGCTCCTAGACCTTCCTATAAGAAGTTAGCCAAAAAGTAGCTTCGAAAAACGCTTAGGTTAAGTTTCAGAGTTGCTTCTAATGTACCAAAGCTGGACTTAGACATAATTTCACTCTCACAACATTATGGCTGGTTGGAGACAGTCCGAACCACAAGTACCGGGTCGATGGTTCTGGGCGTATACTGGGGGGACGGGACGACTCCCATTAACCCCTGACTATACCGGGGATACGCTTATCACAATGCCTTTCTGGTCTGTGCTGAAGCAGGGCATTCTGGCAGCCAAGTGGCTTGACCTTTATTAGTGAGCCTGGTTACCCTCCTCTCGGAACCACAGACTTAGAAATCGCCAGCTCATATACAGTGCATAAAATATATTTATATAATATATTTATATATATACCCTTATACACCATTTTTAATAAAAAATATCACAAAATTCTTCTAAGTCCCTTGGGAAGAGTGAAAGACGCGCACGTTCATTTTCAGCGCTCCAGACCTTCCTATAAGAAGTTAGACAAAAAGTAGCTTCGAAAAAACGCTTAGGTTAAGTTTCAGAGTTGCTTCTAATGTACCAAAGCTGGACTTAGACTTAATTTGACTCTCACAACATTATGGCTGGTTGGAGACAGTCCGAACCACAAGTACTGGGTCGATGTTCTGGGCGTATACTGGGGGGACGGGACGACTCCCATTAACCCCTGACTATACCGGGGATACGCTTATCACAATGCCTTTCTGGTCTGTGCTGAAGCAGGGCATTCTGGCAGCCAAGTGGCTTGACCTTTATTAGTGAGCCTGGTTACCCCCTCTCGGAACCACAGACTTAGAAATCGCCAGCTCATATACAGTGCTTAAAATATATTTCTATATATACCCTTATACACCATTTTAATAAAAAATATCACAAAATTCTTCTAAGTCCCTCGGGAAGAGTGAAAGACGCGCACGTTCATTTTTAGCGCTCCTAGACCTTCCTATAAGAAGTTAGCCAAAAAGTAGCTTCGAAAAACGCTTAGGTTAAGTTTCAGAGTTGCTTCTAATGTACCAAAGCTGGACTTAGACATAATTTCACTCTCACAACATTATGGCTGGTTGGAGACAGTCCGAACCACAAGTACCGGGTCGATGGTTCTGGGCGTATACTGAGGGGACGGGGACGACTCCCATTAACCCCTGACTATACCGGGGATACGCTTATCACAATGCCTTTCTGGTCTGTGCTGAAGCAGGGCATTCTGGCAGCCAAGTGGCTTGACCTTTATTAGTGAGCCTGGTTACCCCCTCTCGGAACCACAGACTTAGAAATCGCCAGCTCATATACAGTGCTTAAAATATATTTCTATATATACCCTTATACACCATTTTAATAAAAAATATCACAAAATTCTTCTAAGTCCCTCGGGAAGAGTGAAAGACGCGCACGTTCATTTTCAGCGCTCCTAGACCTTCCTACTGTATAAGAAGTTAGCCAAAAAGTAGCTTCGAAAAACGCTTAGGTTAAGTTTCAGAGTTGCTTCTAATGTACCAAAGCTGGACTTAGACATAATTTCACTCTCACAACATTATGGCTGGTTGGAGACAGTCCGAACCACAAGTACCGGGTCCATGGTTCTGGGCGTATACTGGGGGGGACGGGGACGACTCCCATTAACCCCTGACTATACCGGGGATACGCTTATCACAATGCCTTTCTGGTCTGTGCTGAAGCAGGGCATTCTGGCAGCCAAGTGGCTTGACCTTTATTAGTGAGCCTGGTTACCCCCTCTCGGAACCACAGACTTAGAAATCGCCAGCTCATATACAGTGCATAAAATATATTTATATAATATATTTATATATATACCCTTATACACCATTTTAATAAAAAATATCACAAAATTCTTCTAAGTCCCTCGGGAAGAGTGAAAGACGCGCACGTTCATTTTCAGCGCTCCCAGACCTTCCTATAAGAAGTTAGCCAAAAAGTCGCTTCGAAAAACGCTTAGGTTAAGTTTCAGAGTTGCTTCTAATGTACCAAAGCTGGACTTAGACATAATTTCACTCTCACAACATTATGGCTGGTTGGAGACACTCCGAACCACAAGTACCGGGTCCATGGTTCTGGGCGTATACTGGGGGGGACGGGGACGACTCCCATTAACCCCTGACTATACCGGGGATACGCTTATCACAATGCCTTTCTGGTCTGTGCTGAAACAGGGCATTCTGGCAGCCAAGTGGCTTGACCTTTATTAGTGAGCCTGGTTACCCCCTCTCGGAACCACAGACTTAGAAATCGCCAGCTCATATACAGCGCATAAAATATATTTATATATATACCCTTATACACCATTTTAATAAAAAATATCACAAAATTCTTCTAAGTCCCTCGGGAAGAGTGAAAGACGCGCACGTTCATTTTGAGCGCTCCTAGACCTTCCTATAAGAAGTTAGCCAAAAAGTAGCTTCGAAAAACGCTTAGGTTAAGTTTCAGAGTTGCTTCTAATGTACCAAAGCTGGACTTAGACATAATTTCACTCTCACAACATTATGGCTGGTTGGAGACAGTCCGAACCACAAGTACCGGGTCGATGGTTCTGGGCGTATACTGGGGGGACGGGGACGACTCCCATTAACCCCTGACTATACCGGGGATACGCTTATCACAATGCCTTTCTGGTCTGTGCTGAAGCAGGGCATTCTGGCAGCCAAGTGGCTTGACCTTTATTAGTGAGCCTGGTTACCCCCTCTCGGAACCACAGACTTAGAAATCGCCAGCTCATAAGCAGTGCATAAAATATATTTATATAATATATTTATATATATACCCTTATACACCATTTTAATAAAAAATATCACAAAATTCTTCTAAGTCCCTCGGGAAGAGTGAAAGACGCGCACGTTCATTTTCAGCGCTCCTAGACCTTCCTATAAGAAGTTAGCCAAAAAGTAGCTTCGAAAAACGCTTAGGTTAAGTTTCAGAGTTGCTTCTAATGTACCAAAGCTGGACTTAGACATAATTTCACTCTCACAACATTATGGCTGGTTGGAGACAGTCCGAACCACAAGTACCGGGTCCATGGTTCTGGGCGTATACTGGGGGGGACGGGGACGACTCCCATTAACCCCTGACTATACCGGGGATACGCTTATCACAATGCCTTTCTGGTCTGTGCTGAAGCAGGGCATTCTGGCAGCCAAGTGGCTTGACCTTTATTAGTGAGCCTGGTTACCCCCTCTCGGAACCACAGACTTAGAAATCGCCAGCTCATATACAGTGCATAAAATATATTTATATAATATATTTATATATATACCCTTATACACCATTTTAATAAAAAATATCACAAAATTCTTCTAAGTCCCTCGGGAAGAGTGAAAGACGCGCACGTTCATTTTCAGCGCTCCCAGACCTTCCTATAAGAAGTTAGCCAAAAAGTAGCTTCGAAAAACGCTTAGGTTAAGTTTCAGAGTTGCTTCTAATGTACCAAAGCTGGACTTAGACATAATTTCACTCTCACAACATTATGGCTGGTTGGAGACACTCCGAACCACAAGTACCGGGTCCATGGTTCTGGGCGTATACTGGGGGGGACGGGGACGACTCCCATTAACCCCTGACTATACCGGGGATACGCTTATCACAATGCCTTTCTGGTCTGTGCTGAAACAGGGCATTCTGGCAGCCAAGTGGCTTGACCTTTATTAGTGAGCCTGGTTACCCCCTCTCGGAACCACAGACTTAGAAATCGCCAGCTCATATACAGCGCATAAAATATATTTATATATATACCCTTATACACCATTTTAATAAAAAATATCACAAAATTCTTCTAAGTCCCTCAGGAAGAGTGAAAGACGCGCACGTTCATTTTGAGCGCTCCTAGACCTTCCTATAAGAAGTTAGCCAAAAAGTAGCTTCGAAAAACGCTTAGGTTAAGTTTCAGAGTTGCTTCTAATGTACCAAAGCTGGACTTAGACATAATTTCACTCTCACAACATTATGGCTGGTTGGAGACAGTCCGAACCACAAGTACCGGGTCGATGGTTCTGGGCGTATACTGGGGGGACGGGGACGACTCCCATTAACCCCTGACTATACCGGGGATACGCTTATCACAATGCCTTTCTGGTCTGTGCTGAAGCAGGGCATTCTGGCAGCCAAGTGGCTTGACCTTTATTAGTGAGCCTGGTTACCCCCTCTCGGAACCACAGACTTAGAAATCGCCAGCTCATATACAGTGCATAAAATATATTTATATAATATATTTATATATATACCCTTATACACCATTTTAATAAAAAATATCACAAAATTCTTCTAAGTCCCTCGGGAAGAGTGAAAGACGCGCACGTTCATTTTCAGCGCTCCTAGACCTTCCTATAAGAAGTTAGCCAAAAAGTAGCTTCGAAAAACGCTTAGGTTAAGTTTCAGAGTTGCTTCTAATGTACCAAAGCTGGACTTAGACATAATTTCACTCTCACAACATTATGGCTGGTTGGAGACAGTCCGAACCACAAGTACCGGGTCCATGGTTCTGGGCGTATACTGGGGGGGACGGGGACGACTCCCATTAACCCCTGACTATACCGGGGATACGCTTATCACAATGCCTTTCTGGTCTGTGCTGAAGCAGGGCATTCTGGCAGCCAAGTGGCTTGACCTTTATTAGTGAGCCTGGTTACCCCCTCTCGGAACCACAGACTTAGAAATCGCCAGCTCATATACAGTGCATAAAATATATTTATATAATATATTTATATATATACCCTTATACACCATTTTAATAAAAAATATCACAAAATTCTTCTAAGTCCCTCGGGAAGAGTGAAAGACGCGCACGTTCATTTTCAGCGCTCCTAGACCTTCCTATAAGAAGTTAGCCAAAAAGTAGCTTCGAAAAACGCTTAGGTTAAGTTTCAGAGTTGCTTCTAATGTACCAAAGCTGGACTTAGACATAATTTCACTCTCACAACATTATGGCTGGTTGGAGACAGTCCGAACCACAAGTACCGGGTCCATGGTTCTGGGCGTATACTGGGGGGGACGGGGACGACTCCCATTAACCCCTGACTATACCGGGGATACGCTTATCACAATGCCTTTCTGGTCTGTGCTGAAGCAGGGCATTCTGGCAGCCAAGTGGCTTGACCTTTATTAGTGAGCCTGGTTACCCCCTCTCGGAACCACAGACTTAGAAATCGCCAGCTCATATACAGTGCATAAAATATATTTATATAATATATTTATATATATACCCTTATACACCATTTTAATAAAAAATATCACAAAATTCTTCTAAGTCCCTCGGGAAGAGTGAAAGACGCGCACGTTCATTTTCAGCGCTCCCAGACCTTCCTATAAGAAGTTAGCCAAAAAGTAGCTTCGAAAAACGCTTAGGTTAAGTTTCAGAGTTGCTTCTAATGTACCAAAGCTGGACTTAGACATAATTTCACTCTCACAACATTATGGCTGGTTGGAGACACTCCGAACCACAAGTACCGGGTCCATGGTTCTGGGCGTATACTGGGGGGGACGGGGACGACTCCCATTAACCCCTGACTATACCGGGGATACGCTTATCACAATGCCTTTCTGGTCTGTGCTGAAACAGGGCATTCTGGCAGCCAAGTGGCTTGACCTTTATTAGTGAGCCTGGTTACCCCCTCTCGGAACCACAGACTTAGAAATCGCCAGCTCATATACAGCGCATAAAATATATTTATATATATACCCTTATACACCATTTTAATAAAAAATATCACAAAATTCTTCTAAGTCCCTCAGGAAGAGTGAAAGACGCGCACGTTCATTTTGAGCGCTCCTAGACCTTCCTATAAGAAGTTAGCCAAAAAGTAGCTTCGAAAAACGCTTAGGTTAAGTTTCAGAGTTGCTTCTAATGTACCAAAGCTGGACTTAGACATAATTTCACTCTCACAACATTATGGCTGGTTGGAGACAGTCCGAACCACAAGTACCGGGTCGATGGTTCTGGGCGTATACTGGGGGGACGGGGACGACTCCCATTAACCCCTGACTATACCGGGGATACGCTTATCACAATGCCTTTCTGGTCTGTGCTGAAGCAGGGCATTCTGGCAGCCAAGTGGCTTGACCTTTATTAGTGAGCCTGGTTACCCCCTCTCGGAACCACAGACTTAGAAATCGCCAGCTCATATACAGTGCATAAAATATATTTATATAATATATTTATATATATACCCTTATACACCATTTTAATAAAAAATATCACAAAATTCTTCTAAGTCCCTCGGGAAGAGTGAAAGACGCGCACGTTCATTTTCAGCGCTCCTAGACCTTCCTATAAGAAGTTAGCCAAAAAGTAGCTTCGAAAAACGCTTAGGTTAAGTTTCAGAGTTGCTTCTAATGTACCAAAGCTGGACTTAGACATAATTTCACTCTCACAACATTATGGCTGGTTGGAGACAGTCCGAACCACAAGTACCGGGTCCATGGTTCTGGGCGTATACTGGGGGGGACGGGGACGACTCCCATTAACCCCTGACTATACCGGGGATACGCTTATCACAATGCCTTTCTGGTCTGTGCTGAAGCAGGGCATTCTGGCAGCCAAGTGGCTTGACCTTTATTAGTGAGCCTGGTTACCCCCTCTCGGAACCACAGACTTAGAAATCGCCAGCTCATAAACAGTGCATAAAATATATTTATATAATATATTTATATATATACCCTTATACACCATTTTAATAAAAAATATCACAAAATTCTTCTGAGTCCCTCGGGAAGAGTGAAAGACGCGCACGTTCATTTTCAGCGCTCCCAGACCTTCCTATAAGAAGTTAGCCAAAAAGTAGCTTCGAAAAACGCTTAGGTTAAGTTTCAGAGTTGCTTCTAATGTACCAAAGCTGGACTTAGACATAATTTCACTCTCACAACATTATGGCTGGTTGGAGACACTCCGAACCACAAGTACCGGGTCCATGGTTCTGGGCGTATACTGGGGGGGACGGGGACGACTCCCATTAACCCCTGACTATACCGGGGATACGCTTATCACAATGCCTTTCTGGTCTGTGCTGAAACAGGGCATTCTGGCAGCCAAGTGGCTTGACCTTTATTAGTGAGCCTGGTTACCCCCTCTCGGAACCACAGACTTAGAAATCGCCAGCTCATATACAGCGCATAAAATATATTTATATATATACCCTTATACACCATTTTAATAAAAAATATCACAAAATTCTTCTAAGTCCCTCGGGAAGAGTGAAAGACGCGCACGTTCATTTTGAGCGCTCCTAGACCTTCCTATAAGAAGTTAGCCAAAAAGTAGCTTCGAAAAACGCTTAGGTTAAGTTTCAGAGTTGCTTCTAATGTACCAAAGCTGGACTTAGACATAATTTCACTCTCACAACATTATGGCTGGTTGGAGACAGTCCGAACCACAAGTACCGGGTCGATGGTTCTGGGCGTATACTGGGGGGACGGGGACGACTCCCATTAACCCCTGACTATACCGGGGATACGCTTATCACAATGCCTTTCTGGTCTGTGCTGAAGCAGGGCATTCTGGCAGCCAAGTGGCTTGACCTTTATTAGTGAGCCTGGTTACCCCCTCTCGGAACCACAGACTTAGAAATCGCCAGCTCATATACAGTGCATAAAATATATTTATATAATATATTTATATATATACCCTTATACACCATTTTAATAAAAAATATCACAAAATTCTTCTAAGTCCCTCGGGAAGAGTGAAAGACGCGCACGTTCATTTTCAGCGCTCCTAGACCTTCCTATAAGAAGTTAGCCAAAAAGTAGCTTCGAAAAACGCTTAGGTTAAGTTTCAGAGTTGCTTCTAATGTACCAAAGCTGGACTTAGACATAATTTCACTCTCACAACATTATGGCTGGTTGGAGACAGTCCGAACCACAAGTACCGGGTCCATGGTTCTGGGCGTATACTGGGGGGGACGGGGACGACTCCCATTAACCCCTGACTATACCGGGGATACGCTTATCACAATGCCTTTCTGGTCTGTGCTGAAGCAGGGCATTCTGGCAGCCAAGTGGCTTGACCTTTATTAGTGAGCCTGGTTACCCCCTCTCGGAACCACAGACTTAGAAATCGCCAGCTCATATACAGTGCATAAAATATATTTATATAATATATTTATATATATACCCTTATACACCATTTTAATAAAAAATATCACAAAATTCTTCTGAGTCCCTCGGGAAGAGTGAAAGACGCGCACGTTCATTTTCAGCGCTCCCAGACCTTCCTATAAGAAGTTAGCCAAAAAGTAGCTTCGAAAAACGCTTAGGTTAAGTTTCAGAGTTGCTTCTAATGTACCAAAGCTGGACTTAGACATAATTTCACTCTCACAACATTATGGCTGGTTGGAGACACTCCGAACCACAAGTACCGGGTCCATGGTTCTGGGCGTATACTGGGGGGGACGGGGACGACTCCCATTAACCCCTGACTATACCGGGGATACGCTTATCACAATGCCTTTCTGGTCTGTGCTGAAACAGGGCATTCTGGCAGCCAAGTGGCTTGACCTTTATTAGTGAGCCTGGTTACCCCCTCTCGGAACCACAGACTTAGAAATCGCCAGCTCATATACAGCGCATAAAATATATTTATATATATACCCTTATACACCATTTTAATAAAAAATATCACAAAATTCTTCTAAGTCCCTCGGGAAGAGTGAAAGACGCGCACGTTCATTTTGAGCGCTCCTAGACCTTCCTATAAGAAGTTAGCCAAAAAGTAGCTTCGAAAAACGCTTAGGTTAAGTTTCAGAGTTGCTTCTAATGTACCAAAGCTGGACTTAGACATAATTTCACTCTCACAACTTTATGGCTGGTTGGAGACAGTCCGAACCACAAGTACCGGGTCGATGGTTCTGGGCGTATACTGGGGGGACGGGGACGACTCCCATTAACCCCTGACTATACCGGGGATACGCTTATCACAATGCCTTTCTGGTCTGTGCTGAAGCAGGGCATTCTGGCAGCCAAGTGGCTTGACCTTTATTAGTGAGCCTGGTTACCCCCTCTCGGAACCACAGACTTAGAAATCGCCAGCTCATATACAGTGCATAAAATATATTTATATAATATATTTATATATATACCCTTATACACCATTTTAATAAAAAATATCACAAAATTCTTCTAAGTCCCTCGGGAAGAGTGAAAGACGCGCACGTTCATTTTCAGCGCTCCTAGACCTTCCTATAAGAAGTTAGCCAAAAAGTAGCTTCGAAAAACGCTTAGGTTAAGTTTCAGAGTTGCTTCTAATGTACCAAAGCTGGACTTAGACATAATTTCACTCTCACAACATTATGGCTGGTTGGAGACAGTCCGAACCACAAGTACCGGGTCCATGGTTCTGGGCGTATACTGGGGGGGACGGGGACGACTCCCATTAACCCCTGACTATACCGGGGATACGCTTATCACAATGCCTTTCTGGTCTGTGCTGAAGCAGGGCATTCTGGCAGCCAAGTGGCTTGACCTTTATTAGTGAGCCTGGTTACCCCCTCTCGGAACCACAGACTTAGAAATCGCCAGCTCATATACAGTGCATAAAATATATTTATATAATATATTTATATATATACCCTTATACACCATTTTAATAAAAAATATCACAAAATTCTTCTAAGTCCCTCGGGAAGAGTGAAAGACGCGCACGTTCATTTTCAGTGCTCCTAGACCTTCCTATAAGAAGTTAGCCAAAAAGTAGCTTCGAAAAACGCTTAGGTTAAGTTTCAGAGTTGCTTCTAATGTACCAAAGCTGGACTTAGACATAATTTCACTCTCACAACATTATGGCTGGTTGGAGACAGTCCGAACCACAAGTACCGGATCGATGGTTCTGGGCGTATACTGGGGGGACGGGGACGACTCCCATTAACCCCTGACTATACCGGGGATACGCTTATCACAATGCCTTTCTGGTCTGTGCTGAAACAGGGCATTCTGGCAGCCAAGTGGCTTGACCTTTATTAGTGAGCCTGGTTACCCCCTCTCGGAACCACAGACTTAGAAATCGCCAGCTCATATACAGCGCATAAAATATATTTATATATATACCCTTATACACCATTTTAATAAAAAATATCACAAAATTCTTCTAAGTCCCTCGGGAAGAGTGAAAGACGCGCACGTTCATTTTGAGCGCTCCTAGACCTTCCTATAAGAAGTTAGCCAAAAAGTAGCTTCGAAAAACGCTTAGGTTAAGTTTCAGAGTTGCTTCTAATGTACCAAAGCTGGACTTAGACATAATTTCACTCTCACAACTTTATGGCTGGTTGGAGACAGTCCGAACCACAAGTACCGGGTCGATGGTTCTGGGCGTATACTGGGGGGACGGGGACGACTCCCATTAACCCCTGACTATACCGGGGATACGCTTATCACAATGCCTTTCTGGTCTGTGCTGAAGCAGGGCATTCTGGCAGCCAAGTGGCTTGACCTTTATTAGTGAGCCTGGTTACCCCCTCTCGGAACCACAGACTTAGAAATCGCCAGCTCATATACAGTGCATAAAATATATTTATATAATATATTTATATATATACCCTTATACACCATTTTAATAAAAAATATCACAAAATTCTTCTAAGTCCCTCGGGAAGAGTGAAAGACGCGCACGTTCATTTTCAGCGCTCCTAGACCTTCCTATAAGAAGTTAGCCAAAAAGTAGCTTCGAAAAACGCTTAGGTTAAGTTTCAGAGTTGCTTCTAATGTACCAAAGCTGGACTTAGACATAATTTCACTCTCACAACATTATGGCTGGTTGGAGACAGTCCGAACCACAAGTACCGGGTCCATGGTTCTGGGCGTATACTGGGGGGGACGGGGACGACTCCCATTAACCCCTGACTATACCGGGGATACGCTTATCACAATGCCTTTCTGGTCTGTGCTGAAGCAGGGCATTCTGGCAGCCAAGTGGCTTGACCTTTATTAGTGAGCCTGGTTACCCCCTCTCGGAACCACAGACTTAGAAATCGCCAGCTCATATACAGTGCATAAAATATATTTATATAATATATTTATATATATACCCTTATACACCATTTTAATAAAAAATATCACAAAATTCTTCTAAGTCCCTCGGGAAGAGTGAAAGACGCGCACGTTCATTTTCAGCGCTCCTAGACCTTCCTATAAGAAGTTAGCCAAAAAGTAGCTTCGAAAAACGCTTAGGTTAAGTTTCAGAGTTGCTTCTAATGTACCAAAGCTGGACTTAGACATAATTTCACTCTCACAACATTATGGCTGGTTGGAGACACTCCGAACCACAAGTACCGGGTCCATGGTTCTGGGCGTATACTGGGGGGGACGGGGACGACTCCCATTAACCCCTGACTATACCGGGGATACGCTTATCACAATGCCTTTCTGGTCTGTGCTGAAACAGGGCATTCTGGCAGCCAAGTGGCTTGACCTTTATTAGTGAGCCTGGTTACCCCCTCTCGGAACCACAGACTTAGAAATCGCCAGCTCATATACAGCGCATAAAATATATTTATATATATACCCTTATACACCATTTTAATAAAAAATATCACAAAATTCTTCTAAGTCCCTCGGGAAGAGTGAAAGACGCGCACGTTCATTTTGAGCGCTCCTAGACCTTCCTATAAGAAGTTAGCCAAAAAGTAGCTTCGAAAAACGCTTAGGTTAAGTTTCAGAGTTGCTTCTAATGTACCAAAGCTGGACTTAGACATAATTTCACTCTCACAACTTTATGGCTGGTTGGAGACAGTCCGAACCACAAGTACCGGGTCGATGGTTCTGGGCGTATACTGGGGGGACGGGGACGACTCCCATTAACCCCTGACTATACCGGGGAAACGCTTATCACAATGCCTTTCTGGTCTGTGCTGAAGCAGGGCATTCTGGCAGCCAAGTGGCTTGACCTTTATTAGTGAGCCTGGTTACCCCCTCTCGGAACCACAGACTTAGAAATCGCCAGCTCATATACAGTGCATAAAATATATTTATATAATATATTTATATATATACCCTTATACACCATTTTAATAAAAAATATCACAAAATTCTTCTAAGTCCCTCGGGAAGAGTGAAAGACGCGCACGTTCATTTTCAGCGCTCCCAGACCTTCCTATAAGAAGTTAGCCAAAAAGTAGCTTCGAAAAACGCTTAGGTTAAGTTTCAGAGTTGCTTCTAATGTACCAAAGCTGGACTTAGACATAATTTCACTCTCACAACATTATGGCTGGTTGGAGACACTCCGAACCACAAGTACCGGGTCCATGGTTCTGGGCGTATACTGGGGGGGACGGGGACGACTCCCATTAACCCCTGACTATACCGGGGATACGCTTATCACAATGCCTTTCTGGTCTGTGCTGAAACAGGGCATTCTGGCAGCCAAGTGGCTTGACCTTTATTAGTGAGCCTGGTTACCCCCTCTCGGAACCACAGACTTAGAAATCGCCAGCTCATATACAGCGCATAAAATATATTTATATATATACCCTTATACACCATTTTAATAAAAAATATCACAAAATTCTTCTAAGTCCCTCGGGAAGAGTGAAAGACGCGCACGTTCATTTTGAGCGCTCCTAGACCTTCCTATAAGAAGTTAGCCAAAAAGTAGCTTCGAAAAACGCTTAGGTTAAGTTTCAGAGTTGCTTCTAATGTACCAAAGCTGGACTTAGACATAATTTCACTCTCACAACTTTAAGGCTGGTTGGAGACAGTCCGAACCACAAGTACCGGGTCGATGGTTCTGGGCGTATACTGGGGGGACGGGGACGACTCCCATTAACCCCTGACTATACCGGGGATACGCTTATCACAATGCCTTTCTGGTCTGTGCTGAAGCAGGGCATTCTGGCAGCCAAGTGGCTTGACCTTTATTAGTGAGCCTGGTTACCCCCTCTCGGAACCACAGACTTAGAAATCGCCAGCTCATATACAGTGCATAAAATATATTTATATAATATATTTATATATATACCCTTATACACCATTTTAATAAAAAATATCACAAAATTCTTCTAAGTCCCTCGGGAAGAGTGAAAGACGCGCACGTTCATTTTCAGCGCTCCTAGACCTTCCTATAAGAAGTTAGCCAAAAAGTAAGTAGCTTCGAAAAACGCTTAGGTTAAGTTTCAGAGTTGCTTCTAATGTACCAAAGCTGGACTTAGACATAATTTCACTCTCACAACATTATGGCTGGTTGGAGACAGTCCGAAGCACAAGTACCGGGTACATGGTTCTGGCTGTATACTGGGGGGACGGGGGCGACTCCCATTAACCCCTGACTATACCGGGGATACGCTTATCACAATGCCTTTCTGGTCTGTGCTGAAGCAGGGCATTCTGGAAACCAAGTGGCTTGACCTTTATTAGTGAGCCTGGTTACCCCCTCTCGGAACCACAGACTTAGAAATCGCCAGCTCATATACAGTGCATAAAATATATTTCTATATATACCCTTATACACCATTTTAATAAAAAATATCACAAAATTCTTCTAAGTCCCTCGGGAAGAGTGAAAGACGCGCACGTTCATTTTGAGCGCTCCTAGACCTTCCTATAAGAAGTTAGCCAAAAAGTAGCTTCGAAAAACGCTTAGGTTAAGTTTCAGAGTTGCTTCTAATGTACCAAAGCTGGACTTAGACATAATTTCACTCTCACAACATTATGGCTGGTTGGAGACACTCCGAACCACAAGTACCGGGTCCATGGTTCTGGGAGTATACTGGGGGGGACGGGGACGACTCCCATTAACCCCTGACTATACCGGGGATACACTTATCACAATGCCTTTCTGGTCTGTGCTGAAGAAGGGCATTCTGGCAGCCAAGTGGCTTGACCTTTATTAGTGAGCCTGGTTACCCCCTCTCGGAACCACAGACTTAGAAATCGCCAGCTCATATACAGTGCATAAAATATATTTATATATATACCCTTATACACCATTTTAATAAAAAATATCACAAAATTCTTCTAAGTCCCTCGGGAAGAGTGAAAGACGCGCACGTTCATTTTCAGCGCTCCTAGACCTTCCTATAAGAAGTTAGCCAAAAAGTAGCTTCGAAAAACGCTTAGGTTAAGTTTCAGAGTTGCTTCTAATGTACCAAAGCTGGACTTAGACATAATTTCACTCTCACAACATTATGGCTGGTTGGAGACACTCCGAACCACAAGTACCGGGTCCATGGTTCTGGGCGTATACTGGGGGGGACGGGGACGACTCCCATTAACCCCTGACTATACCGGGGATACGCTTATCACAATGCCTTTCTGGTCTGTGCTGAAACAGGGCATTCTGGCAGCCAAGTTACTTGACCTTTATTAGTGAGCCTGGTTACCCCCTCTCGGAACCACAGACTTAGAAATCGCCAGCTCATATACAGCGCATAAAATATATTTATATATATACCCTTATACACCATTTTAATAAAAAATATCACAAAATTCTTCTAAGTCCCTCGGGAAGAGTGAAAGACGCGCACGTTCATTTTGAGCGCTCCTAGACCTTCCTATAAGAAGTTAGCCAAAAAGTAGCTTCGAAAAACGCTTAGGTTAAGTTTCAGAGTTGCTTCTAATGTACCAAAGCTGGACTTAGACATAATTTCACTCTCACAACTTTATGGCTGGTTGGAGACAGTCCGAACCACAAGTACCGGGTCGATGGTTCTGGGCGTATACTGGGGGGACGGGGACGACTCCCATTAACCCCTGACTATACCGGGGATACGCTTATCACAATGCCTTTCTGGTCTGTGCTGAAGCAGGGCATTCTGGCAGCCAAGTGGCTTGACCTTTATTAGTGAGCCTGGTTACCCCCTCTCGGAACCACAGACTTAGAAATCGCCAGCTCATATACAGTGCATAAAATATATTTATATAATATATTTATATATATACCCTTATACACCATTTTAATAAAAAATATCACAAAATTCTTCTAAGTCCCTCGGGAAGAGTGAAAGACGCGCACGTTCATTTTCAGCGCTCCCAGACCTTCCTATAAGAAGTTAGCCAAAAAGTAGCTTCGAAAAACGCTTAGGTTAAGTTTCAGAGTTGCTTCTAATGTACCAAAGCTGGACTTAGACATAATTTCACTCTCACAACATTATGGCTGGTTGGAGACACTCCGAACCACAAGTACCGGGTCCATGGTTCTGGGCGTATACTGGGGGGGACGGGGACGACTCCCATTAACCCCTGACTATACCGGGGATACGCTTATCACAATGCCTTTCTGGTCTGTGCTGAAACAGGGCATTCTGGCAGCCAAGTGGCTTGACCTTTATTAGTGAGCCTGGTTACCCCCTCTCGGAACCACAGACTTAGAAATCGCCAGCTCATATACAGCGCATAAAATATATTTATATATATACCCTTATACACCATTTTAATAAAAAATATCACAAAATTCTTCTAAGTCCCTCGGGAAGAGTGAAAGACGCGCACGTTCATTTTGAGCGCTCCTAGACCTTCCTATAAGAAGTTAGCCAAAAAGTAGCTTCGAAAAACGCTTAGGTTAAGTTTCAGAGTTGCTTCTAATGTACCAAAGCTGGACTTAGACATAATTTCACTCTCACAACTTTAAGGCTGGTTGGAGACAGTCCGAACCACAAGTACCGGGTCGATGGTTCTGGGCGTATACTGGGGGGACGGGGACGACTCCCATTAACCCCTGACTATACCGGGGATACGCTTATCACAATGCCTTTCTGGTCTGTGCTGAAGCAGGGCATTCTGGCAGCCAAGTGGCTTGACCTTTATTAGTGAGCCTGGTTACCCCCTCTCGGAACCACAGACTTAGAAATCGCCAGCTCATATACAGTGCATAAAATATATTTATATAATATATTTATATATATACCCTTATACACCATTTTAATAAAAAATATCACAAAATTCTTCTAAGTCCCTCGGGAAGAGTGAAAGACGCGCACGTTCATTTTCAGCGCTCCTAGACCTTCCTATAAGAAGTTAGCCAAAAAGTAAGTAGCTTCGAAAAACGCTTAGGTTAAGTTTCAGAGTTGCTTCTAATGTACCAAAGCTGGACTTAGACATAATTTCACTCTCACAACATTATGGCTGGTTGGAGACAGTCCGAAGCACAAGTACCGGGTACATGGTTCTGGCTGTATACTGGGGGGACGGGGGCGACTCCCATTAACCCCTGACTATACCGGGGATACGCTTATCACAATGCCTTTCTGGTCTGTGCTGAAGCAGGGCATTCTGGAAACCAAGTGGCTTGACCTTTATTAGTGAGCCTGGTTACCCCCTCTCGGAACCACAGACTTAGAAATCGCCAGCTCATATACAGTGCATAAAATAAATTTATATATATACCCTTATACACCATTTTAATAAAAAATATCACAAAATTCTTCTAAGTCCCTCGGGAAGAGTGAAAGACGCGCACGTTCATTTTGAGCGCTCCTAGACCTTCCTATAAGAAGTTAGCCAAAAAGTAGCTTCGAAAAACGCTTAGGTTAAGTTTCAGAGTTGCTTCTAATGTACCAAAGCTGGACTTAGACATAATTTCACTCTCACAACATTATGGCTGGTTGGAGACACTCCGAACCACAAGTACCGGGTCCATGGTTCTGGGAGTATACTGGGGGGGACGGGGACGACTCCCATTAACCCCTGACTATACCGGGGATACGCTTATCACAATGCCTTTCTGGTCTGTGCTGAAGAAGGGCATTCTGGCAGCCAAGTGGCTTGACCTTTATTAGTGAGCCTGGTTACCCCCTCTCGGAACCACAGACTTAGAAATCGCCAGCTCATATACAGTGCATAAAATATATTTATATATATACCCTTATACACCATTTTAATAAAAAATATCACAAAATTCTTCTAAGTCCCTCGGGAAGAGTGAAAGACGCGTACGTTCATTTTCAGAGCTCCTAGACCTTCCTATAAGAAGTTAGCCAAAAAGTAGCTTCGAAAAACGCTTAGGTTAAGTTTCAGAGTTGCTTCTAATGTACCAAAGCTGGACTTAGACATAATTTCACTCTCACAACATTGTGGCTGGTTTGAGACAGTCTGAACCACAAGTACCGGG
Source organism: Ascaphus truei (assembly GCF_040206685.1). Classification (NCBI taxonomy): domain Eukaryota; kingdom Metazoa; phylum Chordata; class Amphibia; order Anura; family Ascaphidae; genus Ascaphus; species Ascaphus truei. The sequence continues at coordinate 290,752,544 of NC_134483.1, read as the reverse complement.
TCGATGGTTCTGGGCGTATACTGGGGGGACGGGGACGACTCCCATTAACCCCTGACTATACCGGGGATACGCTTATCACAATGCCTTTCTGGTCTGTGCTGAAGCAGGGCATTCTGGAAACCAAGTGGCTTGACCTTTATTAGTGAGCCTGGTTACCCCCTCTCGGAACCACAGACTTAGAAATCGCCAGCTCATATACAGTGCATAAAATATATTTATATATATACCCTTATACACCATTTTAATAAAAAATATCACAAAATTCTTCCAAGTCCCTCGGGAAGAGTGAAAGACGCGTACGTTCATTTTCAGAGCTCCTAGACCTTCCTATAAGAAGTTAGCCAAAAAGTAGCTTCGAAAAACGCTTAGGTTAAGTTTCAGAGTTGCTTCTAATGTACCAAAGCTGGACTTAGACATAATTTCACTCTCACAACATTATGGCTGGTTGGAGACACTCCGAACCACAAGTACCGGGTCGATAGTTCTGGGCGTATACTGGGGGGACGGGGACGACTCCCATTAACCCCTGACTATACCGGGGATACGCTTATCACAATGCCTTTCTGGTCTGTGCTGAAGCAGGGCATTCTGGCAGCCAAGTGGCTTGACCTTTATTAGTGAGCCTGGTTACCCCCTCTCGGAACCACAGACTTAGAAATCGCCAGCTCATATACAGTGCATAAAATATATTTATATAATATATTTATATATATACCCTTATACACCATTTTAATAAAAAATATCACAAAATTCTTCTAAGTCCCTCGGGAAGAGTGAAAGACGCGCACGTTCATTTTCAGCGCTCCTAGACCTTCCTATAAGAAGTTAGCCAAAAAGTAAGTAGCTTCGAAAAACGCTTAGGTTAAGTTTCAGAGTTGCTTCTAATGTACCAAAGCTGGACTTAGACATAATTTCACTCTCACAACATTATGGCTGGTTGGAGACAGTCCGAACCACAAGTCCCGGGTCGATGGTTCTGGGCGTATACTGGGGGGACGGGGACGACTCCCATTAACCCTTGACTATACCGGGGATACGCTTATCACAATGCCTTTCTGGTCTGTGCTGAAGCAGGGCATTCTGGAAACCAAGTGGTTTGACCTTTATTAGTGAGCCTGGTTACCCCCTCTCGGAACCACAGACTTAGAAATCGCCAGCTCATATACAGTGCATAAAATATATTTATATAATATATTTATATATATATATACCCTTATACACCATTTTAATAAAAAAATATCACAAAATTCTTCTAAGTCCCTCGGGAAGAGTGAAAGACGCGCACGTTCATTTTCAGCGCTCCTAGACCTTCCTATAAGAAGTTAGCCAAAAAGTAAGTAGCTTCGAAAAACGCTTAGGTTAAGTTTCAGAGTTGCTTCTAATGTACCAAAGCTGGACTTAGACATAATTTCACTCTCACAACATTATGGCTGGTTGGAGACAGTCCGAAGCACAAGTACCGGGTCCATGGTTCTGGCCGTATACTGGGGGGACGGGGGCGACTCCCATTAACCCCTGACTATACCGGGGATACGCTTATCACAATGCCTTTCTGGTCTGTGCTGAAGCAGGGCATTCTGGAAACCAAGTGGCTTGACCTTTATTAGTGAGCCTGGTTACCCCCTCTCGGAACCACAGACTTAGAAATCGCCAGCTCATATACAGTGCATAAAATATATTTATATAATATATTTATATATATACCCTTATACACCATTTTAATAAAAAATATCACAAAATTCTTCTAAGTCCCTCGGGAAGAGTGAAAGACGCGCACGTTCATTTTCAGCGCTCCTAGACCTTCCTATAAGAAGTTAGCCAAAAAGTAGCTTCGAAAAACGCTTAGGTTAAGTTTCAGAGTTGCTTCTAATGTACCAAAGCTGGACTTAGACATAATTTCACTCTCACAACATTATGGCTGGTTGGAGACAGTCCGAACCACAAGTACCGGGTCGATGGTTCTGGGCGTATACTGGGGGGACGGGGACGACTCCCATTAACCCCTGACTATACCGGGGATACGCTTATCACAATGCCTTTCTGGTCTGTGCTGAAGCAGGGCATTCTGGCAGCCAAGTGGCTTGACCTTTATTAGTGAGCCTGGTTACCCCCTCTCGGAACCACAGACTTAGAAATCGCCAGCTCATATACAGTGCATAAAATATATTTATATATATACCCTTATACACCATTTTAATAAAAAATATCACAAAATTCTTCTAAGTCCCTCGGGAAGAGTGAAAGACGCGCACGTTCATTTTCAGCGCTCCTAGACCTTCCTATAAGAAGTTAGCCAAAAAGTAGCTTCGAAAAACGCTTAGGTTAAGTTTCAGAGTTGCTTCTAATGTACCAAAGCTGGACTTAGACATAATTTCACTCTCACAACATTATGGCTGGTTGGAGACAGTCTGAACCACAAGTACCGGGTCGATGGTTCTGGGCGTATACTGGGGGGACGGGGACGACTCCCATTAACCCCTGACTATACCGGGGATACGCTTATCACAATGCCTTTCTGGTCTGTGCTGAAGCAGGGCATTCTGGAAACCAAGTGGCTTGACCTTTATTAGTGAGCCTGGTTACCCCCTCTCGGAACCACAGACTTAGAAATCGCCAGCTCATATACAGTGCATAAAATATATTTCTATATATACCCTTATACACCATTTTAATAAAAAATATCACAAAATTCTTCTAAGTCCCTCGGGAAGAGTGAAAGACGCGCACGTTCATTTTCAGCGCTCCTAGACCTTCCTATAAGAAGTTAGCCAAAAAGTAGCTTCGAAAAACGCTTAGGTTAAGTTTCAGAGTTGCTTCTAATGTACCAAAGCTGGACTTAGACATAATTTCACTCTCACAACATTATGGCTGGTTGGAGACAGTCTGAACCACAAGTACCGGGTCGATGGTTCTGGGCGTATACTGGGGGGACGGGGACGACTCCCATTAACCCCTGACTATACCGGGGATACGCTTATCACAATGCCTTTCTGGTCTGTGCTGAAGCAGGGCATTCTGGAAACCAAGTGGCTTAACCTTTATTAGTGAGCCTGGTTACCCCCTCTCGGAACCACAGACTTAGAAATCGCCAGCTCATATACAGTGCATAAAATATATTTCTATATATACCCTTATACACCATTTTAATAAAAAATATCACAAAATTCTTCTAAGTCCCTCGGGAAGAGTGAAAGACGCGTACGTTCATTTTCAGAGCTCCTAGACCTTCCTATAAGAAGTTAGCCAAAAAGTAGCTTCGAAAAACGCTTAGGTTAAGTTTCAGAGTTGCTTCTAATGTACCAAAGCTGGACTTAGACATAATTTCACTCTCACAACATTATGGCTGGTTGGAGACACTCCGAACCACAAGTACCGGGTCGATGGTTCTGGGCGTATACTGGGGGTACGGGGACGACTCCCATTAACCCCTGACTATACCGGGGATACGCTTATCACAATGCCTTTCTGGTCTGTGCTGAAGCAGGGCATTCTGGCAGCCAAGTGGCTTGACCTTTATTAGTGAGCCTGGTTACCCCCTCTCGGAACCACAGACTTAGAAATCGCCAGCTCATATACAGTGCATAAAATATATTTATATAATATATTTATATATAAACCCTTATACACCATTTTAATAAAAAATATCACAAAATTCTTCTAAGTCCCTCGGGAAGAGTGAAAGACGCGCACGTTCATTTTCAGAGCTCCTAGACCTTCCTATAAGAAGTTAGCCAAAAAGTAAGTAGCTTCGAAAAACGCTTAGGTTAAGTTTCAGAGTTGCTTCTAATGTACCAAAGCTGGACTTAGACATAATTTCACTCTCACAACATTATGGCTGGTTGGAGACAGTCCGAAGCACAAGTACCGGGTCCATGGTTCTGGCCGTATACTAGGGGTACGGGGGCGACTCCCATTAACCCCTGACTATACCGGGGATACGCTTATCACAATGCCTTTCTGGTCTGTGCTGAAGCAGGGCATTCTGGAAACCAAGTGGCTTGACCTTTATTAGTGAGCCTGGTTACCCCCTCTCGGAACCACAGACTTAGAAATCGCCAGCTCATATACAGTGCATAAAATATATTTATATATATACCCTTATACACCATTTTAATAAAAAATATCACAAAATTCTTCTAAGTCCCTCGGGAAGAGTGAAAGACGCGCACGTTCATTTTCAGCGCTCCTAGACCTTCCTATAAGAAGTTAGCCAAAAAGTAGCTTCGAAAAACGCTTAGGTTAAGTTTCAGAGTTGCTTCTAATGTACCAAAGCTGGACTTAGACATAATTTCACTCTCACAACATTATGGCTGGTTGGAGACAGTCTGAACCACAAGTACCGGGTCGATGGTTCTGGGCGTATACTGGGGGGACGGGGACGACTCCCATTAACCCCTGACTATACCGGGGATACGCTTATCACAATGCCTTTCTGGTCTGTGCTGAAGCAGGGCATTCTGGCAGCCAAGTGGCTTGACCTTTATTAGTGAGCCTGGTTACCCCCTCTCGGAACCACAGACTTAGAAATCGCCAGCTCATATACAGTGCATAAAATATATTTATATAATATATTTATATATATACCCTTATACACCATTTTAATAAAAAATATCACAAAATTCTTCGAAATCCATCGGGAAGAGTGAAAGACGCGCACGTTCATTTTCAGCGCTTCCAGACCTTCCTATAAGAAGTTAGCCAAAAAGTAGCTTCGAAAAACGCTTAGGTTAAGTTTCAGAGTTGCTTCTAATGTACCAAAGCTGGACTTAGACATAATTTCACTCTCACAACATTATGGCTGGTTGGAGACAGTCCGAACCACAAGTACCGGGTCCATGGTTCTGGGCGTATACTGGGGGGGACGGGGACGACTCCCATTAACCCCTGACTATACCGGGGATACGCTTATCACAATGCCTCTCTGGTCTGTGCTGAAGCAGGGCATTCTGGCAGCCAAGTGGCTTGACCTTTATTAGTGAGCCTGGTTACCCCCTCTCGGAACCACAGACTTAGAAATCGCCAGCTCATATACAGTGCATAAAATATATTTATATATATACCCTTATACACCATTTTAATAAAAAATATCACAAAATTCTTCTAAGTCCCTCGGGAAGAGTGAAAGACGCGCACGTTCATTTTCAGAGCTCCTAGACCTTCCTATAAGAAGTTAGCCAAAAAGTAGCTTCGAAAAACGCTTAGGTTAAGTTTCAGAGTTGCTTCTAATGTACCAAAGCTGGACTTAGACATAATTTCACTCTCACAACATTATGGCTGGTTGGAGACAGTCTGAACCACAAGTACCGGGTCGATGGTTCTGGGCGTATACTGGGGGGACGGGGACGACTCCCATTAACCCCTGACTATACTGGGGATACGCTTATCACAATGCCTTTCTGGTCTGTGCTGAAGCAGGGCATTCTGGAAACCAAGTGGCTTGACCTTTATTAGTGAGCCTGGTTACCCCCTCTCGGAACCACAGACTTAGAAATCGCCAGCTCATATACAGTGCATAAAATATATTTATATATATACCCTTATACACCATTTTAATAAAAAATATCACAAAATTCTTCTAAGTCCCTCGGGAAGAGTGAAAGACGCGTACGTTCATTTTCAGAGCTCCTAGACCTTCCTATAAGAAGTTAGCCAAAAAGTAGCTTCGAAAAACGCTTAGGTTAAGTTTCAGAGTTGCTTCTAATGTACCAAAGCTGGACTTAGACATAATTTCACTCTCACAACATTATGGCTGGTTGGAGACACTCCGAACCACAAGTACCGGGTCGATGGTTCTGGGCGTATACTGGGGGGACGGGGACGACTCCCATTAACCCCTGACTATACCGGGGATACGCTTATCACAATGCCTTTCTGGTCTGTGCTGAAGCAGGGCATTCTGGCAGCCAAGTGGCTTGACCTTTATTAGTGAGCCTGGTTACCCCCTCTCGGAACCACAGACTTAGAAATCGCCAGCTCATATACAGTGCATAAAATATATTTATATAATTTATTTATATATATACCCTTATACACCATTTTAATAAAAAATATCACAAAATTCTTCTAAGTCCCTCGGGAAGAGTGAAAGACGCGCACGTTCATTTTCAGCGCTCCTAGACCTTCCTATAAGAAGTTAGCCAAAAAGTAAGTAGCTTCGAAAAACGCTTAGGTTAAGTTTCAGAGTTGCTTCTAATGTACCAAAGCTGGACTTAGACATAATTTCACTCTCACAACATTATGGCTGGTTGGAGACAGTCCGAACCACAAGTCCCGGGTCGATGGTTCTGGGCATATACTGGGGGGACGGGGACGACTCCCATTAACCCTTGACTATACCGGGGATACGCTTATCACAATGCCTTTCTGGTCTGTGCTGAAGCAGGGCATTCTGGACACCAAGTGGTTTGACCTTTATTAGTGAGCCTGGTTACCCCCTCTCGGAACCACAGACTTAGAAATCGCCAGCTCATATACAGTGCATAAAATATATTTATATAATATATTTATATATATACCCTTATACACCATTTTAATAAAAAAATATCACAAAATTCTTCTAAGACCCTCGGGAAGAGTGAAAGACGCGCACGTTCATTTTCAGCGCTCCTAGACCTTCCTATAAGAAGTTAGCCAAAAAGTAGCTTCGAAAAACGCTTAGGTTAAGTTTCAGAGTTGCTTCTAATGTACCAAAGCTGGACTTAGACATAATTTCACTCTCACAACATTATGGCTGGTTGGAGACAGTCTGAACCACAAGTACCGGGTCGATGGTTCTGGGCGTATACTGGGGGGACGGGGACGACTCCCATTAACCCCTGACTATACCGGGGATACGCTTATCACAATGCCTTTCTGGTCTGTGCTGAAGCAGGGCATTCTGGCAACCAAGTGGCTTGACCTTTATTAGTGAGCCTGGTTACCCCCTCTCGGAACCACAGACTTAGAAATCGCCAGCTCATATACAGTGCATAAAATATATTTATATAATATATTTATATATATACCCTTATACACCATTTTAATAAAAAATATCACAAAATTCTTCGAAATCCATCGGGAAGAGTGAAAGACGCGCACGTTCATTTTCAGAGCTCCTAGACCTTCCTATTAGAAGTTAGCCAAAAAGTAGCTTCGAAAAACGCTTAGGTTAAGTTTCAGAGTTGCTTCTAATGTACCAAAGCTGGACTTAGACATAATTTCACTCTCACAACATTATGGCTGGTTGGAGACAGTCTGAACCACAAGTACCGGGTCGATGGTTCTGGGCGTATACTGGGGGGACGGGGACGACTCCCATTAACCCCTGACTATACCGGGGATACACTTATCACAATGCCTTTCTGGTCTGTGCTGAAGCAGGGCATTCTGGCAGCCAAGTGGCTTGACCTTTATTAGTGAGCCTGGTTACCCCCTCTCGGAACCACAGACTTAGAAATCGCCAGCTCATATACAGTGCATAAAATATATTTATATATATACCCTTATACACCATTTTAATAAAAAATATCACAAAATTCTTCTAAGACCCTCGGGAAGAGTGAAAGACGCGCACGTTCATTTTCAGCGCTCCTAGACCTTCCTATAAGAAGTTAGCCAAAAAGTAGCTTCGAAAAACGCTTAGGTTAAGTTTCAGAGTTGCTTCTAATGTACCAAAGCTGGACTTAGACATAATTTCACTCTCACAACATTATGGCTGGTTGGAGACAGTCTGAACCACAAGTACCGGGTCGATGGTTCTGGGCGTATACTGGGGGGACGGGGACGACTCCCATTAACCCCTGACTATACCGGGGATACGCTTATCACAATGCCTTTCTGGTCTGTGCTGAAGCAGGGCATTCTGGCAACCAAGTGGCTTGACCTTTATTAGTGAGCCTGGTTACCCCCTCTCGGAACCACAGACTTAGAAATCGCCAGCTCATATACAGTGCATAAAATATATTTATACTCTGTATAATATATTTATATATATACCCTTATACACCATTTTAATAAAAAATATCACAAAATTCTTCGAAATCCATCGGGAAGAGTGAAAGACGCGCACGTTCATTTTCAGAGCTCCTAGACCTTCCTATTAGAAGTTAGCCAAAAAGTAGCTTCGAAAAACGCTTAGGTTAAGTTTCAGAGTTGCTTCTAATGTACCAAAGCTGGACTTAGACATAATTTCACTCTCACAACATTATGGCTGGTTGGAGACAGTCCGAACCACAAGTCCCGGGTCGATGGTTCTGGGCATATACTGGGGGGACGGGGACGACTCCCATTAACCCTTGACTATACCGGGGATACGCTTATCACAATGCCTTTCTGGTCTGTGCTGAAGCAGGGCATTCTGGACACCAAGTGGTTTGACCTTTATTAGTGAGCCTGGTTACCCCCTCTCGGAACCACAGACTTAGAAATCGCCAGCTCATATACAGTGCATAAAATATATTTATATAATATATTTATATATATACCCTTATACACCATTTTAATAAAAAAATATCACAAAATTCTTCTAAGACCCTCGGGAAGAGTGAAAGACGCGCACGTTCATTTTCAGCGCTCCTAGACCTTCCTATAAGAAGTTAGCCAAAAAGTAGCTTCGAAAAACGCTTAGGTTAAGTTTCAGAGTTGCTTCTAATGTACCAAAGCTGGACTTAGACATAATTTCACTCTCACAACATTATGGCTGGTTGGAGACAGTCTGAACCACAAGTACCGGGTCGATGGTTCTGGGCGTATACTGGGGGGACGGGGACGACTCCCATTAACCCCTGACTATACCGGGGATACGCTTATCACAATGCCTTTCTGGTCTGTGCTGAAGCAGGGCATTCTGGCAACCAAGTGGCTTGACCTTTATTAGTGAGCCTGGTTACCCCCTCTCGGAACCACAGACTTAGAAATCGCCAGCTCATATACAGTGCATAAAATATATTTATATAATATATTTATATATATACCCTTATACACCATTTTAATAAAAAATATCACAAAATTCTTCGAAATCCATCGGGAAGAGTGAAAGACGCGCACGTTCATTTTCAGAGCTCCTAGACCTTCCTATTAGAAGTTAGCCAAAAAGTAGCTTCGAAAAACGCTTAGGTTAAGTTTCAGAGTTGCTTCTAATGTACCAAAGCTGGACTTAGACATAATTTCACTCTCACAACATTATGGCTGGTTGGAGACAGTCTGAACCACAAGTACCGGGTCGATGGTTCTGGGCGTATACTGGGGGGACGGGGACGACTCCCATTAACCCCTGACTATACCGGGGATACGCTTATCACAATGCCTTTCTGGTCTGTGCTGAAGCAGGGCATTCTGGCAGCCAAGTGGCTTGACCTTTATTAGTGAGCCTGGTTACCCCCTCTCGGAACCACAGACTTAGAAATCGCCAGCTCATATACAGTGCATAAAATATATTTATATATATACCCTTATACACCATTTTAATAAAAAATATCACAAAATTCTTCTAAGACCCTCGGGAAGAGTGAAAGACGCGCACGTTCATTTTCAGCGCTCCTAGACCTTCCTATAAGAAGTTAGCCAAAAAGTAGCTTCGAAAAACGCTTAGGTTAAGTTTCAGAGTTGCTTCTAATGTACCAAAGCTGGACTTAGACATAATTTCACTCTCACAACATTATGGCTGGTTGGAGACAGTCTGAACCACAAGTACCGGGTCGATGGTTCTGGGCGTATACTGGGGGGACGGGGACGACTCCCATTAACCCCTGACTATACCGGGGATACGCTTATCACAATGCCTTTCTGGTCTGTGCTGAAACAGGGCATTCTGGCAACCAAGTGGCTTGACCTTTATTAGTGAGCCTGGTTACCCCCTCTCGGAACCACAGACTTAGAAATCGCCAGCTCATATACAGTGCATAAAATATATTTATATAATATATTTATATATATACCCTTATACACCATTTTAATAAAAAATATCACAAAATTCTTCGAAATCCATCGGGAAGAGTGAAAGACGCGCACGTTCATTTTCAGCGCTTCCAGACCTTCCTATAAGAAGTTAGCCAAAAAGTAGCTTCGAAAAACGCTTAGGTTAAGTTTCAGAGTTGCTTCTAATGTACCAAAGCTGGACTTAGACATAATTTCACTCTCACAACATTATGGCTGGTTGGAGACAGTCCGAACCACAAGTACCGGGTCCATGGTTCTGGGCGTATACTGGGGGGGACGGGGACGACTCCCATTAACCCCTGACTATACCGGGGATACGCTTATCACAATGCCTTTCTGGTCTGTGCTGAAGCAGGGCATTCTGGCAGCCAAGTGGCTTGACCTTTATTAGTGAGCCTGGTTACCCCCTCTCAGAACCACAGACTTAGAAATCGCCAGCTCATATACAGTGCATAAAATATATTTATATATATACCCTTATACACCATTTTAATAAAAAATATCACAAAATTCTTCTAAGACCCTCGGGAAGAGTGAAAGACGCGCACGTTCATTTTCAGCGCTCCTAGACCTTCCTATAAGAAGTTAGCCAAAAAGTAGCTTCGAAAAACGCTTAGGTTAAGTTTCAGAGTTGCTTCTAATGTACCAAAGCTGGACTTAGACATAATTTCACTCTCACAACATTATGGCTGGTTGGAGACAGTCTGAACCACAAGTACCGGGTCGATGGTTCTGGGCGTATACTGGGGGGACGGGGACGACTCCCATTAACCCCTGACTATACCGGGGATACGCTTATCACAATGCCTTTCTGGTCTGTGCTGATGCAGGGCATTCTGGAAACCAAGTGGCTTGACCTTTATTAGTGAGCCTGGTTACCCCCTCTCGGAACCACAGACTTAGAAATCGCCAGCTCATATACAGTGCATAAAATATATTTATATATATACCCTTATACACCATTTTAATAAAAAATATCACAAAATTCTTCTAAGTCCCTCGGGAAGAGTGAAAGACGCGTACGTTCATTTTTAGAGCTCCTAGACCTTCCTATAAGAAGTTAGCCAAAAAGTAGCTTCGAAAAACGCTTAGGTTAAGTTTCAGAGTTGCTTCTAATGTACCAAAGCTGGACATAGACATAATTTCACTCTCACAACATTATGGCTGGTTGGAGACACTCCGAACCACAAGTACCGGGTCGATGGTTCTGGGCGTATACTGGGGGGACGGGGACGACTCCCATTAACCCCTGACTATACCGGGGATACGCTTATCACAATGCCTTTCTGGTCTGTGCTGAAGCAGGGCATTCTGGCAGCCAAGTGGCTTGACCTTTATTAGTGAGCCTGGTTACCCCCTCTCGGAACCACAGACTTAGAAATCGCCAGCTCATATACAGTGCATAAAATATATTTATATAATTTATTTATATATATACCCTTATACACCATTTTAATAAAAAATATCACAAAATTCTTCTAAGTCCCTCGGGAAGAGTGAAAGACGCGCACGTTCATTTTCAGCGCTCCTAGACCTTCTTATAAGAAGTTAGCCAAAAAGTAAGTAGCTTCGAAAAACGCTTAGGTTAAGTTTCAGAGTTGCTTCTAATGTACCAAAGCTGGACTTAGACATAATTTCACTCTCACAACATTATGGCTGGTTGGAGACAGTCCGAACCACAAGTCCCGGGTCGATGGTTCTGGGCATATACTGGGGGGACGGGGACGACTCCCATTAACCCTTGACTATACCGGGGATACGCTTATCACAATGCCTTTCTGGTCTGTGCTGAAGCAGGGCATTCTGGAAACCAAGTGGTTTGACCTTTATTAGTGAGCCTGGTTACCCCCTCTCGGAACCACAGACTTAGAAATCGCCAGCTCATATACAGTGCATAAAATATATTTATATAATATATTTATATATATACCCTTATACACCATTTTAATAAAAAAATATCACAAAATTCTTCTAAGTCCCTCGGGAAGAGTGAAAGACGCGCACGTTCATTTTCAGCGCTCCTAGATCTTCCTATAAGAAGTTAGCCAAAAAGTAAGTAGCTTCGAAAAACGCTTAGGTTAAGTTTCAGAGTTGCTTCTAATGTACCAAAGCTGGACTTAGACATAATTTCACTCTCACAACATTATGGCTGGTTGGAGACAGTCCGAAGCACAAGTACCGGGTCCATGGTTCTGGCCGTATACTGGGGGGACGGGGGCGACTCCCATTAACCCCTGACTATACCGGGGATACGCTTATCACAATGCCTTTCTGGTCTGTGCTGAAGCAGGGCATTCTGGAAACCAAGTGGCTTGACCTTTATTAGTGAGCCTGGTTACCCCCTCTCGGAACCACAGACTTAGAAATCGCCAGCTCATATACAGTGCATAAAATATATTTATATAATATATTTATATATATACCCTTATACACCATTTTAATAAAAAATATCACAAAATTCTTCGAAATCCATCGGGAAGAGTGAAAGACGCGCACGTTCATTTTCAGCGCTTCCAGACCTTCCTATAAGAAGTTAGCCAAAAAGTAGCTTCGAAAAACGCTTAGGTTAAGTTTCAGAGTTGCTTCTAATGTACCAAAGCTGGACTTAGACATAATTTCACTCTCACAACATTATGGCTGGTTGGAGACAGTCCGAACCACAAGTACCGGGTCCATGGTTCTGGGCGTATACTGGGGGGGACGGGGACGACTCCCATTAACCCCTGACTATACCGGGGATACGCTTATCACAATGCCTCTCTGGTCTGTGCTGAAGCAGGGCATTCTGGCAGCCAAGTGGCTTGACCTTTATTAGTGAGCCTGGTTACCCCCTCTCGGAACCACAGACTTAGAAATCGCCAGCTCATATACAGTGCATAAAATATATTTATATATATACCCTTATACACCATTTTAATAAAAAATATCACAAAATTCTTCTAAGTCCCTCGGGAAGAGTGAAAGACGCGCACGTTCATTTTCAGAGCTCCTAGACCTTCCTATAAGAAGTTAGCCAAAAAGTAGCTTCGAAAAACGCTTAGGTTAAGTTTCAGAGTTGCTTCTAATGTACCAAAGCTGGACTTAGACATAATTTCACTCTCACAACATTATGGCTGGTTGGAGACAGTCTGAACCACAAGTACCGGGTCGATGGTTCTGGGCGTATACTGGGGGGACGGGGACGACTCCCATTAACCCCTGACTATACCGGGGATACGCTTATCACAATGCCTTTCTGGTCTGTGCTGAAGCAGGGCATTCTGGAAACCAAGTGGCTTGACCTTTATTAGTGAGCCTGGTTACCCCCTCTCGGAACCACAGACTTAGAAATCGCCAGCTCATATACAGTGCATAAAATATATTTATATATATACCCTTATACACCATTTTAATAAAAAATATCACAAAATTCTTCTAAGTCCCTCGGGAAGAGTGAAAGACGCGTACGTTCATTTTCAGAGCTCCTAGACCTTCCTATAAGAAGTTAGCCAAAAAGTAGCTTCGAAAAACGCTTAGGTTAAGTTTCAGAGTTGCTTCTAATGTACCAAAGCTGGACTTAGACATAATTTCACTCTCACAACATTATGGCTGGTTGGAGACAGTCCGAAGCACAAGTACCGGGTCCATGGTTCTGGCCGTATACTGGGGGGACGGGGGCGACTCCCATTAACCCCTGACTATACCGGGGATACGCTTATCACAATGCCTTTCTGGTCTGTGCTGAAGCAGGGCATTCTGGAAACCAAGTGGCTTGACCTTTATTAGTGAGCCTGGTTACCCCCTCTCGGAACCACAGACTTATAAATCGCCAGCTCATATACAGTGCATAAAATATATTTATATAATATATTTATATATATACCCTTATACACCATTTTAATAAAAAATATCACAAAATTCTTCGAAATCCATCGGGAAGAGTGAAAGACGCGCACGTTCATTTTCAGCGCTTCCAGACCTTCCTATAAGAAGTTAGCCAAAAAGTAGCTTCTAAAAACGCTTAGGTTAAGTTTCAGAGTTGCTTCTAATGTACCAAAGCTGGACTTAGACATAATTTCACTCTCACAACATTATGGCTGGTTGGAGACAGTCCGAACCACAAGTACCGGGTCCATGGTTCTGGGCGTATACTGGGGGGGACGGGGACGACTCCCATTAACCCCTGACTATACCGGGGATACGCTTATCACAATGCCTCTCTGGTCTGTGCTGAAGCAGGGCATTCTGGCAGCCAAGTGGCTTGACCTTTATTAGTGAGCCTGGTTACCCCCTCTCGGAACCACAGACTTAGAAATCGCCAGCTCATATACAGTGCATAAAATATATTTATATATATACCCTTATACACCATTTTAATAAAAAATATCACAAAATTCTTCTAAGTCCCTCGGGAAGAGTGAAAGACGCGCACGTTCATTTTCAGAGCTCCTAGACCTTCCTATAAGAAGTTAGCCAAAAAGTAGCTTCGAAAAACGCTTAGGTTAAGTTTCAGAGTTGCTTCTAATGTACCAAAGCTGGACTTAAACATAATTTCACTCTCACAACATTATGGCTGGTTGGAGACAGTCTGAACCACAAGTACCGGGTCGATGGTTCTGGGCGTATACTGGGGGGACGGGGACGACTCCCATTAACCCCTGACTATACCGGGGATACGCTTATCACAATGCCTTTCTGGTCTGTGCTGAAGCAGGGCATTCTGGCAGCCAAGTGGCTTGACCTTTATTAGTGAGCCTGGTTACCCCCTCTCGGAACCACAGACTTAGAAATCGCCAGCTCATATACAGTGCATAAAATATATTTATATATATACCCTTATACACCATTTTAATAAAAAATATCACAAAATTCTTCTAAGTCCCTCGGGAAGAGTGAAAGACGCGTACGTTCATTTTCAGAGCTCCTAGACCTTCCTATAAGAAGTTAGCCAAAAAGTAGCTTCGAAAAACGCTTAGGTTAAGTTTCAGAGTTGCTTCTAATGTACCAAAGCTGGACTTAGACATAATTTCACTCTCACAACATTATGGCTGGTTGGAGACAGTCCGAAGCACAAGTACCGGGTCCATGGTTCTGGCCGTATACTGGGGGGACGGGGGCGACTCCCATTAACCCCTGACTATACCGGGGATACGCTTATCACAATGCCTTTCTGGTCTGTGCTGAAGCAGGGCATTCTGGAAACCAAGTGGCTTGACCTTTATT
The DNA here is from genome assembly GCF_040206685.1 of Ascaphus truei. Taxonomy (NCBI): domain Eukaryota; kingdom Metazoa; phylum Chordata; class Amphibia; order Anura; family Ascaphidae; genus Ascaphus; species Ascaphus truei. The sequence goes on along the minus strand of NC_134483.1, from coordinate 290,737,427 downwards.
AGTGAGCCTGGTTACCCCCTCTCGGAACCACAGACTTATAAATCGCCAGCTCATATACAGTGCATAAAATATATTTATATAATATATTTATATATATACCCTTATACACCATTTTAATAAAAAATATCACAAAATTCTTCGAAATCCATCGGGAAGAGTGAAAGACGCGCACGTTCATTTTCAGCGCTTCCAGACCTTCCTATAAGAAGTTAGCCAAAAAGTAGCTTCTAAAAACGCTTAGGTTAAGTTTCAGAGTTGCTTCTAATGTACCAAAGCTGGACTTAGACATAATTTCACTCTCACAACATTATGGCTGGTTGGAGACAGTCCGAACCACAAGTATCGGGTCCATGGTTCTGGGCGTATACTGGGGGGGACGGGGACGACTCCCATTAACCCCTGACTATACCGGGGATACGCTTATCACAATGCCTCTCTGGTCTGTGCTGAAGCAGGGCATTCTGGCAGCCAAGTGGCTTGACCTTTATTAGTGAGCCTGGTTACCCCCTCTCGGAACCACAGACTTAGAAATCGCCAGCTCATATACAGTGCATAAAATATATTTATATATATACCCTTATACACCATTTTAATAAAAAATATCACAAAATTCTTCTAAGTCCCTCGGGAAGAGTGAAAGACGCGCACGTTCATTTTCAGAGCTCCTAGACCTTCCTATAAGAAGTTAGCCAAAAAGTAGCTTCGAAAAACGCTTAGGTTAAGTTTCAGAGTTGCTTCTAATGTACCAAAGCTGGACTTAGACATAATTTCACTCTCACAACATTATGGCTGGTTGGAGACAGTCTGAACCACAAGTACCGGGTCGATGGTTCTGGGCGTATACTGGGGGGACGGGGACGACTCCCATTAACCCCTGACTATACCGGGGATACGCTTATCACAATGCCTTTCTGGTCTGTGCTGAAGCAGGGCATTCTGGCAGCCAAGTGGCTTGACCTTTATTAGTGAGCCTGGTTACCCCCTCTCGGAACCACAGACTTAGAAATCGCCAGCTCATATACAGTGCATAAAATATATTTATATATATACCCTTATACACCATTTTAATAAAAAATATCACAAAATTCTTCTAAGACCCTCGGGAAGAGTGAAAGACGCGCACGTTCATTTTCAGCGCTCCTAGACCTTCCTATAAGAAGTTAGCCAAAAAGTAGCTTCGAAAAACGCTTAGGTTAAGTTTCAGAGTTGCTTCTAATGTACCAAAGCTGGACTTAGACATAATTTCACTCTCACAACATTATGGCTGGTTGGAGACAGTCTGAACCACAAGTACCGGGTCGATGGTTCTGGGCGTATACTGGGGGGACGGGGACGACTCCCATTAACCCCTGACTATACCGGGGATACGCTTATCACAATGCCTTTCTGGTCTGTGCTGAAGCAGGGCATTCTGGAAACCAAGTGGCTTGACCTTTATTAGTGAGCCTGGTTACCCCCTCTCGGAACCACAGACTTAGAAATCGCCAGCTCATATACAGTGCATAAAATATATTTATATATATACCCTTATACACCATTTTAATAAAAAATATCACAAAATTCTTCTAAGTCCCTCGGGAAGAGTGAAAGACGCGTACGTTCATTTTCAGAGCTCCTAGACCTTCCTATAAGAAGTTAGCCAAAAAGTAGCTTCGAAAAACGCTTAGGTTAAGTTTCAGAGTTGCTTCTAATGTACCAAAGCTGGACTTAGACATAATTTCACTCTCACAACATTATGGCTGGTTGGAGACACTCCGAACCACAAGTACCGGGTCGATGGTTCTGGGCGTATACTGGGGGGACGGGGACGACTCCCATTAACCCCTGACTATACCGGGGATACGCTTATCACAATGCCTTTCTGGTCTGTGCTGAAGCAGGGCATTCTGGCAGCCAAGTGGCTTGACCTTTATTAGTGAGCCTGGTTACCCCCTCTCGGAACCACAGACTTAGAAATCGCCAGCTCATATACAGTGCATAAAATATATTTATATAATTTATTTATATATATACCCTTATACACCATTTTAATAAAAAATATCACAAAATTCTTCTAAGTCCCTCGGGAAGAGTGAAAGACGCGCACGTTCATTTTCAGCGCTCCTAGACCTTCCTATAAGAAGTTAGCCAAAAAGTAAGTAGCTTCGAAAAACGCTTAGGTTAAGTTTCAGAGTTGCTTCTAATGTACCAAAGCTGGACTTAGACATAATTTCACTCTCACAACATTATGGCTGGTTGGAGACAGTCCGAACCACAAGTCCCGGGTCGATGGTTCTGGGCATATACTGGGGGGACGGGGACGACTCCCATTAACCCTTGACTATACCGGGGATACGCTTATCACAATGCCTTTCTGGTCTGTGCTGAAGCAGGGCATTCTGGAAACCAAGTGGTTTGACCTTTATTAGTGAGCCTGGTTACCCCCTCTCGGAACCACAGACTTAGAAATCGCCAGCTCATATACAGTGCATAAAATATATTTATATAATATATTTATATATATACCCTTATACACCATTTTAATAAAAAAATATCACAAAATTCTTCTAAGTCCCTCGGGAAGAGTGAAAGACGCGCACGTTCATTTTCAGCGCTCCTAGACCTTCCTATAAGAAGTTAGCCAAAAAGTAAGTAGCTTCGAAAAACGCTTAGGTTAAGTTTCAGAGTTGCTTCTAATGTACCAAAGCTGGACTTAGACATAATTTCACTCTCACAACATTATGGCTGGTTGGAGACAGTCCGAAGCACAAGTACCGGGTCCATGGTTCTGGCCGTATACTGGGGGGACGGGGGCGACTCCCATTAACCCCTGACTATACCGGGGATACGCTTATCACAATGCCTTTCTGGTCTGTGCTGAAGCAGGGCATTCTGGAAACCAAGTGGCTTGACCTTTATTAGTGAGCCTGGTTACCCCCTCTCGGAACCACAGACTTAGAAATCGCCAGCTCATATACAGTGCATAAAATATATTTCTATATATACCCTTATACACCATTTTAATAAAAAATATCACAAAATTCTTCGAAATCCATCGGGAAGAGTGAAAGACGCGCACGTTCATTTTCAGCGCTTCCAGACCTTCCTATAAGAAGTTAGCCAAAAAGTAGCTTCGAAAAACGCTTAGGTTAAGTTTCAGAGTTGCTTCTAATGTACCAAAGCTGGACTTAGACATAATTTCACTCTCACAACATTATGGCTGGTTGGAGACAGTCCGAACCACAAGTACCGGGTCCATGGTTCTGGGCGTATACTGGGGGGGACGGGGACGACTCCCATTAACCCCTGACTATACCGGGGATACGCTTATCACAATGCCTCTCTGGTCTGTGCTGAAGCAGGGCATTCTGGCAGCCAAGTGGCTTGACCTTTATTAGTGAGCCTGGTTACCCCCTCTCGGAACCACAGACTTAGAAATCGCCAGCTCATATACAGTGCATAAAATATATTTATATATATACCCTTATACACCATTTTAATAAAAAATATCACAAAATTCTTCTAAGTCCCTCGGGAAGAGTGAAAGACGCGCACGTTCATTTTAAGAGCTCCTAGACCTTCCTATAAGAAGTTAGCCAAAAAGTAGCTTCGAAAAACGCTTAGGTTAAGTTTCAGAGTTGCTTCTAATGTACCAAAGCTGGACTTAGACATAATTTCACTCTCACAACATTATGGCTGGTTGGAGACAGTCTGAACCACAAGTACCGGGTCGATGGTTCTGGGCGTATACTGGGGGGATGGGGACGACTCCCATTAACCCCTGATTATACCGGGGATACGCTTATCACAATGCCTTTCTGGTCTGTGCTGAAGCAGGGCATTCTGGCAGCCAAGTGGCTTGACCTTTATTAGTGAGCCTGGTTACCCCCTCTCGGAACCACAGACTTAGAAATCGCCAGCTCATATACAGTGCATAAAATATATTTATATATATACCCTTATACACCATTTTAATAAAAAATATCACAAAATTCTTCTAAGACCCTCGGGAAGAGTGAAAGACGCGCACGTTCATTTTCAGCGCTCCTAGACCTTCCTATAAGAAGTTAGCCAAAAAGTAGCTTCGAAAAACGCTTAGGTTAAGTTTCAGAGTTGCTTCTAATGTACCAAAGCTGGACTTAGACATAATTTCACTCTCACAACATTATGGCTGGTTGGAGACAGTCTGAACCACAAGTAACGGGTCGATGGTTCTGGGCGTATACTGGGGGGACGGGGACGACTCCCATTAACCCCTGACTATACCGGGGATACGCTTATCACAATGCCTTTCTGGTCTGTGCTGAAGCAGGGCATTCTGGAAACCAAGTGGCTTGACCTTTATTAGTGAGCCTGGTTACCCCCTCTCGGAACCACAGACTTAGAAATCGCCAGCTCATATACAGTGCATAAAATATATTTATATATATACCCTTATACAGCATTTTAATAAAAAATATCACAAAATTCTTCTAAGTCCCTCGGGAAGAGTGAAAGACGCGTACGTTCATTTTCAGAGCTCCTAGACCTTCCTATAAGAAGTTAGCCAAAAAGTAGCTTCGAAAAACGCTTAGGTTAAGTTTCAGAGTTGCTTCTAATGTACCAAAGCTGGACTTAGACATAATTTCACTCTCACAACATTATGGCTGGTTGGAGACAGTCCGAAGCACAAGTACCGGGTCCATGGTTCTGGCCGTATACTGGGGGGACGGGGGCGACTCCCATTAACCCCTGACTATACCGGGGATACGCTTATCACAATGCCTTTCTGGTCTGTGCTGAAGCAGGGCATTCTGGAAACCAAGTGGCTTGACCTTTATTAGTGAGCCTGGTTACCCCCTCTCGGAACCACAGACTTAGAAATCGCCAGCTCATATACAGTGCATAAAATATATTTATATAATATATTTATATATATACCCTTATACACCATTTTAATAAAAAATATCACAAAATTCTTCGAAATCCATCGGGAAGAGTGAAAGACGCGCACGTTCATTTTCAGCGCTTCCAGACCTTCCTATAAGAAGTTAGCCAAAAAGTAGCTTCGAAAAACGCTTAGGTTAAGTTTCAGAGTTGCTTCTAATGTACCAAAGCTGGACTTAGACATAATTTCACTCTCACAACATTATGGCTGGTTGGAGACAGTCCGAACCACAAGTACCGGGTCCATGGTTCTGGGCGTATACTGGGGGGGGACGGGGACGACTCCCATTAACCCCTGACTATACCGGGGATACGCTTATCACAATGCCTCTCTGGTCTGTGCTGAAGCAGGGCATTCTGGCAGCCAAGTGGCTTGACCTTTATTAGTGAGCCTGGTTACCCCCTCTCGGAACCACAGACTTAGAAATCGCCAGCTCATATACAGTGCATAAAATATATTTATATATATATACCCTTATACACCATTTTAATAAAAAATATCACAAAATTCTTCTAAGTCCCTCGGGAAGAGTGAAAGACGCGCACGTTCATTTTCAGAGCTCCTAGACCTTCCTATAAGAAGTTAGCCAAAAAGTAAGTAGCTTCGAAAAACGCTTAGGTTAAGTTTCAGAGTTGCTTCTAATGTACCAAAGCTGGACTTAGACATAATTTCACTCTCACAACATTATGGCTGGTTGGAGACAGTCCGAACCACAAGTCCCGGGTCGATGGTTCTGGGCATATACTGGGGGGACGGGGACGACTCCCATTAACCCTTGACTATACCGGGGATACGCTTATCACAATGCCTTTCTGGTCTGTGCTGAAGCAGGGCATTCTGGAAACAAAGTGGTTTGACCTTTATTAGTGAGCCTGGTTACCCCCTCTCGGAACCACAGACTTAGAAATCGCCAGCTCATATACAGTGCATAAAATATATTTATATAATATATTTATATATATACCCTTATACACCATTTTAATAAAAAAATATCACAAAATTCTTCTAAGTCCCTCGGGAAGAGTGAAAGACGCGCACGTTCATTTTCAGCGCTCCTAGACCTTCCTATAAGAAGTTAGCCAAAAAGTAAGTAGCTTCGAAAAACGCTTAGGTTAAGTTTCAGAGTTGCTTCTAATGTACCAAAGCTGGACTTAGACATAATTTCACTCTCACAACATTATGGCTGGTTGGAGACAGTCCGAAGCACAAGTACCGGGTCCATGGTTCTGGCCGTATACTGGGGGGACGGGGGCGACTCCCATTAACCCCTGACTATACCGGGGATACGCTTATCACAATGCCTTTCTGGTCTGTGCTGAAGCAGGGCATTCTGGAAACCAAGTGGCTTGACCTTTATTAGTGAGCCTGGTTACCCCCTCTCGGAACCACAGACTTAGAAATCGCCAGCTCATATACAGTGCATAAAATATATTTCTATATATACCCTTATACACCATTTTAATAAAAAATATCACAAAATTCTTCTAAGTCCCTCGGGAAGAGTGAAAGACACGCACGTTCATTTTCAGCGCTCCTAGACCTTCCTATAAGAAGTTAGCTAAAAAGTAGCTTCGAAAAACGCTTAGGTTAAGTTTCAGAGTTGCTTCTAATGTACCAAAGCTGGACTTAGACATAATTTCACTCTCACAACATTATGGCTGGTTGGAGACAGTCCGAACCACAAGTACCGGGTCGATGGTTCTGGGCGTATACTGGGGGGACGGGGACGACTCCCATTAACCCCTGACTATACCGGGGATAAGCTTATCACAATGCCTTTCTGGTCTGTGCTGAAGCAGGGCATTCTGGCAGCCAAGTGGCTTGACCTTTATTAGTGAGCCTGGTTACCCCCTCTCGGAACCACAGACTTAGAAATCGCCAGCTCATATACAGTGCATAAAATATATTTATATAATATATTTATATATATACCCTTATACACCATTTTAATAAAAAATATCACAAAATTCTTCTAAGTCCCTCGGGAAGAGTGAAAGACGCGCACGTTCATTTTCAGCGCTCCTAGACCTTCCTATAAGAAGTTAGCCAAAAAGTAGCTTCGAAAAACGCTTAGGTTAAGTTTCAGAGTTGCTTCTAATGTACCAAAGCTGGACTTAGACATAATTTCACTCTCACAACATTATGGCTGGTTGGAGACAGTCCGAACCACAAGTACCGGGTCGATGGTTCTGGGCGTATACTGGGGGGACGGGGACGACTCCCATTAACCCCTGACTATACCGGGGATACGCTTATCACAATGCCTTTCTGGTCTGTGCTGAAGCAGGGCATTCTGGCAGCCAAGTGGCTTGACCTTTATTAGTGAGCCTGGTTACCCCCTCTCGGAACCACAGACTTAGAAATCGCCAGCTCATATACAGTGCATAAAATATATTTATATATATACCCTTATACACCATTTTAATAAAAAATATCACAAAATTCTTCTAAGTCCCTCGGGAAGAGTGAAAGACGCGCACGTTCATTTTCAGCGCTCCTAGACCTTCCTATAAGAAGTTAGCCAAAAAGTAGCTTCGAAAAACGCTTAGGTTAAGTTTCAGAGTTGCTTCTAATGTACCAAAGCTGGACTTAGACATAATTTCACTCTCACAACATTATGGCTGGTTGGAGACAGTCTGAACCACAAGTACCGGGTCGATGGTTCTGGGCGTATACTGGGGGGACGGGGACGACTCCCATTAACCCCTGACTATACCGGGGATACGCTTATCACAATGCCTTTCTGGTCTGTGCTGAAGCAGGGCATTCTGGAAACCAAGTGGCTTGACCTTTATTAGTGAGCCTGGTTACCCCCTCTCGGAACCACAGACTTAGAAATCGCCAGCTCATATACAGTGCATAAAATATATTTATATATATACCCTTATACACCATTTTAATAAAAAATATCACAAAATTCTTCTAAGTCCCTCGGGAAGAGTGAAAGACGCGTACGTTCATTTTCAGAGCTCCTAGACCTTCCTATAAGAAGTTAGCCAAAAAGTAGCTTCGAAAAACGCTTAGGTTAAGTTTCAGAGTTGCTTCTAATGTACCAAAGCTGGACTTAGACATAATTTCACTCTCACAACATTATGGCTGGTTGGAGACACTCCGAACCACAAGTACCGGGTCGATGGTTCTGGGCGTATACTGGGGGGACGGGGACGACTCCCATTAACCCCTGACTATACCGGGGATACGCTTATCACAATGCCTTTCTGGTCTGTGCTGAAGCAGGGCATTCTGGCAGCCAAGTGGCTTGACCTTTATTAGTGAGCCTGGTTACCCCCTCTCGGAACCACAGACTTAGAAATCGCCAGCTCATATACAGTGCATAAAATATATTTATATAATATATTTATATATAAACCCTTATACACCATTTTAATAAAAAATATCACAAAATTCTTCTAAGTCCCTCGGGAAGAGTGAAAGACGCGCACGTTCATTTTCAGCGCTCCTGGACCTTCCTATAAGAAGTTAGCCAAAAAGTAAGTAGCTTCGAAAAACGCTTAGGTTAAGTTTCAGAGTTGCTTCTAATGTACCAAAGCTGGACTTAGACATAATTTCACTCTCACAACATTATGGCTGGTTGGAGACAGTCCGAAGCACAAGTACCGGGTCCATGGTTCTGGCCGTATACTAGGGGTACGGGGGCGACTCCCATTAACCCCTGACTATACCGGGGATACGCTTATCACAATGCCTTTCTGGTCTGTGCTGAAGCAGGGCATTCTGGAAACCAAGTGTCTTGACCTTTATTAGTGAGCCTGGTTACCCCCTCTCGGAACCACAGACTTAGAAATCGCCAGCTCATATACAGTGCATAAAATATATTTCTATATATACCCTTATACACCATTTTAATAAAAAATATCACAAAATTCTTCTAAGTCCCTCGGGAAGAGTGAAAGACGCGCACGTTCATTTTCAGCGCTCCTAGACCTTCCTATAAGAAGTTAGCCAAAAAGTAGCTTCGAAAAACGCTTAGGTTAAGTTTCAGAGTTGCTTCTAATGTACCAAAGCTGGACTTAGACATAATTTCACTCTCACAACATTATGGCTGGTTGGAGACAGTCTGAACCACAAGACCGGGTCGATGGTTCTGGGCGTATACTGGGGGGACGGGGACGACTCCCATTAACCCCTGACTATACCGGGGATACGCTTATCACAATGCCTTTCTGGTCTGTGCTGAAGCAGGGCATTCTGGCAGCCAAGTGGCTTGACCTTTATTAGTGAGCCTGGTTACCCCCTCTCGGAACCACAGACTTAGAAATCGCCAGCTCATATACAGTGCATAAAATATATTTATATAATATATTTATATATATACCCTTATACACCATTTTAATAAAAAATATCACAAAATTCTTCGAAATCCATCGGGAAGAGTGAAAGACGCGCACGTTCATTTTCAGCGCTTCCAGACCTTCCTATAAGAAGTTAGCCAAAAAGTAGCTTCGAAAAACGCTTAGGTTAAGTTTCAGAGTTGCTTCTAATGTACCAAAGCTGGACTTAGACATAATTTCACTCTCACAACATTATGGCTGGTTGGAGACAGTCCGAACCACAAGTACCGGGTCCATGGTTCTGGGCGTATACTGGGGGGGACGGGGACGACTCCCATTAACCCCTGACTATACCGGGGATACGCTTATCACAATGCCTCTCTGGTCTGTGCTGAAGCAGGGCATTCTGGCAGCCAAGTGGCTTGACCTTTATTAGTGAGCCTGGTTACCCCCTCTCGGAACCACAGACTTAGAAATCGCCAGCTCATATACAGTGCATAAAATATATTTATATATATACCCTTATACACCATTTTAATAAAAAATATCACAAAATTCTTCTAAGTCCCTCGGGAAGAGTGAAAGACGCGCACGTTCATTTTCAGAGCTCCTAGACCTTCCTATAAGAAGTTAGCCAAAAAGTAGCTTCGAAAAACGCTTAGGTTAAGTTTCAGAGTTGCTTCTAATGTACCAAAGCTGGACTTAGACATAATTTCACTCTCACAACATTATGGCTGGTTGGAGACAGTCTGAACCACAAGTACCGGGTCGATGGTTCTGGGCGTATACTGGGGGGACGGGGACGACTCCCATTAACCCCTGACTATACCGGGGATACGCTAATCACAATGCCTTTCTGGTCTGTGCTGAAGCAGGGCATTCTGGAAACCAAGTGGCTTGACCTTTATTAGTGAGCCTGGTTACCCCCTCTCGGAACCACAGACTTAGAAATCGCCAGCTCATATACAGTGCATAAAATATATTTATATATATACCCTTATACACCATTTTAATAAAAAATATCACAAAATTCTTCTAAGTCCCTCGGGAAGAGTGAAAGACGCGTACGTTCATTTTCAGAGCTCCTAGACCTTCCTATAAGAAGTTAGCCAAAAAGTAGCTTCGAAAAACGCTTAGGTTAAGTTTCAGAGTTGCTTCTAATGTACCAAAGCTGGACTTAGACATAATTTCACTCTCACAACATTATGGCTGGTTGGAGACACTCCGAACCACAAGTACCGGGTCGATGGTTCTGGGCGTATACTGGGGGGACGGGGACGACTCCCATTAACCCCTGACTATACCGGGGATACGCTTATCACAATGCCTTTCTGGTCTGTGCTGAAGCAGGGCATTCTGGCAGCCAAGTGGCTTGACCTTTATTAGTGAGCCTGGTTACCCCCTCTCGGAACCACAGACTTAGAAATCGCCAGCTCATATACAGTGCATAAAATATATTTATATAATATATTTATATATAAACCCTTATACACCATTTTAATAAAAAATATCACAAAATTCTTCTAAGTCCCTCGGGAAGAGTGAAAGACGCGCACGTTCATTTTCAGCGCTCCTAGACCTTCCTATAAGAAGTTAGCCAAAAAGTAAGTAGCTTCGAAAAACGCTTAGGTTAAGTTTCAGAGTTGCTTCTAATGTACCAAAGCTGGACTTAGACATAATTTCACTCTCACAACATTATGGCTGGTTGGAGACAGTCCGAAGCACAAGTACCGGGTCCATGGTTCTGGCCGTATACTAGGGGTACGGGGGCGACTCCCATTAACCCCTGACTATACCGGGGATACGCTTATCACAATGCCTTTCTGGTCTGTGCTGAAGCAGGGCATTCTGGAAACCAAGTGGCTTGACCTTTATTAGTGAGCCTGGTTACCCCCTCTCGGAACGACAGACTTAGAAATCGCCAGCTCATATACAGTGCATAAAATATATTTCTATATATACCCTTATACACCATTTTAATAAAAAATATCACAAAATTCTTCTAAGTCCCTCGGGAAGAGTGAAAGACGCGCACGTTCATTTTCAGCGCTCCTAGACCTTCCTATAAGAAGTTAGCCAAAAAGTAGCTTCGAAAAACGCTTAGGTTAAGTTTCAGAGTTGCTTCTAATGTACCAAAGCTGGACTTAGACATAATTTCACTCTCACAACATTATGGCTGGTTGGAGACAGTCTGAACCACAAGACCGGGTCGATGGTTCTGGGCGTATACTGGGGGGACGGGGACGACTCCCATTAACCCCTGACTATACCGGGGATACGCTTATCACAATGCCTTTCTGGTCTGTGCTGAAGCAGGGCATTCTGGCAGCCAAGTGGCTTGACCTTTATTAGTGAGCCTGGTTACCCCCTCTCGGAACCACAGACTTAGAAATCGCCAGCTCATATACAGTGCATAAAATATATTTATATAATATATTTATATATATACCCTTATACACCATTTTAATAAAAAATATCACAAAATTCTTCGAAATCCATCGGGAAGAGTGAAAGACGCGCACGTTCATTTTCAGCGCTTCCAGACCTTCCTATAAGAAGTTAGCCAAAAAGTAGCTTCGAAAAACGCTTAGGTTAAGTTTCAGAGTTGCTTCTAATGTACCAAAGCTGGACTTAGACATAATTTCACTCTCACAACATTATGGCTGGTTGGAGACAGTCCGAACCACAAGTACCGGGTCCATGGTTCTGGGCGTATACTGGGGGGGACGGGGACGACTCCTATTAACCCCTGACTATACCGGGGATACGCTTATCACAATGCCTCTCTGGTCTGTGCTGAAGCAGGGCATTCTGGCAGCCAAGTGGCTTGACCTTTATTAGTGAGCCTGGTTACCCCCTCTCGGAACCACAGACTTAGAAATCGCCAGCTCATATACAGTGCATAAAATATATTTATATATATACCCTTATACACCATTTTAATAAAAAATATCACAAAATTCTTCTAAGTCCCTCGGGAAGAGTGAAAGACGCGCACGTTCATTTTCAGAGCTCCTAGACCTTCCTATAAGAAGTTAGCCAAAAAGTAGCTTCGAAAAACGCTTAGGTTAAGTTTCAGAGTTGCTTCTAATGTACCAAAGCTGGACTTAGACATAATTTCACTCTCACAACATTATGGCTGGTTGGAGACAGTCTGAACCACAAGTACCGGGTCGATGGTTCTGGGCGTATACTGGGGGGACGGGGACGACTCCCATTAACCCCTGACTATACCGGGGATACGCTTATCACAATGCCTTTCTGGTCTGTGCTGAAGCAGGGCATTCTGGAAACCAAGTGGCTTGACCTTTATTAGTGAGCCTGGTTACCCCCTCTCGGAACCACAGACTTAGAAATCGCCAGCTCATATACAGTGCATAAAATATATTTATATATATACCCTTATACACCATTTTAATAAAAAATATCACAAAATTCTTCTAAGTCCCTCGGGAAGAGTGAAAGACGCGTACGTTCATTTTCAGAGCTCCTAGACCTTCCTATAAGAAGTTAGCCAAAAAGTAGCTTCGAAAAACGCTTAGGTTAAGTTTCAGAGTTGCTTCTAATGTACCAAAGCTGGACTTAGACATAATTTCACTCTCACAACATTATGGCTGGTTGGAGACACTCCGAACCACAAGTACCGGGTCGATGGTTCTGGGCGTATACTGGGGGGACGGGGACGACTCCCATTAACCCCTGACTATACCGGGGATACGCTTATCACAATGCCTTTCTGGTCTGTGCTGAAGCAGGGCATTCTGGCAGCCAAGTGGCTTGACCTTTATTAGTGAGCCTGGTTACCCCCTCTCGGAACCACAGACTTAGAAATCGCCAGCTCATATACAGTGCATAAAATATATTTATATAATATATTTATATATAAACCCTTATACACCATTTTAATAAAAAATATCACAAAATTCTTCTAAGTCCCTCGGGAAGAGTGAAAGACGCGCACGTTCATTTTCAGCGCTCCTAGACCTTCCTATAAGAAGTTAGCCAAAAAGTAAGTAGCTTCGAAAAACGCTTAGGTTAAGTTTCAGAGTTGCTTCTAATGTACCAAAGCTGGACTTAGACATAATTTCACTCTCACAACATTATGGCTGGTTGGAGACAGTCCGAAGCACAAGTACCGGGTCCATGGTTCTGGCCGTATACTAGGGGTACGGGGGCGACTCCCATTAACCCCTGACTATACCGGGGATACGCTTATCACAATGCCTTTCTGGTCTGTGCTGAAGCAGGGCATTCTGGAAACCAAGTGGCTTGACCTTTATTAGTGAGCCTGGTTACCCCCTCTCGGAACCACAGACTTAGAAATCGCCAGCTCATATACAGTGCATAAAATATATTTCTATATATACCCTTATACACCATTTTAATAAAAAATATCACAAAATTCTTCTAAGTCCCTCGGGAAGAGTGAAAGACGCGCACGTTCATTTTCAGCGCTCCTAGACCTTCCTATAAGAAGTTAGCCAAAAAGTAGCTTCGAAAAACGCTTAGGTTAAGTTTCAGAGTTGCTTCTAATGTACCAAAGCTGGACTTAGACATAATTTCACTCTCACAACATTATGGCTGGTTGGAGACAGTCTGAACCACAAGACCGGGTCGATGGTTCTGGGCGTATACTGGGGGGACGGGGACGACTCCCATTAACCCCTGACTATACCGGGGATACGCTTATCACAATGCCTTTCTGGTCTGTGCTGAAGCAGGGCATTCTGGCAGCCAAGTGGCTTGACCTTTATTAGTGAGCCTGGTTACCCCCTCTCGGAACCACAGACTTAGAAATCGCCAGCTCATATACAGTGCATAAAATATATTTATATAATATATTTATATATAAACCCTTATACACCATTTTAATAAAAAATATCACAAAATTCTTCTAAGTCCCTCGGGAAGAGTGAAAGACGCGCACGTTCATTTTCAGCGCTCCTAGACCTTCCTATAAGAAGTTAGCCAAAAAGTAAGTAGCTTCGAAAAACGCTTAGGTTAAGTTTCAGAGTTGCTTCTAATGTACCAAAGCTGGACTTAGACATAATTTCACTCTCACAACATTATGGCTGGTTGGAGACAGTCCGAAGCACAAGTACCGGGTCCATGGTTCTGGCCGTATACTAGGGGTACGGGGGCGACTCCCATTAACCCCTGACTATACCGGGGATACGCTTATCACAATGCCTTTCTGGTCTGTGCTGAAGCAGGGCATTCTGGAAACCAAGTGGCTTGACCTTTATTAGTGAGCCTGGTTACCCCCTCTCGGAACCACAGACTTAGAAATCGCCAGCTCATATACAGTGCATAAAATATATTTCTATATATACCCTTATACACCATTTTAATAAAAAATATCACAAAATTCTTCTAAGTCCCTCGGGAAGAGTGAAAGACGCGCACGTTCATTTTCAGCGCTCCTAGACCTTCCTATAAGAAGTTAGCCAAAAAGTAGCTTCGAAAAACGCTTAGGTTAAGTTTCAGAGTTGCTTCTAATGTACCAAAGCTGGACTTAGACATAATTTCACTCTCACAACATTATGGCTGGTTGGAGACAGTCTGAACCACAAGACCGGGTCGATGGTTCTGGGCGTATACTGGGGGGACGGGGACGACTCCCATTAACCCCTGACTATACCGGGGATACGCTTATCACAATGCCTTTCTGGTCTGTGCTGAAGCAGGGCATTCTGGCAGCCAAGTGGCTTGACCTTTATTAGTGAGCCTGGTTACCCCCTCTCGGAACCACAGACTTAGAAATCGCCAGCTCATATACAGTGCATAAAATATATTTATATAATATATTTATATATATACCCTTATACACCATTTTAATAAAAAATATCACAAAATTCTTCGAAATCCATCGGGAAGAGTGAAAGACGCGCACGTTCATTTTCAGCGCTTCCAGACCTTCCTATAAGAAGTTAGCCAAAAAGTAGCTTCGAAAAACGCTTAGGTTAAGTTTCAGAGTTGCTTCTAATGTACCAAAGCTGGACTTAGACATAATTTCACTCTCACAACATTATGGCTGGTTGGAGACAGTCCGAACCACAAGTACCGGGTCCATGGTTCTGGGCGTATACTGGGGGGGACGGGGACGACTCCCATTAACCCCTGACTATACCGGGGATACGCTTATCACAATGCCTCTCTGGTCTGTGCTGAAGCAGGGCATTCTGGCAGCCAAGTGGCTTGACCTTTATTAGTGAGCCTGGTTACCCCCTCTCGGAACCACAGACTTAGAAATCGCCAGCTCATATACAGTGCATAAAATATATTTATATATATACCCTTATACACCATTTTAATAAAAAATATCACAAAATTCTTCTAAGTCCCTCGGGAAGAGTGAAAGACGCGCACGTTCATTTTCAGAGCTCCTAGACCTTCCTATAAGAAGTTATTCAAAAAGTAGCTTCGAAAAACGCTTAGGTTAAGTTTCAGAGTTGCTTCTAATGTACCAAAGCTGGACTTAGACATAATTTCACTCTCACAACATTATGGCTGGTTGGAGACAGTCTGAACCACAAGTACCGGGTCGATGGTTCTGGGCGTATACTGGGGGGACGGGGACGACTCCCATTAACCCCTGACTATACCGGGGATACGCTTATCACAATGCCTTTCTGGTCTGTGCTGAAGCAGGGCATTCTGGCAGCCAAGTGGCTTGACCTTTATTAGTGAGCCTGGTTACCCCCTCTCGGAACCACAGACTTAGAAATCGCCAGCTCATATACAGTGCATAAAATATATTTATATATATACCCTTATACACCATTTTAATAAAAAATATCACAAAATTCTTCTAAGACCCTCGGGAAAAGTGAAAGACGCGCACGTTCATTTTCAGCGCTCCTAGACCTTCCTATAAGAAGTTAGCCAAAAAGTAGCTTCGAAAAACGCTTAGGTTAAGTTTCAGAGTTGCTTCTAATGTACCAAAGCTGGACTTAGACATAATTTCACTCTCACAACATTATGGCTGGTTGGAGACAGTCCGAACCACAAGTACCGGGTCGATGGTTCTGGGCGTATACTGGGGGGACGGGGACGACTCCCATTAACCCCTGACTATACCGGGATAAGCTTATCACAATGCCTTTCTGGTCTGTGCTGAAGCAGGGCATTCTGGCAGCCAAGTGGCTTGACCTTTATTAGTGAGCCTGGTTACCCCCTCTCGGAACCACAGACTTAGAAATCGCCAGCTCATATACAGTGCATAAAATATATTTATATAATATATTTATATATATACCCTTATACACCATTTTAATAAAAAATATCACAAAATTCTTCTAAGTCCCTCGGGAAGAGTGAAAGACGCGCACGTTCATTTTCAGCGCTCCTAGACCTTCCTATAAGAAGTTAGCCAAAAAGTAGCTTCGAAAAACGCTTAGGTTAAGTTTCAGAGTTGCTTCTAATGTACCAAAGCTGGACTTAGACATAATTTCACTCTCACAACATTATGGCTGGTTGGAGACAGTCCGAACCACAAGTACCGGGTCGATGGTTCTGGGCGTATACTGGGGGGACGGGGACGACTCCCATTAACCCCTGACTATACCGGGGATACGCTTATCACAATGCCTTTCTGGTCTGTGCTGAAGCAGGGCATTCTGGCAGCCAAGTGGCTTGACCTTTATTAGTGAGCCTGGTTACCCCCTCTCGGAACCACAGACTTAGAAATCGCCAGCTCATATACAGTGCATAAAATATATTTATATATATACCCTTATACACCATTTTAATAAAAAATATCACAAAATTCTTCTAAGTCCCTCGGGAAGAGTGAAAGACGCGCACGTTCATTTTCAGCGCTCCTAGACCTTCCTATAAGAAGTTAGCCAAAAAGTAGCTTCGAAAAACGCTTAGGTTAAGTTTCAGAGTTGCTTCTAATGTACCAAAGCTGGACTTAGACATAATTTCACTCTCACAACATTATGGCTGGTTGGAGACAGTCTGAACCACAAGTACCGGGTCGATTGTTCTGGGCGTATACTGGGGGGACGGGGACGACTCCCATTAACCCCTGACTATACCGGGATAAGCTTATCACAATGCCTTTCTGGTCTGTGCTGAAGCAGGGCATTCTGGCAGCCAAGTGGCTTGACCTTTATTAGTGAGCCTGGTTACCCCCTCTCGGAACCACAGACTTAGAAATCGCCAGCTCATATACAGTGCATAAAATATATTTATATAATATATTTATATATATACCCTTATACACCATTTTAATAAAAAATATCACAAAATTCTTCTAAGTCCCTCGGGAAGAGTGAAAGACGCGCACGTTCATTTTCAGCGCTCCTAGACCTTCCTATAAGAAGTTAGCCAAAAAGTAGCTTCGAAAAACGCTTAGGTTAAGTTTCAGAGTTGCTTCTAATGTACCAAAGCTGGACTTAGACATAATTTCACTCTCACAACATTATGGCTGGTTGGAGACAGTCCGAACCACAAGTACCGGGTCGATGGTTCTGGGCGTATACTGGGGGGACGGGGACGACTCCCATTAACCCCTGACTATACCGGGGATACGCTTATCACAATGCCTTTCTGGTCTGTGCTGAAGCAGGGCATTCTGGCAGCCAAGTGGCTTGACCTTTATTAGTGAGCCTGGTTACCCCCTCTCGGAACCACAGACTTAGAAATCGCCAGCTCATATACAGTGCATAAAATATATTTATATATATACCCTTATACACCATTTTAATAAAAAATATCACAAAATTCTTCTAAGTCCCTCGGGAAGAGTGAAAGACGCGCACGTTCATTTTCAGCGCTCCTAGACCTTCCTATAAGAAGTTAGCCAAAAAGTAGCTTCGAAAAACGCTTAGGTTAAGTTTCAGAGTTGCTTCTAATGTACCAAAGCTGGACTTAGACATAATTTCACTCTCACAACATTATGGCTGGTTGGAGACAGTCTGAACCACAAGTACCGGGTCGATTGTTCTGGGCGTATACTGGGGGGACGGGGACGACTCCCATTAACCTCTGACTATACCGGGGATACGCTTATCACAATGCCTTTCTGGTCTGTGCTGAAGCAGGGCATTCTGGAAACCAAGTGGCTTGACCTTTATTAGTGAGCCTGGTTACCCCCTCTCGGAACCACAGACTTAGAAATCGCCAGCTCATATACAGTGCATAAAATATATTTATATATATACCCTTATACACCATTTTAATAAAAAATATCACAAAATTCTTCTAAGTACCTCGGGAAGAGTGAAAGACGCGTACGTTCATTTTCAGAGCTCCTAGACCTTCCTATAAGAAGTTAGCCAAAAAGTAGCTTCGAAAAACGCTTAGGTTAAGTTTCAGAGTTGCTTCTAATGTACCAAAGCTGGACTTAGACATAATTTCACTCTCACAACATTATGGCTGGTTGGAGACACTCCGAACCACAAGTACCGGGTCGATGGTTCTGGGCGTATACTGGGGGGACGGGGACGACTCCCATTAACCCCTGACTATACCGGGGATACGCTTATCACAATGCCTTTCTGGTCTGTGCTGAAGCAGGGCATTCTGGCAGCCAAGTGGCTTGACCTTTATTAGTGAGCCTGGTTACCCCCTCTCGGAACCACAGACTTAGAAATCGCCAGCTCATATACAGTGCATAAAATATATTTATATAATATATTTATATATAAACCCTTATACACCATTTTAATAAAAAATATCACAAAATTCTTCTAAGTCCCTCGGGAAGAGTGAAAGACGCGCACGTTCATTTTCAGCGCTCCTAGACCTTCCTATAAGAAGTTAACCAAAAAGTAAGTAGCTTCGAAAAACGCTTAGGTTAAGTTTCAGAGTTGCTTCTAATGTACTGTACCAAAGCTGGACTTAGACATAATTTCACTCTCACAACATTATGGCTGGTTGGAGACAGTCCGAAGCACAAGTACCGGGTCCATGGTTCTGGCCGTATACTAGGGGTACGGGGGCGACTCCCATTAACCCCTGACTATACCGGGGATACGCTTATCACAATGCCTTTCTGGTCTGTGCTGAAGCAGGGCATTCTGGAAACCAAGTGGCTTGACCTTTATTAGTGAGCCTGGTTACCCCCTCTCGGAACCACAGACTTAGAAATCGCCAGCTCATATACAGTGCATAAAATATATTTCTATATATACCCTTATACACCATTTTAATAAAAAATATCACAAAATTCTTCTAAGTCCCTCGGGAAGAGTGAAAGACGCGCACGTTCATTTTCAGCGCTCCTAGACCTTCCTATAAGAAGTTAGCCAAAAAGTAGCTTCGAAAAACGCTTAGGTTAAGTTTCAGAGTTGCTTCTAATGTACCAAAGCTGGACTTAGACATAATTTCACTCTCACAACATTATGGCTGGTTGGAGACAGTCTGAACCACAAGTACCGGGTCGATGGTTCTGGGCGTATACTGGGGGGACGGGGACGACTCCCATTAACCCCTGACTATACCGGGGATACGCTTATCACAATGCCTTTCTGGTCTGTGCTGAAGCAGGGCATTCTGGCAGCCAAGTGGCTTGACCTTTATTAGTGAGCCTGGTTACCCCCTCTCGGAACCACAGACTTAGAAATCGCCAGCTCATATACAGTGCATAAAATATATTTATATAATATATTTATATATATACCCTTATACACCATTTTAATAAAAAATATCACAAAATTCTTCGAAATCCATCGGGAAGAGTGAAAGACGCGCACGTTCATTTTCAGCGCTTCCAGACCTTCCTATAAGAAGTTAGCCAAAAAGTAGCTTCGAAAAACGCTTAGGTTAAGTTTCAGAGTTGCTTCTAATGTACCAAAGCTGGACTTAGACATAATTTCACTCTCACAACATTATGGCTGGTTGGAGACAGTCCGAACCACAAGTACCGGGTCCATGGTTCTGGGCGTATACTGGGGGGGACGGGGACGACTCCCATTAACCCCTGACTATACCGGGGATACGCTTATCACAATGCCTCTCTGGTCTGTGCTGAAGCAGGGCATTCTGGCAGCCAAGTGGCTTGACCTTTATTAGTGAGCCTGGTTACCCCCTCTCGGAACCACAGACTTAGAAATCGCCAGCTCATATACAGTGCATAAAATATATTTATATATATACCCTTATACACCATTTTAATAAAAAATATCACAAAATTCTTCTAAGTCCCTCGGGAAGAGTGAAAGACGCGCACGTTCATTTTCAGCGCTCCTAGACCTTCCTATAAGAAGTTAGCCAAAAAGTAGCTTCGAAAAACGCTTAGGTTAAGTTTCAGAGTTGCTTCTAATGTACCAAAGCTGGACTTAGACATAATTTCACTCTCACAACATTATGGCTGGTTGGAGACAGTCCGAACCACAAGTACCGGGTCCATGGTTCTGGGCGTATACTGGGGGGGACGGGGACGACTCCCATTAACCCCTGACTATACCGGGGATACGCTTATCACAATGCCTTTCTGGTCTGTGCTGAAGCAGGGCATTCTGGCAGCCAAGTGGCTTGACCTTTATTAGTGAGCCTGGTTACCCCCTCTCGGAACCACAGACTTAGAAATCGCCAGCTCATATACAGTGCATAAAATATATTTATATATATACCCTTATACACCATTTTAATAAAAAATATCACAAAATTCTTCTAAGTCCCTCGGGAAGAGTGAAAGACGCGCACGTTCATTTTCAGCGCTCCTAGACCTTCCTATAAGAAGTTAGCCAAAAAGTAGCTTCGAAAAACGCTTAGGTTAAGTTTCAGAGTTGCTTCTAATGTACCAAAGCTGGACTTAGACATAATTTCACTCTCACAACATTATGGCTGGTTGGAGACAGTCCGAACCACAAGTACCGGGTCGATGGTTCTGGGCGTATACTGGGGGGACGGGGACGACTCCCATTAACCCCTGACTATACCGGGGATACGCTTATCACAATGCCTTTCTGGTCTGTGCTGAAGCAGGGCATTCTGGCAGCCAAGTGGCTTGACCTTTATTAGTGAGCCTGGTTACCCCCTCTCGGAACCACAGACTTAGAAATCGCCAGCTCATATACAGTGCATAAAATATATTTATATATATACCCTTATACACCATTTTAATAAAAAATATCACAAAATTATTCTAAGTCCCTCGGGAAGAGTGAAAGACGCGCACGTTCATTTTCAGCGCTCCTAGACCTTCCTATAAGAAGTTAGCCAAAAAGTAGCTTCGAAAAACGCTTTGGTTAAGTTTCAGAGTTGCTTCTAATGTACCAAAGCTGGACTTAGACATAATTTCACTCTCACAACATTATGGCTGGTTGGAGACAGTCCGAACCACAAGTACCGGGTCGATGGTTCTGGGCGTATACTGGGGGGACGGGGACGACTCCCATTAACCCCTGACTATACCGGGGATAAGCTTATCACAATGCCTTTCTGGTCTGTGCTGAAGCAGGGCATTCTGGCAGCCAAGTGGCTTGACCTTTATTAGTGAGCCTGGTTACCCCCTCTCGGAACCACAGACTTAGAAATCGCCAGCTCATATACAGTGCATAAAATATATTTATATAATATATTTATATATATACCCTTATACACCATTTTAATAAAAAATATCACAAAATTCTTCTAAGTCCCTCGGGAAGAGTGAAAGACGCGCACGTTCATTTTCAGCGCTCCTAGACCTTCCTATAAGAAGTTAGCCAAAAAGTAAGTAGCTTCGAAAAACGCTTAGGTTAAGTTTCAGAGTTGCTTCTAATGTACCAAAGCTGGACTTAGACATAATTTCACTCTCACAACATTATGGCTGGTTGGAGACAGTCCGAACCACAAGTACCGGGTCCATGGTTCTGGCCGTATACTGGGGGGGACGGGGACGACTCCCATTAAACCCTGACTATACCGGGGATACGCTTATCACAATGCCTTTCTGGTCTGTGCTGAAGCAGGGCATTCTGGCAGCCAAGTGGCTTGACCTTTATTAGTGAGCCTGGTTACCCCCTCTCGGAACCACAGACTTAGAAATCGCCAGCTCATATACAGTGCATAAAATATATTTATATAATATATTTATATATATACCCTTATACACCATTTTAATAAAAAATATCACAAAATTCTTCGAAATCCATCGGGAAGAGTGAAAGACGCGCACGTTCATTTTCAGCGCTTCCAGACCTTCCTATAAGAAGTTAGCCAAAAAGTAGCTTCGAAAAACGCTTAGGTTAAGTTTCAGAGTTGCTTCTAATGTACCAAAGCTGGACTTAGACATAATTTCACTCTCACAACATTATGGCTGGTTGGAGACAGTCCGAACCACAAGTACCGGGTCCATGGTTCTGGGCGTATACTGGGGGGGACGGGGACGACTCCCATTAACCCCTGACTATACCGGGGATACGCTTATCACAATGCCTCTCTGGTCTGTGCTGAAGCAGGGCATTCTGGCAGCCAAGTGGCTTGACCTTTATTAGTGAGCCTGGTTACCCCCTCTCGGAACCACAGACTTAGAAATCGCCAGATCATATACAGTGCATAAAATATATTTATATATATACCCTTATACACCATTTTAATAAAAAATATCACAAAATTCTTCTAAGTCCCTCGGGAAGAGTGAAAGACGCGCACGTTCATTTTCAGAGCTCCTAGACCTTCCTATAAGAAGTTAGCCAAAAAGTAGCTTCGAAAAACGCTTAGGTTAAGTTTCAGAGTTGCTTCTAATGTACCAAAGCTGGACTTAGACATAATTTCACTCTCACAACATTATGGCTGGTTGGAGACAGTCCGAACCACAAGTACCGGGTCGATGGTTCTGGGCGTATACTGGGGGGACGGGGACGACTCCCATTAACCCCTGACTATACCGGGGATACGCTTATCACAATGCCTTTCTGGTCTGTGCTGAAGCAGGGCATTCTGGCAGCCAAGTGGCTTGACCTTTATTAGTGAGCCTGGTTACCCCCTCTCGGAACCACAGACTTAGAAATCGCCAGCTCATATACAGTGCATAAAATATATTTATATATATACCCTTATACACCATTTTAATAAAAAATATCACAAAATTATTCTAAGTCCCTCGGGAAGAGTGAAAGACGCGCACGTTCATTTTCAGCGCTCCTAGACCTTCCTATAAGAAGTTAGCCAAAAAGTAGCTTCGAAAAACGCTTAGGTTAAGTTTCAGAGTTGCTTCTAATGTACCAAAGCTGGACTTAGACATAATTTCACTCTCACAACATTATGGCTGGTTGGAGACACTCCGAACCACAAGTACCGGGTCGATGGTTCTGGGCGTATACTGGGGGGACGGGGACGACTCCCATTAACCCCTGACTATACCGGGGATACGCTTATCACAATGCCTTTCTGGTCTGTGCTGAAGCAGGGCATTCTGGCAGCCAAGTGGCTTGACCTTTATTAGTGAGCCTGGTTACCCCCTCTCGGAACCACAGACTTAGAAATCGCCAGCTCATATACAGTGCATAAAATATATTTATATAATATATTTATATATAAACCCTTATACACCATTTTAATAAAAAATATCACAAAATTCTTCTAAGTCCCTCGGGAAGAGTGAAAGACGCGCACGTTCATTTTCAGCGCTCCTAGACCTTCCTATAAGAAGTTAACCAAAAAGTAAGTAGCTTCGAAAAACGCTTAGGTTAAGTTTCAGAGTTGCTTCTAATGTACTGTACCAAAGCTGGACTTAGACATAATTTCACTCTCACAACATTATGGCTGGTTGGAGACAGTCCGAAGCACAAGTACCGGGTCCATGGTTCTGGCCGTATACTAGGGGTACGGGGGCGACTCCCATTAACCCCTGACTATACCGGGGATACGCTTATCACAATGCCTTTCTGGTCTGTGCTGAAGCAGGGCATTCTGGAAACCAAGTGGCTTGACCTTTATTAGTGAGCCTGGTTACCCCCTCTCGGAACCACAGACTTAGAAATCGCCAGCTCATATACAGTGCATAAAATATATTTCTATATATACCCTTATACACCATTTTAATAAAAAATATCACAAAATTCTTCTAAGTCCCTCGGGAAGAGTGAAAGACGCGCACGTTCATTTTCAGCGCTCCTAGACCTTCCTATAAGAAGTTAGCCAAAAAGTAGCTTCGAAAAACGCTTAGGTTAAGTTTCAGAGTTGCTTCTAATGTACCAAAGCTGGACTTAGACATAATTTCACTCTCACAACATTATGGCTGGTTGGAGACAGTCTGAACCACAAGTACCGGGTCGATGGTTCTGGGCGTATACTGGGGGGACGGGGACGACTCCCATTAACCCCTGACTATACCGGGGATACGCTTATCACAATGCCTTTCTGGTCTGTGCTGAAGCAGGGCATTCTGGCAGCCAAGTGGCTTGACCTTTATTAGTGAGCCTGGTTACCCCCTCTCGGAACCACAGACTTAGAAATCGCCAGCTCATATACAGTGCATAAAATATATTTATATAATATATTTATATATATACCCTTATACACCATTTTAATAAAAAATATCACAAAATTCTTCGAAATCCATCGGGAAGAGTGAAAGACGCGCACGTTCATTTTCAGCGCTTCCAGACCTTCCTATAAGAAGTTAGCCAAAAAGTAGCTTCGAAAAACGCTTAGGTTAAGTTTCAGAGTTGCTTCTAATGTACCAAAGCTGGACTTAGACATAATTTCACTCTCACAACATTATGGCTGGTTGGAGACAGTCCGAACCACAAGTACCGGGTCCATGGTTCTGGGCGTATACTGGGGGGGACGGGGACGACTCCCATTAACCCCTGACTATACCGGGGATACGCTTATCACAATGCCTTTCTGGTCTGTGCTGAAGCAGGGCATTCTGGCAGCCAAGTGGCTTGACCTTTATTAGTGAGCCTGGTTACCCCCTCTCGGAACCACAGACTTAGAAATCGCCAGCTCATATACAGTGCATAAAATATATTTATATATATACCCTTATACACCATTTTAATAAAAAATATCACAAAATTCTTCTAAGTCCCTCGGGAAGAGTGAAAGACGCGCACGTTCATTTTCAGCGCTCCTAGACCTTCCTATAAGAAGTTAGCCAAAAAGTAGCTTCGAAAAACGCTTAGGTTAAGTTTCAGAGTTGCTTCTAATGTACCAAAGCTGGACTTAGACATAATTTCACTCTCACAACATTATGGCTGGTTGGAGACAGTCCGAACCACAAGTACCGGGTCGATGGTTCTGGGCGTATACTGGGGGGACGGGGACGACTCCCATTAACCCCTGACTATACCGGGGATACGCTTATCACAATGCCTTTCTGGTCTGTGCTGAAGCAGGGCATTCTGGCAGCCAAGTGGCTTGACCTTTATTAGTGAGCCTGGTTACCCCCTCTCGGAACCACAGACTTAGAAATCGCCAGCTCATATACAGTGCATAAAATATATTTATATATATACCCTTATACACCATTTTAATAAAAAATATCACAAAATTATTCTAAGTCCCTCGGGAAGAGTGAAAGACGCGCACGTTCATTTTTAGCGCTCCTAGACCTTCCTATAAGAAGTTAGCCAAAAAGTAGCTTCGAAAAACGCTTTGGTTAAGTTTCAGAGTTGCTTCTAATGTACCAAAGCTGGACTTAGACATAATTTCACTCTCACAACATTATGGCTGGTTGGAGACAGTCCGAACCACAAGTACCGGGTCGATGGTTCTGGGCGTATACTGGGGGGACGGGGACGACTCCCATTAACCCCTGACTATACCGGGGATAAGCTTATCACAATGCCTTTCTGGTCTGTGCTGAAGCAGGGCATTCTGGCAGCCAAGTGGCTTGACCTTTATTAGTGAGCCTGGTTACCCCCTCTCGGAACCACAGACTTAGAAATCGCCAGCTCATATACAGTGCATAAAATATATTTATATAATATATTTATATATATACCCTTATACACCATTTTAATAAAAAATATCACAAAATTCTTCTAAGTCCCTCGGGAAGAGTGAAAGACGCGCACGTTCATTTTCAGCGCTCCTAGACCTTCCTATAAGAAGTTAGCCAAAAAGTAAGTAGCTTCGAAAAACGCTTAGGTTAAGTTTCAGAGTTGCTTCTAATGTACCAAAGCTGGACTTAGACATAATTTCACTCTCACAACATTATGGCTGGTTGGAGACAGTCCGAACCACAAGTACCGGGTCCATGGTTCTGGCCGTATACTGGGGGGGACGGGGACGACTCCCATTAAACCCTGACTATACCGGGGATACGCTTATCACAATGCCTTTCTGGTCTGTGCTGAAGCAGGGCATTCTGGCAGCCAAGTGGCTTGACCTTTATTAGTGAGCCTGGTTACCCCCTCTCGGAACCACAGACTTAGAAATCGCCAGCTCATATACAGTGCATAAAATATATTTATATAATATATTTATATATATACCCTTATACACCATTTTAATAAAAAATATCACAAAATTCTTCGAAATCCATCGGGAAGAGTGAAAGACGCGCACGTTCATTTTCAGCGCTTCCAGACCTTCCTATAAGAAGTTAGCCAAAAAGTAGCTTCGAAAAACGCTTAGGTTAAGTTTCAGAGTTGCTTCTAATGTACCAAAGCTGGACTTAGACATAATTTCACTCTCACAACATTATGGCTGGTTGGAGACAGTCCGAACCACAAGTACCGGGTCCATGGTTCTGGGCGTATACTGGGGGGGACGGGGACGACTCCCATTAACCCCTGACTATACCGGGGATACGCTTATCACAATGCCTCTCTGGTCTGTGCTGAAGCAGGGCATTCTGGCAGCCAAGTGGCTTGACCTTTATTAGTGAGCCTGGTTACCCCCTCTCGGAACCACAGACTTAGAAATCGCCAGATCATATACAGTGCATAAAATATATTTATATATATACCCTTATACACCATTTTAATAAAAAATATCACAAAATTCTTCTAAGTCCCTCGGGAAGAGTGAAAGACGCGCACGTTCATTTTCAGAGCTCCTAGACCTTCCTATAAGAAGTTAGCCAAAAAGTAGCTTCGAAAAACGCTTAGGTTAAGTTTCAGAGTTGCTTCTAATGTACCAAAGCTGGACTTAGACATAATTTCACTCTCACAACATTATGGCTGGTTGGAGACAGTCCGAACCACAAGTACCGGGTCGATGGTTCTGGGCGTATACTGGGGGGACGGGGACGACTCCCATTAACCCCTGACTATACCGGGGATACGCTTATCACAATGCCTTTCTGGTCTGTGCTGAAGCAGGGCATTCTGGCAGCCAAGTGGCTTGACCTTTATTAGTGAGCCTGGTTACCCCCTCTCGGAACCACAGACTTAGAAATCGCCAGCTCATATACAGTGCATAAAATATATTTATATATATACCCTTATACACCATTTTAATAAAAAATATCACAAAATTATTCTAAGTCCCTCGGGAAGAGTGAAAGACGCGCACGTTCATTTTCAGCGCTCCTAGACCTTCCTATAAGAAGTTAGCCAAAAAGTAGCTTCGAAAAACGCTTAGGTTAAGTTTCAGAGTTGCTTCTAATGTACCAAAGCTGGACTTAGACATAATTTCACTCTCACAACATTATGGCTGGTTGGAGACACTCCGAACCACAAGTACCGGGTCGATGGTTCTGGGCGTATACTGGGGGGACGGGGACGACTCCCATTAACCCCTGACTATACCGGGGATACGCTTATCACAATGCCTTTCTGGTCTGTGCTGAAGCAGGGCATTCTGGCAGCCAAGTGGCTTGACCTTTATTAGTGAGCCTGGTTACCCCCTCTCGGAACCACAGACTTAGAAATCGCCAGCTCATATACAGTGCATAAAATATATTTATATAATATATTTATATATAAACCCTTATACACCATTTTAATAAAAAATATCACAAAATTCTTCTAAGTCCCTCGGGAAGAGTGAAAGACGCGCACGTTCATTTTCAGCGCTCCTAGACCTTCCTATAAGAAGTTAACCAAAAAGTAAGTAGCTTCGAAAAACGCTTAGGTTAAGTTTCAGAGTTGCTTCTAATGTACTGTACCAAAGCTGGACTTAGACATAATTTCACTCTCACAACATTATGGCTGGTTGGAGACAGTCCGAAGCACAAGTACCGGGTCCATGGTTCTGGCCGTATACTAGGGGTACGGGGGCGACTCCCATTAACCCCTGACTATACCGGGGATACGCTTATCACAATGCCTTTCTGGTCTGTGCTGAAGCAGGGCATTCTGGAAACCAAGTGGCTTGACCTTTATTAGTGAGCCTGGTTACCCCCTCTCGGAACCACAGACTTAGAAATCGCCAGCTCATATACAGTGCATAAAATATATTTCTATATATACCCTTATACACCATTTTAATAAAAAATATCACAAAATTCTTCTAAGTCCCTCGGGAAGAGTGAAAGACGCGCACGTTCATTTTCAGCGCTCCTAGACCTTCCTATAAGAAGTTAGCCAAAAAGTAGCTTCGAAAAACGCTTAGGTTAAGTTTCAGAGTTGCTTCTAATGTACCAAAGCTGGACTTAGACATAATTTCACTCTCACAACATTATGGCTGGTTGGAGACAGTCTGAACCACAAGTACCGGGTCGATGGTTCTGGGCGTATACTGGGGGGACGGGGACGACTCCCATTAACCCCTGACTATACCGGGGATACGCTTATCACAATGCCTTTCTGGTCTGTGCTGAAGCAGGGCATTCTGGCAGCCAAGTGGCTTGACCTTTATTAGTGAGCCTGGTTACCCCCTCTCGGAACCACAGACTTAGAAATCGCCAGCTCATATACAGTGCATAAAATATATTTATATAATATATTTATATATATACCCTTATACACCATTTTAATAAAAAATATCACAAAATTCTTCGAAATCCATCGGGAAGAGTGAAAGACGCGCACGTTCATTTTCAGCGCTTCCAGACCTTCCTATAAGAAGTTAGCCAAAAAGTAGCTTCGAAAAACGCTTAGGTTAAGTTTCAGAGTTGCTTCTAATGTACCAAAGCTGGACTTAGACATAATTTCACTCTCACAACATTATGGCTGGTTGGAGACAGTCCGAACCACAAGTACCGGGTCCATGGTTCTGGGCGTATACTGGGGGGGACGGGGACGACTCCCATTAACCCCTGACTATACCGGGGATACGCTTATCACAATGCCTCTCTGGTCTGTGCTGAAGCAGGGCATTCTGGCAGCCAAGTGGCTTGACCTTTATTAGTGAGCCTGGTTACCCCCTCTCGGAACCACAGACTTAGAAATCGCCAGCTCATATACAGTGCATAAAATATATTTATATATATACCCTTATACACCATTTTAATAAAAAATATCACAAAATTCTTCTAAGTCCCTCGGAAAGAGTGAAAGACGCGCACGTTCATTTTCAGAGCTCCTAGACCTTCCTATAAGAAGTTAGCCAAAAAGTAGCTTCGAAAAACGCTTAGGTTAAGTTTCAGAGTTGCTTCTAATGTACCAAAGCTGGACTTAGACATAATTTCACTCTCACAACATTATGGCTGGTTGGAGACAGTCTGAACCACAAGTACCGGGTCGATGGTTCTGGGCGTATACTGGGGGGACGGGGACGACTCCCATTAACCCCTGACTATACCGGGGATACGCTTATCACAATGCCTTTCTGGTCTGTGCTGAAGCAGGGTATTCTGGCAGCCAAGTGGCTTGACCTTTATTAGTGAGCCTGGTTACCCCCTCTCGGAACCACAGACTTAGAAATCGCCAGCTCATATACAGTGCATAAAATATATTTATATATATACCCTTATACACCATTTTAATAAAAAATATCACAAAATTATTCTAAGTCCCTCGGGAAGAGTGAAAGACGCGCACGTTCATTTTCAGCGCTCCTAGACCTTCCTATAAGAAGTTAGCCAAAAAGTAGCTTCGAAAAACGCTTAGGTTAAGTTTCAGAGTTGCTTCTAATGTACCAAAGCTGGACTTAGACATAATTTCACTCTCACAACATTATGGCTGGTTGGAGACAGTCCGAACCACAAGTACCGGGTCCATGGTTCTGGGCGTATACTGGGGGGGACGGGGACGACTCCCATTAACCCCTGACTATACCGGGGATACGCTTATCACAATGCCTTTCTGGTCTGTGCTGAAGCAGGGCATTCTGGCAGCCAAGTGGCTTGACCTTTATTAGTGAGCCTGGTTACCCCCTCTCGGAACCACAGACTTAGAAATCGCCAGCTCATATACAGTGCATAAAATATATTTATATATATACCCTTATACACCATTTTAATAAAAAATATCACAAAATTCTTCTAAGTCCCTCGGGAAGAGTGAAAGACGCGCACGTTCATTTTCAGCGCTCCTAGACCTTCCTATAAGAAGTTAGCCAAAAAGTAGCTTCGAAAAACGCTTAGGTTAAGTTTCAGAGTTGCTTCTAATGTACCAAAGCTGGACTTAGACATAATTTCACTCTCACAACATTATGGCTGGTTGGAGACAGTCCGAACCACAAGTACCGGGTCGATGGTTCTGGGCGTATACTGGGGGGACGGGGACGACTCCCATTAACCCCTGACTATACCGGGGATACGCTTATCACAATGCCTTTCTGGTCTGTGCTGAAGCAGGGCATTCTGGCAGCCAAGTGGCTTGACCTTTATTAGTGAGCCTGGTTACCCCCTCTCGGAACCACAGACTTAGAAATCGCCAGCTCATATACAGTGCATAAAATATATTTATATATATACCCTTATACACCATTTTAATAAAAAATATCTCAAAATTATTCTAAGTCCCTCGGGAAGAGTGAAAGACGCGCACGTTCATTTTCAGCGCTCCTAGACCTTCCTATAAGAAGTTAGCCAAAAAGTAGCTTCGAAAAACGCTTTGGTTAAGTTTCAGAGTTGCTTCTAATGTACCAAAGCTGGACCTAGACATAATTTCACTCTCACAACATTATGGCTGGTTGGAGACAGTCCGAACCACAAGTACCGGGTCGATGGTTCTGGGCGTATACTGGGGGGACGGGGACGACTCCCATTAACCCCTGACTATACCGGGGATAAGCTTATCACAATGCCTTTCTGGTCTGTGCTGAAGCAGGGCATTCTGGCAGCCAAGTGGCTTGACCTTTATTAGTGAGCCTGGTTACCCCCTCTCGGAACCACAGACTTAGAAATCGCCAGCTCATATACAGTGCATAAAATATATTTATATAATATATTTATATATATACCCTTATACACCATTTTAATAAAAAATATCACAAAATTCTTCTAAGTCCCTCGGGAAGAGTGAAAGACGCGCACGTTCATTTTCAGCGCTCCTAGACCTTCCTATAAGAAGTTAGCCAAAAAGTAAGTAGCTTCGAAAAACGCTTAGGTTAAGTTTCAGAGTTGCTTCTAATGTACCAAAGCTGGACTTAGACATAATTTCACTCTCACAACATTATGGCTGGTTGGAGACAGTCCGAACCACAAGTACCGGGTCCATGGTTCTGGCCGTATACTGGGGGGGACGGGGACGACTCCCATTAACCCCTGACTATACCGGGGATACGCTTATCACAATGCCTTTCTGGTCTGTGCTGAAGCAGGGCATTCTGGCAGCCAAGTGGCTTGACCTTTATTAGTGAGCCTGGTTACCCCCTCTCGGAACCACAGACTTAGAAATCGCCAGCTCATATACAGTGCATAAAATATATTTATATAATATATTTATATATATACCCTTGTACACCATTTTAATAAAAAATATCACAAAATTCTTCGAAATCCATCGGGAAGAGTGAAAGACGCGCACGTTCATTTTCAGCGCTTCCAGACCTTCCTATAAGAAGTTAGCCAAAAAGTAGCTTCGAAAAACGCTTAGGTTAAGTTTCAGAGTTGCTTCTAATGTACCAAAGCTGGACTTAGACATAATTTCACTCTCACAACATTATGGCTGGTTGGAGACAGTCCGAACCACAAGTACCGGGTCCATGGTTCTGGGCGTATACTGGGGGGGACGGGGACGACTCCCATTAACCCCTGACTATACCGGGGATACGCTTATCACAATGCCTCTCTGGTCTGTGCTGAAGCAGGGCATTCTGGCAGCCAAGTGGCTTGACCTTTATTAGTGAGCCTGGTTACCCCCTCTCGGAACCACAGACTTAGAAATCGCCAGCTCATATACAGTGCATAAAATATATTTATATATATACCCTTATACACCATTTTAATAAAAAATATCACAAAATTCTTCTAAGTCCCTCGGAAAGAGTGAAAGACGCGCACGTTCATTTTCAGAGCTCCTAGACCTTCCTATAAGAAGTTAGCCAAAAAGTAGCTTCGAAAAACGCTTAGGTTAAGTTTCAGAGTTGCTTCTAATGTACCAAAGCTGGACTTAGAATTAATTTCACTCTCACAACATTATGGCTGGTTGGAGACAGTCTGAACCACAAGTACCGGGTCGATGGTTCTGGGCGTATACTGGGGGGACGGGGACGACTCCCATTAACCCCTGACTATACCGGGGATACGCTTATCACAATGCCTTTCTGGTCTGTGCTGAAGCAGGGCATTCTGGCAGCCAAGTGGCTTGACCTTTATTAGTGAGCCTGGTTACCCCCTCTCGGAACCACAGACTTAGAAATCGCCAGATCATATACAGTGCATAAAATATATTTATATATATACCCTTATACACCATTTTAATAAAAAATATCACAAAATTCTTCTAAGTCCCTCGGGAAGAGTGAAAGACGCGCACGTTCATTTTCAGAGCTCCTAGACCTTCCTATAAGAAGTTAGCCAAAAAGTAGCTTCGAAAAACGCTTAGGTTAAGTTTCAGAGTTGCTTCTAATGTACCAAAGCTGGACTTAGACATAATTTCACTCTCACAACATTATGGCTGGTTGGAGACAGTCCGAACCACAAGTACCGGGTCGATGGTTCTGGGCGTATACTGGGGGGACGGGGACGACTCCCATTAACCCCTGACTATACCGGGGATACGCTTATCACAATGCCTTTCTGGTCTGTGCTGAAGCAGGGCATTCTGGCAGCCAAGTGGCTTGACCTTTATTAGTGAGCCTGGTTACCCCCTCTCGGAACCACAGACTTAGAAATCGCCAGCTCATATACAGTGCATAAAATATATTTATATATATACCCTTATAAACCATTTTAATAAAAAATATCACAAAATTATTCTAAGTCCCTCGGGAAGAGTGAAAGACGCGCACGTTCATTTTCAGCGCTCCTAGACCTTCCTATAAGAAGTTAGCCAAAAAGTAGCTTCGAAAAACGCTTAGGTTAAGTTTCAGAGTTGCTTCTAATGTACCAAAGCTGGACTTAGACATAATTTCACTCTCACAACATTATGGCTGGTTGGAGACAGTCCGAACCACAAGTACCGGGTCCATGGTTCTGGGCGTATACTGGGGGGGACGGGGACGACTCCCATTAACCCCTGACTATACCGGGGATACGCTTATCACAATGCCTTTCTGGTCTGTGCTGAAGCAGGGCATTCTGGCAGCCAAGTGGCTTGACCTTTATTAGTGAGCCTGGTTACCCCCTCTCGGAACCACAGACTTAGAAATCGCCAGCTCATATACAGTGCATAAAATATATTTATATATATACCCTTATACACCATTTTAATAAAAAATATCACAAAATTCTTCTAAGTCCCTCGGGAAGAGTGAAAGACGCGCACGTTCATTTTTAGCGCTCCTAGACCTTCCTATAAGAAGTTAGCCAAAAAGTAGCTTCGAAAAACGCTTAGGTTAAGTTTCAGAGTTGCTTCTAATGTACCAAAGCTGGACTTAGACATAATTTCACTCTCACAACATTATGGCTGGTTGGAGACAGTCCGAACCACAAGTACCGGGTCGATGGTTCTGGGCGTATACTGGGGGGACGGGGACGACTCCCATTAACCCCTGACTATACCGGGGATACGCTTATCACAATGCCTTTCTGGTCTGTGCTGAAGCAGGGCATTCTGGCAGCCAAGTGGCTTGACCTTTATTAGTGAGCCTGGTTACCCCCTCTCGGAACCACAGACTTAGAAATCGCCAGCTCATATACAGTGCATAAAATATATTTATATATATACCCTTATACACCATTTTAATAAAAAATATCACAAAATTATTCTAAGTCCCTCGGGAAGAGTGAAAGACGCGCACGTTCATTTTCAGCGCTCCTAGACCTTCCTATAAGAAGTTAGCCAAAAAGTAGCTTCGAAAAACGCTTAGGTTAAGTTTCAGAGTTGCTTCTAATGTACCAAAGCTGGACTTAGACATAATTTCACTCTCACAACATTATGGCTGGTTGGAGACAGTCCGAACCACAAGTACCGGGTCGATGGTTCTGGGCGTATACTGGGGGGACGGGGACGACTCCCATTAACCCCTGACTATACCGGGGATAAGCTTATCACAATGCCTTTCTGGTCTGTGCTGAAGCAGGGCATTCTGGCAGCCAAGTGGCTTGACCTTTATTAGTGAGCCTGGTTACCCCCTCTCGGAACCACAGACTTAGAAATCGCCAGCTCATATACAGTGCATAAAATATATTTATATAATATATTTATATATATACCCTTATACACCATTTTAATAAAAAATATCACAAAATTCTTCTAAGTCCCTCGGGAAGAGTGAAAGACGCGCACGTTCATTTTCAGCGCTCCTAGACCTTCCTATAAGAAGTTAGCCAAAAAGTAAGTAGCTTCGAAAAACGCTTAGGTTAAGTTTCAGAGTTGCTTCTAATGTACCAAAGCTGGACTTAGACATAATTTCACTCTCACAACATTATGGCTGGTTGGAGACAGTCCGAACCACAAGTACCGGGTCCATGGTTCTGGCCGTATACTGGGGGGGACGGGGACGACTCCCATTAACCCCTGACTATACCGGGGATACGCTTATCACAATGCCTTTCTGGTCTGTGCTGAAGCAGGGCATTCTGGCAGCCAAGTGGCTTGACCTTTATTAGTGAGCCTGGTTACCCCCTCTCGGAACCACAGACATAGAAATCGCCAGCTCATATACAGTGCATAAAATATATTTATATATATACCCTTATACACCATTTTAATAAAAAATATCACAAAATTCTTCTAAGTCCCTCGGGAAGAGTGAAAGACGCGCACGTTCATTTTCAGCGCTCCTAGACCTTCCTATAAGAAGTTAGCCAAAAAGTAGCTTCGAAAAACGCTTAGGTTAAGTTTCAGAGTTGCTTCTAATGTACCAAAGCTGGACTTAGACATAATTTCACTCTCACAACATTATGGCTGGTTGGAGACAGTCTGAACCACAAGTACCGGGTCGATTGTTCTGGGCGTATACTGGGGGGACGGGGACGACTCCCATTAACCTCTGACTATACCGGGGATACGCTTATCACAATGCCTTTCTGGTCTGTGCTGAAGCAGGGCATTCTGGAAACCAAGTGGCTTGACCTTTATTAGTGAGCCTGGTTACCCCCTCTCGGAACCACAGACTTAGAAATCGCCAGCTCATATACAGTGCATAAAATATATTTATATATATACCCTTATACACCATTTTAATAAAAAATATCACAAAATTCTTCTAAGTCCCTCGGGAAGAGTGAAAGACGCGTACGTTCATTTTCAGAGCTCCTAGACCTTCCTATAAGAAGTTAGCCAAAAAGTAGCTTCGAAAAACGCTTAGGTTAAGTTTCAGAGTTGCTTCTAATGTACCAAAGCTGGACTTAGACATAATTTCACTCTCACAACATTATGGCTGGTTGGAGACAGTCTGAACCACAAGTACCGGGTCGATGGTTCTGGGCGTATACTGGGGGGACGGGGACGACTCCCATTAACCCCTGACTATACCGGGGATACGCTTATCACAATGCCTTTCTGGTCTGTGCTGAAGCAGGGCATTCTGGCAGCCAAGTGGCTTGACCTTTATTAGTGAGCCTGGTTACCCCCTCTCGGAACCACAGACTTAGAAATCGCCAGATCATATACAGTGCATAAAATATATTTATATATATACCCTTATACACCATTTTAATAAAAAATATCACAAAATTCTTCTAAGTCCCTCGGGAAGAGTGAAAGACGCGCACGTTCATTTTCAGAGCTCCTAGACCTTCCTATAAGAAGTTAGCCAAAAAGTAGCTTCGAAAAACGCTTAGGTTAAGTTTCAGAGTTGCTTCTAATGTACCAAAGCTGGACTTAGACATAATTTCACTCTCACAACATTATGGCTGGTTGGAGACAGTCCGAACCACAAGTACCGGGTCCATGGTTCTGGGCGTATACTGGGGGGACGGGGACGACTCCCATTAACCCCTGACTATACCGGGGATACGCTTATCACAATGCCTTTCTGGTCTGTGCTGAAGCAGGGCATTCTGGCAGCCAAGTGGCTTGACCTTTATTAGTGAGCCTGGTTACCCCCTCTCGGAACCACAGACTTAGAAATCGCCAGATCATATACAGTGCATAAAATATATTTATATATATACCCTTATACACCATTTTAATAAAAAATATCACAAAATTCTTCTAAGTCCCTCGGGAAGAGTGAAAGACGCGCACGTTCATTTTCAGAGCTCCTAGACCTTCCTATAAGAAGTTAGCCAAAAAGTAGCTTCGAAAAACGCTTAGGTTAAGTTTCAGAGTTGCTTCTAATGTACCAAAGCTGGACTTAGACATAATTTCACTCTCACAACATTATGGCTGGTTGGAGACAGTCCGAACCACAAGTACCGGGTCGATGGTTCTGGGCGTATACTGGGGGGACGGGGACGACTCCCATTAACCCCTGACTATACCGGGGATACGCTTATCACAATGCCTTTCTGGTCTGTGCTGAAGCAGGGCATTCTGGCAGCCAAGTGGCTTGACCTTTATTAGTGAGCCTGGTTACCCCCTCTCGGAACCACAGACTTAGAAATCGCCAGCTCATATACAGTGCATAAAATATATTTATATATATACCCTTATACACCATTTTAATAAAAAATATCACAAAATTATTCTAAGTCCCTCGGGAAGAGTGAAAGACGCGCACGTTCATTTTCAGCGCTCCTAGACCTTCCTATAAGAAGTTAGCCAAAAAGTAGCTTCGAAAAACGCTTAGGTTAAGTTTCAGAGTTGCTTCTAATGTACCAAAGCTGGACTTAGACATAATTTCACTCTCACAACATTATGGCTGGTTGGAGACAGTCCGAACCACAAGTACCGGGTCCATGGTTCTGGGCGTATACTGGGGGGGACGGGGACGACTCCCATTAACCCCTGACTATACCGGGGATACGCTTATCACAATGCCTTTCTGGTCTGTGCTGAAGCAGGGCATTCTGGCAGCCAAGTGGCTTGACCTTTATTAGTGAGCCTGGTTACCCCCTCTCGGAACCACAGACTTAGAAATCGCCAGCTCATATACAGTGCATAAAATATATTTATATATATACCCTTATACACCATTTTAATAAAAAATATCACAAAATTATTCTAAGTCCCTCGGGAAGAGTGAAAGACGCGCACGTTCATTTTCAGCGCTCCTAGACCTTCCTATAAGAAGTTAGCCAAAAAGTAGCTTCGAAAAACGCTTAGGTTAAGTTTCAGAGTTGCTTCTAATGTACCAAAGCTGGACTTAGACATAATTTCACTCTCACAACATTATGGCTGGTTGGAGACAGTCCGAACCACAAGTACCGGGTCGATGGTTCTGGGCGTATACTGGGGGGACGGGGACGACTCCCATTAACCCCTGACTATACCGGGGATAAGCTTATCACAATGCCTTTCTGGTCTGTGCTGAAGCAGGGCATTCTGGCAGCCAAGTGGCTTGACCTTTATTAGTGAGCCTGGTTACCCCCTCTCGGAACCACAGACTTAGAAATCGCCAGCTCATATACAGTGCATAAAATATATTTATATAATATATTTATATATATACCCTTATACACCATTTTAATAAAAAATATCACAAAATTCTTCTAAGTCCCTCGGGAAGAGTGAAAGACGCGCACGTTCATTTTCAGCGCTCCTAGACCTTCCTATAAGAAGTTAGCCAAAAAGTAAGTAGCTTCGAAAAACGCTTAGGTTAAGTTTCAGAGTTGCTTCTAATGTACCAAAGCTGGACTTAGACATAATTTCACTCTCACAACATTATGGCTGGTTGGAGACAGTCCGAACCACAAGTACCGGGTCCATGGTTCTGGCCGTATACTGGGGGGGACGGGGACGACTCCCATTAACCCCTGACTATACCGGGGATACGCTTATCACAATGCCTTTCTGGTCTGTGCTGAAGCAGGGCATTCTGGCAGCCAAGTGGCTTGACCTTTATTAGTGAGCCTGGTTACCCCCTCTCGGAACCACAGACTTAGAAATCGCCAGCTCATATACAGTGCATAAAATATATTTATATATATACCCTTATAAACCATTTTAATAAAAAATATCACAAAATTATTCTAAGTCCCTCGGGAAGAGTGAAAGACGCGCACGTTCATTTTCAGCGCTCCTAGACCTTCCTATAAGAAGTTAGCCAAAAAGTAGCTTCGAAAAACGCTTAGGTTAAGTTTCAGAGTTGCTTCTAATGTACCAAAGCTGGACTTAGACATAATTTCACTCTCACAACATTATGGCTGGTTGGAGACAGTCCGAACCACAAGTACCGGGTCCATGGTTCTGGGCGTATACTGGGGGGGACGGGGACGACTCCCATTAACCCCTGACTATACCGGGGATACGCTTATCACAATGCCTTTCTGGTCTGTGCTGAAGCAGGGCATTCTGGCAGCCAAGTGGCTTGACCTTTATTAGTGAGCCTGGTTACCCCCTCTCGGAACCACAGACTTAGAAATCGCCAGCTCATATACAGTGCATAAAATATATTTATATATATACCCTTATACACCATTTTAATAAAAAATATCACAAAATTCTTCTAAGTCCCTCGGGAAGAGTGAAAGACGCGCACGTTCATTTTCAGCGCTCCTAGACCTTCCTATAAGAAGTTAGCCAAAAAGTAGCTTCGAAAAACGCTTAGGTTAAGTTTCAGAGTTGCTTCTAATGTACCAAAGCTGGACTTAGACATAATTTCACTCTCACAACATTATGGCTGGTTGGAGACAGTCCGAACCACAAGTACCGGGTCGATGGTTCTGGGCGTATACTGGGGGGACGGGGACGACTCCCATTAACCCCTGACTATACCGGGGATACGCTTATCACAATGCCTTTCTGGTCTGTGCTGAAGCAGGGCATTCTGGCAGCCAAGTGGCTTGACCTTTATTAGTGAGCCTGGTTACCCCCTCTCGGAACCACAGACTTAGAAATCGCCAGCTCATATACAGTGCATAAAATATATTTATATATATACCCTTATACACCATTTTAATAAAAAATATCACAAAATTATTCTAAGTCCCTCGGGAAGAGTGAAAGACGCGCACGTTCATTTTCAGCGCTCCTAGACCTTCCTATAAGAAGTTAGCCAAAAAGTAGCTTCGAAAAACGCTTAGGTTAAGTTTCAGAGTTGCTTCTAATGTACCAAAGCTGGACTTAGACATAATTTCACTCTCACAACATTATGGCTGGTTGGAGACAGTCCGAACCACAAGTACCGGGTCGATGGTTCTGGGCGTATACTGGGGGGACGGGGACGACTCCCATTAACCCCTGACTATACCGGGGATAAACTTATCACAATGCCTTTCTGGTCTGTGCTGAAGCAGGGCATTCTGGCAGCCAAGTGGCTTGACCTTTATTAGTGAGCCTGGTTACCCCCTCTCGGAACCACAGACTTAGAAATCGCCAGCTCATATACAGTGCATAAAATATATTTATATAATATATTTATATATATACCCTTATACACCATTTTAATAAAAAATATCACAAAATTCTTCTAAGTCCCTCGGGAAGAGTGAAAGACGCGCACGTTCATTTTCAGCGCTCCTAGACCTTCCTATAAGAAGTTAGCCAAAAAGTAAGTAGCTTCGAAAAACGCTTAGGTTAAGTTTCAGAGTTGCTTCTAATGTACCAAAGCTGGACTTAGACATAATTTCACTCTCACAACATTATGGCTGGTTGGAGACAGTCCGAACCACAAGTACCGGGTCCATGGTTCTGGCCGTATACTGGGGGGGACGGGGACGACTCCCATTAACCCCTGACTATACCGGGGATACGCTTATCACAATGCCTTTCTGGTCTGTGCTGAAGCAGGGCATTCTGGCAGCCAAGTGGCTTGACCTTTATTAGTGAGCCTGGTTACCCCCTCTCGGAACCACAGACATAGAAATCGCCAGCTCATATACAGTGCATAAAATATATTTATATATATACCCTTATACACCATTTTAATAAAAAATATCACAAAATTCTTCTAAGTCCCTCGGGAAGAGTGAAAGACGCGCACGTTCATTTTCAGCGCTCCTAGACCTTCCTATAAGAAGTTAGCCAAAAAGTAGCTTCGAAAAACGCTTAGGTTAAGTTTCAGAGTTGCTTCTAATGTACCAAAGCTGGACTTAGACATAATTTCACTCTCACAACATTATGGCTGGTTGGAGACAGTCTGAACCACAAGTACCGGGTCGATTGTTCTGGGCGTATACTGGGGGGACGGGGACGACTCCCATTAACCTCTGACTATACCGGGGATACGCTTATCACAATGCCTTTCTGGTCTGTGCTGAAGCAGGGCATTCTGGAAACCAAGTGGCTTGACCTTTATTAGTGAGCCTGGTTACCCCCTCTCGGAACCACAGACTTAGAAATCGCCAGCTCATATACAGTGCATAAAATATATTTATATATATACCCTTATACACCATTTTAATAAAAAATATCACAAAATTCTTCTAAGTCCCTCGGGAAGAGTGAAAGACGCGTACGTTCATTTTCAGAGCTCCTAGACCTTCCTATAAGAAGTTAGCCAAAAAGTAGCTTCGAAAAACGCTTAGGTTAAGTTTCAGAGTTGCTTCTAATGTACCAAAGCTGGACTTAGACATAATTTCACTCTCACAACATTATGGCTGGTTGGAGACAGTCTGAACCACAAGTACCGGGTCGATGGTTCTGGGCGTATACTGGGGGGACGGGGACGACTCCCATTAACCCCTGACTATACCGGGGATACGCTTATCACAATGCCTTTCTGGTCTGTGCTGAAGCAGGGCATTCTGGCAGCCAAGTGGCTTGACCTTTATTAGTGAGCCTGGTTACCCCCTCTCGGAACCACAGACTTAGAAATCGCCAGATCATATACAGTGCATAAAATATATTTATATATATACCCTTATACACCATTTTAATAAAAAATATCACAAAATTCTTCTAAGTCCCTCGGGAAGAGTGAAAGACGCGCACGTTCATTTTCAGAGCTCCTAGACCTTCCTATAAGAAGTTAGCCAAAAAGTAGCTTCGAAAAACGCTTAGGTTAAGTTTCAGAGTTGCTTCTAATGTACCAAAGCTGGACTTAGACATAATTTCACTCTCACAACATTATGGCTGGTTGGAGACAGTCCGAACCACAAGTACCGGGTCCATGGTTCTGGGCGTATACTGGGGGGACGGGGACGACTCCCATTAACCCCTGACTATACCGGGGATACGCTTATCACAATGCCTTTCTGGTCTGTGCTGAAGCAGGGCATTCTGGCAGCCAAGTGGCTTGACCTTTATTAGTGAGCCTGGTTACCCCCTCTCGGAACCACAGACTTAGAAATCGCCAGATCATATACAGTGCATAAAATATATTTATATATATACCCTTATACACCATTTTAATAAAAAATATCACAAAATTCTTCTAAGTCCCTCGGGAAGAGTGAAAGACGCGCACGTTCATTTTCAGAGCTCCTAGACCTTCCTATAAGAAGTTAGCCAAAAAGTAGCTTCGAAAAACGCTTAGGTTAAGTTTCAGAGTTGCTTCTAATGTACCAAAGCTGGACTTAGACATAATTTCACTCTCACAACATTATGGCTGGTTGGAGACAGTCCGAACCACAAGTACCGGGTCGATGGTTCTGGGCGTATACTGGGGGGACGGGGACGACTCCCATTAACCCCTGACTATACCGGGGATACGCTTATCACAATGCCTTTCTGGTCTGTGCTGAAGCAGGGCATTCTGGCAGCCAAGTGGCTTGACCTTTATTAGTGAGCCTGGTTACCCCCTCTCGGAACCACAGACTTAGAAATCGCCAGCTCATATACAGTGCATAAAATATATTTATATATATACCCTTATACACCATTTTAATAAAAAATATCACAAAATTATTCTAAGTCCCTCGGGAAGAGTGAAAGACGCGCACGTTCATTTTCAGCGCTCCTAGACCTTCCTATAAGAAGTTAGCCAAAAAGTAGCTTCGAAAAACGCTTAGGTTAAGTTTCAGAGTTGCTTCTAATGTACCAAAGCTGGACTTAGACATAATTTCACTCTCACAACATTATGGCTGGTTGGAGACAGTCCGAACCACAAGTACCGGGTCCATGGTTCTGGGCGTATACTGGGGGGGACGGGGACGACTCCCATTAACCCCTGACTATACCGGGGATACGCTTATCACAATGCCTTTCTGGTCTGTGCTGAAGCAGGGCATTCTGGCAGCCAAGTGGCTTGACCTTTATTAGTGAGCCTGGTTACCCCCTCTCGGAACCACAGACTTAGAAATCGCCAGCTCATATACAGTGCATAAAATATATTTATATATATACCCTTATACACCATTTTAATAAAAAATATCACAAAATTATTCTAAGTCCCTCGGGAAGAGTGAAAGACGCGCACGTTCATTTTCAGCGCTCCTAGACCTTCCTATAAGAAGTTAGCCAAAAAGTAGCTTCGAAAAACGCTTAGGTTAAGTTTCAGAGTTGCTTCTAATGTACCAAAGCTGGACTTAGACATAATTTCACTCTCACAACATTATGGCTGGTTGGAGACAGTCCGAACCACAAGTACCGGGTCGATGGTTCTGGGCGTATACTGGGGGGACGGGGACGACTCCCATTAACCCCTGACTATACCGGGGATAAGCTTATCACAATGCCTTTCTGGTCTGTGCTGAAGCAGGGCATTCTGGCAGCCAAGTGGCTTGACCTTTATTAGTGAGCCTGGTTACCCCCTCTCGGAACCACAGACTTAGAAATCGCCAGCTCATATACAGTGCATAAAATATATTTATATAATATATTTATATATATACCCTTATACACCATTTTAATAAAAAATATCACAAAATTCTTCTAAGTCCCTCGGGAAGAGTGAAAGACGCGCACGTTCATTTTCAGCGCTCCTAGACCTTCCTATAAGAAGTTAGCCAAAAAGTAAGTAGCTTCGAAAAACGCTTAGGTTAAGTTTCAGAGTTGCTTCTAATGTACCAAAGCTGGACTTAGACATAATTTCACTCTCACAACATTATGGCTGGTTGGAGACAGTCCGAACCACAAGTACCGGGTCCATGGTTCTGGCCGTATACTGGGGGGGACGGGGACGACTCCCATTAACCCCTGACTATACCGGGGATACGCTTATCACAATGCCTTTCTGGTCTGTGCTGAAGCAGGGCATTCTGGCAGCCAAGTGGCTTGACCTTTATTAGTGAGCCTGGTTACCCCCTCTCGGAACCACAGACTTAGAAATCGCCAGCTCATATACAGTGCATAAAATATATTTATATAATATATTTATATATATACCCTTATACACCATTTTAATAAAAAATATCACAAAATTCTTCGAAATCCATCGGGAAGAGTGAAAGACGCGCACGTTCATTTTCAGCGCTTCCAGACCTTCCTATAAGAAGTTAGCCAAAAAGTAGCTTCGAAAAACGCTTAGGTTAAGTTTCAGAGTTGCTTCTAATGTACCAAAGCTGGACTTAGACATAATTTCACTCTCACAACATTATGGCTGGTTGGAGACAGTCCGAACCACAAGTACCGGGTCGATGGTTCTGGGCGTATACTGGGGGGACGGGGACGACTCCCATTAACCCCTGACTATACCGGGGATACGCTTATCACAATGCCTTTCTGGTCTGTGCTGAAGCAGGGCATTCTGGCAGCCAAGTGGCTTGACCTTTATTAGTGAGCCTGGTTACCCCCTCTCGGAACCACAGACTTAGAAATCGCCAGATCATATACAGTGCATAAAATATATTTATATATATACCCTTATACACCATTTTAATAAAAAATATCACAAAATTCTTCTAAGTCCCTCGGGAAGAGTGAAAGACGCGCACGTTCATTTTCAGAGCTCCTAGACCTTCCTATAAGAAGTTAGCCAAAAAGTAGCTTCGAAAAACGCTTAGGTTAAGTTTCAGAGTTGCTTCTAATGTACCAAAGCTGGACTTAGACATAATTTCACTCTCACAACATTATGGCTGGTTGGAGACAGTCCGAACCACAAGTACCGGGTCGATGGTTCTGGGCGTATACTGGGGGGACGGGGACGACTCCCATTAACCCCTGACTATACCGGGGATACGCTTATCACAATGCCTTTCTGGTCTGTGCTGAAGCAGGGCATTCTGGCAGCCAAGTGGCTTGACCTTTATTAGTGAGCCTGGTTACCCCCTCTCGGAACCACAGACTTAGAAATCGCCAGCTCATATACAGTGCATAAAATATATTTATATATATACCCTTATACACCATTTTAATAAAAAATATCACAAAATTATTCTAAGTCCCTCGGGAAGAGTGAAAGACGCGCACG
Source organism: Ascaphus truei (assembly GCF_040206685.1). Classification (NCBI taxonomy): domain Eukaryota; kingdom Metazoa; phylum Chordata; class Amphibia; order Anura; family Ascaphidae; genus Ascaphus; species Ascaphus truei. The sequence goes on along the minus strand of NC_134483.1, from coordinate 290,692,565 downwards.
TTCATTTTCAGCGCTCCTAGACCTTCCTATAAGAAGTTAGCCAAAAAGTAGCTTCGAAAAACGCTTAGGTTAAGTTTCAGAGTTGCTTCTAATGTACCAAAGCTGGACTTAGACATAATTTCACTTTCACAACATTATGGCTGGTTGGAGACAGTCCGAACCACAAGTACCGGGTCCATGGTTCTGGCCGTATACTGGGGGGGACGGGGACGACTCCCATTAACCCCTGACTATACCGGGGATACGCTTATCACAATGCCTTTCTGGTCTGTGCTGAAGCAGGGCATTCTGGCAGCCAAGTGGCTTGACCTTTATTAGTGAGCCTGGTTACCCCCTCTCGGAACCACAGACTTAGAAATCGCCAGCTCATATACAGTGCATAAAATATATTTATATAATATATTTATATATATACCCTTATACACCATTTTAATAAAAAATATCACAAAATTCGTCTAAGTCCCTCGGGAAGAGTGAAAGACGCGCACGTTCATTTTCAGCGCTCCTAGACCTTCCTATAAGAAGTTAGCCAAAAAGTAAGTAGCTTCGAAAAACGCTTAGGTTAAGTTTCAGAGTTGCTTCTAATGTACCAAAGCTGGACTTAGACATAATTTCACTTTCACAACATTATGGCTGGTTGGAGACAGTCCGAACCACAAGTACCGGGTCCATGGTTCTGGCCGTATACTGGGGGGGACGGGGACGACTCCCATTAACCCCTGACTATACCGGGGATACGCTTATCACAATGCCTTTCTGGTCTGTGCTGAAGCAGGGCATTCTGGCAGCCAAGTGGCTTGACCTTTATTAGTGAGCCTGGTTACCCCCTCTCGGAACCACAGACATAGAAATCGCCAGCTCATATACAGTGCATAAAATATATTTATATATATACCCTTATACACCATTTTAATAAAAAATATCACAAAATTCTTCTAAGTCCCTCGGGAAGAGTGAAAGACGCGCACGTTCATTTTCAGCGCTCCTAGACCTTCCTATAAGAAGTTAGCCAAAAAGTAGCTTCGAAAAACGCTTAGGTTAAGTTTCAGAGTTGCTTCTAATGTACCAAAGCTGGACTTAGACATAATTTCACTCTCACAACATTATGGCTGGTTGGAGACAGTCCGAACCACAAGTACCGGGTCGATGGTTCTGGGCGTATACTGGGGGACGGGGACGACTCCCATTAACCCCTGACTATACCGGGGATACGCTTATCACAATGCCTTTCTGGTCTGTGCTGAAGCAGGGCATTCTGGCAGCCAAGTGGCTTGACCTTTATTAGTGAGCCTGGTTACCCCCTCTCGGAACCACAGACTTAGAAATCGCCAGCTCATATACAGTGCATAAAATATATTTATATAATATATTTATATATATACCCTTATACACCATTTTAATAAAAAATATCACAAAATTCTTCTAAGTCCCTCGGGAAGAGTGAAAGACGCGCACATTCATTTTCAGCGCTCCTAGACTTTCCTATAAGAAGTTAGCCAAAAAGTAGCTTCGAAAAACGCTTAGGTTAAGTTTCAGAGTTGCTTCTAATGTACCAAAGCTGGACTTAGACATAATTTCACTCTCACAACATTATGGCTGGTTGGAGACAGTCCGAACCACAAGTACCGGGTCGATGGTTCTGGGCGTATACTGGGGGGACGGGGACGACTCCCATTAACCCCTGACTATACCGGGGATACGCTTATCACAATGCCTTTCTGGTCTGTGCTGAAGCAGGGCATTCTGGAAACCAAGTGGCTTGACCTTTATTAGTGAGCCTGGTTACCCCCTCTCGGAACCACAGACTTAGAAATCGCCAGCTCATATACAGTGCATAAAATATATTTCTATATATACCCTTATACACCATTTTAATAAAAAATATCACAAAATTCTTCTAAGTCCCTCGGGAAGAGTGAAAGACGCGCACGTTCATTTTCAGCGCTTCTAGACCTTCCTATAAGAAGTTAGCCAAAAAGTAGCTTCGAAAAACGCTTAGGTTAAGTTTCAGAGTTGCTTCTAATGTACCAAAGCTGGACTTAGACATAATTTCACTCTCACAACATTATGGCTGGTTGGAGACAGTCTGAACCACAAGTACCGGGTCGATGGTTCTGGGCGTATACTGGGGGGACGGGGACGACTCCCATTAACCCCTGACTATACCGGGGATACGCTTATCACAATGCCTTTCTGGTCTGTGCTGAAGCAGGGCATTCTGGCAGCCAAGTGGCTTGACCTTTATTAGTGAGCCTGGTTACCCCCTCTCGGAACCACAGACTTAGAAATCGCCAGCTCATATACAGTGCATAAAATATATTTATATATATACCCTTATACACCATTTTAATAAAAAATATCACAAAATTCTTCTAAGACCCTCGGGAAGAGTGAAAGACGCGCACGTTCATTTTCAGCGCTCCTAGACCTTCCTATAAGAAGTTAGCCAAAAAGTAGCTTCGAAAAACGCTTAGGTTAAGTTTCAGAGTTGCTTCTAATGTACCAAAGCTGGACTTAGACATAATTTCACTCTCACAACATTATGGCTGGTTGGAGACAGTCCGAACCACAAGTACCGGGTCGATGGTTCTGGGCGTATACTGGGGGGACGGGGACGACTCCCATTAACCCCTGACTATACCGGGATAAGCTTATCACAATGCCTTTCTGGTCTGTGCTGAAGCAGGGCATTCTGGCAGCCAAGTGGCTTGACCTTTATTAGTGAGCCTGGTTACCCCCTCTCGGAACCACAGACTTAGAAATCGCCAGCTCATATACAGTGCATAAAATATATTTATATAATATATTTATATATATACCCTTATACACCATTTTAATAAAAAATATCACAAAATTCTTCTAAGTCCCTCGGGAAGAGTGAAAGACGCGCACGTTCATTTTCAGCGCTCCTAGACCTTCCTATAAGAAGTTAGCCAAAAAGTAGCTTCGAAAAACGCTTAGGTTAAGTTTCAGAGTTGCTTCTAATGTACCAAAGCTGGACTTAGACATAATTTCACTCTCACAACATTATGGCTGGTTGGAGACAGTCCGAACCACAAGTACCGGGTCGATGGTTCTGGGCGTATACTGGGGGGACGGGGACGACTCCCATTAACCCCTGACTATACCGGGGATACGCTTATCACAATGCCTTTCTGGTCTGTGCTGAAGCAGGGCATTCTGGCAGCCAAGTGGCTTGACCTTTATTAGTGAGCCTGGTTACCCCCTCTCGGAACCACAGACTTAGAAATCGCCAGCTCATATACAGTGCATAAAATATATTTATATATATACCCTTATACACCATTTTAATAAAAAATATCACAAAATTCTTCTAAGTCCCTCGGGAAGAGTGAAAGACGCGCACGTTCATTTTCAGCGCTCCTAGACCTTCCTATAAGAAGTTAGCCAAAAAGTAGCTTCGAAAAACGCTTAGGTTAAGTTTCAGAGTTGCTTCTAATGTACCAAAGCTGGACTTAGACATAATTTCACTCTCACAACATTATGGCTGGTTGGAGACAGTCTGAACCACAAGTACCGGGTCGATTGTTCTGGGCGTATACTGGGGGGACGGGGACGACTCCCATTAACCTCTGACTATACCGGGGATACGCTTATCACAATGCCTTTCTGGTCTGTGCTGAAGCAGGGCATTCTGGAAACCAAGTGGCTTGACCTTTATTAGTGAGCCTGGTTACCCCCTCTCGGAACCACAGACTTAGAAATCGCCAGCTCATATACAGTGCATAAAATATATTTATATATATACCCTTATACACCATTTTAATAAAAAATATCACAAAATTCTTCTAAGTCCCTCGGGAAGAGTGAAAGACGCGTACGTTCATTTTCAGAGCTCCTAGACCTTCCTATAAGAAGTTAGCCAAAAAGTAGCTTCGAAAAACGCTTAGGTTAAGTTTCAGAGTTGCTTCTAATGTACCAAAGCTGGACTTAGACATAATTTCACTCTCACAACATTATGGCTGGTTGGAGACACTCCGAACCACAAGTACCGGGTCGATGGTTCTGGGCGTATACTGGGGGGACGGGGACGACTCCCATTAACCCCTGACTATACCGGGGATACGCTTATCACAATGCCTTTCTGGTCTGTGCTGAAGCAGGGCATTCTGGCAGCCAAGTGGCTTGACCTTTATTAGTGAGCCTGGTTACCCCCTCTCGGAACCACAGACTTAGAAATCGCCAGCTCATATACAGTGCATAAAATATATTTATATAATATATTTATATATAAACCCTTATACACCATTTTAATAAAAAATATCACAAAATTCTTCTAAGTCCCTCGGGAAGAGTGAAAGACGCGCACGTTCATTTTCAGCGCTCCTTGACCTTCCTATAAGAAGTTAACCAAAAAGTAAGTAGCTTCGAAAAACGCTTAGGTTAAGTTTCAGAGTTGCTTCTAATGTACTGTACCAAAGCTGGACTTAGACATAATTTCACTCTCACAACATTATGGCTGGTTGGAGACAGTCCGAAGCACAAGTACCGGGTCCATGGTTCTGGCCGTATACTAGGGGTACGGGGGCGACTCCCATTAACCCCTGACTATACCGGGGATACGCTTATCACAATGCCTTTCTGGTCTGTGCTGAAGCAGGGCATTCTGGAAACCAAGTGGCTTGACCTTTATTAGTGAGCCTGGTTACCCCCTCTCGGAACCACAGACTTAGAAATCGCCAGCTCATATACAGTGCATAAAATATATTTCTATATATACCCTTATACACCATTTTAATAAAAAATATCACAAAATTCTTCTAAGTCCCTCGGGAAGAGTGAAAGACGCGCACGTTCATTTTCAGCGCTCCTAGACCTTCCTATAAGAAGTTAGCCAAAAAGTAGCTTCGAAAAACGCTTAGGTTAAGTTTCAGAGTTGCTTCTAATGTACCAAAGCTGGACTTAGACATAATTTCACTCTCACAACATTATGGCTGGTTGGAGACACTCCGAACCACAAGTACCGGGTCGATGGTTCTGGGCGTATACTGGGGGGACGGGGACGACTCCCATTAACCCCTGACTATACCGGGGATACGCTTATCACAATGCCTTTCTGGTCTGTGCTGAAGCAGGGCATTCTGGCAGCCAAGTGGCTTGACCTTTATTAGTGAGCCTGGTTACCCCCTCTCGGAACCACAGACTTAGAAATCGCCAGCTCATATACAGTGCATAAAAGTTATTTATATAATATATTTATACAGTATATAAACCCTTATACACCATTTTAATAAAAAATATCACAAAATTCTTCTAAGTCCCTCGGGAAGAGTGAAAGACGCGCACGTTCATTTTCAGCGCTCCTAGACCTTCCTATAAGAAGTTAACCAAAAAGTAAGTAGCTTCGAAAAACGCTTAGGTTAAGTTTCAGAGTTGCTTCTAATGTACTGTACCAAAGCTGGACTTAGACATAATTTCACTCTCACAACATTATGGCTGGTTGGAGACAGTCCGAACCACAAGTACCGGGTCCATGGTTCTGGCCGTATACTAGGGGTACGGGGGCGACTCCCATTAACCCCTGACTATACCGGGGATACGCTTATCACAATGCCTTTCTGGTCTGTGCTGAAGCAGGGCATTCTGGAAACCAAGTGGCTTGACCTTTATTAGTGAGCCTGGTTACCCCCTCTCGGAACCACAGACTTAGAAATCGCCAGCTCATATACAGTGCATAAAATATATTTCTATATATACCCTTATACACCATTTTAATAAAAAATATCACAAAATTCTTCTAAGTCCCTCGGGAAGAGTGAAAGACGCGCACGTTCATTTTCAGCGCTCCTAGACCTTCCTATAAGAAGTTAGCCAAAAAGTAGCTTCGAAAAACGCTTAGGTTAAGTTTCAGAGTTGCTTCTAATGTACCAAAGCTGGACTTAGACATAATTTCACTCTCACAACATTATGGCTGGTTGGAGACAGTCTGAACCACAAGTACCGGGTCGATGGTTCTGGGCGTATACTGGGGGGACGGGGACGACTCCCATTAACCCCTGACTATACCGGGTATACGCTTATCACAATGCCTTTCTGGTCTGTGCTGAAGCAGGGCATTCTGGCAGCCAAGTGGCTTGACCTTTATTAGTGAGCCTGGTTACCGCCTCTCGGAACCACAGACTTAGAAATCGCCAGCTCATATACAGTGCATAAAATATATTTATATATATACCCTTATACACCATTTTAATAAAAAATATCACAAAATTCTTCTAAGTCCCTCGGGAAGAGTGAAAGACGCGCACGTTCATTTTCAGAGCTCCTAGACCTTCCTATAAGAAGTTAGCCAAAAAGTAGCTTCGAAAAACGCTTAGGTTAAGTTTCAGAGTTGCTTCTAATGTACCAAAGCTGGACTTAGACATAATTTCACTCTCACAACATTATGGCTGGTTGGAGACAGTCCGAACCACAAGTACCGGGTCGATGGTTCTGGGCGTATACTGGGGGGACGGGGACGACTCCCATTAACCCCTGACTATACCGGGGATACGCTTATCACAATGCCTTTCTGGTCTGTGCTGAAGCAGGGCATTCTGGCAGCCAAGTGGCTTGACCTTTATTAGTGAGCCTGGTTACCCCCTCTCGGAACCACAGACTTAGAAATCGCCAGCTCATATACAGTGCATAAAATATATTTATATATATACCCTTATACACCATTTTAATAAAAAATATCACAAAATTCTTCTAAGTCCCTCGGGAAGAGTGAAAGACGCGCACGTTCATTTTCAGCGCTCCTAGACCTTCCTATAAGAAGTTAGCCAAAAAGTAGCTTCGAAAAACGCTTAGGTTAAGTTTCAGAGTTGCTTCTAATGTACCAAAGCTGGACTTAGACATAATTTCACTCTCACAACATTATGGCTGGTTGGAGACAGTCCGAACCACAAGTACCGGGTCGATGGTTCTGGGCGTATACTGGGGGGACGGGGACGACTCCCATTAACCCCTGACTATACCGGGGATACGCTTATCACAATGCCTTTCTGGTCTGTGCTGAAGCAGGGCATTCTGGCAGCCAAGTGGCTTGACCTTTATTAGTGAGCCTGGTTACCCCCTCTCGGAACCACAGACTTAGAAATCGCCAGCTCATATACAGTGCATAAAATATATTTATATATATACCCTTATACACCATTTTAATAAAAAATATCACAAAATTATTCTAAGTCCCTCGGGAAGAGTGAAAGACGCGCACGTTCATTTTCAGCGCTCCTAGACCTTCCTATAAGAAGTTAGCCAAAAAGTAGCTTCGAAAAACGCTTAGGTTAAGTTTCAGAGTTGCTTCTAATGTACCAAAGCTGGACTTAGACATAATTTCACTCTCACAACATTATGGCTGGTTGGAGACAGTCCGAACCACAAGTACCGGGTCGATGGTTCTGGGCGTATACTGGGGGGACGGGGACGACTCCCATTAACCCCTGACTATACCGGGGATAAGCTTATCACAATGCCTTTCTGGTCTGTGCTGAAGCAGGGCATTCTGGCAGCCAAGTGGCTTGACCTTTATTAGTGAGCCTGGTTACCCCCTCTCGGAACCACAGACTTAGAAATCGCCAGCTCATATACAGTGCATAAAATATATTTATATAATATATTTATATATATACCCTTATACACCATTTTAATAAAAAATATCACAAAATTCTTCTAAGTCCCTCGGGAAGAGTGAAAGACGCGCACGTTCATTTTCAGCGCTCCTAGACCTTCCTATAAGAAGTTAGCCAAAAAGTAAGTAGCTTCGAAAAACGCTTAGGTTAAGTTTCAGAGTTGCTTCTAATGTACCAAAGCTGGACTTAGACATAATTTCACTCTCACAACATTATGGCTGGTTGGAGACAGTCCGAACCACAAGTACCGGGTCCATGGTTCTGGCCGTATACTGGGGGGGACGGGGACGACTCCCATTAACCCCTGACTATACCGGGGATACGCTTATCACAATGCCTTTCTGGTCTGTGCTGAAGCAGGGCATTCTGGCAGCCAAGTGGCTTGACCTTTATTAGTGAGCCTGGTTACCCCCTCTCGGAACCACAGACATAGAAATCGCCAGCTCATATACAGTGCATAAAATATATTTATATATATACCCTTATACACCATTTTAATAAAAAATATCACAAAATTCTTCTAAGTCCCTCGGGAAGAGTGAAAGACGCGCACGTTCATTTTCAGCGCTCCTAGACCTTCCTATAAGAAGTTAGCCAAAAAGTAGCTTCGAAAAACGCTTAGGTTAAGTTTCAGAGTTGCTTCTAATGTACCAAAGCTGGACTTAGACATAATTTCACTCTCACAACATTATGGCTGGTTGGAGACAGTCCGAACCACAAGTACCGGGTCGATGGTTCTGGGCGTATACTGGGGGGACGGGGACGACTCCCATTAACCCCTGACTATACCGGGGATAAGCTTATCACAATGCCTTTCTGGTCTGTGCTGAAGCAGGGCATTCTGGCAGCCAAGTGGCTTGACCTTTATTAGTGAGCCTGGTTACCCCCTCTCGGAACCACAGACTTAGAAATCGCCAGCTCATATACAGTGCATAAAATATATTTATATAATATATTTATATATATACCCTTATACACCATTTTAATAAAAAATATCACAAAATTCTTCTAAGTCCCTCGGGAAGAGTGAAAGACGCGCACGTTCATTTTCAGCGCTCCTAGACCTTCCTATAAGAAGTTAGCCAAAAAGTAAGTAGCTTCGAAAAACGCTTAGGTTAAGTTTCAGAGTTGCTTCTAATGTACCAAAGCTGGACTTAGACATAATTTCACTCTCACAACATTATGGCTGGTTGGAGACAGTCCGAACCACAAGTACCGGGTCCATGGTTCTGGCCGTATACTGGGGGGGACGGGGACGACTCCCATTAACCCCTGACTATACCGGGGATACGCTTATCACAATGCCTTTCTGGTCTGTGCTGAAGCAGGGCATTCTGGCAGCCAAGTGGCTTGACCTTTATTAGTGAGCCTGGTTACCCCCTCTCGGAACCACAGACATAGAAATCGCCAGCTCATATACAGTGCATAAAATATATTTATATATATACCCTTATACACCATTTTAATAAAAAATATCACAAAATTCTTCTAAGTCCCTCGGGAAGAGTGAAAGACGCGCACGTTCATTTTCAGCGCTCCTAGACCTTCCTATAAGAAGTTAGCCAAAAAGTAGCTTCGAAAAACGCTTAGGTTAAGTTTCAGAGTTGCTTCTAATGTACCAAAGCTGGACTTAGACATAATTTCACTCTCACAACATTATGGCTGGTTGGAGACAGTCCGAACCACAAGTACCGGGTCGATGGTTCTGGGCGTATACTGGGGGACGGGGACGACTCCCATTAACCCCTGACTATACCGGGGATACGCTTATCACAATGCCTTTCTGGTCTGTGCTGAAGCAGGGCATTCTGGCAGCCAAGTGGCTTGACCTTTATTAGTGAGCCTGGTTACCCCCTCTCGGAACCACAGACTTAGAAATCGCCAGCTCATATACAGTGCATAAAATATATTTATATAATATATTTATATATATACCCTTATACACCATTTTAATAAAAAATATCACAAAATTCTTCTAAGTCCCTCGGGAAGAGTGAAAGACGCGCACATTCATTTTCAGCGCTCCTAGACTTTCCTATAAGAAGTTAGCCAAAAAGTAGCTTCGAAAAACGCTTAGGTTAAGTTTCAGAGTTGCTTCTAATGTACCAAAGCTGGACTTAGACATAATTTCACTCTCACAACATTATGGCTGGTTGGAGACAGTCCGAACCACAAGTACCGGGTCGATGGTTCTGGGCGTATACTGGGGGGACGGGGACGACTCCCATTAACCCCTGACTATACCGGGGATACGCTTATCACAATGCCTTTCTGGTCTGTGCTGAAGCAGGGCATTCTGGAAACCAAGTGGCTTGACCTTTATTAGTGAGCCTGGTTACCCCCTCTCGGAACCACAGACTTAGAAATCGCCAGCTCATATACAGTGCATAAAATATATTTCTATATATACCCTTATACACCATTTTAATAAAAAATATCACAAAATTCTTCTAAGTCCCTCGGGAAGAGTGAAAGACGCGCACGTTCATTTTCAGCGCTTCTAGACCTTCCTATAAGAAGTTAGCCAAAAAGTAGCTTCGAAAAACGCTTAGGTTAAGTTTCAGAGTTGCTTCTAATGTACCAAAGCTGGACTTAGACATAATTTCACTCTCACAACATTATGGCTGGTTGGAGACAGTCCGAACCACAAGTACCGGGTCGATGGTTCTGGGCGTATACTGGGGGACGGGGACGACTCCCATTAACCCCTGACTATACCGGGGATACGCTTATCACAATGCCTTTCTGGTCTGTGCTGAAGCAGGGCATTCTGGCAGCCAAGTGGCTTGACCTTTATTAGTGAGCCTGGTTACCCCCTCTCGGAACCACAGACTTAGAAATCGCCAGCTCATATACAGTGCATAAAATATATTTATATAATATATTTATATATATACCCTTATACACCATTTTAATAAAAAATATCACAAAATTCTTCTAAGTCCCTCGGGAAGAGTGAAAGACGCGCACATTCATTTTCAGCGCTCCTAGACTTTCCTATAAGAAGTTAGCCAAAAAGTAGCTTCGAAAAACGCTTAGGTTAAGTTTCAGAGTTGCTTCTAATGTACCAAAGCTGGACTTAGACATAATTTCACTCTCACAACATTATGGCTGGTTGGAGACAGTCCGAACCACAAGTACCGGGTCGATGGTTCTGGGCGTATACTGGGGGGACGGGGGGGACTCCCATTAACTCCTGACTATACCGGGGATAAGCTTATCACAATGCCTTTCTGGTCTGTGCTGAAGCAGGGCATTCTGGCAGCCAAGTGGCTTGACCTTTATTAGTGAGCCTGGTTACCCCCTCTCGGAACCACAGACTTAGAAATCGCCAGCTCATATACAGTGCATAAAATATATTTATATAATATATTTATATATATATACCCTTATACACCATTTTAATAAAAAATATCACAAAATTCTTCTAAGTCCCTCGGGAAGAGTGAAAGACGCGCACGTTCATTTTCAGAGCTCCTAGACCTTCCTATAAGAAGTTAGCCAAAAAGTAGCTTCGAAAAACGCTTAGGTTAAGTTTCAGAGTTGCTTCTAATGTACCAAAGCTGGACTTAGACATAATTTCACTCTCACAACATTATGGCTGGTTGGAGACAGTCTGTACCACAAGTACCGGGTCGATGGTTCTGGGCGTATACTGGGGGGACGGGGACGACTCCCATTAACCCCTGACTATACCGGGGATACGCTTATCACAATGCCTTTCTGGTCTGTGCTGAAGCAGGGCATTCTGGAAACCAAGTGGCTTGACCTTTATTAGTGAGCCTGGTTACCCCCTCTCGGAACCACAGACTTAGAAATCGCCAGCTCATATACAGTGCATAAAATATATTTCTATATATACCCTTATACACCATTTTAATAAAAAATATCACAAAATTCTTCTAAGTCCCTCGGGAAGAGTGAAAGACGCGCACGTTCATTTTCAGCGCTTCTAGACCTTCCTATAAGAAGTTAGCCAAAAAGTAGCTTCGAAAAACGCTTAGGTTAAGTTTCAGAGTTGCTTCTAATGTACCAAAGCTGGACTTAGACATAATTTCACTCTCACAACATTATGGCTGGTTGGAGACAGTCCGAACCACAAGTACCGGGTCGATGGTTCTGGGCGTATACTGGGGGACGGGGACGACTCCCATTAACCCCTGACTATACCGGGGATACGCTTATCACAATGCCTTTCTGGTCTGTGCTGAAGCAGGGCATTCTGGCAGCCAAGTGGCTTGACCTTTATTAGTGAGCCTGGTTACCCCCTCTCGGAACCACAGACTTAGAAATCGCCAGCTCATATACAGTGCATAAAATATATTTATATAATATATTTATATATATACCCTTATACACCATTTTAATAAAAAATATCACAAAATTCTTCTAAGTCCCTCGGGAAGAGTGAAAGACGCGCACATTCATTTTCAGCGCTCCTAGACTTTCCTATAAGAAGTTAGCCAAAAAGTAGCTTCGAAAAACGCTTAGGTTAAGTTTCAGAGTTGCTTCTAATGTACCAAAGCTGGACTTAGACATAATTTCACTCTCACAACATTATGGCTGGTTGGAGACAGTCCGAACCACAAGTACCGGGTCGATGGTTCTGGGCGTATACTGGGGGGACGGGGGGGACTCCCATTAACTCCTGACTATACCGGGGATAAGCTTATCACAATGCCTTTCTGGTCTGTGCTGAAGCAGGGCATTCTGGCAGCCAAGTGGCTTGACCTTTATTAGTGAGCCTGGTTACCCCCTCTCGGAACCACAGACTTAGAAATCGCCAGCTCATATACAGTGCATAAAATATATTTATATAATATATTTATATATATATACCCTTATACACCATTTTAATAAAAAATATCACAAAATTCTTCTAAGTCCCTCGGGAAGAGTGAAAGACGCGCACGTTCATTTTCAGAGCTCCTAGACCTTCCTATAAGAAGTTAGCCAAAAAGTAGCTTCGAAAAACGCTTAGGTTAAGTTTCAGAGTTGCTTCTAATGTACCAAAGCTGGACTTAGACATAATTTCACTCTCACAACATTATGGCTGGTTGGAGACAGTCTGTACCACAAGTACCGGGTCGATGGTTCTGGGCGTATACTGGGGGGACGGGGACGACTCCCATTAACCCCTGACTATACCGGGGATACGCTTATCACAATGCCTTTCTGGTCTGTGCTGAAGCAGGGCATTCTGGCAGCCAAGTGGCTTGACCTTTATTAGTGAGCCTGGTTACCCCCTCTCGGAACCACAGACTTAGAAATCGCCAGCTCATATACAGTGCATAAAATATATTTATATAATATATTTATATATATACCCTTATACACCATTTTAATAAAAAATATCACAAAATTCTTCTAAGTCCCTCGGGAAGAGTGAAAGACGCGCACATTCATTTTCAGCGCTCCTAGACTTTCCTATAAGAAGTTAGCCAAAAAGTAGCTTCGAAAAACGCTTAGGTTAAGTTTCAGAGTTGCTTCTAATGTACCAAAGCTGGACTTAGACATAATTTCACTCTCACAACATTATGGCTGGTTGGAGACAGTCCGAACCACAAGTACCGGGTCGATGGTTCTGGGCGTATACTGGGGGGACGGGGACGACTCCCATTAACCCCTGACTATACCGGGGATACGCTTATCACAATGCCTTTCTGGTCTGTGCTGAAGCAGGGCATTCTGGAAACCAAGTGGCTTGACCTTTATGAGTGAGCCTGGTTACCCCCTCTCGAACCACAGACTTAGAAATCGCCAGCTCATATACAGTGCATAAAATATATTTCTATATATACCCTTATACACCATTTTAATAAAAAATATCACAAAATTCTTCTAAGTCCCTCGGGAAGAGTGAAAGACGCGCACGTTCATTTTCAGCGCTTCTAGACCTTCCTATAAGAAGTTAGCCAAAAAGTAGCTTCGAAAAACGCTTAGGTTAAGTTTCAGAGTTGCTTCTAATGTACCAAAGCTGGACTTAGACATAATTTCACTCTCACAACATTATGGCTGGTTGGAGACAGTCCGAACCACAAGTACCGGGTCGATGGTTCTGGGCGTATACTGGGGGACGGGGACGACTCCCATTAACCCCTGACTATACCGGGGATACGCTTATCACAATGCCTTTCTGGTCTGTGCTGAAGCAGGGCATTCTGGCAGCCAAGTGGCTTGACCTTTATTAGTGAGCCTGGTTACCCCCTCTCGGAACCACAGACTTAGAAATCGCCAGCTCATATACAGTGCATAAAATATATTTATATAATATATTTATATATATACCCTTATACACCATTTTAATAAAAAATATCACAAAATTCTTCTAAGTCCCTCGGGAAGAGTGAAAGACGCGCACATTCATTTTCAGCGCTCCTAGACTTTCCTATAAGAAGTTAGCCAAAAAGTAGCTTCGAAAAACGCTTAGGTTAAGTTTCAGAGTTGCTTCTAATGTACCAAAGCTGGACTTAGACATAATTTCACTCTCACAACATTATGGCTGGTTGGAGACAGTCCGAACCACAAGTACCGGGTCGATGGTTCTGGGCGTACTGTATACTGGGGGGACGGGGGGGACTCCCATTAACTCCTGACTATACCGGGGATAAGCTTATCACAATGCCTTTCTGGTCTGTGCTGAAGCAGGGCATTCTGGCAGCCAAGTGGCTTGACCTTTATTAGTGAGCCTGGTTACCCCCTCTCGGAACCACAGACTTAGAAATCGCCAGCTCATATACAGTGCATAAAATATATTTATATAATATATTTATATATATACCCTTATACACCATTTTAATAAAAAATATCACAAAATTCTTCTAAGTCCCTCGGGAAGAGTGAAAGACGCGCACGTTCATTTTCAGAGCTCCTAGACCTTCCTATAAGAAGTTAGCCAAAAAGTAGCTTCGAAAAACGCTTAGGTTAAGTTTCAGAGTTGCTTCTAATGTACCAAAGCTGGACTTAGACATAATTTCACTCTCACAACATTATGGCTGGTTGGAGACAGTCTGAACCACAAGTACCGGGTCGATGGTTCTGGGCGTATACTGGGGGGACGGGGACGACTCCCATTAACCCCTGACTATACCGGGGATACGCTTATCACAATGCCTTTCTGGTCTGTGCTGAAGCAGGGCATTCTGGCAGCCAAGTGGCTTGACCTTTATTAGTGAGCCTGGTTACCCCCTCTCGGAACCACAGACTTAGAAATCGCCAGCTCATATACAGTGCATAAAATATATTTATATATATACCCTTATACACCATTTTAATAAAAAATATCACAAAATTCTTCTAAGTCCCTCGGGAAGAGTGAAAGACGCGCACGTTCATTTTCAGAGCTCCTAGACCTTCCTATAAGAAGTTAGCCAAAAAGTAGCTTCGAAAAACGCTTAGGTTAAGTTTCAGAGTTGCTTCTAATGTACCAAAGCTGGACTTAGACATAATTTCACTCTCACAACATTATGGCTGGTTGGAGACAGTCCGAACCACAAGTACCGGGTCGATGGTTCTGGGCGTATACTGGGGGGACGGGGACGACTCCCATGAACCCCTGACTATACCGGGGATACGCGTATCACAATGCCTTTCTGGTCTGTGCTGAAGCAGGGCATTCTGGCAGCCAAGTGGCTTGACCTTTATTAGTGAGCCTGGTTAACCCCTCTCGGAACCACAGACTTAGAAATCGCCAGCTCATATACAGTGCATAAAATATATTTATATAATATATTTATATATATACCGTTATACTTCAATTTAATAAAAAATATCACAAAATTCTTCTAAGTCCCTCGGGAAAAGTGAAAGACGCGCACGTTCATTTTCAGCGCTCCTAGACCTTCCTATAAGAAGTTAGCCAAAAAGTAAGTTGCTTCGAAAAACGCTTAGGTTAAGTTTCAGAGTTGCTTCTAATGTACCAAAGCTGGACTTAGACATAATTTCACTCTCACAACATTATGGCTGGTTGTAGACAGTCCGAAGCACAAGTACCGGGTCCATGGTTCTGGCCGTATACTGGGGGGACGGGATCGACTCCCATTAACCCCTGACTATACCGGGGATACGCTTATCACAATGCCTTTCTGGTCTGTGCTGAAGAAGGGCATTCTGGAAACCAAGTGGCTTGACCTTTATTAGTGAGCCTGGTTACCCCCTCTCGGAACCACAGACTTAGAAATCGCCAGCTCATATACAGTGCATAAAATATATTTCTATATATACCCTTATACACCATTTTAATAAAAAATATCACAAAATTCTTCTTAGTCCCTCGGGAAGAGTGAAAGACGCGCACGTTCATTTTCAGCGCTCCCAGACCTTTCTACAGTATAAGAAGTTAGCCAAAAAGTAGCTTCGAAAAACGCTTAGGTTAAGTTTCAGAGTTGCTTCTAATGTACCAAAGCTGGACTTAGACATAATTTCACTCTCACAACATTATGGCTGGTTGGAGACAGTCCGAAGCACAAGTACCGGGTCCATGGTTCTGGGCGTATACTGGGGGGGACGCGGACGACTCCCATTAACCCCTGACTATACCGGGGATACGCTTATCACAATGCCTTTCTGGTCTGTGCTGAAGCAGGGCATTCTGGCAGCCAAGTGGCTTGACCTTTATTAGTGAGCCTGGTTACCCCCTCTCGGAACCACAGATTTAGAAATCGCCAGCTCATATACAGTGCATAAAATATATTTATATATATACCCTTATACACCATTTTAATAAAAAATATCACAAAATTCTTCTAAGTCCCTCGGGAAGAGTGAAAGACGCGCACGTTCATTTTCAGCGCTTCTAGACCTTCCTATAAGAAGTTAGCCAAAAAGTAGCTTCGAAAAACGCTTAGGTTAAGTTTCAGAGTTGCTTCTAATGTACCAAAGCTGGACTTAGACATAATTTCACTCTCACAACATTATGGCTGGTTGGAGACAGTCCGAACCACAAGTACCGGGTCGATGGTTCTGGGCGTATACTGGGGGACGGGGACGACTCCCATTAACCCCTGACTATACCGGGGATACGCTTATCACAATGCCTTTCTGGTCTGTGCTGAAGCAGGGCATTCTGGCAGCCAAGTGGCTTGACCTTTATTAGTGAGCCTGGTTACCCCCTCTCGGAACCACAGACTTAGAAATCGCCAGCTCATATACAGTGCATAAAATATATTTATATAATATATTTATATATATACCCTTATACACCATTTTAATAAAAAATATCACAAAATTCTTCTAAGTCCCTCGGGAAGAGTGAAAGACGCGCACATTCATTTTCAGCGCTCCTAGACTTTCCTATAAGAAGTTAGCCAAAAAGTAGCTTCGAAAAACGCTTAGGTTAAGTTTCAGAGTTGCTTCTAATGTACCAAAGCTGGACTTAGACATAATTTCACTCTCACAACATTATGGCTGGTTGGAGACAGTCCGAACCACAAGTACAGGGTCGATGGTTCTGGGCGTATACTGGGGGGACGGGGACGACTCCCATTAACCCCTGACTATACCGGGGATACGCTTATCACAATGCCTTTCTGGTCTGTGCTGAAGCAGGGCATTCTGGAAACCAAGTGGCTTGACCTTTATTAGTGAGCCTGGTTACCCCCTCTCGGAACCACAGACTTAGAAATCGCCAGCTCATATACAGTGCATAAAATATATTTCTATATATACCCTTATACACCATTTTAATAAAAAATATCACAAAATTCTTCTAAGTCCCTCGGGAAGAGTGAAAGACGCGCACGTTCATTTTCAGCGCTTCTAGACCTTCCTATAAGAAGTTAGCCAAAAAGTAGCTTCGAAAAACGCTTAGGTTAAGTTTCAGAGTTGCTTCTAATGTACCAAAGCTGGACTTAGACATAATTTCACTCTCACAACATTATGGCTGGTTGGAGACAGTCCGAACCACAAGTACCGGGTCGATGGTTCTGGGCGTATACTGGGGGACGGGGACGACTCCCATTAACCCCTGACTATACCGGGGATACGCTTATCACAATGCCTTTCTGGTCTGTGCTGAAGCAGGGCATTCTGGCAGCCAAGTGGCTTGACCTTTATTAGTGAGCCTGGTTACCCCCTCTCGGAACCACAGACTTAGAAATCGCCAGCTCATATACAGTGCATAAAATATATTTATATAATATATTTATATATATACCCTTATACACCATTTTAATAAAAAATATCACAAAATTCTTCTAAGTCCCTCGGGAAGAGTGAAAGACGCGCACATTCATTTTCAGCGCTCCTAGACTTTCCTATAAGAAGTTAGCCAAAAAGTAGCTTCGAAAAACGCTTAGGTTAAGTTTCAGAGTTGCTTCTAATGTACCAAAGCTGGACTTAGACATAATTTCACTCTCACAACATTATGGCTGGTTGGAGACAGTCCGAACCACAAGTACCGGGTCGATGGTTCTGGGCGTATACTGGGGGGACGGGGGGGACTCCCATTAACTCCTGACTATACCGGGGATAAGCTTATCACAATGCCTTTCTGGTCTGTGCTGAAGCAGGGCATTCTGGCAGCCAAGTGGCTTGACCTTTATTAGTGAGCCTGGTTACCCCCTCTCGGAACCACAGACTTAGAAATCGCCAGCTCATATACAGTGCATAAAATATATTTATATAATATATTTATATATATATACCCTTATACACCATTTTAATAAAAAATATCACAAAATTCTTCTAAGTCCCTCGGGAAGAGTGAAAGACGCGCACGTTCATTTTCAGCGCTCCCAGACCTTTCTACAGTATAAGAAGTTAGCCAAAAAGTAGCTTCGAAAAACGCTTAGGTTAAGTTTCAGAGTTGCTTCTAATGTACCAAAGCTGGACTTAGACATAATTTCACTCTCACAACATTATGGCTGGTTGGAGACAGTCTGAACCACAAGTACCGGGTCGATGGTTCTGGGCGTATACTGGGGGGACGGGGACGACTCCCATTAACCCCTGACTATACCGGGGATACGCTTATCACAATGCCTTTCTGGTCTGTCCTGAAGCAGGGCATTCTGGCAGCCAAGTGGCTTGAACTTTATTAGTGAGCCTGGTTACCCCCTCTCGGAACTACCGACTTAGAAATCGCCAGCTCATATAAAGTGCATAAAATATATTTATATATATACCCTTATACACCATTTTAATAAAAAATATCACAAAATTCTTCTAAGTACCTCGGGAAGAGTGAAAGACGCGCACGTTCATTTTCAGCGCTCCCAGACCTTTCTATAAGAAGTTAGCCAAAAAGTAGCTTCGAAAAACGCTTAGGTTAAGTTTCAGAGTTGCTTCTAATGTACCAAAGCTGGACTTAGACATAATTTCACTCTCACAACATTATGGCTGGTTGGAGACAGTCCGAACCACAAGTACCGGGTCGATGGTTCTGGGCGTATACTGGGGGGACGGGGGGGACTCCCATTAACTCCTGACTATACCGGGGATAAGCTTATCACAATGCCTTTCTGGTCTGTGCTGAAGCAGGGCATTCTGGCAGCCAAGTGGCTTGACCTTTATTAGTGAGCCTGGTTACCCCCTCTCGGAACCACAGACTTAGAAATCGCCAGCTCATATACAGTGCATAAAATATATTTATATAATATATTTATATATATATACCCTTATACACCATTTTAATAAAAAATATCACAAAATTCTTCTAAGTCCCTCGGGAAGAGTGAAAGACGCGCACGTTCATTTTCAGAGCTCCCAGACCTTTCTATAAGAAGTTAGCCAAAAAGTAGCTTCGAAAAACGCTTAGGTTAAGTTTCAGAGTTGCTTCTAATGTACCAAAGCTGGACTTAGACATAATTTCACTCTCACAACATTATGGCTGGTTGGAGACAGTCCGAACCACAAGTACCGGGTCGATGGTTCTGGGCGTATACTGGGGGGACGGGGGGGACTCCCATTAACTCCTGACTATACCGGGGATACGCTTATCACAATGCCTTTCTGGTCTGTGCTGAAGCAGGGCATTCTGGCAGCCAAATGGCTTGACCTTTATTAGTGAGCCTGGTTACCCCCTCTCGGAACCACAGACTTAGAAATCGCCAGCTCATATACAGTACAGTGCATAAAATATATTTATATATATACCCTTATACACCATTTTAATAAAAAATATCACAAAATTCTTCTAAGTCCCTCGGGAAGAGTGAAAGACGCGCACGTTCATTTTCAGCGCTCCCAGACCTTTCTACAGTATAAGAAGTTAGCCAAAAAGTAGCTTCGAAAAACGCTTAGGTTAAGTTTCAGAGTTGCTTCTAATGTACCAAAGCTGGACTTAGACATAATTTCACTCTCACAACATTATGGCTGGTTGGAGACAGTCTGAACCACAAGTACCGGGTCGATGGTTCTGGGCGTATACTGGGGGGACGGGGACGACTCCCATTAACCCCTGACTATACCGGGGATACGCTTATCACAATGCCTTTCTGGTCTGTCCTGAAGCAGGGCATTCTGGCAGCCAAGTGGCTTGAACTTTATTAGTGAGCCTGGTTACCCCCTCTCGGAACTACCGACTTAGAAATCGCCAGCTCATATAAAGTGCATAAAATATATTTATATATATACCCTTATACACCATTTTAATAAAAAATATCACAAAATTCTTCTAAGTACCTCGGGAAGAGTGAAAGACGCGCACGTTCATTTTCAGCGCTCCCAGACCTTTCTATAAGAAGTTAGCCAAAAAGTAGCTTCGAAAAACGCTTAGGTTAAGTTTCAGAGTTGCTTCTAATGTACCAAAGCTGGACTTAGACATAATTTCACTCTCACAACATTATGGCTGGTTGGAGACAGTCCGAACCACAAGTACCGGGTCGATGGTTCTGGGCGTATACTGGGGGGACGGGGGGGACTCCCATTAACTCCTGACTATACCGGGGATAAGCTTATCACAATGCCTTTCTGGTCTGTGCTGAAGCAGGGCATTCTGGCAGCCAAGTGGCTTGACCTTTATTAGTGAGCCTGGTTACCCCCTCTCGGAACCACAGACTTAGAAATCGCCAGCTCATATACAGTGCATAAAATATATTTATATAATATATTTATATATATATACCCTTATACACCATTTTAATAAAAAATATCACAAAATTCTTCTAAGTCCCTCGGGAAGAGTGAAAGACGCGCACGTTCATTTTCAGAGCTCCTAGACCTTCCTATAAGAAGTTAGCCAAAAAGTAGCTTCGAAAAACGCTTAGGTTAAGTTTCAGAGTTGCTTCTAATGTACCAAAGCTGGACTTAGACATAATTTCACTCTCACAACATTATGGCTGGTTGGAGACAGTCTGTACCACAAGTACCGGGTCGATGGTTCTGGGCGTATACTGGGGGGACGGGGACGACTCCCATTAACCCCTGACTATACCGGGGATACGCTTATCACAATGCCTTTCTGGTCTGTGCTGAAGCAGGGCATTCTGGCAGCCAAGTGGCTTGACCTTTATTAGTGAGCCTGGTTACCCCCTCTCGGAACCACAGACTTAGAAATCGCCAGCTCATATACAGTGCATAAAATATATTTATATAATATATTTCTATATATACCCTTATACACCATTTTAATAAAAAATATCACAAAATTCTTCTAAGTCCCTCGGGAAGAGTGAAAGACGCGCACGTTCATTTTCAGCGCTCCCAGACCTTTCTACAGTATAAGAAGTTAGCCAAAAAGTAGCTTCGAAAAACGCTTAGGTTAAGTTTCAGAGTTGCTTCTAATGTACCAAAGCTGGACTTAGACATAATTTCACTCTCACAACATTATGGCTGGTTGGAGACAGTCCGAAGCACAAGTACCGGGTCCATGGTTCTGGGCGTATACTGGGGGGGACGCGGACGACTCCCATTAACCCCTGACTATACCGGGGATACGCTTATCACAATGCCTTTCTGGTCTGTGCTGAAGCAGGGCATTCTGGCAGCCAAGTGGCTTGACCTTTATTAGTGAGCCTGGTTACCCCCTCTCGGAACCACAGATTTAGAAATCGCCAGCTCATATACAGTGCATAAAATATATTTATATATATACCCTTATACACCATTTTAATAAAAAATATCACAAAATTCTTCTAAGTCCCTCGGGAAGAGTGAAAGACGCGCACGTTCATTTTCAGCGCTTCTAGACCTTCCTATAAGAAGTTAGCCAAAAAGTAGCTTCGAAAAACGCTTAGGTTAAGTTTCAGAGTTGCTTCTAATGTACCAAAGCTGGACTTAGACATAATTTCACTCTCACAACATTATGGCTGGTTGGAGACAGTCCGAACCACAAGTACCGGGTCGATGGTTCTGGGCGTATACTGGGGGACGGGGACGACTCCCATTAACCCCTGACTATACCGGGGATACGCTTATCACAATGCCTTTCTGGTCTGTGCTGAAGCAGGGCATTCTGGCAGCCAAGTGGCTTGACCTTTATTAGTGAGCCTGGTTACCCCCTCTCGGAACCACAGACTTAGAAATCGCCAGCTCATATACAGTGCATAAAATATATTTATATAATATATTTATATATATACCCTTATACACCATTTTAATAAAAAATATCACAAAATTCTTCTAAGTCCCTCGGGAAGAGTGAAAGACGCGCACATTCATTTTCAGCGCTCCTAGACTTTCCTATAAGAAGTTAGCCAAAATGTAGCTTCGAAAAACGCTTAGGTTAAGTTTCAGAGTTGCTTCTAATGTACCAAAGCTGGACTTAGACATAATTTCACTCTCACAACATTATGGCTGGTTGGAGACAGTCCGAACCACAAGTACCGGGTCGATGGTTCTGGGCGTATACTGGGGGGACGGGGACGACTCCCATTAACCCCTGACTATACCGGGGATACGCTTATCACAATGCCTTTCTGGTCTGTGCTGAAGCAGGGCATTCTGGAAACCAAGTGGCTTGACCTTTATTAGTGAGCCTGGTTACCCCCTCTCGGAACCACAGACTTAGAAATCGCCAGCTCATATACAGTGCATAAAATATATTTCTATATATACCCTTATACACCATTTTAATAAAAAATATCACAAAATTCTTCTAAGTCCCTCGGGAAGAGTGAAAGACGCGCACGTTCATTTTCAGCGCTTCTAGACCTTCCTATAAGAAGTTAGCCAAAAAGTAGCTTCGAAAAACGCTTAGGTTAAGTTTCAGAGTTGCTTCTAATGTACCAAAGCTGGACTTAGACATAATTTCACTCTCACAACATTATGGCTGGTTGGAGACAGTCCGAACCACAAGTACCGGGTCGATGGTTCTGGGCGTATACTGGGGGACGGGGACGACTCCCATTAACCCCTGACTATACCGGGGATACGCTTATCACAATGCCTTTCTGGTCTGTGCTGAAGCAGGGCATTCTGGCAGCCAAGTGGCTTGACCTTTATTAGTGAGCCTGGTTACCCCCTCTCGGAACCACAGACTTAGAAATCGCCAGCTCATATACAGTGCATAAAATATATTTATATAATATATTTATATATATACCCTTATACACCATTTTAATAAAAAATATCACAAAATTCTTCTAAGTCCCTCGGGAAGAGTGAAAGACGCGCACATTCATTTTCAGCGCTCCTAGACTTTCCTATAAGAAGTTAGCCAAAAAGTAGCTTCGAAAAACGCTTAGGTTAAGTTTCAGAGTTGCTTCTAATGTACCAAAGCTGGACTTAGACATAATTTCACTCTCACAACATTATGGCTGGTTGGAGACAGTCCGAACCACAAGTACCGGGTCGATGGTTCTGGGCGTATACTGGGGGGACGGGGGGGACTCCCATTAACTCCTGACTATACCGGGGATAAGCTTATCACAATGCCTTTCTGGTCTGTGCTGAAGCAGGGCATTCTGGCAGCCAAGTGGCTTGACCTTTATTAGTGAGCCTGGTTACCCCCTCTCGGAACCACAGACTTAGAAATCGCCAGCTCATATACAGTGCATAAAATATATTTATATAATATATTTATATATATATACCCTTATACACCATTTTAATAAAAAATATCACAAAATTCTTCTAAGTCCCTCGGGAAGAGTGAAAGACGCGCACGTTCATTTTCAGAGCTCCTAGACCTTCCTATAAGAAGTTAGCCAAAAAGTAGCTTCGAAAAACGCTTAGGTTAAGTTTCAGAGTTGCTTCTAATGTACCAAAGCTGGACTTAGACATAATTTCACTCTCACAACATTATGGCTGGTTGGAGACAGTCTGTACCACAAGTACCGGGTCGATGGTTCTGGGCGTATACTGGGGGGACGGGGACGACTCCCATTAACCCCTGACTATACCGGGGATACGCTTATCACAATGCCTTTCTGGTCTGTGCTGAAGCAGGGCATTCTGGCAGCCAAGTGGCTTGACCTTTATTAGTGAGCCTGGTTACCCCCTCTCGGAACCACAGACTTAGAAATCGCCAGCTCATATACAGTGCATAAAATATATTTCTATATATACCCTTATACACCATTTTAATAAAAAATATCACAAAATTCTTCTAAGTCCCTCGGGAAGAGTGAAAGACGCGCACGTTCATTTTCAGCGCTTCTAGACCTTCCTATAAGAAGTTAGCCAAAAAGTAGCTTCGAAAAACGCTTAGGTTAAGTTTCAGAGTTGCTTCTAATGTACCAAAGCTGGACTTAGACATAATTTCACTCTCACAACATTATGGCTGGTTGGAGACAGTCCGAACCACAAGTACCGGGTCGATGGTTCTGGGCGTATACTGGGGGGACGGGGGGACTCCCATTAACTCCTGACTATACCGGGGATAAGCTTATCACAATGCCTTTCTGGTCTGTGCTGAAGCAGGGCATTCTGGCAGCCAAGTGGCTTGACCTTTATTAGTGAGCCTGGTTACCCCCTCTCGGAACCACAGACTTAGAAATCGCCAGCTCATATACAGTGCATAAAATATATTTATATAATATATTTATATATATACCCTTATACACCATTTTAATAAAAAATATCACAAAATTCTTCTAAGTCCCTCGGGAAGAGTGAAAGACGCGCACGTTCATTTTCAGAGCTCCTAGACCTTCCTATAAGAAGTTAGCCAAAAAGTAGCTTCGAAAAACGCTTAGGTTAAGTTTCAGAGTTGCTTCTAATGTACCAAAGCTGGACTTAGACATAATTTCACTCTCACAACATTATGGCTGGTTGGAGACAGTCTGAACCACAAGTACCGGGTCGATGGTTCTGGGCGTATACTGGGGGGACGGGGACGACTCCCATTAACCCCTGACTATACCGGGGATACGCTTATCACAATGCCTTTCTGGTCTGTGCTGAAGCAGGGCATTCTGGCAGCCAAGTGGCTTGACCTTTATTAGTGAGCCTGGTTACCCCCTCTCGGAACCACAGACTTAGAAATCGCCAGCTCATATACAGTGCATAAAATATATTTATATATATACCCTTATACACCATTTTAATAAAAAATATCACAAAATTCTTCTAAGTCCCTCGGGAAGAGTGAAAGACGCGCACGTTCATTTTCAGAGCTCCTAGACCTTCCTATAAGAAGTTAGCCAAAAAGTAGCTTCGAAAAACGCTTAGGTTAAGTTTCAGAGTTGCTTCTAATGTACCAAAGCTGGACTTAGACATAATTTCACTCTCACAACATTATGGCTGGTTGGAGACAGTCCGAACCACAAGTACCGGGTCGATGGTTCTGGGCGTATACTGGGGGGACGGGGACGACTCCCATGAACCCCTGACTATACCGGGGATACGCGTATCACAATGCCTTTCTGGTCTGTGCTGAAGCAGGGCATTCTGGCAGCCAAGTGGCTTGACCTTTATTAGTGAGCCTGGTTAACCCCTCTCGGAACCACAGACTTAGAAATCGCCAGCTCATATACAGTGCATAAAATATATTTATATATATACCCTTATACACCATTTTAATAAAAAATATCACAAAATTCTTCTAAGTCCCTCGGGAAGAGTGAAAGACGCGCACGTTCATTTTCAGAGCTCCTAGACCTTCCTATAAGAAGTTAGCCAAAAAGTAGCTTCGAAAAACGCTTAGGTTAAGTTTCAGAGTTGCTTCTAATGTACCAAAGCTGGACTTAGACATAATTTCACTCTCACAACATTATGGCTGGTTGGAGACAGTCTGAACCACAAGTACCGGGTCGATGGTTCTGGGCGTATACTGGGGGGACGGGGACGACTCCCATTAACCCATGACTATACCGGGGATACGCTTATCACAATGCCTTTCTGGTCTGTGCTGAAGCAGGGCATTCTGGCAGCCAAATGGCTTGACCTTTATTAGTGAGCCTGGTTACCCCCTCTCGGAACCACAGACTTAGAAATCGCCAGCTCATATACAGTGCATAAACTATATTTATATATATACCCTTATACACCATTTTAATAAAAAATATCACAAAATTCTTCTAAGTCCCTCGGGAAGAGTGAAAGACGCGCACGTTCATTTTCAGAGCTCCTAGACCTTCCTATAAGAAGTTAGCCAAAAAGTAGCTTCGAAAAACGCTTAGGTTAAGTTTCAGAGTTGCTTCTAATGTACCAAAGCTGGACTTAGACATAATTTCACTCTCACAACATTATGGCTGGTTGGAGACAGTCCGAAGCACAAGTACCGGGTCCATGTTTCTGGCTGTATACTGGGGGGACGGGGGCGACTCCCATTAACCCCTGACTATACCGGGGATACGCTTATCACAATGCCTTTCTGGTCTGTGCTGAAGCAGGGCATTCTGGAAACCAAGTGGCTTGACCTTTATTAGTGAGCCTGGTTACCCCCTCTCGGAACCACAGACTTAGAAATCGCCAGCTCATATACAGTGCATAAAATATATTTATATAATATATTTATATATATACCCTTATACACCATTTTAATAAAAAATATCACAAAATTCTTCTAAGTCCCTCGGGAAGAGTGAAAGACGCGCACGTTCATTTTCAGCGCTCCTAGACTTTCCTATAAGAAGTTAGCCAAAAATTAGCTTCGAAAAACGCTTAGGTTAAGTTTCAGAGTTGCTTCTAATGTACCAAAGCTGGACTTAGACATAATTTCACTCTCACAACATTATGGCTGGTTGGAGACAGTCCGAAGCACAAGTACCGGGTCCATGGTTCTGGGCGTATACTGGGGGGGACGCGGACGACTCCCATTAACCCCTGACTATACCGGGGATACGCTTATCACAATGCCTTTCTGGTCTGTGCTGAAGCAGGGCATTCTGGCAGCCAAGTGGCTTGACCTTTATTAGTGAGCCTGGTTACCCCCTCTCGGAACCACAGATTTAGAAATCGCCAGCTCATATACAGTGCATAAAATATATTTATATATATACCCTTATACACCATTTTAATAAAAAATATCACAAAATTCTTCTAAGTCCCTCGGGAAGAGTGAAAGACGCGCACGTTCATTTTCAGAGCTCCTAGACCTTCCTATAAGAAGTTAGCCAAAAAGTAGCTTCGAAAAACGCTTAGGTTAAGTTTCAGAGTTGCTTCTAATGTACCAAAGCTGGACTTAGACATAATTTCACTCTCACAACATTATGGCTGGTTGGAGACAGTCTGAACCACAAGTACCGGGTCGATGGTTCTGGGCGTATACTGGGGGGACGGGGACGACTCCCATTAACCCCTGACTATACCGGGGATACGCTTATCACAATGCCTTTCTGGTCTGTGCTGAAGCAGGGCATTCTGGCAGCCAAATGGCTTGACCTTTATTAGTGAGCCTGGTTACCCCCTCTCGGAACCACAGACTTAGAAATCGCCAGCTCATATACAGTACAGTGCATAAAATATATTTATATATATACCCTTATACACCATTTTAATAAAAAATATCACAAAATTCTTCTAAGTCCCTCGGGAAGAGTGAAAGACGCGCACGTTCATTTTCAGAGCTCCTAGACCTTCCTATAAGAAGTTAGCCAAAAAGTAGCTTCGAAAAACGCTTAGGTTAAGTTTCAGAGTTGCTTCTAATGTACCAAAGCTGGACTTAGACATAATTTCACTCTCACAACATTATGGCTGGTTGGAGACAGTCTGAACCACAAGTACCGGGTCGATGGTTCTGGGCGTATACTGGGGGGACGGTGACGACTCCCATTAACCCCTGACTATACCGGGGATACGCTTATCACAATGCCTTTCTGGTCTGTGCTGAAGCAGGGCATTCTGGCAGCCAAATGGCTTGACCTTTATTAGTGAGCCTGGTTACCCCCTCTCGGAACCACAGACTTAGAAATCGCCAGCTCATATACAGTACAGTGCATAAAATATATTTATATATATACCCTTATACACCATTTTAATAAAAAATATCACAAAATTCTTCTAAGTCCCTCGGGAAGAGTGAAAGACGCGCACGTTCATTTTCAGCGCTCCCAGACCTTTCTACAGTATAAGAAGTTAGCCAAAAAGTAGCTTCGAAAAACGCTTAGGTTAAGTTTCAGAGTTGCTTCTAATGTACCAAAGCTGGACTTAGACATAATTTCACTCTCACAACATTATGGCTGGTTGGAGACAGTCTGAACCACAAGTACCGGGTCGATGGTTCTGGGCGTATACTGGGGGGACGGGGACGACTCCCATTAACCCCTGACTATACCGGGGATACGCTTATCACAATGCCTTTCTGGTCTGTCCTGAAGCAGGGCATTCTGGCAGCCAAGTGGCTTGAACTTTATTAGTGAGCCTGGTTACCCCCTCTCGGAACTACCGACTTAGAAATCGCCAGCTCATATAAAGTGCATAAAATATATTTATATATATACCCTTATACACCATTTTAATAAAAAATATCACAAAATTCTTCTAAGTACCTCGGGAAGAGTGAAAGACGCGCACGTTCATTTTCAGCGCTCCCAGACCTTTCTATAAGAAGTTAGCCAAAAAGTAGCTTCGAAAAACGCTTAGGTTAAGTTTCAGAGTTGCTTCT
Source organism: Ascaphus truei (assembly GCF_040206685.1). Classification (NCBI taxonomy): domain Eukaryota; kingdom Metazoa; phylum Chordata; class Amphibia; order Anura; family Ascaphidae; genus Ascaphus; species Ascaphus truei. Next base: position 290,664,008 of record NC_134483.1, on the reverse strand, counting down.
AATGTACCAAAGCTGGACTTAGACATAATTTCACTCTCACAACATTATGGCTGGTTGGAGACAGTCCGAAGCACAAGTACCGGGTCCATGGTTCTGGCTGTATACTGGGGGGACGGGGGCGACTCCCATTAACCCCTGACTATACCGGGGATACGCTTATCACAATGCCTTTCTGGTCTGTGCTGAAGCAGGGCATTATGGAAACCAAGTGGCTTGACCTTTATTAGTGAGCCTGGTTACCCCCTCTCGGAACCACAGACTTAGAAATCGCCAGCTCATATACAGTGCATAAAATATATTTATATAATATATTTATATATATACCCTTATACACCATTTTAATAAAAAATATCACAAAATTCTTCTAAGTCCCTCGGGAAGAGTGAAAGACGCGCACGTTCATTTTCAGCGCTCCTAGACTTTCCTATAAGAAGTTAGCCAAAAAGTAGCTTCGAAAAACGCTTAGGTTAAGTTTCAGAGTTGCTTCTAATGTACCAAAGCTGGACTTAGACATAATTTCACTCTCACAACATTATGGCTGGTTGGAGACAGTCCGAACCACAAGTACCGGGTCGATGGTTCTGGGCGTATACTGGGGGGACGGGGACGACTCCCATTAACCCCTGACTATACCGGGGATACGCTTATCACAATGCCTTTCTGGTCTGTGCTGAAGCAGGGCATTCTGGCAGCCAAGTGGCTTGACCTTTATTAGTGAGCCTGGTTACCCCCTCTCGGAACCACAGACCTAGAAATCGCCAGCTCAAATACAGTGCATAAAATATATTTATATATATATACCCTTATACACCATTTTAATAAAAAATATCACAAAATTCTTCTAAGTCCCTCGGGAAAAGTGAAAGACGTGCAAGTTCATTTTCAGCGCTCCTAGACCTTCCTATAAGAAGTTAGCCAAAAAGTAAGTTTCTTCGAAAAACGCTTAGGTTAAGTTTCAGAGTTGCTTCTAATGTACCAAAGCTGGACTTAGACATAATTTCACTCTCACAACATTATGGCTGGTTGGAGACAGTCCGAAGCACAAGTACCGGGTCCATGGTTCTGGCCGTATACTGGGGGGACGGGGGCGACTCCCATTAACCCCTGACTATACCGGGGATACGCTTATCACAATGCCTTTCTGGTCTGTGCTGAAGAAGGGCATTCTGGAAACCAAGTGGCTTGACCTTTATTAGTGAGCCTGGTTACCCCCTCTCGGAACCACAGACTTAGAAATCGCCAGCTCATATACAGTGCATAAAATATATTTCTATATATACCCTTATACACCATTTTAATAAAAAATATCACAAAATTCTTCTAAGTCCCTCGGGAAGAGTGAAAGACGCGCACGTTAATTTTCAGAGCTCCTAGACCTTCCTATAAGAAGTTAGCCAAAAAGTAGCTTCGAAAAACGCTTAGGTTAAGTTTCAGAGTTGCTTCTAATGTACCAAAGCTGGACTTAGACATAATTTCACTCTCACAACATTATGGCTGGTTGGAGACAGTCTGAACCACAAGTACCGGGTCGATGGTTCTGGGCGTATACTGGGGGGACGGGGACGACTCCCATTAACCCTTGACAATACCGGGGATACGCTTATCACAATGCCTTTCTGGTCTGTGCTGAAGCAGGGCATTCTGGCAGCCAAGTGGCTTGACCTTTATTAGTGAGCCTGGTTACCCCCTCTCGGAACCACAGACTTCGAAATCGCCAGCTCATATACAGTGCATAAAATATATTTATATATATACCCTTATACACCATTTTAATAAAAAATATCACAAAATTCTTCTAAGTCCCTCGGGAAGAGTGAAAGACGCGCACGTTCATTTTCAGAGCTCCTAGACCTTCCTATAAGAAGTTAGCCAAAAAGTAGCTTCGAAAAACGCTTAGGTTAAGTTTCAGAGTTGCTTCTAATGTACCAAAGCTGGACTTAGACATAATTTCACTCTCACAACATTATGGCTGGTTGGAGACAGTCTGAACCACAAGTACCGGGTCGATGGTTCTGGGCGTATACTGGGGGGACGGGGACGACTCCCATTAACCCCTGACTATTCCGGGGATACGCTTATCACAATGCCTTTCTGGTCTGTGCTGAAGCAGGGCATTCTGGCAGCCAAGTGGCTTGACCTTTATTAGTGAGCCTGGTTACCCCCTCTCGGAACCACAGACTTAGAAATCGCCAGCTCATATACAGTGCATAAAATATATTTATATAATATATTTATATATATACCCTTATACACCAATTTAATAAAAAATATCACAAAATTCTTCTAAGTCCCTCAGGAAGAGTGAAAGACGCGCACGTTCATTTTCAGCGCTCCCAGACCTTTCTATAAGAAGTTAGCCAAAAAGTAGCTTCGAAAAACGCTTAGGTTAAGTTTCAGAGTTGCTTCTAATGTACCAAAGCTGGACTTAGACATAATTTCACTCTCACAACATTATGGCTGGTTGGAGACAGTCCGAAGCAAAAGTACCGGGTCCATGGTTCTGGGCGTATACTGGGGGGGACGCGGACGACTCCCATTAACCCCTGACTATACCGGGGATACGCTTATCACAATGCCTTTCTGGTCTGTGCTGAAGCAGGGCATTCTGGCAGCCAAGTGGCTTGACCTTTATTAGTGAGCCTGGTTACCCCCTCTCGGAACCACAGACTTAGAAATCGCCAGCTCATATACAGTGCATAAAATATATTTATATAATATATTTATATATATACCCTTATACTTCATTTTAATAAAAAATATCACAAAATTCTTCTAAGTCCCTCGGGAAAAGTGAAAGACGTGCAAGTTCATTTTCAGCGCTCCTAGACCTTCCTATAAGAAGTTAGCCAAAAAGTAAGTTTCTTCGAAAAACGCTTAGGTTAAGTTTCAGAGTTGCTTCTAATGTACCAAAGCTGGACTTAGACATAATTTCACTCTCACAACATTATGGCTGGTTGGAGACAGTCCGAAGCACAAGTACCGGGTCCATGGTTCTGGCCGTATACTGGGGGGACGGGGGCGACTCCCATTAACCCCTGACTATACCGGGGATACGCTTATCACAATGCCTTTCTGGTCTGTGCTGAAGAAGGGCATTCTGGAAACCAAGTGGCTTGACCTTTATTAGTGAGCCTGGTTACCCCCTCTCGGAACCACAGACTTAGAAATCGCCAGCTCATATACAGTGCATAAAATATATTTCTATATATACCCTTATACACCATTTTAATAAAAAATATCACAAAATTCTTCTAAGTCCCTCGGGAAGAGTGAAAGACGCGCACGTTAATTTTCAGAGCTCCTAGACCTTCCTATAAGAAGTTAGCCAAAAAGTAGCTTCGAAAAACGCTTAGGTTAAGTTTCAGAGTTGCTTCTAATGTACCAAAGCTGGACTTAGACATAATTTCACTCTCACAACATTATGGCTGGTTGGAGACAGTCTGAACCACAAGTACCGGGTCGATGGTTCTGGGCGTATACTGGGGGGACGGGGACGACTCCCATTAACCCTTGACAATACCGGGGATACGCTTATCACAATGCCTTTCTGGTCTGTGCTGAAGCAGGGCATTCTGGCAGCCAAGTGGCTTGACCTTTATTAGTGAGCCTGGTTACCCCCTCTCGGAACCACAGACTTAGAAATCGCCAGCTCATATACAGTGCATAAAATATATTTATATAATATATTTATATATATACCCTTATACACCATTTTAATAAAAAATATCACAAAATTCTTCTAAGTCCCTCGGGAAGAGTGAAAGACGCGCACGTTAATTTTCAGAGCTCCTAGACCTTCCTATAAGAAGTTAGCCAAAAAGTAGCTTCGAAAAACGCTTAGGTTAAGTTTCAGAGTTGCTTCTAATGTACCAAAGCTGGACTTAGACATAATTTCACTCTCACAACATTATGGCTGGTTGGAGACAGTCCGAACCACAAGTACCGGGTCCATGGTTCTGGGCGTATACTGGGGGGGACGGGGACGACTCCCATTAACCCCTGACTATACCGGGGATACGCTTATCACAATGCCTTTCTGGCCTGTGCTGAAGCAGGGCATTCTGGCAGCCAAGTGGCTTGACCTTTATTAGTGAGCCTGGTTACCCCCTCTCGGAACCACAGACTTCGAAATCGCCAGCTCATATACAGTGCATAAAATATATTTATATATATACCCTTATACACCATTTTAATAAAAAATATCACAAAATTCTTCTAAGTCCCTCGGGAAGAGTGAAAGACGCGCACGTTCATTTTCAGAGCTCCTAGACCTTCCTATAAGAAGTTAGCCAAAAAGTAGCTTCGAAAAACGCTTAGGTTAAGTTTCAGAGTTGCTTCTAATGTACCAAAGCTGGACTTAGACATAATTTCACTCTCACAACATTATGGCTGGTTGGAGACAGTCTGAACCACAAGTACCGGGTCGATGGTTCTGGGCGTATACTGGGGGGACGGGGACGACTCCCATTAACCCCTGACTATTCCGGGGATACGCTTATCACAATGCCTTTCTGGTCTGTGCTGAAGCAGGGCATTCTGGCAGCCAAGTGGCTTGACCTTTATTAGTGAGCCTGGTTACCCCCTCTCGGAACCACAGACTTAGAAATCGCCAGCTCATATACAGTGCATAAAATATATTTATATAATATATTTATATATATACCCTTATACACCAATTTAATAAAAAATATCACAAAATTCTTCTAAGTCCCTCAGGAAGAGTGAAAGACGCGCACGTTCATTTTCAGCGCTCCCAGACCTTTCTATAAGAAGTTAGCCAAAAAGTAGCTTCGAAAAACGCTTAGGTTAAGTTTCAGAGTTGCTTCTAATGTACCAAAGCTGGACTTAGACATAATTTCACTCTCACAACATTATGGCTGGTTGGAGACAGTCCGAAGCAAAAGTACCGGGTCCATGGTTCTGGGCGTATACTGGGGGGGACGCGGACGACTCCCATTAACCCCTGACTATACCGGGGATACGCTTATCACAATGCCTTTCTGGTCTGTGCTGAAGCAGGGCATTCTGGCAGCCAAGTGGCTTGACCTTTATTAGTGAGCCTGGTTACCCCCTCTCGGAACCACAGACTTAGAAATCGCCAGCTCATATACAGTGCATAAAATATATTTATATATATACCCTTATACACCATTTTAATAAAAAATATCACAAAATTCTTCTAAGTCCCTCGGGAAGAGTGAAAGACGCGCACGTTCATTTTCAGCGCTCCTAGACCTTCCTATAAGAAGTTAGCCAAAAAGTAGCTTCGAAAAACGCTTAGGTTAAGTTTCAGAGTTGCTTCTAATGTACCAAAGCTGGACTTAGACATAATTTCACTCTCACAACATTATGGCTGGTTGGAGACAGTCCGAACCACAAGTACCGGGTCCATGGTTCTGGGCGTATACTGGGGGGACGGGGACGACTCCCATTAACCCCTGACTATACCGGGGATACGCTTATCACAATGCCTTTCTGGTCTGTCCTGAAGCAGGGCATTCTGGCAGCCAAGTGGCTTGAACTTTATTAGTGAGCCTGGTTACCCCCTCTCGGAACTACCGACTTAGAAATCGCCAGCTCATATAAAGTGCATAAAATATATTTATATATATACCCTTATACACCATTTTAATAAAAAATATCACAAAATTCTTCTAAGTCCCTCGGGAAGAGTGAAAGACGCGCACGTTCATTTTCAGCGCTCCCAGACCTTTCTATAAGAAGTTAGCCAAAAAGTAGCTTCGAAAAACGCTTAGGTTAAGTTTCAGAGTTGCTTCTAATGTACCAAAGCTGGACTTAGACATAATTTCACTCTCACAACATTATGGCTGGTTGGAGACAGTCCGAAGCACAAGTACCGGGTCCATGGTTCTGGGCGTATACTGGGGGGGACGCGGACGACTCCCATTAACCCCTGACTATACCGGGGATACGCTTATCACAATGCCTTTCTGGTCTGTGCTGAAGCAGGGCATTCTGGCAGCCAAGTGGCTTGACCTTTATTAGTGAGCCTGGTTACCCCCTCTCGGAACCACAGACTTAGAAATCGCCAGCTCATATACAGTGCATAAAATATATTTATATAATATATTTATATATATACCCTTATACACCAATTTAATAAAAAATATCACAAAATTCTTCTAAGTCCCTCGGGAAGAGTGAAAGACACGCACGTTCATTTTCAGCGCTCCCAGACCTTTCTATAAGAAGTTAGCCAAAAAGTAGCTTCGAAAAACGCTTAGGTTAAGTTTCAGAGTTGCTTCTAATGTACCAAAGCTGGACTTAGACATAATTTCACTCTCACAACATTATGGCTGGTTGGAGACAGTCCGAAGCACAAGTACCGGGTCCATGGTTCTGGGCGTATACTGGGGGGGACGCGGACGACTCCCATTAACCCCTGACTATACCGGGGATACGCTTATCACAATGCCTTTCTGGTCTGTGCTGAAGCAGGGCATTCTGGCAGACAAGTGGCTTGACCTTTATTAGTGAGCCTGGTTACCCCCTCTCGGAACCACAGACTTAGAAATCGCCAGCTCATATACAGTGCATAAAATATATTTATATATATACCCTTATACACCATTTTAATAAAAAATATCACAAAATTCTTCTAAGTCCCTCGGGAAGAGTGAAAGACGCGCACGTTCATTTTCAGCGCTCATAGACCTTCCTATAAGAAGTTAGCCAAAAAGTAGCTTCGAAAAACGCTTAGGTTAAGTTTCAGAGTTGCTTCTAATGTACCAAAGCTGGACTTAGACATAATTTCACTCTCACAACATTATGGCTGGTTGGAGACAGTCCGAACCACAAGTACCGGGTCGATGGTTCTGGGCGTATACTGGGGGGACGGGGACGACTCCCATGAACCCCTGACTATACCGGGGATACGCTTATCACAATGCCTTTCTGGTCTGTGCTGAAGCAGGGCATTCTGGCAGCCAAGTGGCTTGACCTTTATTAGTGAGCCTGGTTACCCCCTCTCGGAACCACAGACTTAGAAATCGCCAGCTCATATACAGTGCATAAAATATATTTCTATATATACCCTTATACACCATTTTAATAAAAAATATCACAAAATTCTTCTAAGTCCCTCGGGAAGAGTGAAAGACGCGCACGTTAATTTTCAGAACTCCTAGACCTTCCTATAAGAAGTTAGCCAAAAAGTAGCTTCGAAAAACGCTTAGGTTAAGTTTCAGAATTGCTTCTAATGTACCAAAGCTGGACTTAGACATAATTTCACTCTCACAACATTATGGCTGGTTGGAGACAGTCTGAACCACAAGTACCGGGTCGATGGTTCTGGGCGTATACTGGGGGGACGGGGACGACTCCCATTAACCCTTGACAATACCGGGGATACGCTTATCACAATGCCTTTCTGGTCTGTGCTGAAGCAGGGCATTCTGGCAGCCAAGTGGCTTGACCTTTATTAGTGAGCCTGGTTACCCCCTCTCGGAACCTCAGACTTAGAAATCGCCAGCTCATATACAGTGCATAAAATATATTTATATAATATATTTATATATATACCCTTATACACCATTTTAATAAAAAATATCACAAAATTCTTCTAAGTCCCTCGGGAAGAGTGAAAGACGCGCACGTTCATTTTCAGCGCTCCCAGACCTTCCTATAAGAAGTTAGCCAAAAAGTAGCTTCGAAAAATGCTTAGGTTAAGTTTCAGAGTTGCTTCTAATGTACCAAAGCTGGACTTAGACATAATTTCACTCTCACAACATTATGGCTGGTTGGAGACAGTCCGAACCACAAGTACCGGGTCCATGGTTCTGGGCGTATACTGGGGGGGACGGGGACGACTCCCATTAACCCCTGACTATACCGGGGATACGCTTATCACAATGCCTTTCTGGCCTGTGCTGAAGCAGGGCATTCTGGCAGCCAAGTGGCTTGACCTTTATTAGTGAGCCTGGTTACCCCCTCTCGGAACCACAGACTTCGAAATCGCCAGCTCATATACAGTGCATAAAATATATTTATATATATACCCTTATACACCATTTTAATAAAAAATATCACAAAATTCTTCTAAGTCCCTCGGGAAGAGTGAAAGACGCGCACGTTCATTTTCAGAGCTCCTAGACCTTCCTATAAGAAGTTAGCCAAAAAGTAGCTTCGAAAAACGCTTAGGTTAAGTTTCAGAGTTGCTTCTAATGTACCAAAGCTGGACTTAGACATAATTTCACTCTCACAACATTATGGCTGGTTGGAGACAGTCTGAACCACAAGTACCGGGTCGATGGTTCTGGGCGTATACTGGGGGGACGGGGACGACTCCCATTAACCCCTGACTATTCCGGGGATACGCTTATCACAATGCCTTTCTGGTCTGTGCTGAAGCAGGGCATTCTGGCAGCCAAGTGGCTTGACCTTTATTAGTGAGCCTGGTTACCCCCTCTCGGAACCACAGACTTAGAAATCGCCAGCTCATATACAGTGCATAAAATATATTTATATATATACCCTTATACACCATTTTAATAAAAAATATCACAAAATTCTTCTAAGTCCCTCGGGAAGAGTGAAAGACGCGCACGTTCATTTTCAGCGCTCATAGACCTTCCTATAAGAAGTTAGCCAAAAAGTAGCTTCGAAAAACGCTTAGGTTAAGTTTCAGAGTTGCTTCTAATGTACCAAAGCTGGACTTAGACATAATTTCACTCTCACAACATTATGGCTGGTTGGAGACAGTCCGAACCACAAGTACCGGGTCGATGGTTCTGGGCGTATACTGGGGGGACGGGGACGACTCCCATGAACCCCTGACTATACCGGGGATACGCTTATCACAATGCCTTTCTGGTCTGTGCTGAAGCAGGGCATTCTGGCAGCCAAGTGGCTTGACCTTTATTAGTGAGCCTGGTTACCCCCTCTCGGAACCACAGACTTAGAAATCGCCAGCTCATATACAGTGCATAAAATATATTTCTATATATACCCTTATACACCATTTTAATAAAAAATATCACAAAATTCTTCTAAGTCCCTCGGGAAGAGTGAAAGACGCGCACGTTAATTTTCAGAGCTCCTAGACCTTCCTATAAGAAGTTAGCCAAAAAGTAGCTTCGAAAAACGCTTAGGTTAAGTTTCAGAATTGCTTCTAATGTACCAAAGCTGGACTTAGACATAATTTCACTCTCACAACATTATGGCTGGTTGGAGACAGTCTGTACCACAAGTACCGGGTCGATGGTTCTGGGCGTATACTGGGGGGACGGGGACGACTCCCATTAACCCTTGACAATACCGGGGATACGCTTATCACAATGCCTTTCTGGTCTGTGCTGAAGCAGGGCATTCTGGCAGCCAAGTGGCTTGACCTTTATTAGTGAGCCTGGTTACCCCCTCTCGGAACCTCAGACTTAGAAATCGCCAGCTCATATACAGTGCATAAAATATATTTATATAATATATTTATATATATATACCCTTATACACCATTTTAATAAAAAATATCACAAAATTCTTCTAAGTCCCTCGGGAAGAGTGAAAGACGCGCACGTTCATTTTCAGCGCTCCCAGACCTTCCTATAAGAAGTTAGCCAAAAAGTAGCTTCGAAAAATGCTTAGGTTAAGTTTCAGAGTTGCTTCTAATGTACCAAAGCTGGACTTAGACATAATTTCACTCTCACAACATTATGGCTGGTTGGAGACAGTCCGAACCACAAGTACCGGGTCCATGGTTCTGGGCGTATACTGGGGGGGACGGGGACGACTCCCATTAACCCCTGACTATACCGGGGATACGCTTATCACAATGCCTTTCTGGCCTGTGCTGAAGCAGGGCATTCTGGCAGCCAAGTGGCTTGACCTTTATTAGTGAGCCTGGTTACCCCCTCTCGGAACCACAGACTTCGAAATCGCCAGCTCATATACAGTGCATAAAATATATTTATATATATACCCTTATACACCATTTTAATAAAAAATATCACAAAATTCTTCTAAGTCCCTCGGGAAGAGTGAAAGACGCGCACGTTCATTTTCAGAGCTCCTAGACCTTCCTATAAGAAGTTAGCCAAAAAGTAGCTTCGAAAAACGCTTAGGTTAAGTTTCAGAGTTGCTTCTAATGTACCAAAGCTGGACTTAGACATAATTTCACTCTCACAACATTATGGCTGGTTGGAGACAGTCTGAACCACAAGTACCGGGTCGATGGTTCTGGGCGTATACTGGGGGGACGGGGACGACTCCCATTAACCCCTGACTATTCCGGGGATACGCTTATCACAATGCCTTTCTGGTCTGTGCTGAAGCAGGGCATTCTGGCAGCCAAGTGGCTTGACCTTTATTAGTGAGCCTGGTTACCCCCTCTCGGAACCACAGACTTAGAAATCGCCAGCTCATATACAGTGCATAAAATATATTTATATATATACCCTTATACACCATTTTAATAAAAAATATCACAAAATTCTTCTAAGTCCCTCGGGAAGAGTGAAAGACGCGCACGTTCATTTTCAGCGCTCCTAGACCTTCCTATAAGAAGTTAGCCAAAAAGTAGCTTCGAAAAACGCTTAGGTTAAGTTTCAGAGTTGCTTCTAATGTACCAAAGCTGGACTTAGACATAATTTCACTCTCACAACATTATGGCTGGTTGGAGACAGTCTGAACCACAAGTACCGGGTCGATGGTTCTGGGCGTATACTGGGGGGACGGGGACGACTCCCATTAACCCCCGACTATACCGGGGATACGCTTATCACAATGCCTTTCTGGTCTGTGCTGAAGCAGGGCATTCTGGCAGCCAAGTGGCTTGACCTTTATTAGTGAGCCTGGTTACCCCCTCTCGGAACCACAGACTTAGAAATCGCCAGCTCATATACAGTGCATAAAATATATTTATATATATACCCTTATACACCATTTTAATAAAAAATATCACAAAATTCTTCTAAGTCCCTCGGGAAGAGTGAAAGACGCGCACGTTCATTTTCAGCGCTCCTAGACCTTCCTATAAGAAGTTAGCCAAAAAGTAGCTTCGAAAAACGCTTAGGTTAAGTTTCAGAGTTGCTTCTAATGTACCAAAGCTGGACTTAGACATAATTTCACTCTCACAACATTATGGCTGGTTGGAGACAGTCCGAACCACAAGTACCGGGTCCATGGTTCTGGGCGTATACTGGGGGGACGTGGACGACTCCCATTAACCCCTGACTATACCGGGGATACGCTTATCACAATGCCTTTCTGGTCTGTCCTGAAGCAGGGCATTCTGGCAGCCAAGTGGCTTGAACTTTATTAGTGAGCCTGGTTACCCCCTCTCGGAACTACCGACTTAGAAATCGCCAGCTCATATAAAGTGCATAAAATATATTTATATATATACCCTTATACACCATTTTAATAAAAAATATCACAAAATTCTTCTAAGTCCCTCGGGAAGAGTGAAAGACGCGCACGTTCATTTTCAGCGCTCCCAGACCTTTCTATAAGAAGTTAGCCAAAAAGTAGCTTCGAAAAACGCTTAGGTTAAGTTTCAGAGTTGCTTCTAATGTACCAAAGCTGGACTTAGACATAATTTCACTCTCACAACATTATGGCTGGTTGGAGACAGTCCGAAGCACAAGTACCGGGTCCATGGTTCTGGGCGTATACTGGGGGGGACGCGGACGACTCCCATTAACCCCTGACTATACCGGGGATACGCTTATCACAATGCCTTTCTGGTCTGTGCTGAAGCAGGGCATTCTGGCAGCCAAGTGGCTTGACCTTTATTAGTGAGCCTGGTTACCCCCTCTCGGAACCACAGACTTAGAAATCGCCAGCTCATATACAGTGCATAAAATATATTTATATAATATATTTATATATATACCCTTATACACCAATTTAATAAAAAATATCACAAAATTCTTCTAAGTCCCTCGGGAAGAGTGAAAGACGCGCACGTTCATTTTCAGCGCTCCCAGACCTTTCTATAAGAAGTTAGCCAAAAAGTAGCTTCGAAAAACGCTTAGGTTAAGTTTCAGAGTTGCTTCTAATGTACCAAAGCTGGACTTAGACATAATTTCACTCTCACAACATTATGGCTGGTTGGAGACAGTCCGAAGCACAAGTACCGGGTCCATGGTTCTGGGCGTATACTGGGGGGGACGCGGACGACTCCCATTAACCCCTGACTATACCGGGGATACGCTTATCACAATGCCTTTCTGGTCTGTGCTGAAGCAGGGCATTCTGGCAGACAAGTGGCTTGACCTTTATTAGTGAGCCTGGTTACCCCCTCTCGGAACCACAGACTTAGAAATCGCCAGCTCATATACAGTGCATAAAATATATTTATATATATACCCTTATACACCATTTTAATAAAAAATATCACAAAATTCTTCTAAGTCCCTCGGGAAGAGTGAAAGACGCGCACGTTCATTTTCAGCGCTCATAGACCTTCCTATAAGAAGTTAGCCAAAAAGTAGCTTCGAAAAACGCTTAGGTTAAGTTTCAGAGTTGCTTCTAATGTACCAAAGCTGGACTTAGACATAATTTCACTCTCACAACATTATGGCTGGTTGGAGACAGTCCGAACCACAAGTACCGGGTCGATGGTTCTGGGCGTATACTGGGGGGACGGGGACGACTCCCATGAACCCCTGACTATACCGGGGATACGCTTATCACAATGCCTTTCTGGTCTGTGCTGAAGCAGGGCATTCTGGCAGCCAAGTGGCTTGACCTTTATTAGTGAGCCTGGTTACCCCCTCTCGGAACCACAGACTTAGAAATCGCCAGCTCATATACAGTGCATAAAATATATTTCTATATATACCCTTATACACCATTTTAATAAAAAATATCACAAAATTCTTCTAAGTCCCTCGGGAAGAGTGAAAGACGCGCACGTTAATTTTCAGAGCTCCTAGACCTTCCTATAAGAAGTTAGCCAAAAAGTAGCTTCGAAAAACGCTTAGGTTAAGTTTCAGAATTGCTTCTAATGTACCAAAGCTGGACTTAGACATAATTTCACTCTCACAACATTATGGCTGGTTGGAGACAGTCTGAACCACAAGTACCGGGTCGATGGTTCTGGGCGTATACTGGGGGGACGGGGACGACTCCCATTAACCCTTGACAATACCGGGGATACGCTTATCACAATGCCTTTCTGGTCTGTGCTGAAGCAGGGCATTCTGGCAGCCAAGTGGCTTGACCTTTATTAGTGAGCCTGGTTACCCCCTCTCGGAACCTCAGACTTAGAAATCGCCAGCTCATATACAGTGCATAAAATATATTTATATAATATATTTATATATATACCCTTATACACCATTTTAATAAAAAATATCACAAAATTCTTCTAAGTCCCTCGGGAAGAGTGAAAGACGCGCACGTTCATTTTCAGCGCTCCCAGACCTTCCTATAAGAAGTTAGCCAAAAAGTAGCTTCGAAAAATGCTTAGGTTAAGTTTCAGAGTTGCTTCTAATGTACCAAAGCTGGACTTAGACATAATTTCACTCTCACAACATTATGGCTGGTTGGAGACAGTCCGAAGCACAAGTACCGGGTCCATGGTTCTGGGCGTATACTGGGGGGGACGCGGACGACTCCCATTAACCCCTGACTATACCGGGGATACGCTTATCACAATGCCTTTCTGGTCTGTGCTGAAGCAGGGCATTCTGGCAGACAAGTGGCTTGACCTTTATTAGTGAGCCTGGTTACCCCCTCTCGGAACCACAGACTTAGAAATCGCCAGCTCATATACAGTGCATAAAATATATTTATATATATACCCTTATACACCATTTTAATAAAAAATATCACAAAATTCTTCTAAGTCCCTCGGGAAGAGTGAAAGACGCGCACGTTCATTTTCAGCGCTCATAGACCTTCCTATAAGAAGTTAGCCAAAAAGTAGCTTCGAAAAACGCTTAGGTTAAGTTTCAGAGTTGCTTCTAATGTACCAAAGCTGGACTTAGACATAATTTCACTCTCACAACATTATGGCTGGTTGGAGACAGTCCGAACCACAAGTACCGGGTCGATGGTTCTGGGCGTATACTGGGGGGACGGGGACGACTCCCATGAACCCCTGACTATACCGGGGATACGCTTATCACAATGCCTTTCTGGTCTGTGCTGAAGCAGGGCATTCTGGCAGCCAAGTGGCTTGACCTTTATTAGTGAGCCTGGTTACCCCCTCTCGGAACCACAGACTTAGAAATCGCCAGCTCATATACAGTGCATAAAATATATTTCTATATATACCCTTATACACCATTTTAATAAAAAATATCACAAAATTCTTCTAAGTCCCTCGGGAAGAGTGAAAGACGCGCACGTTAATTTTCAGAGCTCCTAGACCTTCCTATAAGAAGTTAGCCAAAAAGTAGCTTCGAAAAACGCTTAGGTTAAGTTTCAGAATTGCTTCTAATGTACCAAAGCTGGACTTAGACATAATTTCACTCTCACAACATTATGGCTGGTTGGAGACAGTCTGAACCACAAGTACCGGGTCGATGGTTCTGGGCGTATACTGGGGGGACGGGGACGACTCCCATTAACCCTTGACAATACCGGGGATACGCTTATCACAATGCCTTTCTGGTCTGTGCTGAAGCAGGGCATTCTGGCAGCCAAGTGGCTTGACCTTTATTAGTGAGCCTGGTTACCCCCTCTCGGAACCTCAGACTTAGAAATCGCCAGCTCATATACAGTGCATAAAATATATTTATATAATATATTTATATATATACCCTTATACACCATTTTAATAAAAAATATCACAAAATTCTTCTAAGTCCCTCGGGAAGAGTGAAAGACGCGCACGTTCATTTTCAGCGCTCCCAGACCTTCCTATAAGAAGTTAGCCAAAAAGTAGCTTCGAAAAATGCTTAGGTTAAGTTTCAGAGTTGCTTCTAATGTACCAAAGCTGGACTTAGACATAATTTCACTCTCACAACATTATGGCTGGTTGGAGACAGTCCGAACCACAAGTACCGGGTCCATGGTTCTGGGCGTATACTGGGGGGGACGGGGACGACTCCCATTAACCCCTGACTATACCGGGGATACGCTTATCACAATGCCTTTCTGGCCTGTGCTGAAGCAGGGCATTCTGGCAGCCAAGTGGCTTGACCTTTATTAGTGAGCCTGGTTACCCCCTCTCGGAACCACAGACTTCGAAATCGCCAGCTCATATACAGTGCATAAAATATATTTATATATATACCCTTATACACCATTTTAATAAAAAATATCACAAAATTCTTCTAAGTCCCTCGGGAAGAGTGAAAGACGCGCACGTTCATTTTCAGAGCTCCTAGACCTTCCTATAAGAAGTTAGCCAAAAAGTAGCTTCGAAAAACGCTTAGGTTAAGTTTCAGAGTTGCTTCTAATGTACCAAAGCTGGACTTAGACATAATTTCACTCTCACAACATTATGGCTGGTTGGAGACAGTCTGAACCACAAGTACCGGGTCGATGGTTCTGGGCGTATACTGGGGGGACGGGGACGACTCCCATTAACCCCTGACTATTCCGGGGATACGCTTATCACAATGCCTTTCTGGTCTGTGCTGAAGCAGGGCATTCTGGCAGCCAAGTGGCTTGACCTTTATTAGTGAGCCTGGTTACCCCCTCTCGGAACCACAGACTTAGAAATCGCCAGCTCATATACAGTGCATAAAATATATTTATATATATACCCTTATACACCATTTTAATAAAAAATATCACAAAATTCTTCTAAGTCCCTCGGGAAGAGTGAAAGACGCGCACGTTCATTTTCAGCGCTCCTAGACCTTCCTATAAGAAGTTAGCCAAAAAGTAGCTTCGAAAAACGCTTAGGTTAAGTTTCAGAGTTGCTTCTAATGTACCAAAGCTGGACTTAGACATAATTTCACTCTCACAACATTATGGCTGGTTGGAGACAGTCTGAACCACAAGTACCGGGTCGATGGTTCTGGGCGTATACTGGGGGGACGGGGACGACTCCCATTAACCCCCGACTATACCGGGGATACGCTTATCACAATGCCTTTCTGGTCTGTACTGAAGCAGGGCATTCTGGCAGCCAAGTGGCTTGACCTTTATTAGTGAGCCTGGTTACCCCCTCTCGGAACCACAGACTTAGAAATCGCCAGCTCATATACAGTGCATAAAATATATTTATATATATACCCTTATACACCATTTTAATAAAAAATATCACAAAATTCTTCTAAGTCCCTCGGGAAGAGTGAAAGACGCGCACGTTCATTTTCAGAGCTCCTAGACCTTCCTATAAGAAGTTAGCCAAAAAGTAGCTTCGAAAAACGCTTAGGTTAAGTTTCAGAGTTGCTTCTAATGTACCAAAGCTGGACTTAGACATAATTTCACTCTCACAACATTATGGCTGGTTGGAGACAGTCCGAACCACAAGTACCGGGTCCATGGTTCTGGGCGTATACTGGGGGGACGTGGACGACTCCCATTAACCCCTGACTATACCGGGGATACGCTTATCACAATGCCTTTCTGGTCTGTCCTGAAGCAGGGCATTCTGGCAGCCAAGTGGCTTGAACTTTATTAGTGAGCCTGGTTACCCCCTCTCGGAACTACCGACTTAGAAATCGCCAGCTCATATAAAGTGCATAAAATATATTTATATATATACCCTTATACACCATTTTAATAAAAAATATCACAAAATTCTTCTAAGTCCCTCGGGAAGAGTGAAAGACGCGCACGTTCATTTTCAGCGCTCCCAGACCTTTCTATAAGAAGTTAGCCAAAAAGTAGCTTCGAAAAACGCTTAGGTTAAGTTTCAGAGTTGCTTCTAATGTACCAAAGCTGGACTTAGACATAATTTCACTCTCACAACATTATGGCTGGTTGGAGACAGTCCGAAGCACAAGTACCGGGTCCATGGTTCTGGGCGTATACTGGGGGGGACGCGGACGACTCCCATTAACCCCTGACTATACCGGGGATACGCTTATCACAATGCCTTTCTGGTCTGTGCTGAAGCAGGGCATTCTGGCAGCCAAGTGGCTTGACCTTTATTAGTGAGCCTGGTTACCCCCTCTCGGAACCACAGACTTAGAAATCGCCAGCTCATATACAGTGCATAAAATATATTTATATAATATATTTATATATATACCCTTATACACCAATTTAATAAAAAATATCACAAAATTCTTCTAAGTCCCTCGGGAAGAGTGAAAGACGCGCACGTTCATTTTCAGCGCTCCCAGACCTTTCTATAAGAAGTTAGCCAAAAAGTAGCTTCGAAAAACGCTTAGGTTAAGTTTCAGAGTTGCTTCTAATGTACCAAAGCTGGACTTAGACATAATTTCACTCTCACAACATTATGGCTGGTTGGAGACAGTCCGAAGCACAAGTACCGGGTCCATGGTTCTGGGCGTATACTGGGGGGGACGCGGACGACTCCCATTAACCCCTGACTATACCGGGGATACGCTTATCACAATGCCTTTCTGGTCTGTGCTGAAGCAGGGCATTCTGGCAGACAAGTGGCTTGACCTTTATTAGTGAGCCTGGTTACCCCCTCTCGGAACCACAGACTTAGAAATCGCCAGCTCATATACAGTGCATAAAATATATTTATATATATACCCTTATACACCATTTTAATAAAAAATATCACAAAATTCTTCTAAGTCCCTCGGGAAGAGTGAAAGACGCGCACGTTCATTTTCAGCGCTCATAGACCTTCCTATAAGAAGTTAGCCAAAAAGTAGCTTCGAAAAACGCTTAGGTTAAGTTTCAGAGTTGCTTCTAATGTACCAAAGCTGGACTTAGACATAATTTCACTCTCACAACATTATGGCTGGTTGGAGACAGTCCGAACCACAAGTACCGGGTCGATGGTTCTGGGCGTATACTGGGGGGACGGGGACGACTCCCATGAACCCCTGACTATACCGGGGATACGCTTATCACAATGCCTTTCTGGTCTGTGCTGAAGCAGGGCATTCTGGCAGCCAAGTGGCTTGACCTTTATTAGTGAGCCTGGTTAACCCCTCTCGGAACCACAGACTTAGAAATCGCCAGCTCATATACAGTGCATAAAATATATTTATATAATATATTTATATATATACCCTTATACTTCATTTTAATAAAAAATATCACAAAATTCTTCTAAGTCCCTCGGGAAAAGTGAAAGACGTGCACGTTCATTTTCAGCGCTCCTAGACCTTCCTATAAGAAGTTAGCCAAAAAGTAAGTTTCTTCGAAAAACGCTTAGGTTAAGTTTCAGAGTTGCTTCTAATGTACCAAAGCTGGACTTAGACATAATTTCACTCTCACAACATTATGGCTGGTTGGAGACAGTCCGAAGCACAAGTACCGGGTCCATGGTTCTGGCCGTATACTGGGGGGACGGGGGCGACTCCCATTAACCCCTGACTATACCGGGGATACGCTTATCACAATGCCTTTCTGGTCTGTGCTGAAGAAGGGCATTCTGGAAACCAAGTGGCTTGACCTTTATTAGTGAGCCTGGTTACCCCCTCTCGGAACCACAGACTTAGAAATCGCCAGCTCATATACAGTGCATAAAATATATTTCTATATATACCCTTATACACCATTTTAATAAAAAATATCACAAAATTCTTCTAAGTCCCTCGGGAAGAGTGAAAGACGCGCACGTTAATTTTCAGAGCTCCTAGACCTTCCTATAAGAAGTTAGCCAAAAAGTAGCTTCGAAAAACGCTTAGGTTAAGTTTCAGAATTGCTTCTAATGTACCAAAGCTGGACTTAGACATAATTTCACTCTCACAACATTATGGCTGGTTGGAGACAGTCTGAACCACAAGTACCGGGTCGATGGTTCTGGGCGTATACTGGGGGGACGGGGACGACTCCCATTAACCCTTGACAATACCGGGGATACGCTTATCACAATGCCTTTCTGGTCTGTGCTGAAGCAGGGCATTCTGGCAGCCAAGTGGCTTGACCTTTATTAGTGAGCCTGGTTACCCCCTCTCGGAACCTCAGACTTAGAAATCGCCAGCTCATATACAGTGCATAAAATATATTTATATAATATATTTATATATATACCCTTATACACCATTTTAATAAAAAATATCACAAAATTCTTCTAAGTCCCTCGGGAAGAGTGAAAGACGCGCACGTTCATTTTCAGCGCTCCCAGACCTTCCTATAAGAAGTTAGCCAAAAAGTAGCTTCGAAAAATGCTTAGGTTAAGTTTCAGAGTTGCTTCTAATGTACCAAAGCTGGACTTAGACATAATTTCACTCTCACAACATTATGGCTGGTTGGAGACAGTCCGAACCACAAGTACCGGGTCCATGGTTCTGGGCGTATACTGGGGGGGACGGGGACGACTCCCATTAACCCCTGACTATACCGGGGATACGCTTATCACAATGCCTTTCTGGCCTGTGCTGAAGCAGGGCATTCTGGCAGCCAAGTGGCTTGACCTTTATTAGTGAGCCTGGTTACCCCCTCTCGGAACCACAGACTTCGAAATCGCCAGCTCATATACAGTGCATAAAATATATTTATATATATACCCTTATACACCATTTTAATAAAAAATATCACAAAATTCTTCTAAGTCCCTCGGGAAGAGTGAAAGACGCGCACGTTCATTTTCAGAGCTCCTAGACCTTCCTATAAGAAGTTAGCCAAAAAGTAGCTTCGAAAAACGCGTAGGTTAAGTTTCAGAGTTGCTTCTAATGTACCAAAGCTGGACTTAGACATAATTTCACTCTCACAACATTATGGCTGGTTGGAGACAGTCTGAACCACAAGTACCGGGTCGATGGTTCTGGGCGTATACTGGGGGGACGGGGACGACTCCCATTAACCCCTGACTATTCCGGGGATACGCTTATCACAATGCCTTTCTGGTCTGTGCTGAAGCAGGGCATTCTGGCAGCCAAGTGGCTTGACCTTTATTAGTGAGCCTGGTTACCCCCTCTCGGAACCACAGACTTAGAAATCGCCAGCTCATATACAGTGCATAAAATATATTTATATAATATATTTATATATATACCCTTATACACCAATTTAATAAAAAATATCACAAAATTCTTCTAAGTCCCTCGGGAAGAGTGAAAGACGCGCACGTTCATTTTCAGCGCTCCCAGACCTTTCTATAAGAAGTTAGCCAAAAAGTAGCTTCGAAAAACGCTTAGGTTAAGTTTCAGAGTTGCTTCTAATGTACCAAAGCTGGACTTAGACATAATTTCACTCTCACAACATTATGGCTGGTTGGAGACAGTCCGAAGCACAAGTACCGGGTCCATGGTTCTGGGCGTATACTGGGGGGGACGCGGACGACTCCCATTAACCCCTGACTATACCGGGGATACGCTTATCACAATGCCTTTCTGGTCTGTGCTGAAGCAGGGCATTCTGGCAGCCAAGTGGCTTGACCTTTATTAGTGAGCCTGGTTACCCCCTCTCGGAACCACAGACTTAGAAATCGCCAGCTCATATACAGTGCATAAAATATATTTATATATATACCCTTATACACCATTTTAATAAAAAATATCACAAAATTCTTCTAAGTCCCTCGGGAAGAGTGAAAGACGCGCACGTTCATTTTCAGAGCTCCTAGACCTTCCTATAAAAAGTTAGCCAAAAAGTAGCTTCGAAAAACGCTTAGGTTAAGTTTCAGAGTTGCTTCTAATGTACCAAAGCTGGACTTAGACATAATTTCACTCTCACAACATTATGGCTGGTTGGAGACAGTCTGAACCACAAGTACCGGGTCGATGGTTCTGGGCGTATACTGGGGGGACGGGGACGACTCCCATTAACCCCCGACTATACCGGGGATACGCTTATCACAATGCCTTTCTGGTCTGTGCTGAAGCAGGGCATTCTGGCAGCCAAGTGGCTTGACCTTTATTAGTGAGCCTGGTTACCCCCTCTCGGAACCACAGACTTAGAAATCGCCAGCTCATATACAGTGCATAAAATATATTTATATATATACCCTTATACACCATTTTAATAAAAAATATCACAAAATTCTTCTAAGTCCCTCGGGAAGAGTGAAAGACGCGCACGTTCATTTTCAGCGCTCCTAGACCTTCCTATAAGAAGTTAGCCAAAAAGTAGCTTCGAAAAACGCTTAGGTTAAGTTTCAGAGTTGCTTCTAATGTACCAAAGCTGGACTTAGACATAATTTCACTCTCACAACATTATGGCTGGTTGGAGACAGTCCGAACCACAAGTACCGGGTCCATGGTTCTGGGCGTATACTGGGGGGACGGGGACGACTCCCATTAACCCCTGACTATACCGGGGATACGCTTATCACAATGCCTTTCTGGTCTGTCCTGAAGCAGGGCATTCTGGCAGCCAAGTGGCTTGAACTTTATTAGTGAGCCTGGTTACACCCTCTCGGAACTACCGACTTAGAAATCGCCAGCTCATATAAAGTGCATAAAATATATTTATATATATACCCTCATACACCATTTTAATAAAAAATATCACAAAATTCTTCTAAGTCCCTCGGGAAGAGTGAAAGACGCGCACGTTCATTTTCAGCGCTCCCAGACCTTTCTATAAGAAGTTAGCCAAAAAGTAGCTTCGAAAAACGCTTAGGTTAAGTTTCAGAGTTGCTTCTAATGTACCAAAGCTGGACTTAGACATAATTTCACTCTCACAACATTATGGCTGGTTGGAGACAGTCCGAAGCACAAGTACCGGGTCCATGGTTCTGGGCGTATACTGGGGGGGACGCGGACGACTCCCATTAACCCCTGACTATACCGGGGATACGCTTATCACAATGCCTTTCTGGTCTGTGCTGAAGCAGGGCATTCTGGCAGCCAAGTGGCTTGACCTTTATTAGTGAGCCTGGTTACCCCCTCTCGGAACCACAGACTTAGAAATCGCCAGCTCATATACAGTGCATAACATATATTTATATAATATATTTATATATATACCCTTATACACCAATTTAATAAAAAATATCACAAAATTCTTCTAAGTCCCTCGGGAAGAGTGAAAGACGCGCACGTTCATTTTCAGCGCTCCCAGACCTTTCTATAAGAAGTTAGCCAAAAAGTAGCTTCGAAAAACGCTTAGGTTAAGTTTCAGAGTTGCTTCTAATGTACCAAAGCTGGACTTAGACATAATTTCACTCTCACAACATTATGGCTGGTTGGAGACAGTCCGAAGCACAAGTACCGGGTCCATGGTTCTGGGCGTATACTGGGGGGGACGCGGACGACTCCCATTAACCCCTGACTATACCGGGGATACGCTTATCACAATGCCTTTCTGGTCTGTGCTGAAGCAGGGCATTCTGGCAGCCAAGTGGCTTGACCTTTATTAGTGAGCCTGGTTACCCCCTCTCGGAACCACAGACATAGAAATCGCCAGCTCATATACAGTGCATAAAATATATTTAAATAATATATTTATATATATACCCTTATACACCAATTTAATAAAAAATATCACAAAATTCTTCTAAGTCCCTCGGGAAGAGTGAAAGACGCGCACGTTCATTTTCAGCGCTCCCAGACCTTTCTATAAGAAGTTAGCCAAAAAGTAGCTTCGAAAAACGCTTAGGTTAAGTTTCAGAGTTGCTTCTAATGTACCAAAGCTGGACTTAGACATAATTTCACTCTCACAACATTATGGCTGGTTGGAGACAGTCCGAAGCACAAGTACCGGGTCCATGGTTCTGGGCGTATACTGGGGGGGACGCGGACGACTCCCATTAACCCCTGACTATACCGGGGATACGCTTATCACAATGCCTTTCTGGTCTGTGCTGAAGCAGGGCATTCTGGCAGCCAAGTGGCTTGACCTTTATTAGTGAGCCTGGTTACCCCCTCTCGGAACCACAGACTTAGAAATCGCCAGCTCATATACAGTGCATAAAATATATTTATATATATACCCTTATACACCATTTTAATAAAAAATATCACAAAATTCTTCTAAGTCCCTCGGGAAGAGTGAAAGACGCGCACGTTCATTTTCAGAGCTCCTAGACCTTCCTATAAGAAGTTAGCCAAAAAGTAGCTTCGAAAAACGCTTAGGTTAAGTTTCAGAGTTGCTTCTAATGTACCAAAGCTGGACTTAGACATAATTTCACTCTCACAACATTATGGCTGGTTGGAGACAGTCCGAACCACAAGTACCGGGTCCATGGTTCTGGGCGTATACTGGGGGGACGGGGACGACTCCCATTAACCCCTGACTATACCGGGGATACGCTTATCACAATGCCTTTCTGGTCTGTCCTGAAGCAGGGCATTCTGGCAGCCAAGTGGCTTGAACTTTATTAGTGAGCCTGGTTACCCCCTCTCGGAACTACCGACTTAGAAATCGCCAGCTCATATAAAGTGCATAAAATATATTTATATATATACCCTTATACACCATTTTAATAAAACATATCACAAAATTCTTCTAAGTCCCTCGGGAAGAGTGAAAGACGCGCACGTTCATTTTCAGCGCTCCCAGACCTTTCTATAAGAAGTTAGCCAAAAAGTAGCTTCGAAAAACGCTTAGGTTAAGTTTCAGAGTTGCTTCTAATGTACCAAAGCTGGACTTAGACATAATTTCACTCTCACAACATTATGGCTGGTTGGAGACAGTCCGAAGCACAAGTACCGGGTCCATGGTTCTGGGCGTATACTGGGGGGGACGCGGACGACTCCCATTAACCCCTGACTATACCGGGGATACGCTTATCACAATGCCTTTCTGGTCTGTGCTGAAGCAGGGCATTCTGGCAGCCAAGTGGCTTGACCTTTATTAGTGAGCCTGGTTACCCCCTCTCGGAACCACAGACTTAGAAATCGCCAGCTCATATACAGTGCATAAAATATATTTATATAATATATTTATATATATACCCTTATACACCAATTTAATAAAA